>NC_064565.1:87984421-88619838 GCF_937001465.1 Orcinus orca
TCTTCTATTTTTGTCTATACCCTTTGGCTAAAAGTATTTTCACAGGAAGTAAACTACAATAGAAAACTCAGCAATGGATGCTGGTAGAATAAGTAGTTTGGGTGATATGTGAAATAATAGGAGCAGAGAACTAGTTCTGATCCTTACTTAATTGAGTAATCTTGGGTGAATCAATTTACTTCTTCATCTGCAACCTGGGAGAGTGCGAATGAGGGCTAGAATTCAGTGGTTCTCTGAAATATCTTGGCTCTATGGAGCCCATGGCTTATGGAAGCTATACACATAGGCCCCAGAGTTGATGATACTTCTCATGACATGGGTATGAATATGGGTATCAAAAGGGACTGGATGGGGCTTCCCTGGTGGCGCAGTGGTTGAGAGTCCGCCTGCCGATGGAGGGGACGCGGGTTCGTGCCCCGGTCCGGGAGAATCCCACATGCCGTGGAGCGGCTGGGCCCGTGAGCCATGGCCATTGAGCCTGCGCGTCCGGAGCCTGTGCTCCGCGGCGGGAGAGGCCACAGCAGTGAGAGGCCCGTGTACCGGGGGGAAAAAAAAAAAGGGACTGGATGCAGACCAGTAATAAAAAGCTATTAAATGGAACGATTTGTTCATTAAATGGGTATGATGCAGATTTCATAGCTAGGCAGTATTTTATTTCTTTTCTCTTTCTGTATCATTAAATTTCCTGACATATAACTTTTACAGGTTCTGGTCCTATTTGATCATGATAATTTTCAGAATGCAAAGGGCAAGGGGAAAGGAACTGACATTGAATAGCTATTATATGCTATGCATTGTGTTTTTACATAATTATCTGTCTTTATATCAGTCCTGTTGGCAACAGTGAATGTTCACACTTTATAAACGAGAAATTGAGACTCAAAAGAGGGTAATTCTGTCAAGTATCAGTAAACATTTAAAGATACAATTTAAAATATCACTTTGGGGCTTCCCTGGTGGCGCAGTGGTTGAGAGTCCGCCTGCCGATGCAGGGGACACGGGTTCGTGAGACTCGTGAGAGACCTTCATACCGCAACAAAACAAAAACAAACAACAACAAAAAAACAAACAAATAAATAAAATATCACTTTGAATTTTACTGTGAACTGAGATTTAGCTTCTTTCCTATTTATATTTGCTAGTTGTCTTTATCAGTAGTTCCCTTCCTATTGGCTGAAACCCCTGAGGTGTTGTAGATTAATTGCTGAGGTATCTGAGAATCTAACATTGTCACTAAACAAATGAATAATGTGATTTGAGTGTATATATGACTATTTGTTCAACCGCATTAATAAAAAATGTGTTAATTTTTAAATATTACTAATTCTTGGCATTTGCTGTATTTTATTCAAAGAGTGTCTAAATGGGAAACCATTGATCTTAATAATTAGCTCTGGGAGATTTTTACTTTCGGTGCTTGGTTTTCAGTTTTTCTATTTTATTATCATGGGTTAGTCAGCTGCCATCCCTGGTCTCAGTTTGTATGATTGTACGATAGCAGATGGTTAATAAAGTTCATTCTAACCCTAAAATCCTAATCCAGCCCTCCTCAAATTTATTAATCTTCCTGAACAAATCTATCACATTTGAATAAGTCATCAAACTAGAGTAGAAAAAAGAGATTTATACTTTATCAGTGGTATCAATAAATAATAGTGGATCATAATATTTTTAGACCTAGAGAAGACCCTGAAAGTCTGACCCAGTCTTTTTTTTTCCTTTAAACAGATGAGTGAATTTGGCTCAGAAGGAATAAATAATTTTCCCAGAATCATACAGTTAGTGTCAGCTTTAGAGCTTTAACCCCAGGTGTACTTTAAAGGTTCAGTGCTTTATCAAGTAAATTAAAATATTTTTATTGTATTGAATAAGTGTTCTATCAGGAAACCAAAGATTAAATGGACAACCGGTTGTCTGAAACATTGCCTTAAAATGTTACTGAGTAAATATAATTTTAAAACAATAAAAAATATTAAAATAGTGAGCTTTCATTGAGGAACCTTGAAAAAGAAAAAATAATTATTTTTAAAATTGAGGAATGTATCTTCTTTAAACATAATTTGGATCATAAGCAGTTATAAATACTGCTTTATTAAAACTGAACACTACATTGTATTTTTTTATTGCCTTAAAGGTTCTTCAAAATTGTCATTTTAATGGATGCATAATATTGCATAATATAGGTTTTTCACATCTATATATTTCATTCCTCACATTTTTTGGACATTTAGATATTTCCAGTATTTTTAATGCCAAATATTTTTTGTATAAAAATCATTTTTGTATCTGACTACTATGTTTTCTATATAAAAATCATTTTTTGTATCTCTGACTACTATGTTTTCTGGTTTAGTTTCCTAGATTTGGAAATACTATTTAAAGAACATAAGCATTTTCACACTAGTGATAAGATTATCAAGTTTCTTCCTGTACATTTTATGTTGTTTTATGCTGTTTCAAAGTAATTTTTGATGGTACATCTGATCATGTCTTCATGAGAATTAAATATGATAATTTAAGGCTTTTCTAATTTGAAATGATATTTCACTTTTGTTAAGATTAACATTTTTTATTAGTGACGTGTTTTTCAAATATTTCTTTTTCTTGTGTGAAATATCAATTTTTTTCACTAGACCATTTTTATATTGCAATCTACTTTTTTTTTAACATCTTTATTGGAGTATAATTGCTTTAAAATGGTGTGTTAGTTTCTGCTTTATAACAAAGTGAATCAGTTACACATATACATATGTTCCCATATCTCTTCCCTCTTGCGTCTCCCTCCCTCCCACCCTCCCTATCCCACCCATCTAGGTGGTCACAAAGCACCGAGCTGATCTCCCTGTGCCATGCAGCTGCTTCCCACTAGCTATCTGTTTTACATTTGGTAATGTATATATGTCCATGCCACTCTCTTACTTTGTCACAGCTTACCCTTCCCCCTCCCCATATGCTCAAGTCCATGCTCTAGTAGGTCTGTGTCTTTATTCCCATCTTACCCCTAGGTTCTTCATGACCTTTTTTTTTTTTTTTTCCCCTTAGATTCCATATATATGTGTTAGCATATGATATTTGTTTTTCTCTTTCTGACTTACTTTACTCTGTATGACAGACTCTAGGTCCATCCACCTCACTACAAATAACTCAATTTCATTTCTTTTTATGGCTGAGTAATATTCCATTGTATATATGTGCCACATCTTCTTTATCCATTCATCCGATGATGGACACTTAGGTTGCTTCCATGTCCTGGCTATTGTAAATAGAGCTGCAATGAATGTTTTGGTACATGACTCTTTTTGAATTATGGTTTTCTCAGGGTATATGCCCGGTAGTGGGATTGCTGGGTTGTATGGTAGTTCTATTTGTAGTTTTTTAAGGAACCTCCATACTGTTCTCCATAGTGGCTGTATCAATTTACATTCCCACCAGCAGTGCAAGAGTGTTCCCTTTTCTCCACACCCTCTCCAGCATTTATTGTTTCTAGATTTTTTGATGATGGCCATTCTGACCAGTGTGAGATGATATCTCATTGTAGTTTTGACTTGCATTTCTCTAATGATTAATGATGTTGAGCATTCTTTCATGTGTTTGTTGGCAATCTGTATATCTTCTTTGGAGAAATGTCTATTTAGGTCTTCTGCCCATTTTTAGATTGGGTTGTTTGTTCTTTGGTTATTGAGCTGCATGAGCTGCTTGTATATTTTGGAGATGAATCCTTTGTCAGTTGCTTCATTTGCAATTATTTTCTCCCATTCTGAGGGTTGTCTTTTGGTCTTGTTTATGGTTTCCTTTGCTGTGCAAAAGTTTTGAAGTTTCATTAGGTCCCATTTGTTTATTTTTGTTTTTATTTCCATTTCTGTAGGAGGTGGGTCAAAAAGGATCTTGCTGTGATTTATGTCATAGAGTGTTCTGCCTATGTTTTCCTCTAAGAGTTTGACAGTTTCTGGCCTTACATTTAGATCTTTAATCCATTTTGAGCTTATTTTTGTGTATGGTGTTAGGGAGTGTTCTAATCTCATACTTTTACATGTACCTGTCCAGTTTTCCCAGCACCACTTATTGAAGAGTCTGTCTTTTCTCTACTGTATTAAATGCTCCCACCAAAAGAGACAGACTGGCTGAATGGATACAAAAACAAGACCCATGTATATGCTGTCTACAAGAGACCCACTTCAGACCTAGGAACACATACAGAATGAAAGTGAGGGGATGGAGAAAGATATTCCATGCAAATGGAAATCAAAAGAAAGCTGGAGTAGCAATTCTCATATCAGACAAAATAGACTTTAAAATAAAGACTATTACAAGAGACAAAGAAGGACACTACATAATGAACAAGGGATTGATCCAAGAAGAAGATATAACAATTGTAAATATTTATGCACCCAACATAGGAGCACCTCAATACGTAAGGCAAATACTAACAGCCATAAAAGGGGAAATCGACAGTAACACATTCATAGTAGGGGACTTTAACACCCCACTTTCACCAATGGACAGATCATCCAAAATGGAAATAAATAAGGAAACACAAGCTTTGACTGATACATTAAACAAGATGGACTTAATTGATATTTATAGGACATTCCATCCAAAATCAACAGAATACACATTTTTCTCAAGTGCTCATGGAACATTCTCCAGGATAGATCATATCTTGGGTCACAAATCAAGCCTTCATAAATTTAAGAAAATTGAAATCGTATTAAGTATCTTTTCCGACCACAACGCTATGAGACTAGATATCAATTACAGGAAAAGATCTGTAAAAAATACAACATGGAGGCTAAAGAATACACTACTTTAACGAAGTGATCACTGAAGAAATCAAAGAGGAAATCAAAAAACTACCTAGAAACAAATGACAATGGAGACACGACGACCCAAAACCTATGGGATGCAGCAAAAGGAGTTCTAAGAGGGAAGTTTATAGCAATACAATCCTACCTTAAGAAACAGGAAACATCTCGAATAAACAACCTAACCTTGCACCTAAAGCAATTAGAGAAAGAAGAACAAAAAAACCCCAAAGTTAGCAGAAGGAAACAAATCATAAAGATCAGATCAGAAATAAAAAGAAATGAAGGAAATGATAGCAAAGATCAATAAAACTAAAAGCTGGTTCTTTGAGGAGATAAACAAAATTGATAAACCATTAGCCAGACTCATCAAGAAAAAAAGGGAGAAGACTCAAATCAATAGAATTACAAATGAAAAAGGAGTAACAACTGACAGTGCAGAAATACAAAAGATCATGAGAGATTACTACAAGCAACTCTATGCCAATAAAATGGACAACCTGGAAGAAATGGACAAATTCTTAGAAATGCAATCTACTTTTTTAAAAAAATCAATTTTTGTTGGCCTTTTTAAAAATATTTTTGTGGAATTGTTTTGTCTTTTTTTTTTTTACTGGTTGAGTAACATAAATATTCTAGTTGTAAAAGATTCAAACAATATAGAAATATGCATAGCAAATGACTCCCTCCTGACACCTTTCCTTATAGATAACCACTGTCAACAGCATTTTATAGTACATTATTCCTATTCTCATTCTATTAATATGTACATATCTCCATATTCTTTAAATATACATAATATACATGAATATATATATATATATACACATATATAAGTATAAATGGATCTTATAATACCTACTGTTCAGCATCTTAGTTTCTTCACCTAATAGTATGTCTTCCAGAGCTTACTTTTCCCCTCCCAGCATAAAAAGCTCCTCCCCATTATATATATAACATATAATCATTATAAAAAATTTGATTAAGACATGAAAGATGTTTTAAAACAATAAAAATCACCTGGAATTAGTTTGGAGATAAATACCTTTAATAATTCGATAACCATTCTTTCATGCATCTCTTAATACATTTTACATTACTGGTGTTTATTCTGACAACAGCTGGTATACCACAATTCACATCTGGCACTAACCATCCAGAGTTAGCACAGACCACACAAATTAAAGGGCATGGTCCCCAACAAGACACCAGTCAAAAGTGGGATCCTTAGGTCACCTGCACTTCCAGCTGCCTACAAATCTGGGATGATCCCATGACCCCTTTAGGTTTGATAATTTCCTAGAATGACTCAGAACTCAAGAAAGCACTGTGCTTACAATTCGTTTTATCAGAAAGGATACAAATCAGGAATAGCCAAATAAAAGACATATAAGGTAAGATTTGGGAGGGTCTTGAATACAGAAGTTCCATGCCTTCTCCCCACGGAATCAGGGCACTTCACCCTCCCATCACATCAATGTATTCAACCAAGAAGCACCACTGAGCTTTGTGTCCAGAGCATTTATTGGGGTTTCATTACATAGAAGCGATTGATTACATCATTGGCCTGTGATTGAAGTTATTCTCCAGCCCTCCTCTCTTTCCCAGAGGTCAGGAGGTTGGCCTGCATCAGGTGGCTCAAAGCCCTTAACCACTGCACCACCAGGGAAGCCCTGGCCTGGGTATTACTATCCCAATTTTATGGAAGAGAAATAAACTCAGAGAGATTAACTACCTTACAGCGAAGAAGCCAAGAACGGAAGCTCTAAACCTAAGATTGTTTTACTCCAGTATGTGTTATAGCCAGATTTAACCCCAAATTAAACAATTCATGAACTATCAAAATTCACCATAAGAAAGAGTAAGCTTCCTGCCAATCTAGAGAATTACTGTATATAAATTACCATATATAAATTAAATGGTGATCCTTCAGATAAGGGACTGCAGGATATGCATTAATATATTAATGTGGGGACTAATTTTTTTCCAGAGTAGTATTAACATTTTAATTTTATTTTCAACCCACCTTGATCTTTGAAATCCCTGGCAACAAAATTTTTCATTAAAAAGATGTTATAGGGACTCCCCTGCTGGTTCAGTGGTTAAGACTCCATGCTCCCAATGCAGGGGGCCCGGGTTCTACCCCTGGTCAGGGAACTAGATCCCACATGCATGCTGCAACGATATTTGGCACAGCCAAATAAATATATTTTTTTAAAAAAAAGATGTTATAAAGATGTAGTAAATAGAAGGACAGTCTTTAAGGAACCTTGTCCCTGAAGTATTATCTTAGACTTTTATATACCAAATAGTTTAGAGGATATTTAATTGGAAAGGAAAATTACATTCTGTAGTTCATACACATTTGGAGCTCTTTAGATTTCAGATCTTCTCTAGTATGCCAAGAGTTTACATTATAAATGGATGTTGAATTTTGTCACATATTGCATATACTGAGATGATTATATGATTTTTCTCCTTTAGTTTGTAAATTGGTGAAATACATAAATTCATATTCAAATGGTACAGGTTGTACATACCTTCTGGTACACGTACACAGTTTCTCAAGCCTATATACAAAGTAGCTGTTGGGTCATTGAATATTCATATTTTTATTTTTACCAGATAGTGCCAAACTCATTTCCAAACTGATTGTACCAAAGTATACTCTCACTAAGAGTGTGTGATAATACCAGTTGTTTCATATCTTCAACAGTACTTTTGATAGTTAGACTTTATTATTTTTGTGAAGTGATAAGTATATGGTTTTTTAAAAATTGTGGATTTAATTTGCATTTCGTTAATTGCAAATGGGTTTGAGTATCTTTTCAATATTTGTCAGCCATTTGTATTTCCCTTCCTGTGAATGACCAATTCAAATATTTTGCCCATTTAAAAAGTTTTAGGCCAGTGGCTGACAGCCGCGGAGCTACGAGCTTCTTCTCTCCCCAGAGGCAGGGACTCCTGAATATATTTCAAAACTGAACAGTTTCAGCCAAGCCGAAGCATTCTCTCTTCCCAGGGACACAAATCCAACTTACCTGAGCCAAAGCAGATGACACATTTTTGGATGATTTTCCTGGATTTTCCAGATAGAAAATCATACCTGGGACTTCCCTGGTGGTGCAGTGGTTAAGAATCTGCCTGAGGCTTCCCTGGTGGCGCAGTGGTTGAGAGTCCGCCTGCCGATGCAGGGGACACGGGTTTGTGCCCTGGTCCGGGAGGATCCCGCGTGTCGTGGAGCGGCTGGGGCCATGGGCCATGGCCGCTGGGCCTGCGCGTCCGGAGAGCCTGTGCTCCGCAACGGGAGGAGCCACAGCGGTGAGAGGGCCGCGTACCGCAAAAACAAAAAGAATCTGCCTGCCAGTGCAGGGGACACGGGTTCGAGCCCTGGTCCAGGAAGCTCCCACATGCTGCGGAGCAACTAAGCCCATGCGCCACAACTACTGAGCCTGCGCTCTAGAACCTGCAAGCTACAACTACAGAAGCCCGTGTGCCGCAGGTACTGAAGCCCATGCACCTAGAGCCCATGCTCCGCAGCAACAGAAGCCACCGCAATGAGAAGCCTGCGCACCGCAATGAAGAACAGCCCCTGCTCGCCGCAACTAGAGAAAGCCCGCACACAGCAATGAAGACCCAGTGCAGCCAAAAATAAAAGACATAAATTTAATAAAAAAGAAAATCATACCTGGCTAGAACCTCCATAACAGTCTAAAGTAGCAGCAGTTGCTTGCATTCTTTTTTTTTTCCATTTATTTATTATTTATTTTTGGCTGTGCTGGGTCTTCATTTCTGTGCGAGGGCCTTCTCCAGTTGCGGTGAGTGGGGGCCAGTCCTCATCGCGGCGCGCGGGCCTCTCACTGTCGCGGCCTCTCTTGTTGCGGAGCACAGGCTCTAGACACACAGGCTCCAGACGCACCGGCTCCAGACGCACCGGCTCCAGACGCGCAGGCTCCAGACGCGCAGGCTCAGCATTTGTGGCTCACGGGCACAGTTGCTCCGCGGCATGTGGGATCCTCCCAGACCAGGGCTCGAACCCGTGTCCCCTGCATTGGCAGGCAGACTGTTAACCACTGCGCCACCAGGGAAGCCCCATTTGCTTGCATTCTTGTCTTGTTCATTATATTAACAAGAATGCCTTTCCTCTTTCAGTGAAGGTAGGCTGTGTTTTTGTGATAGCTGTTCTTTATGATGGAAAGGGATTACTTTCTAGTTCTATGGAAATTTTTTCGACAGCTTAACCTTAAAAAATCAGGAATGCATGTATATTTTAATTGAAAACTTTTCAACATCAGAGAATCTTTGTGTTTTTTTCTCCTTAACCTACTAATAGGTTAATTGATTTTGTGATTTTAAGCCATTCTTGTATTCCTAAATAATCCTTATTGGTCACAGTGCATTCTTCTTTTACTAAACTATCAAAAAAATAATTTAAAAAAATAAAAAGTTTTAGATAGTTTGTATTATTTATTTGTTAGGACTCTTTATCTATTCCGAATAATGTGATGTATATTCCAAATAAAATATGTATTGCAAATACATTTTCCCATTCCACGGCATCTTTTCACTCTCTATGGTGCTTTTGAGGAACAAGCTTTCTTAATCTTAATGTAGTTAAAGTTATCATATTTTTCCCTCATGGCTAGTGCTTTTTGTTTCTTCTTTAAGAAATCACCATGACGAAGCCTAAATGAACCTATGCGGTTTGACTGTGTGGTGTTATGTTTTGGCTGGTGTTACTTTGACAGTCCACTGAAGTCCCAAACAACAGTCAGCATCAACCACCAGACATATAAATGAAGATGTCTCTAGATTATTTCAGCCTTCAGCCATTAAGTCACTCCTAGCCTCTGAGTTTTCCAGCTGGGACCCCAGACACTGTGGAGCAGAGACAAGCCATCCCTTCTTTCCTCTGCCCAAATTCCTGGTCCGTAGAATCTGTGAGTTCAATAAAATGGTTGTTTTATATCACTTTTTTTTAATTAATTAATTTATTTATTTTTGGCTGCGTTGGGTCTTCATTGCTGTACGTGGGTTTTCCCTAGTTGTGGAGAGTGGGGGCTACTCTTCATTGTGGTGCACGGGTTTCTCCTGGTGGTGGCTTCTCTTGTGAAGCACAGGCTTTAGGCGCAGAGGCTTCAGTAGTTGTGGCTCGTGGGCTCTAGAGCACAGGCTCAGTAGTTGTGGCACATGGGCTTAGTTGCTCTGCGTCATGTGGGATCTTCCCCGACCAGGGCTCGAACCTGTGTCCCCTGCATTGGCAGGCGGATTCTTAACCACTGTACCACCAGGGAAGCCCCCAGGAGTCAAGCCTTTACCTAAGACATTCTTTTTTCAGAATTCTCCTCCTCTTCTTTCTGGACACCCAAATTCTAACATTCCTTCATGGCCTTGCTCAGGTACCACTCTCTACTAGAAGCCTGCTTTAATCGTAGTAATTATTTGGCAGTATCTCCCTGCAACTCTCCCCATTAAATGTACCTTTACCTCAGTAAGAATTCCCCTTATTATTTTCTTTCCCCCTTTCTTTATCTTATGCTTCAGATCTGCAGTCCCGAGTACCAAAAGGTTGTTAGAGAGATGGGTATCCAAGTAGAAAGTACATGGGTGTTAAAATCAGATATTGCTAATTGGTATGAATTTTGCCTCTCTTTTTTGCTAGATACCTGTGTGACCTTGTGCCAGTTCCTTAAACTTTCTGAACCACAGTTATCTAATCTGTAAAATGAGGAGAATTCTATTTGCCTTGCAATGTTAGTTTGAGAATTAGAGATAAAAGATGTAAAGCACATAGTACTGTATGCATAATAGGTGCTCAACAAACAATTATTATGCGTTCCTTGATTTTTGGTCTTAATTCTGGTGATAGCCACCAATAGGCAGCCCTGTCTTGAGTTAATTTACAGTTTTTTTTGTTTGTTTTTTTTTGGGGGGTTTTTTTTGGCCGTGCCACACAGCTTGTGGTATCTTAGTTCCCTGACCAGGGATTGAACCCAGGCCCTGACAGTGAAAGCACTGAGTCCTAACCACTGGACTGCCAGGGAATTCCCTAATTTGTAGTTTTAAAACTAGATCACATTCTTGAAGTTCTCATTGTACTATTAAGTTGGACCTACCTTGCCTCTTTTGGTGGTCCTAAAGGACATCTTATGTACCTAGGAAATCCTAGGAACCAGAGGTTCTCAACTGGGGATGGTTTTGCCCCCAGTTTTTGTCCCCAGGATATTTGGCGTTGTCTGGAGACCTTTTTGATTGTCACAACTGGAAGACAGTACTGGCATTTATTGTGTGGATGCCAGATGCTCCTAAGCATTCTACAATGCACAATAAAGCTCCCCAGAACAAAAAAGTATCTAGTACAAAATGTCAATAGTGCTGAGGTTGAGAAAACTTGCTCAAAATTCATCAACCTTTGGACTCTGAAAGGTGGCACAATATAGTCAAAAAAGCCTAGAATTAAGGAGTTCTGGGTTTTAGTTCTAGTTCTGTCAACCATAAGCAGTATGCTACAGGGCTAGTCAACTCCTCTAGACATCAATTTATTTTTTATAAGTTTTTAAAAAATTTATTTATTTGTTTTTGGCCACGTTGGGTCTTTGTTGCTGCATGCAGGCTTTCTCTAGTTGCAGCGAGCGGGGGCTACTCTTTGTTGCTGCATGCAGGCTTTCTCTAGTTGCAGCGAGCGGGGGCTACAGTAGCGGGGGCTACTCTTGTGTTGTGCGGGCTTCTCATTGTGGTGGCTTCTCTTGTTGCTGAGCGCGGGCTGTAGGTGCGCAGGCTTCAGTAGTTGTGGCGCATGGGTTCAGTAGTTGTGGCTCACAGGCTTAGTTGCTCTGCAGCACATGGGATCTTCCCGGACGAACTCATGGGGTCGAACTCATGTCCCCTGCACTGGCAGGCAGATTCTTAACCACTGCACCACCAGGAAGATCCCTCAATTTATTTTTAATAAATTGTCATTTAACTTATTTCTCTATCCTCTGTGTTTCCTGCAATGCAAATTAGCTTTAGAGCTGCACTGTCCAATACAGTAGCCATTAGCTACATGTGTCTAAGTTAAAAATAAATACAACTAAAAATTCATTTCTCAGTTGCACAAGTCACATTTCTATTGTTCAATGGTTGCATAAGGCTAGTGGCTACTGTACTAAACAGCACAGATGTGGAACATTTCCATCATGGCAGAAATTTCTATTGGACAGTGCTGGTCTAGAGGCTTGGTTTGATTCAGATTCAGGCCTTGATTTTTTTTTTTTTTCTTTTTTGCGGTACATGGGCCTCTCACTGATATGGCCTCCCCTGCTGCAGAGCACAGGCTCTGGACGCGCAGGCTCGGTGGCCATGGCTCACGGGCCCAGCTGCTCCGCGGCACGTGGGATCCTCCCAGACCGGGGCACGAACCCGCGTCCCCTGCATTGGCAGGCGGACTCTCAACCGCTGCGCCACCAGGGAAGCCCAGGCCTTGATTTTTTAATATTTAAAATGAAGATATTGAATTCCATGATCTCTGTGATAACTTCCAGTTTTCTAGTTCTGTGAATCTAAAGGAGAATACATAAAGTAATCCACTTTAATAAAGGAATCTGTAAATGGGTAAAAAATTTTAGAAACACCCATATTCGAGTCAGTGCAATCAGAATCAGAGTGTTTGCATTAGTATGTCTGACGGTAGTTCAGACAACTGTGTGGTACCTACTGAAAAGGTATGGATAAGACTTCTAGTTTTGGGTTCAGCATGTAAGGATCTTGAAAGTTATCACTCCGTCCTAACAAGTAAAGAGTTGAACAAACTGAAAAATGAACAATTCTTCTTAGCTCCATCAGAGATGTGAGGTCACAGGGCAAACCACTACCTGCAAAACTGCAGCGACAGACAGGTGAATACAGAGAACCAAATCTTACCAGAACAGAAACCCTGAGCAGAATCCTCCATAGGAATTCATACTGGTTGGGGTGGGGGGTGGGGGGTAGGAGAAACTTACCTGTAATTGACAAAACACTGGAGGCTCAGAGTAGAGTGAACTAGTCTGAGGGTTAAAAACTCCAGGAGGTCCCAGCAATGGAGGAGTCTCCCCCAACTTTTTTTTTTTTTTTTTAACATCTTTATTGGGGTATAATTGCTTTACAATGGTGTGTTAGTTTCTGCTTTATAACAAAGTGAATCAGTCATACATAAACATATGTTCCCATATGTCTTCTCCCCCAACTTTTTGAGTTTTATTGCGAGGAGGTCAATCAGGCTCTCATAGTAAATATTGGAGAAAAATCCCCTCATGTTTCTGACAGAGGGAGGGGAAAAAGGACCATTTTCGAATAAGCAGAGCATTCTGTTCTTTTTAACAAGTCTGCCACCAAGAGAAACTATTTTACCAGAGCTGAAACTATTGGGGTTTTATCAGAGCCTAGCTGACTTGGGGGAAGGGAAATACCCAACTGCAGTACACTGTAGCCATCCTGTCCCACCTAAGGGGGGGAAAAACTGAGAAGCGTTTGTGAAGTACACAGGTCAGAGTCATAGACTCATTAAAAAGACTGAGACCTAATCCCAGGACTATAGAAAGCTTCCCCTCCCCTAACACATTACTGCCATATTACTAAAGGTTTCTTTAATTGCAGTTCCTTTGTCCAGTATATCATGTCTGGCTATCAAAAATTATAGAGCATACTGAAATGCAAAAAACACAATTTGAAGAGACAGAGCAAGCATCCGAACCAGACTTATATATGGCAGGGATGTTGAGAATTATCATACAGAAAAGTTAAAACAGTTATGATTAATATGCTAACAGCTTTAGTAAATACAGTAGACAGCATGCAAGAAGAGATGGGCAATGTAAACAGCGATGGAAATTCTAAGAAAGAATAAAAAAGAAATGCTACAGATCAAAAACACTGCAACAGAAATGAAGAAGCCTTTGATGAACTCATTATTAGACTGGACACAGCTGAGAAGAATCTTTGAGCTTGAGATATGTCAGTAGAAACTTCCAAAATGGAAAAACAAAAAGAAGAAAAGACTGAAACAAAACAAAAACAGGACAGAATATCCAAGAACCGTGGGACAACTACAAAAGATATAATATGTGTGTAATGGGAATACCAGAAAGAAATGAAAGAAAGGAACAGAAGTAATATTTGAAGCAATAAATACTGAGAATTTCCCCAAAGTAATGACAGACACCAAGGCACAGATTCTGGAATCTCAAAGAACACCAAGCAAGATAAACGCAAAAAAAAAAAAAAAGCTACACCTGGGCATATCATATTCAAAGTTAGAAAATCAAAGATAAAGAAAAATATTGAAAGAAGCCAGAGGGGGAAAAACACCTTTCCTATAGAGGAACAAAGATAAAAAATTAAATCTGACTTCTCTTCAGAAACATTCAAGCAAGTAGAATGGAGTGAAATATTTAAAGAGTTGAGGGGACTTCCCTGGCGGTGCAGTGGTTTAGAATCCGCCTGCCAATGCAGGGGACATAGGTTTGAGTCCTGGTCTCAGAAGATCCCACATGCCAAGGAGCAACTAAGGTTGCGAGCCACAACCACTGAGCCTGTGCTCTAGAGCCTGCAAGCCACAACTACTGAAGACCGTGCGCCTAGAGCCCGTGTACTGCAACAAGAGAAGCCACCACAATGAGAAGCCTGCACAACAAAACGAAGAGTAGCCCCTGCTTGCCACAACTAGAGAAAGACCACGTGTAGCAATGAAGACCCAACACAGCCAAAAAGAAAAAAGAAAAATAAATAAAGTGTTGAGAGAAAAAACACGAACCTGGAATTCTGTACCCCATGAAATTATTCTTCAGAAGTGAAGAGGAAATAAAGACTTTCTTAGACAAACAAAAATTGAGGGAAATTGTTGCCAGTAGATCTGCCTTGCAAGAAATATTAAAAGAAGTTCTTCAGAGAGAAGGAAAACAATATAGATCAGATACTTGGATCTACATAAAGAAAGGAAACATCAGAGAAAGAATAACTGAAAGTAAAATAAAAATTTTTATTTTTCTTAATTGATCTGACAATTGTTCAAAATAATAATAGCAACAGTATGTTCAATTATGTATGCTTATGTATGTATATGCATATGTTTACTTACGTATAGTGAAATGACTGAATAATGATACAAGGGACAAGAGGGAGGAATTAAGAATATTTTGTTATAAAGTTCTTGCACTGCCTTTGAAGAAGTACAGGGTTTTTTGAAAGTGGACTTTGATTAGTTGTAAAAGTATTTTGCAAACTCTAGGGCAACCACAAAAAAAGTAAAAAAAAAAAAAAAGTACAACTCATATGCTAAGAAAGGAGAGGAAACGGAATCATATAAAATGCTCCCTTAAAACCATAAAAGGAAGAAAAAGTGGAAGAAAAAATTAGAACAAAGAACAAGGGCAGGGCTTCCCTGGTGGCGCAGTGGATGAGAGTCCGCCTGCCGATGCAGGGGACACGCATTCGTGCTCCGGTCCGGAAAGATCCCACATGCCGCGGAGCGGCTATGCCGGTGAGCCATGGCCGCTGAGCCTGCGCGTCCGGAGCCTGTGCTCCACAACGGGAGAGGTCACAACAGTGAGAGGCCTGCATACCGCAAAAAAAAAAAAAAAAAAAAAAAAAACCAAGGGCAATGAATAGAAAACAGTAACAAATATAGTAAATATTAATCCAACTATATCAATATCATTTTAAACATTAATGCTCTAAATACACTATATAAAAGGCAGAGATTGTTGAGCAGGTCAAAAAACAAGGCCCAGCTATATGTTGTCTACAAGAAACCCACTTTAAAGACACATATAGATTAAAAGTAAATGGATGGAGAAAGATAAAACATGCCAACACTAATAAAAAGAAAGCCGGAATAGCTATATTAATTTCAGACAGAGTGGACATTAGAGCAAGGAAAATTATCAAGGATAAAGTGGGGCATTACATAATGATAAAGGGGTCAGTTTTCCAAGAAGACATAACAATTCTTAATGTGTATGAACTTACTAAGGGAGCATCACAGTACCTGAAGAAAAACTGATAGAACTGCAAGGAGAAATAGATGAATCCATTATTATAGTTGGAGACTCCCATTATATCAGAAATAGATCCAGGGCAGATGTAAAGACATAGTTGAACCCAACAGCACCATCAATCATACTGGATATAGTTGACATGTGTCTTCATCAACAATAGCAGAATACACATTCTCAAGCTCACATGGACCATTCACCAAGATAGACCACATTCTCGGCTCTAAAACACAACTTAACAAATTTAGAAGACTAGAAATTATACAGTGTATGCTGTCAGACCACAGTGGAATTAAACTAGAAATCAGTAACAGAAAGATAGTTCGAAAAAATCCCGAAATATTTGGAGATTAAACAACACACTTCTAAATAACTCATGGTCAGAGAGGTAATCTCATGAGAAAGTAAAACATTTTGAACTAAATGAAAATGAAAATACAACTTGTTGAAACTTGTGGGATGCAGCGAATGGAGTGCTTAAAGGGAAATTTAGAGCATTGAATGCGTATATTGGAAAAGAAGAAAGATCTAAAATCAATCATCTAAACTTCCACCTTAGGAAACTAGAAAAAGAAGAGCAAGAATATTGAATATTCAATATTTCAATATTGAAAATCAACAAAACCAAAAGCTAGTTTTTTGGAAAAGGTCAATAAACTCGAAAAGCCTCTAGCCATGCTAACTGAAAAGGTATGGATCGAAGGGAAATGGACAGGACAGAATTTATGAAAGGGGAGGTTGAAAAGCAAAAGTTTGTTCATGTGCCTCCAACCCTGTCCAAGGGAAAACTTTGTTCTCTCTAGCACAATTAAGTATCTGCTTCAGTTGGCAGGTTGCCCATCGTGGGAATGATTGCATGCAGGTTATTATACAAGATGTCACTACTCATCCAGTTAATTTAATTAATTTAACTTGCTCTGAATCAAGATAAAAAAAGCAATCCTGAGATTATACTTTACCTCCTTATGTATTCTTTCTATGGCAAAATAATGCCCTGAGAGACATGAATATTCCAGTTATCTTGGCAGATGTAATTTTCATTGTTAATTAATTTAGTAACATTCCAAGGCTATATCTGGTGAGGGGAACTGAAATTCCTAACTCTGCCATCAGATTCAAAACTGTTTGAGCACAGAAGCATCCAATGGATTTAGGGGGCTATTTCAGTTCTTGAGTATGCCTTTTACCATGAAAAGTTGGTCAGAAGCATGATTTTAGATAACAAGGCCATATTATTTCAGAAGGCTGCTGAGTAACAGTCTTATTAAGAAAATGTATTCACCTGAGGTTTGTTAGGAGAAAGGTAGCTAGAAAGACACTGGAGGAGGGACACCTAGTGTTGTTGAAGGACCCACTGACAAAAAAGCTTTTCCCCACTCCTGGGAGCCCTCAGAAGCCTCAGCAGAGGAAGACCGTTGGCATCTATACGCAGCAGAATTTAACAGACTCAAGAGGGGCCTGGATCCCACACTTATAGTGTGAGGATAATGGGGACATTGGAGAGGAACAGCTTAAAGATAGGGTGCATAGAAAACTGAGAATTGAGAGAGCTAAGGGAACTGGGGATTGCCCAGGAGACACATCTTATTTAAGTCTATGCAGAGAGTAACTGTGCTTGTTTCCTTCTATGTGGTATAAGGAAAGGAATTAACTAAAAAAAGACATAACTCCTGATCTCCCCCTGACTCTATCTTTGGGAGACTTGAAACCTTCAGCAAAAGAACTGCTTAATCCTCCACTGCAATTCAGTGTGTATTTTGTCTGAGGGAAAAGGGAAAGGAGAAATTAGACTTGGATAATCCTCGTTCACAGAAGTTTGGTGGGTACCAACCTATCCCATTATTGAAATTATTAGATGGAAAAGAGAATCAACCAGCAGATTCCTCAGAGACAATATGTTCCTTGACTTTCTCTTCTTCAGTTCATAGCTAGAGACCTATAGGACAGAAAGGAGGGAACTGCCACACAGGTTACATATATTAGTCCTTTGTGAGTTAACTAGGGGAAGTCAGTGCCCTGGAGTCTCCTTACTGGTGGCAAAGCTGAGGACTGTCCCTATGATGCAGACCCTAAAACAAAATACTACCATCCTTTGTATCCCAGTAGGAACAGCCATGAGTCATCCCAGATGATGTATTTATCTCTTCCTGGCTCTAACAGCAATAATGTCATGCTTGAGGATTCAATACCTACATGTAGCAATTGGCTTGGTTTTGTGTCACATACTATATCTCTTCGATATCTGTGTCACTAGTCACAAGGGGAAGGTGAAGAAGATGAGAGTAGATGGATGCAAATCCATCAGTACTACTTCCAAAACAAAGCAAAATACATCTTCTGTTAACTGTGGGAACTTTAATGCTCAGAAGTGTGGTCTGTGGATCAGCAGCATTGGTGCCACTTGGGAGTTTGGCAGACCGCTGACCCACTGAATCCCAGACCTACTCAATCAAAATCAGCATTTTACTGAGAACCCCAGGTGATTTGTATGTACTTGGAAGTTTGAGAAGCAACATGTACAACAATATTATCACCTTTGTTTATGAGCAACACGTTTATTATTTTCGGTATAATTTATAACTTGATTAAATTTATGTTTTATAGTGCTATTCTTATGATGAATCCAACATGCTGTAAACTAACAGTTTTTAATGGGAGGAAAATTTGAGGTGGAATAAGTACAGAGACATGTAGTGAAATAGGTAATTTATTTCATTATACAGTATGCAAATGTTTATTGAGCTCCTACTGTGTATAAGACACTACACAAAGACCTGAGAGCAAAGTCCCTGTTTTCATGGTGCTTAATTTTACCAGAGGGAAGCTCACAATAAACAAATAAATTATATGTCATCTGATAAATACTATAGTGAAAAATAGATTAAGGAGAAAAGGGGATGCTACTTTCTAAAGAAATGTCAGGGAATGCTTCACAGATGTCTTTGTCTGCCTGGACTGCTATAATAATACCACAGACTGGGTAGTTTATAATCAGAAATTTCTTTCTCGTAGTTCTGGAGGCTGGAAGTCCAAGATTAGGGTGCTAGCATGGTTGGGTGAATGCCCTCTTCCAGGTCTCAGACTTCTCCTGTATCCTCACATGGCATAAAGGGTTAGGGAGCTCTGTGAAATCTGTTTTATAAGAGCACTAATGCCATTCATGAGCACTCCTCCCTCATGACCTGAGTACCTCCCAAAGGCCCCACCTCCTAATACTACGTATCACCTTGGTGGGTAGGATGTCAACTTACAAATTTCGGGAAGACACAAACGTTCAGACTATAGCAACGGACAAGGTGATCCTTGAGCAGAGACTTTAAGATTGTGTGTGGACATTTGGGGAAAGAGCACTCTAGGTAGAGGGACAGCTTATGTAAAATCCCTGAGACTGGAGTGTGCTTTGTGAATTTGAGGAGCGGCAAGGAAGCCATGTGTCTGGATGATATAACGGAAGGCTAGAATAATACTGTAGCTGGAGAAGTTAGAGAGGGAAGTGTGGGAGGAAAACACAGGTCCTTGCTGGCCCTTTTAAGTGGGATGGGAAACCAATGGACGGTTTTTAGCAAAGGAGTGACATCTTATTTCTACGTTAAAAGATCACTCTGGTTGCTATGTTGAGAAGAATCCATAGGTGGGGAAAGTGCATAGGCAGAGGCAGGGAGACAAATTGGAAGGCTACTGCAATAATCCAGAAAAGATTTAGTGGTAACTCACATCAGGGTGGTAGTGGTGGTGGTGGTGTAGAAAAATGGTTAGAGCCCAGATATATTTTGAAGATATAGCTGAAAGGATTAGATCGAATGTGAGGTATATAAGAAAGCTGGCAAGGATACTTCCTAGGTTCTTGAGACTGAGCAGCTAGGAGAATGGAGCTGCTAATTACTAAAATGGGGGATGCTGCGGCAAGAGTAATTTCTCCCCCTTCCTCCCCCGAAGTTTTCACATATTAAGTTTCACATGCCTGCTTGAGAACCAAGAAGAGATCTTCAAAAGGCCTAATTTGCAAACAACTACTTTAAATTAGTGTCAACTCTGCTACCTTGGGGTGAAAGCAGCTATTAATAGTGAAGGAATGGGCATGGCTGGGCTCCAACAAACTTTACAACACTGGAACTTGAATTTCATCTAGTTTTCGCACATCATAAAATATTCTTATTTTGATTTTTGTTAAGTTGCAAGCAGGATGGTCTGTAAAACCTAAAATATTTACTCTCTGACTCTTTACAGTTTGTCAGCTGCTGGTATTGATGAAACAAGATGGGACATTAACGACGGTATATAGGATTTCATTATACTAGTTTACTTTTGTCTATACTTGTCATTTTTCACAATAAATGGTTTTAAAAATGTTTAGGTGTACTAATCTCAAGAGTCTTCCCGTCTCCTTAAACATCCCCCCCCCAAAGTTGCCTATAGCTAGTAAATGCTGCCGTTTTCCTTTTGTTTCTTTTCTTGTAAGAGCTAGACCCTTTTGAAGCCTTGAGTAGTGGTAAAATAAACCCTTTGCACTTGACACCCGGCGACAGAGAAAGTATGAGGCACAAACACGATGAAGGGAAAGGATTTTTGCAGGGGTGTGGGAGCAGCTGTCTATTCTCACTATACACTCCCACAACCAATCTCCTTTTTACAAAAAAAAAAAAAAAGAAATCCCCTTTAGTTATCACGGTACGGTTCCGTGCCCTCAGATGACTCGCGGAAATGACGCCATCAGCCGAACGCTGTCTGCTAGTCCGCAGCAGCGGCGGTGGGTGGACGTAAGCACGTCGGTCCTCCTACGCGGCCACCTCGGGGAAGACTAGAGCGCTCCGCCGGGCGCCGCCGCGCACCGCCGCCGGGTCGTCAAGAGCCGGGTCGCCTGCGACTGCGCAGGTATGCAGGGGCGCGGCTTCAGGCCATCCCGCCCCTTCCCAGCCTTCGCGACCAATGAGCAGCTACTGCCCCGGGGCGGGGAAATCCTTAGAGGCCGGAATCATTAGCCGTGAGGACAGCCCCGCCCCTGTCTCCTCCCAGCCCCGCGCCCCGCCTCGCGCTGTCGTCGCCCCGCCTCCCTCTCCCGCCCTCTTGCCTAGCTGCGGGGTGATACGGGCTTGAGCTTGGGAAGAGGGCAAGGGAAGCAAGTTAGTTGTCGGCCTGGCGGCGGCGGCGGCCTCACCACAGTCGTCCAATGTGAGCGCGGTGATGGGGAGCGGGTCGTAGAGAAGACGGGGCCGCGTGGCAGAAATGGGAGGGCTCCGGGTGCTTGGTGGTGAACGCGCCGTAGAGTGAGGGGCGGCCGTGAGGGGGCGAGGTTGACCCGGGTGTGTCCCGGTGCGGTCTGGGAGGGCGTGGATAGCGGGTCGGGGGACGCCAAGCTCGCTTTGCCCCCTCCCCAAAGCTTCACTTGGCAGCTTGGCACGTCTTAAGTTTGCCTCCCTTTCGGTTGTTTGGGATGCGAGGAGGAAATTTAAAGGTCCCCCAAAACATTTGGAGGCTTTCTCGGGGTGTTTTCCTTGCCGGTGCGTGCGTGCTCCTTTCTTCTTACTGGATGGAGAGGTAGAGAGGCCAGGTGGGCAGGTCGACTTTCACTCTCTGAGGATTGTCCAAACAAACAAACCAGGAATTCTTCACCCTCCTCCCCACGCCCTGCCCTGCAACACACGACAAACATTCCCAACAAGTTTGAAGAAGCAGACTAGAAAATTCTGAGGGATTCTGTGTCTTTGAAATATGTCAGTAGTAAGTGTACTTTTTCTATGTTTATAGAAAATGTATGAATGGGAACGGCGTTTTTTCTGTTTATTATCATTGGACACATTTTTTGTTATGAGTACTCATCTTTGAGTTCTGCCCAAGAGGATTCTGACTTTGTGTTGATGTGATATATTGTATTAGCTGTGATGTTTTCCTGAACCACAAGTTTCTATGAAATCCAATCAGTTGTAAATGCTTAGCCGGTTGTTGGTGGGAAATGAGGTAGATAAATCTCTAGTTCTGATAAACCTATAATTATTAACATGGCCTCTTTTTAAAGCAAATCCTTGCATATTTTTCTCTTTCACAGATTTATCTAATTGCCCAACGACCACTGATGAAGATAGGTTGGAGTAACTGCTGAAACTGAATTTTATTGACCAGAAGACAGTCCATTTGTTTCACTTCTTTTTGTTTTCCCTACTGCTTTGAGCTTTACTGTAACGGCTGAAAAACTTGGAAAATAAAATGAACATGCTGTGGTCTTGAACTTTTTTTTTTTTGAGGAAAAATTAAAGTGCCAGAGTGAAAGCCAGAATGGCATCCAGAGAGAGACTCTTTGAACTTTGGATGCTTTATTGTGCGAAGGTAACTGCTTTCCTTTTTATTTCTGAGTTTTAAAATACTTTGTTATAAAATTTTGTGACTGGCCTTATTAGCGCTTTATTTAATGGATAATAGCATATTTATTCATAGTAATGACCCCAAATTTAAAAACACAGGATTTTCTGTTTTCCAGTTTTTCACGTTTGAACACATACACAATATCGGCATGCTCTTAAAAGCTGTAGGATGTGGTTTTAATATGATATTTGTCTTCAGGGATCCTAAAATTATATAAGTAAAAGTATGACCTTTGAGAAAAATAAAACATTTGTATTTTTGTTTGTGCTTTTTTTTTTCCTCCCACAAGTGGGAGTACAGATAGAGATATTTTAATGAGAAGAGCATTAAGCATTTTTCTCATAATCTTTTAAATTAAAAGATTATTATATAAAAATGCTATTGATTTGAGGTGGTTACTGTAAGGTTGCCCTGATATTAGCACCTTATAAGCATCGTCTTTCTTGATCCTCACAACAATCCTGTGAGATGGGTATCTGTAATTATCCTTTTTACTGATGAGAAAAACTGATGCAGAGTTTAAAGGGGTTAGTGAGAAGGAGCCCCTTCTGCTTCCGTATATAGCCGGGAACTCACAACTGCCTGATTCAAGTCCATGCTCTTATCCATTATGACTGCTCATTATTTTTTCTTTGTCATTCAAAAATAAGTTTTTCTCCATTCGTCTTTATGTGAATTTTTACATGTTAGCTTTGATTTTAGGTTATTGGAGAAGAAGGGTACTACTTAAAAATATGTTTTTCAAGTTAGGAGCTATATTACTACTTTGAAGATACTGGCAAGGGTCAGAGTAACATCTCTAACTTACTCCTTAAGTTACTTTAGGTCTGCGTGGTGAAGTTCTCAAGTCTCAGCTTCCGTTTCTGCATTATCCTGTAGGGCTCCCTTTCTATACTTTCAGCTTTTTAAAGAACTAAAAGTTCTTTGAAGTTATTCTTTAACAGATGATCTCAGTTATCTTAATATTAAATATTAGAGCTCACACTGGAATTTTCTATGACTTCCTGGTTTGGTATTTTTTATAGTTACTGAAGGACATATACTTTGAAATATTTAATATGAATTTTTAAAATAGCTTTTAGTCTTGTGTAATTTAATGCCAGAAATGTCTTTTTAAAAATAGACCACTCTTCCAATAAAAAAGGGATCCAATTCTTAGTGACTTGAAAACAGTCACTAACACATGTCAGCCAAAAATTAAAATGCATTTTAGTATGCATGCCCAGTACTCGTTTGAAAATTATTTTTTAAAAAATCCATCAAACTTACTAGGTTTTCCATTTTCAGAATGACAAAAAGTAAATGGGGTTACACTGCCTTATTAATTAGTTATATTGTTTCTAGGTCGAGTTCATGTTTTATTCAGGCGACACTGTGCTTATTGAAAAGATAGTGTAGTTTGTTCGACAAACACAGAATTTTGTTCTTAATGACTTAACATAAAAGTGAATCCTTACTCTTTTATGAGAATGTCTGAGTAAATAATGAAGGACCTTCATGGTCAAATTTTGAAGCCTATTCTTGGACAGGAAGATAAATCACATTTTTATGTTTAAGATTTAAATCACTTGTGCACTTAATAAGATTAAAATTTTTTTCAACGGTTTTCAAAAAAATCATTATTTAAGATAATGATTTTATGTTTCACCAGTTCATGAATAAGCTACTTGTAAGCTAGACAACAACTTTCTTTTCTTCCGATACCTTGAATTCAAGTAGCTTCCAAATATGCATCATAGATTTAACACTTCTTTTCCCTAGTGAGAATGATTACCAAATACCTGGTTCTCTATAGTACTTTCTCTCTAGCTTTATTGCTGTCACTCTAGCATATAACCCTTCAAACCACCTGACTTTCTTTTTTTCTCCTAACTTTTAAGACTTTTTTTTTGTACCTTTGACAGGCTTTCAGACTACTTCAGGACTGCTCAGATCTTCTCTTAACTTAGCTCCAGCTAAGATCTCTTTTTGGGCTTGCAATTGTGCAGTCTAGTTTTGGCTTTGTTGCTGCTTTGTTTTTTGACCTTGAGCAAGACTTATCTCTTTGGGTCTCAGTTTTCTTATTTGTCAAGTAGTAGTGTGTATACAAGGAGAATTCCTGTCTAACTTACCATAAGATTTTCATTTATTTTGACCTCTGAGGGACGTGGAGCTTTTTTGTCCTTATTCTATGGATTATCATGTAGAACTTTTTAGTTCATCTTTCTTTTTAAAGCTTTTATTGTGAAAAATTTCAAACACGCACAAATAGAGAGGATACTGTACTGAATCCTTTGTATCTGTTACTGTGCTTCAGTAGCTATCCGTTCATATTCAGTGATGTTTCATGTAGAACCCTCCACTACCCTTCCCTCTACCCCTGAATTATTTTAAAGCAAATCCCAGACAACATATCTTATCCATAAATATTTTAAAATATATCTATATTATAAGAACTCCTCTTAAAAACATAATCTCAATATAATTCTTTAAACCATCAAATATCTGGTTGGTCTTCAAACTTTCCTGGTAGCTTCATAAATGTTCTTATTTTGCTACTGTTTGGTTGACACAATATTTAAACAAAACATACATGTTGTATTTTGCTGAAAATTTGTCTGTTAAGTCTTTTAATCTATGGGTTCCTCCTCACCACACTTTTTATCCCTTCTATTTATTTG
Source organism: Orcinus orca (assembly GCF_937001465.1). Lineage (NCBI taxonomy): Eukaryota > Metazoa > Chordata > Mammalia > Artiodactyla > Delphinidae > Orcinus > Orcinus orca. The sequence continues at coordinate 88,009,253 of NC_064565.1, forward strand.
TTGAAGAAACCAGATTTTGACATGAGAATTTCCTCAGTCTGGGTTTTGCTGGTTGAATTCTCTTGATTTTAATTGTTACTTCTATTGGTGTCTGCAAACTGGCAGATCTAGAGACTTGATTGATTCACATCCTGCTTGGCGGCTGGAGGCTAGAATAATTAATGAGTGTCTTGGCCATCAGTGACTTTTGCCTGTATGCATTAATTATGTCATTAGGAGTTTGCAAAACTGTGATATTCAGATTTTATCATTTCTTTATTTATGAGTAGAACATATATAGAGAAATGTCCCCTCATCAGTTATTTGATGACAGTTCCTTAAAGGGAAGGCAGGCAAAATAAACTTTGATTCTTTTTTTTAATGTTGAGCCTTCTTTTTAATTTATTTATTTTTTATTTTTGGCTGTGTTGGGTCTTCGTTTCTGTGCGAGGGCTTTCTCTAGTTATGGCAAGCAGGGGCCACTCTTCATCACGGTGCGCGGGCCTCTCACTATCGCGGCCTCTCTTTTTGCGGAGCACAGGCTCCAGACGCGCAGGCTCAGTAGTTGTGGCTCACGGGCCTAGTTGCTCTGCGGCATGTGGGATCTTCCCAGACCAGGGCTCGAACCTGTGTCCCCTGCATTAGCAGGCAAATTCTCAACCACTGCGCCACAGTGGAAACCCTAAACTTTGATTCTTTCTGTTTGTTTCCAGAATAATGACTTGATTGCTAGCATCCTCCAAAGGTGACCAGTTATTTTTCTTGAATATCAAGTTCATCCTTAATGATTAAAATTTAAACATTGTCTATTATTGTGCTGCCCTGTTTGGTATGCTATTCATATCAAACACTGTATACATACCTGATTAAAGAAGACGACTTTGAAGATTTATGAAGATCTGTTTCAGGACAATATGTATGGTTAAGACATCTTTTGTATTTGTTACAGTGCTAACCTCGGCACGTGTATTCCACAGTGTGTTAGCAATAGATGAATATTAAGGTGCCATCATAGAGTTCTATGTAAAGTGATGTTTTAAAGGTTGCCATTGAGCATTATGAAAGTTCAGTAGGTATTTAAATAGGACTGTATCAGAAATAACCCTTAGATAATACTGTTGGGTCAAAGGAATACTAAGGAGATATAGAAATGTCTTTTTCCCATTAGTCTGGGTTTAGTTGCAAGCTTAAATACTAGTGATTAAAGTTTTTAAAGTAGAATTAAAATAAATTCCTGGTTTCAGAGTTTACCAGATGGGTCCCCATATATTAAATGCAATATTTCAAAAGAATTTGGGTAAAAAACTTTGCAGTTTTTTTTTTTTTTTTTTTTTTGCAGTTTTTTTAACCAAAGTTTTCAGGTCTAACTTTTCACTTTCTAGGAATAGGATTTAATTGCATTGTTAAGAACATGCATCTTCCTAGTAGGTTATTTATTAATCTCATGTAGTTGTTATTACATAATAGAGGCAGGATGATTTCTGATTACCCAGCATTCCTGCTCTATACAGGGTCTTTCACTAATGTATTAGGCTACTAATTTAAGTTATGTAGTCTGAATTTTTCTTGCCTCCAAACAGTCATCCCCACCTAGGGTCAAGGATTTCATCAACAGTGCATTTCATATAGCTCTTATAAGTTAAACATTAACTTGGAAACAGGTTTAATTTTGTATCTGGATTTTAGTACAGTAGTTAACTACTTCTCATCTGAGCATACTTTTCTCAAGTGTAGAAGGTAACTTTATTTTTTAATATCTAAAGATTTTAGTTTATATTGTCTGTGTTAGGCACCATGTAATTCCCTGTTTCTTTTGACATTATTTCTTAATGTGCTTGTGGTAAGAGAGATGGCACTGAAAACAGTTTTGGTTTCTACATTATCATACAACTTTTTGGAATTCATATGTTGAATAGAACAGATACGTACGTATCCCTGTCTCAAGTGCTCCCCTTAGATAGGCATAAGGATATATTTCTGTTCAACATTTAGCCTTTTGGTAGTGCTACAGTTGGTCACCGAAATATGCAGAAGAAACTGAGTCCTCAAATTCTTTGATAAGATTAATTCATTTTTGTTCTGTGTAATGGAAAGTATCAACTGCATTAACTCAGTAAAAAGATACAAAGTGAGTAAAAACATGACATTTTGAAATGTGGCAATGTGGGTTGAAATTCATGGTTCATTTTTGTCACTAGCTGTTTTTTTTTTGAGATTCAATTTACACTGGAAAATTTTGTGAAACTTCAGAATTAGAGCCAAGATTTAGTCCCAATTCTGTTTCTGATTTTAAGGACCCAAAGACAGGTTACCTAGTTTCTTTATGTTTCAGTTTTTTCATGTTTCAAATGGAAAAAATAATTATTTTGCGTATCTTTCAAAGTTGTTGAGAACAAAATGAATTGACTGTATTTAAATGTACTGTAAGGGTAAGCTAAGAAATATAAAAATGTAATCTTTATTAGCATGTAAAGAATATGTATATGAGCATGAGAGTATGTGTATCAAGATTACTTCTATTTTGTCTTTATATGGTATAATGATAGTGGGAAATACTCTCTTGTCTTTTTACCAGTAGTGATGAAGCTGTGCTCATGAACGTCTTAATTTTTATTTTATTTTTAAATTAATTAATTTTTGGCTGCGTTGGGTCTTTGTTGCTGCACACGGGCTTTCTCTAGTTGCAGTGAGTGGGGGCTACTCTTCGTTGAGGTGTGCAGGCTTCTCATTGCAGTGGTTTCTGTTGCAGAGCACGGGCTCTAGGTGCGCAGGCTTCAGTAGTTGTGGCACGTGGACTCAGTAGTTATGGCTCGTGGTCTCTAGAGCACAGGCTCAGTAGTTGTGGTGCACGGGCTTAGTTGTTCCGCGGCATGTGGGATCTTCCTGGACCAGGGCTCAGACCTGTGTCCCCTGCATTGGCAGGAGGATTCTTAACTACTGTGCCACCAGGGAAGTCCCCCCATCTTAATTTTTAATCTATTTATTTTTGCTTTCAAGCATAGCGCTTAATTATCCCAGTAATGATTTGGGATTTTTTTTTTTTACTCTAAACCAAGTTTGTTTTGGATCTTGGTGATGCTCCATTTCCTGCTGTTGCCCTTTGTCCTGCTAAATCTGGAATATGACTGAAATAGATAGTTTTGCAATGAGCTCAGAGTAAACTTCCTTTTCAGAATAAAAGTTTTGCTTCATAAGGAAAACAGAACTTATAGGTGTTTTATTCAGATAAAAAGGCATGTACCTCTTTTTATATATAGATTTGGAAAAAAACGGATGAATGAATATTCTTCTAATGAGGAAATTGTAATTTATTTATACAATTTTGGTTGTAATTATAAGTGAAACTTTTGGCAAGGCGTACCAATATACATCAACCCTTATAATTTAGCCCCTTTTTTTTCATTTCAAATGAGTTGGTTTAATTCCAGGTAGTACAGAATTCAGGATAGGACAGGGGCTTAAGGACACAGGATTGGCAGGATTCTGGGCTGGGTTTATGCGGATCTCATAGCTGAGGTAGAAATGGCTGAGAGGAACTAAAGATAAGATGAGCCACTATATGGTTTTTTTTTTTTTTTTTACAAAAGTTTATTCTTAAATGTGCATTAGGTTCCAAGACAACACTTATTCTAGCTATGGGTAGCAACAGATGTTATGGCAGGGAATCCAGATGTTTAATCCAGATGTTTAAACAGGAATGGAATTAAGGATCATCATTGCTTCAGGCACAAGGAACAGCTTACTTTTTGCCAGATTTCTTAATTCCACCTGTGACCTTTCCCTACGGCCTTCGCTTTTAGCTCAAGTTTCTTGTGCTCTTCCTTCTGTTTCTCTTGAATGCCTTATCTTCCTCATCCATATCCTTGGCATGCTTCTTGGGCTGCTTCAGGTGCTTCTTCTTGCCACCTTCGCGGCCCGACATGGTGCCTGCTGCCCTTTCCCCCATCCCTGCCACCGCAACCCATTTTTAATAAGTCTCTGATATGTGCAAAGTGTAGATAGAAATAACTCTCAATTTACTCTGGCTTAATAATGACTTTGTATATAAAGAAAGTAATGTTGTTTGACTCTAAGGCAAAACAAAACAAAATCATCAGCTTAGTAGTATTGGTTACCAACTACATGTTCATTTTAGGAAGTTAGATGTGAAAGAAAGCAAGAAATGAGTATTTTTTGTCAATAGATGTGAGATTTGCCCTTAGGAAAGGAATATTACTACCTTTGTGGTTTGACTTGAGGAGCTTATGCACTACTCTAAAAAGTTGTTAAGATGCATGACAATTTTTTTATTATTCTTTCCTTTTGAATATCAAAATTTAAATTTCCCTGGTAGAAGGTTGAATTGATAGCCCTTCAATGTGTAGGTGTGGAGGAAGAGGGAAAAGGAAGAGCCTAAAATAATTTTCAGGTTTTTTGGTTTTGCAGACTTGTACTAGGTCATCCCATTCACCAAGTTAGCTAGTGCAAGTTCACCAGGTTTTCAGGTAAACATGTGAGTTTGCAGTGCCTGGGGGATATCTAGGTAGAGAAACACCCCACGAAATGGAGTTCAGAAGGCCGTCTGTGCTGGAAATAAAGATTTGAGAGTTGTCATACTGGCAATTATTGAAGAGTTACATGAGTAAGAAGGGAAGAGGTTCAAAAGTCAGGGAGTCCTGAAGAATATTATCTTTTAAGAGGAGGATAGAGGAAGAAAAGTCAGGAGTTTGAATGGGAGGAGAGCCAGGAGTGAGTGGTTGCCTCAGAAAGTAGAGGGATGTCAAATTCAACATAGCTTTGAAGAAAAGCATTATAGAGTGTGTATTGGATTCCAGTTAAGAGATTAATTGGTGGCTTTAGCAAAGTAGTTCTAAAAAGAGTGGGGAAAAAAGATGTTAGAAATACAAGCCCCCATTTTATTTTTAAATTGAATTCAACAGACTTAAAATCACTGACAAACTGCTATTAAAGTTTTAAAATGTTTACTCTTGATTTTTGTGCTTATCTGGCCAAGGACCTTTCAAACTTATTCTTAACTATATCTAAGGAATATCAGCATTTTCTTTTAATTTATGTCTTGTGACTTAGATTTAAACTGGTAAAATTATTCTTTGGTTGAACCAAAGCATTAACTGATCCATGCATTTCACACAAAAGTCATTCAAGCATTTCAAAACAGTTTGTCTCTAAAAAAACCCCAGTGGTTTTGTTTGATGCCTTTAATTTAACTACTACATGATCTTTCCTGACAATAAACTTTAGAATAGTAGGAAAGATATATACTATTTCAATTTATGGTGTCATTGTGAGGTGGGTTTATACTTTTTTACTGAATAATTTTGACTTATGATTTTTGTCAAAATGTAACATTTAACTAAGTTTTAAAATATAAAATTTCATTTTGTAATGAATGAACCTCATTTGAAGCATGACAATATATAGACTTTTCTAATTTAGATTTATGCTCTAAGAAAAAGTAGTAAAGATGTTTTACTTTTATAACAAGCTTTAAAAAATTTTAAATTTAAGGTATACAAGTTAACTGTAGAAAATTTAGAAAGTACAGATATGCAAAAGAAAGTAAAAATTTCATTCAGAGATTTTTAGTTAAAGTACTTTTATGCATGTGATTGAAAAATCTGTGTAAATTAGTTACGTTTACTACTACAAATCATTAGGATATCAAATTTGAAAAACTTCCATCTGATATGAAACTTGAATATTGTTTTAAACTTATAAGTCCCATTTAAAAAGTGTCAATGTTATATTTAATTAATGCATACATAGTGATATGCTTTTCCTTTCTAAGGAATTTATTTTAGTCCAATTTAGCTAGTTTTTATTGGATGCCTACTGTATGTACATGTTACTTACTGTCATTTTATCCCTTGAATTTAATATTTTTCCTCTTTTAAAAAATTTGGTCATTTAAAAAAAATTAATAAACTATATTTTTAGAGAAGTTTTAGGTTCACAGCAAAATTGAACAGAAAGTACAGGAGGTTCCTGTGTACCCCCTGTCCCCATATATGCACAACCTTCCCAATTATTGACATCCTGCACCGCAGTGCTGCATGATCACTTGACTGACTTCCCAAAAACACTTGAAGCAGAAATTTCTTTACCTGTTAACTATGTGTGAAACTCCAAGATGAACACAAAAAGCAACAGGACATATTACACCTAACATTCCAATACTCTAGATGTTGGTCTTTTCAAGCCTTGCTAATTTTAACTGAGAATTCTCTACACTCTATTGATCAAATGTAGAACTTCATTAAAATAGTTATCTGAATGAATAGTTACTTAAAATCTAAGAAATACCTAAAGTAAAAAAATCTTTGTCATTAGGGGTTGGTGTATTCTAAGTCTATTTTTATGCACAGGACTCTATTAGAATATTGCTTCTTTTCTTTGTGTTAAAATGGTTTCCAAATCTTTCCTGGATGTGACTGGTTTTTATCAGAATTTCCATCAAAATTTTGTAACTTTCATCTGGTTAATTGACTGTGAGTTCATCTGAGGTCATGCTTTTCCAACTAGAGTCAGTTTCCCACTTAGATTGTGGGATGTGGGACCTAAGGGAGGATGAATGAAGTCATCAGCGATTGCTTAGTTGAAGAGGTAGCATTTGATTGAGGTTTTAAAGAATTAATAGTTTAATAGTCACAGAGGGTGTTCCAGACACATATAAGGCATGAACAAAAGTACAAAGGAAAAACAATCTTAGTATAGATTCTCATCATTAATGTCAAATTATACCCTGCTGCTCTGTTTTCATGCCTGTCTGTGCACACAATAACTTCATTTTACTGATTAATTTAGTATAATATTTTGAAGACATTTTGAACAGCAGGTAATCTCAACATGTTGGAGTACCAGCTGTGCACATAAATCTAGCAAAAGGACATCACCATGAACACCTGTTACCAGGTTTGCACAGGCAGTGACAAATATAACAGCAGCCTTTCTGACAGCAATTATAAGATGCATTTTGATTTCAAAGATCCCAAAATGTAAAAAATTATATGTCTTAGAATCAGAGAAATATGGTATAAAAAGCAGTTGTAAAAAAAGGATGTCTAGAAATAGGAAAGAAATCCCAATAATGATATTTAAAAACCAATAAATTGGATACGAGTTTAGATAGCTGAAGAGAATTAGAGAGTTGGAAGGGAGGTCATAAGAATTCTTTTAGAATATATCCTAGGAAGTCAAAGAGTTGGAAAATATGGAAGGTTCTGAAGGATAGTATGAAAACATTTAACACATATTTAATTGGACTCTGAAAAGGAGAGTAAAGAAAGCATGAAACAAATGATAATATTTGAAGAGATTGCAGGTGAGAGCTTTCCAGGATTGATGAAAGTCTAGTAAAACTCAAGGAGAAAAAATAAAACAAATTCCATACCAAGATTCATCATAGTGAAACCACAGTGGTTTTGCAGAAAACCAAAGGGAAAGAGAAAATTCTGAAAAGCTGCCAGAGGAAAAAAAGATTATCTTCAAAGGGATTACACATTAATAGCTGATTTTTCAGTAATAATGATGGAAGGGAAAGAATAATGGATTGATATCTTTAAAGAAAATACTAATGTAGAATTTCCAACCAAGTGACATTTTTTCAAAGAGGAAAGTGAAATAAAGTCATTTTCAGCAAAACAACAGTTCATCAGGAAAATATAACAGTTTTAAATTTGTGTGTACCTCATAACCTAGTCTCTGAAGCAAGCATTGACAGAACTACAGAGAAATGAACATATGACAATCATGGCAGTTTTTTAATTCAATTTATCATATTTTAGTATTTTTTTCTCAGTAATTGGTAGAATGAACAGACCAAAGAAAAAAATCAGTAAAGATACAGAAGATTTAATCAATAGGATCAACAAATTTAAAAAGGGATTTATGTAGAACAACACCCATACATTCCTTTCAAGCACACATATTTACAAAAATGATGATATGACAGACCTTAAAGCGAGTTTCAACAAATTTCAGATGATTGAAATAGAGTATGTTTTCTGACACGAATGTAGTTAAGGAAGAAATGTTGCTAAGGAAGAAATAGCAAAAAAAAAAGTCATGAACTACACTTGAAAACAAACCTTTGATTAAAGAACAAGTAATGAAGGAAAATTAGAATTTCGGGGAGGTGGAACTGAATGATAAAAGTAAGCATTTTAGAGCTTCTAAATGGGGGGTGCCTATAGCATTACTTAGGAAAATTTATGGCTATAAATGTGTTAGAGAAAGAGGCTAAAAATAAATGAACTAGTCATTTGTGGTAGCCAGCCTTCAAGATCTCTACCTCCTGGTATTCACACCCTCTTATAGTCCTCTCCTACATTGTATCAGGGTTTGTCTGTGAGCAGTAGAATTTGGCAAAACTGATGGTATGTCATTTCCGAAATTAGAAAAGACACTGTTGTTTCCATCTCAGTTACTCTTTTTTTCCTTGGATCATTCGCTCTGGGGGAAGCAAGCTGCTATGTTGTGTGCAGCCCTATGGAGAAGCCCATGTTGCGGACAACTGAAACCTTGCCAACCACCACGTGAGTGAAGTTGAAAGTTCCTTCAGCCCAGTCAAGCTTTGCTATGACTGCAGCCCTAGTTTCCATCTTCATTACAGGTTTGTGAGAAATGCTGAGCCACAGCCACCCACCTAAGCTGTTTTTGAATTCTTGGCCCTGAAAAACTGAGATGATATTTGTTGTTCAAGCTCCTAAATTTAATTTGTTATGTAGGAATATATTATTAATATATCATCCATTTCAAGAAGACAAGGAAAGAACAGAATAGGCCCAAAGTAGAGTGAAGGAAATTGTGAGGGCTTTTTTTCTTTGATGTGAAAATTCTGAAATTTATTATTTTTCAGTTGTTGAGGGAAGTGTACATAAGAAGGTTGACATGTATCACGGAATGTTTAATTTTAATAAAAATTATTCATTATTTAACAGCTTGGGATGAATGACATAAATACAATCTGTATCTGGATATAATTTTAATTAAGAATCTGGAAGTGAGTTTGAAAATAAATTAATAGCTCTTCCTTCTGCAAATCTTTCTAGTAGTCATGGTGGTATAAGGAAATTATAAGGTTTATTACAGAAATTACTCATAATAAAATATTGGATCTAGGAAAAGATAATAGGTAGCTTCTAACATCATGTAAGAGATAACTAGAAATTTATCTTTTGAAGGACATGTATAACACCACCTATGTTGTGTTTTTTTGGGGAAAAAAAAAATCTCTAAATCTGACAGTCTGTAGATCTACTACTTCGCAGGAAATACAGAGGACTGAGGAACATGTTAAATGACATAAAGATGTGCAGTCAGCAAAATCCCTAATGCGAGAAATACTAAATGACAAATGGCCCAGTGTCTTCAACAAATAAATTAGGGCAAAAAAAAAAAAAAAATGTAATAGAAACCTACAGGTTTAAAAAGACTTAAAAGATATACCAACAGTTTGCAATTTATGGACTTTTTTTGGGTCCTGATCTTATCGGTTAAAAAAGGCATTTGTGGGACTTCCCTTGGTGGTCCAGTGGTTAAGACTTTGCCTTTCAATGCAGGGGGTGCGGGTTCAATCCCTGGTTGGGGAGCTAAGATCCCACATGCCTCGAGGCCAAAAAACCAAAACATAAAACAGAAGCAATATTGTAACTAATTCAATAAAGACTTTAAAAATGGTCTACATCAAAAAAAAGAGAAAAATCTAAAAAAGGCTTTTGTGAGCAAGTCAGGAAAATTTGAACGTCAACTGATATTAAAGAACTGCTAATTTTTTTAGATATGATAATGTCATATTTTAAAAGATACCTTTTATGGATATACATTGAAATATTTGTGGATGAAATATGATATCTGGGTTTGCTTAAAAGTAACATTAGAGGATGGGGCTATAGGTGAAAGAAGATTGGTTACGCATGATTTGAAAGTTGTTGAAACTGAGTCATACCATTCTCTCCACCTTTTTTGTATGTTTGTGATTTCATTTAATAAAATGCTTTTGGAAAGAGCAGAAATTAATAATAAACATAATAGAAAGGATCAACCAAATAAAAAGTTGGTTCTTTGATAAAATTAATGAAATTGAGTCAGGAAGATAAGGTTTGTGGTTGTATGAGTTTCAGAAATTTCATATTTTGATGAAATATTTCATCAAATTTCATCAAATTTCATATCAATAAAGTTGATTTTAATTATTTTATAATTGCTTATTTTATTGAGCATTTGCTAAATGTCAGGTATTGCTGAGTGCCTTACATGTATTATCTCATTCAGTGCTTTCAACAGCCCTATGAGGGGAAGTATTACCTTCATTTTATAGATCAAGAACAGATCAGAGAGATGAAGTAACTTCCCCAAAGTTACACTGAGAGCAAATGCAGAGATTTGAAAGGAAAAGAATACAGTTAGAATCATGTGGCACAGGGGATCATGAAATATTTAAATGTGTATGTGTAGCATAGGACATTCCTGTTTTGTGAGTGAGCCGTAATTTAGGCACATAATAGGTTATAAAAATAGCATTAGGGACTTCCCTGGTGGTGCAGTGGTTAAGAATCCGCCTGCCAATGCAGGGGACACGGGTTCAATCTCTGGTCCAGGAAGATCCCACATGCCGTGGAGCAACTAAGCCTGTGCGCCACAACTACTGAGCCTGTGCTCTAGAGCCTGCGAGCCACAACTGCTGAGCCCGTGTGCCACAACTACTGAAGCCCGTGTGCCTAGAGCCTGTGCTCCATAACAAGAGAAGCCACTGCAGTGAGAAGCCTGTGCACCACAATGAAGAGTAGCCCCCGCTCGCCACAACTAGAGAAAGACCATGCGCAGCAACGAAAACCCAATGCAGCCATAAGTAAATAAGTAAATAAATAAATAAATTTAAAAATAAATTAATAACTTTAAAAAAAGTAACATTATACTTAGCATATACTATGTGCCCTTGACTAGGTTATTTAATTTTCACAACCCTGTAAAGAAAGCTACTATCATTATCTTCATTTTTATAGAAGAAACTGTTGTGCAAACATAGGGTGACTTGTTCAAGAAAGTGACAGAGCAGGGGTTAGAATCCATGTAATCTGGCCTCAGTGCTCCTGTAGTACTTAATACATTTGTGTGTTGTGTTAATAAATATCATACAAATGGAGAGATAGAACCTACTGTGGTGTTTCATTGTATCCAGCTCTCTTAACCATGAAAGTGGCTAAGCTTGAGATTTAATTAATATTGTTTCTGGGTGTGTGGACATTTTTCCTTTTATGGCCTTTGGCAGTAAAGTATAGATCTTCTTAAGGGTTTTCTCAGGCTGTGTGGAATGTGGCTGTTTTATGTGTTAAGTTGTTTATGGCCTTGAGTTTACTGATCCTTAGTTCCTCTTTTCCTCTTTTTGTCCACTAAGCTCCATTTTATTCCTGCTCACAGTTCAAAGACAGTGTAGTGTAGTGTAGTAGAAAGAGCACAGTTGGATTCATATATCTTTGCATTTTAATCCCAGCACTATTGATGACTAGCTGTATGACTATGGATAAGTTATATATCCTTAGAACTTTGCTTTTCTAACCTGTAAAATGGGGAAAATGAAACCTCTAGATGGTTGTAAGGAGTAAATGGGATGATGTACACTTTTTAAATACCTGCTATAATACTTTGCACATTGCAGAATCCAAAAAAAAATGTAACTGCTTCACTTCTTACTAAATAAAACATTTCCAGCTTTAAGTACCATTTCTTTCTTTATAGTTAGTTGCTCAACTTCGTAGGAGAACTCTGTACTTACCAAACTCTGAATTACCAAACACTTGGTAACTCTGACTTTCAGACTTTGAACTAGATATGGTAGAATTTCTAAATAAACTATGAGGAGGAATACATTAATTCTTTATGGCATTATAAACTGTTTTGTGCTGAACTTTTACAGAGTTTATTAAAACTCTGCTTTATTAAAAAGGAACCATGATAAGGAAAACTCCGGCTACCTGTATTTCTGGAGTCTTATCCTGATGAATGTATGAATGAATGAAGTGCTGGTTGGAAATGAAAAAAGCAATTAATGAAATCCTTGAGAAAATTTCTCACAAGAGGTAGTTCTTTTTCTGAAATATTTCTGTCTTCTCAGTGATGATGTGGATTATAACAATTTATGATCTGATTTTGGAACAGTATATTAATAGAAAAAATAAATACACAAAAGGTTAGCAGTCTGCATATTCTGGGAACATTCTGTTAGGAATTCTGATTTGTGTGTAATGCTTTTATTTTAGGGAAATAAATTATTTGAGTTCCCTTTATCCAAGAGCAGTACCTAACCAGTGATATTTAATGAGTAAGTAAGACTCCTGATATCATGTTGAAATTGACTGGAGTAAAAAAGTGTTAACGAGGTGAAGGAAACAAATTTGAGCATCATTGGCTCCGGACGCGCAGGCTCAGCGGCCATGGCTCACGGGCCCAGCCGCTCCGCGGCATGTGGGATCCTCCCGGACCGGGGCACGCACCCGTGTCCCCTGCATCGGCAGGCGGACTCTCCACCACTGCGCCACCAGGGAAGCCCTGAGCATCTTTTTTAATGATGTAATTTATATTTAAAAAGACATTTCTGAGGAATCATGGTTTTTTTCAAATCATCTTTGAGATGTAACTTACAGACCTTAAAATGCACAGATTTTTGGGCTTCCCTGGTGACGCAGTGGTTGAGAATCTGCCTGCTAATGCAGGGGACATGGGTTCGAGCCCTGGTCTGGGAGGATCCCACATGCCGCGGAGCAAGTAGGCCCGTGAGCTACAACTACTGAGCCTGCGCGTCTGGAGCCTGTGCTCCGCAACAAGAGAGGCCGCGATAGTGAGAGGCCCGCGCACCGCGATGAAGAGTGGCCCCCGCTTGCCACAACTAGAGAAAGCCTTCGCACAGAAATGAAGACCCAACACAGCAAAAGTAATTAATTAATAAACTCCTACCCCCAACATCTTCTAAAAAAAAATGCACAGATTTTAAGTGTCAAATTTGATGAGTTTTGATACAAGCAAACATTTGTGTCACTACTACCAAATAAAACAAATGGAAAATTTCTATTACCTAGGAAAGTTTTCTTTGTGCCCCTTTGTAGTCAGTCCTCTGAAAGACAATCAGTGATCTAATTTCTGTCACCATAGCCTGCTCTAGAACTTTGTATAAGTGAAATCATACAGTGTATATGCTTAATGCCTGGCGTCTTTTGCTCAACATGTTTTTGAAATTTCTGTTCATTGTCGTATCAACAGTTCATTCATTGTTATTGCAGAATAGCATTCCATTGTGTGAATATACCACAATTCATCAGTTAACCTTGTTGATAGAATTTTGGTTTGTTTCCAGTTTGGGGCTATTAAAAATAAATCTTCTATGAACGTTTTTGTACAACTTGTTTTTGTGGATATATGTTTTCACTTCTCTTAAGAGGAATGACTGGGCCATGTGGTATATTTATGTTTAAAAGAAACTGCCAAACTGTTTTCCAAGTGATTATACCATTTTATACTCCCACCAGAAATGTGAGTTCCAGTTACTCCACATCTTTACCAACACTTGGTATGGAAAGTCTTAAATTTTAGCCATTCTAGTGGGTGTGTAATGGTATTCCATTTCATTTTAATTTTGCATTTCCCTCGATAACTAATAATGTTGAGAATGCTTTTGCATGCTACTTGCCCATTTGTGTATCTTCTTTTGTGAAATGTCTGAACCTTTTGCTCATTTTTAAATTGAGTTGTCCTATTTACATTGATTCATAGGAGTTCTTTATATATTCTTGGTACAAGTCCTTTGTCAGATATATGTACTGAGAATATTTTCAGCTGGCATATGGCTTGCCTTTTCATTTTCTTAATGGTGTCTTCTGATGAATCAAAGTTTTAAATTTTGGTTAAGACAGATTATTATTTTTTTCTTTTTTTGCTTTGTGATTTTTGTGTCCTAGCTAAGAAATCTTTGTCTACCCCAAGGTTGCAAAGGTATTCTGTATTTTGTTTTAGAAGATTTTTTAGTTTTTATGTTTAGGTTAATGATCCATCTCCCATTTTATCTTATTTCTGCATTTTATATTTTTCATTAATTCATTGGGCACCTGGTCAATGCCAGGAGCTGTTTTAGGCACTTGGTGTCCATTAGTAAAAAGAAATCACTTGTGGTGGGCCCTTAGATAGGCCTTGAAATTGTGAAGCCTACAGTCTAGGGGAAATGACAGATAATAAATTAATAAATAAATAAATTATGCAGTATGTTAGAAGGTGAGAAAGCACCATGAGGTGGGGCAACAGAATAGGGTAGAAGGTAAAGGTTAGTGAGAACGTTTAAGAAAGGGTGGTAAAATTTGGCCTCATTGAGAATAAGCCATTTAAAGAATGACTTGAAGATGTAGGAATTAGTCATTCAGCTATCTGATGGAAGAGTGTCCTGGGTAGAGAAAACAGCCATTGCAAAGGCCTGAGATGGGAGCATGTCTGGTATGTCCCAGTAACAGCCAGGAAGCCAGTATAGTACAGGGTGACAGTGGATAAGGCCACAGAGATAGGGGAGGGCAAATTGTTTAGAATCTTATAGGACATTTTTCAGATTGTAGCTCCTTGTGTGAGTGCCATGGGTTCACTATACTTAATATACATTTTAAAACAACACATCTGTCTTCTGTATATCATTTAGAGATTTCATATTATTGTTTCTTTAGATTTATCAATTCATATCTGCTCTATAGGAGTAAAAGCATTTTTAAAAAAAATTCCTGAAAGATGTACTTAATATTAAAATGGTTTTCTTATTTCAGAAAGATCCAGATTACCTGAAGCTGTGGTTGGACAATTTTGTTTCTAACTATGAACAATTCTTAGATGTTGACTTTGAAAAGCTGCCTACCAGGTATGTTGAAACACTTAATTTCCTACCCTTGGGTGAGTTTGTTAATTTTTGGTACAAAAAATTCATTGATGACATTACAAGGATGGCAGTTATGTGACACACATAACCCTGCTTTCACGGCAGACATTTCTGATAGATCACAGCAGTCTTTCTTGCTGATTCTAGACGTGACTTCTAGAAGCCTCTTCTTTACTTTGTTCAGCCACTGGCAACTGGGTGTCCTGCAATTCATTTCAATTCTGACACTACCTGGAGTTAGCGCCAGATCCCATGAGTTAAAGGCAAAGTCCTCCACAAGACTGCCCTCACTTCAGACATCGTTAGCAAGTCTTGGGAGCCACCAACATTTCTGATCAACAGGCTGTAAATTTAGGGGTTGACATGACTCCCTCAGGTTCAATAATTTGTTAGATTAACTCACAGAACTCACTGATAGTCCTATACTTATGATTACAGTATTATTATAAAGGATACATTTAGGACAGGGCCTGGGAGGGTCTTGGATGCAGGGCTTCCATGCTCTCTCCCTTTGGAGTCAGGGCATGTTGCTCTCCCTGAACATCAGTGCATTCAAAGAAGGAAGCTCTTTGAGCTCTGGGTGTCAGAGTTTTGTTGGGTCTTATTACTTCATTGACCATGTGATTGAACTCAGTCTCCAGCTCCTCTCCCCTCCCAGAAAGTTGGGGGGGGTGAGTTATTCAGACGTGGCCAGCCCCTTTTTTGAAACTATCTAAGGGTCCACCATGCATCACTTTATTCATTTGCATAAAATTTCTTTATTATATGACAGGCATTCTATTGTAGTTGAAACTTATTATACTTCTTTTCCTAGCTTTAGAGAAGGGCCTTAGAAAACATCTTGGAGAAGGTTAAGTTTTCAGATTTTTAAAAACTAGGTTTGAAAATCATAAAATGAGGGGAAAATAAACATCTTGGAAGAGGTTAAGTTTTAGGATTTTTTAAAACTAGGTTTGAAAATCATGAGGGAAAAATTAGCATCTTATGGAAATGTATAAGTGAAATTACAAATATTTTCTCCCATTCCTCTGCCTACATCTGTTTCTGCAATCTCACTGTTCCCAGGCCCACTTCCCAGATAAAGTTCATATTGTATCTCAAGTCATCTTGTGGACCTAGGTAAGAGAGGTTAGGTTTGCTGTGGTTAAAAGCTGGAGAAATGAGGACATACTTTTAGCCGCAAAAGCAACTCCATTTATAGAGATGTGTTGAGAGAAGAGGAGAGAAATGGGTGGTGGTTGAGGATGAAAAAGTATCTGGTGAATTAAAAATCTTCAAGGACGAAAATATTTGCAGTTTGGGGGTGGAGGTAAGCAGTGAGAGTTTAGACACAGGTGAGTTGAACCTGGAGAATCACATGGGAGCCAGATCATGAAGTGCCACAAATGCATTACTAATGGACTTTGACTTTTTGTTATGGAAGATACAAGGCTCTACTAAAGAATTTTCTGCATAAGAGTATCATGGGACTTCCCTGGTGGCACAGTGGTTACAAATCCGCCTGCCAATGCAGGGGACATGGGTTTGAGCCCTGGTCTGGGAAGATCCCACATGCTGCGGAGCAACTAAGCCTGTGTGCCACAACTACTGAGCCTGTGCTCTAGAGCTCACGAGCCACAACTGCTGAGCCCACATGCCACAACTACTGAAGTCCACGTGCCTAGAGCCTGTGCTCTGCAACAAGAGAAGCCACCGCAATGAGAAGCCCGCGCACTGCAACCAAGAGTAGCCCCCGCTTGCCGCAACTAGAGAAAGCCTGAGCGCAGCAGCGAAGACCCAACATAGCCAAAAATAAATAAATAAAATAAATTATATAAAAAAAAAAGAGTATCATGATCAAGTTTGTTTTTTAAAAGTCACTTTGGTGGCATTATGGAGGTTGGATTGGAAAGGGTTGAGACTGAAGGCAAGAAGCCCAGTTAAGGGGTAATTGTAATAATTCAGAGAAAAAAATCATTAGCGCTTTGGACCAAGGCAATGAACTTAAGAAACAATATGGTTATGCTCAGAAAGCACAAGTACTGTATTTATAAATACAGTTTCAGAGTTCTTCCCCATTAGATTATTTGTAACAGGTTCATAAAGGTTGAAAATCAGTATTAAATCTTGAACTCAAAATAAGATTATGTATTATTGATTTCTACTCATAAAAGAATATTCTTGTAGTTATACTTAGGAGTGCTTTTATTTTAAAAATTTATAGCTCATTTTAAATCATGAGCCTAAGGATCTTATGGAGTCAGGATTTTGGCCTTTGAATGCTTTGGGGTTTTGTAAGATGCACTTGTTATCATCCATACATTATAAATGTCTCCTTCCTTGGGAGGTCATTTCTAAAAACACTATGTAGACTTATATTGCCACTATATTTAAAGTAAGATGAAGAATCTCAAGAGTGTTTTTTTACTTGTGATTTAGTTGGTTTATTTAAAATTATATTTCATATCTTTGTCTTTCAAACTGAACCATGAATTTAGATTTTGCTTGTAGTAAACTTTCAATTTTTCAAGTGAATATTATATGTAAGATCTGTAAAACTAGTCTAGTCACCTTAAAGATAAGAAACTCACAGATAATCCTCATTTAAAGTATACTGACTTTATAGAATTTCCAAGTTAGAGAATTCATAATAGAAGGCAAGGATTGCTTTTACCAGATTATAAGGCCTTGAAATTTAAGCTGGACTTTTTCCTACCTTAGAGAGAACAATTGGCATCTGTTTACAATAGACATTGACTAGGCAAATTGAGGAGTGGAAAAGATTTCTGGAGTTTGGGATATTTCAGCAAAAGGAGCTTAGAATTTTGGACAATAAAGTCCTAGAGGTGGGAAAATTCTTCTAAATTCTTAAATCCTCATCACATTAGGAACAAGGCCAAAAATTCCAACTTTGTCTATATGCCATGTCCTAAGTAAGCCCCAATTTTATAATGAGAGTCAGTTAAAAAAAAAAAGATTGCTCTTTTAGAAGTTAGTATTTTTTTCTGCTCAGTTAAATCAAAACGTGTGTAAATAGAAAATGGGACAATTAAGGACAAAAGGAACTACTCCTTTAAATAACTAAAATGGAATATTGGGAAATCTAATGTCTTCTTGCTTGTTGATTTAACATTTTTGGAAAAGTGCGGAGGAATAGTTTCACTTTGTCTTGAAAATCAGTTATATTTAAATGTTTATTATTTTGAAGTTAACTCTGGTTTTTCTAATCACCTCTTTTTAGCTCTCCAAAAAAAAATTAAATATAAAAATGAGTGTTTCTGATACCATCTATAAATAAGAGAGAATGAAAGAATCCAAAGCTGCAAGTGAAATGATGCCCAGACTAAAATGAAACATGTATTTTTAGAACATGATTATATAGTATTAGGCAACCTTGGTAGTATGCTTTGTGACTTGTGTTTATTTTATAAAATGCTTTATTAATTTATGTTGTAGGGTGGTTCAGGAAGAGGCTAATAATATTTACATATGTGTTTATGTGACTACTGCTAAGATGCTTCAAATTTCTTTGTCTACAGTGAATGCCTTTTACTCAATGTAAACATAGTACTAATACTTCATGTTAAGCATTATCTGAAGAAAAGACTATTGTAAAGTATAATTGCCATTTAATCATGGAACTCTTCACAGTGCTTCTTTGCTATTTGAGCATTTTTCTTAACAGAGATAGGGAAATAATACAGTGGCTTATGAAAAGATTCTGAGGCTTTAGAGATAGTATATTTAAAATGCATTACATATTTAGAGTTCTTTACATACTTTGTTTTTTTTTTTTTTGCGGCACGCGGGCCTCTCACTGTCGTGGCCTCTCCCGTTGTAGAGCACAGGCTCCAGGCGTGCAGGCTCAGCGGCCATGGCTCACGGGCCCAGCCGCTCCGCGGCATGTGGGATCCTCCCAGACCGGGGCACGAACCCGTGTCCCCTGCATTGGCAGGCGGACTCTCAACCACTGCGCCACCAGGGAAGCCCTCTTTACATACTTTAAAGCTGAAAATGCACATTGACTTTCTGGTTTCAGAGCCCAGTGAAATAGGGTGGATATCTGATATTACAGTTTTATAGATTAGGGAACTTCAGAGATTAAATGAAGTGCTTCATGTTACAGAGGTGGAACTTAGTATGCAGGCTTCTGACTTTGAATCTAGGGGGTTTTAATGTGAGAGGCACATGCAAGGAGCCAGTTACATCTGGTATTGGCTTTTGCCCATAAAGAACCATATTGTCTTCTTACACAGAAACCACCTGTCACAAAATATTGATGTATTGCTTTAAAAGAGTCTTCTACTGATGCTCATGCTTGGGGTTCTACATTCACCTCTATCTTTCTCCTTTCATTTTGCTAGTTTTCTTCTCTCCCTCTTCTGATCAGATGGCTTAGGGACCCTGTAGGTAGGTGAATATTGTTTATTTAGTAAAGCAGTTAACAGATATTAAACTAGTTAGAGGTACTTCATTTTTATTTGCTAGTTACCGTTTCTTTTAGAAATGGTATAGACACATTGTATTTCTAAATAGTAGAAGGTGAAGTAATCTTATATTTTAAATATTTTCTTTAACAATAGCACAATTGAAAATACTAAATAGCCTTTTTTTCTCTCTCTTCTCAGTAAGACTCCTCTGAAGTAAGACTAACCACTCTGCTTTAATAATCTTCTAAAATGTCACTCTCCATTTGGTGGTACTATGCAGAGAGGAAGGCACAGAATATCTGGACTAAAAGAGCTTCTTTAGGATTTGAGCTGAAAATGTAGTTACTTTAAAGTGCCACAGATTTTCGTCCTGTATTTAAACACCCTTCTTATTTTGTTCCCCTTATATTGTAGGGTAGATGATGTGCCTCCAGGAATATCTCTGCTTCCTGATAATATTCTGCAGGTTCTGAGGACCCAGCTTCTGCAGTGTGTTCAGAAAATGGCAGATGGGTTAGAGGAAGAACAACAAGCCTTGTCAATTTTGCTTATCAAGTTCTTCATTGTTCTTTGCAGGTATCTGGTACAAATAAACTAGTTATCTGTTTTAAATAATTATTAGCAAACTAATAATGCATTTATTAGTTATTAATGATGTTTGTTGTTCATATGGAGCTTTTAGGGATGAGTACAGCTTTTGCAATAGGCTTGTGGTTTGTTATTATATTGGAAAGCCTTTTACTATATCTACTTAGAGAGATTCAGCCAGGATAAAAAATAATTGCTTTAGAGTAAAGACAATGACAGGAGTTTTTACTTAAGAATTTATTGCACTGGTATTTTCTATATGGTCCTCACCAATAAACATGTACATATACATTTTTATACTGTGCGTTATCATTTGTGAAATGTATTTTTCTAGTCTTTCATTTTATAATTTTACCAAAGAAAGTATAATTATTCCATAGCTTATATTTCCAGATTTATAGATGATTAGGTCTGTGGTACTTAAATTTTGGTGTGCATAAATGTCAACTGGGAAGCTTAATAGAAATACAGAGTTTGAGCCTTATGTATGGAAGTTCTGATCCAAAAGAGCGCAGGCATTTTGAATTTTCACACGTTCCATTAATCTGCATATAAGAATTTGAGAACCGTTGGGTTAGGGGCATCACATGCCTCTTAAAATCTGTCTTCTTTTCTTGTTCTTAGAGGAAAAGCTTTCAGTCTTTTACCATTTAGTATGATATTTGCTGTGAAATTTTTATATATAGGTTTTATTATGTTGAGGTAGTTTCCTTCTGTTCCTAGTTTGCTGAGTGTTGTTATCAGGAATGGTTGCTGAATTTTGTCAAATGCTTTTCTGCATTAATTGAGATGATCATCTGGGTTTTTTTCCCCTTTATTCTGTTAATATGGCATATTACATTGATCAGCTTTCATATGTTTAACCATCCTTGCATTACAGGAATAAATCCCACTTAGTCATAGTGTGTAATACTTTTAATATACTGTTGAATTCTCTTTGCTAGTATTTTGTTGAAGATCTTTGCATTAATGTTCATAAGGGATGTTGGCTTGTAGTTTTCATGTAGTCTCTTGTTTGGCTTTGGGATCAGGGTAATACTGGCCTCATAAAATGAGTCAGAAAGTGTTCCTTCCTTTTCAGTTTTTTAGAAAAATTTGAGAAGGATTGGCATTAGTTCTTCTTTAAATGTTTTGTAGACTTCATGAGTGAAAACATCAGGTCCAGGACTGCTTTTTTGGGAGAGTTTTGATTACTGATTCAGTTTCCTTACTAGTTGTAGGTCTATTCAGCTTATTTATTTCATCATGGTTTAATCTTGGCAGATTTTGTGTTTCTAGGAATTTGTCCATTTCATCTATGTTATTCAATTTGTTGTTGTACAGTTGTTCATAGTACTCTCTTAATAATCCTCTGTATTTCTGTAGTATCAGTAGTAATATCCACACTTCATTTTTGATGTTAGTAATCTGATTCGTCTCTCTTTTTCTTAGTTTATCTAGCTAAAGGTTTGTCAATTTTGTTGATGTCTCCAAGGAACTAATTTTTGTTTTCATTGATTTTCTCTATTTTTAAAAATTTATTTTAATCTCTGCTCTGATCTTTATCATTCCCTTCTTTCTGCTAACTTTGGATTTAGTTTGTTCATCTTTGTCTGATTCCTTAAGTTGTAATATTAGGTAGTTGGTTTCTTGTTCTTTTTTTTTAGTGTAAGCACTTACACCTATAAAATTCTCCCTTTGCACCACTTTCATTGCCTCCCATAAGTTTTGGTAAGTAATGTTTTCCTTTTCATTCATCTTAAGTATTTTCTAATTTCCCTTGTGGGTTTCTTCTTTGATCCATTGATTATTTTAAAGTATTTTTGTTAATTTACACAGTTTTGTGAATTTTTCAGTTCTCTTTATGTTACTGATTTTTAACTTCATCCTGCTGCGGTTAGAGAAGATACTTTGTATGATATCTGTCATTTTAAATCTGTTGAGACTTAATTTGTGGCCTAATATAGTGTCTATCTTGTAAAATGTCCCAAGTGCACTTGAGAAGAATGTTTGTTCTGTTCTTGGGTAGAGTCACCTGTATATGTTTCTTAGAGCTATTAGATTTACTGTGTTAAGTCCTCTGTTGCTTTACTTATCTTCTATCTAGTTGTTTTATCCATTATTGTGGATGAGGTATTGAATTCTCCAGCTATTATGGAAGAACTATATGTTTCTCTCTTCAATTCTGTCAGTATTTGCTTCATATGTTTTGATGGTCTGTCATTAGATACGTAAATGTTCATAATTGTTATATCTTTTTGCTAGTGTAATACCTTTGTTATATCATATATACTTTTATTACATTATATTTTACCTTTTATTTTATTTATTTTTAACATCTTTGAGTATTAATTGCTTTACAATGTTGCGTTACTTTCTGCTGTATAACAAAGTAAATCAGCTATGTGCCTACGTATATCCCCATATCCCCTCCCTCTTACGTCTCCCTCTCACCCTCCTTATCCTACCCCCTAGGTGGTCTCAAAGCACTGAGCTGATCTCCCTGTGCTAGGTAGCTGCTTCCCACTAGCTATCGATTTTACATTTGGTAGTGTATATATGTCAGTGTTATTCTCTCAATTCATCCCAGGTTACCCTTCCCCAACCCCGTGTCCTCAAGTCCATTCTCTACGTCTGTGTCTTTATTCCTGTCCTGCTCCTAGGCTCATCAGAACCATTTTTTTTTAGATTCCATATATATGTGTTAGGATACGGTATTTGTTTTTCTCTTTCTGACTTACTTCACTGTATGACAGAGTCTGTATGACAGACTCTAGGTCCATCCACCTCACTACAAATAACTCAATTTCATTTTTTTTATGGCTGACTAATATTCCATTGTTTATATGTGCCACATCTTCTTTATCCATTCATCTGTCGATGGACACTTAGGTTGCTTCCATGTCCTGGCTATTATAAATAGTGCTGCATTGAACATTGTGGTACATGACTCTTTTTGAATTATGGTTTTCTCAAGGTATATGCCCAGGAGTGGGATTGCTGGGTAATATAGTAGTTCTATTTTTAGTTTTTTAAGGAACCTCTATACTGTTCTTCATAGTGGCTGTATCAATTTACATTCCTACGAACAGTGCAAGAGGGTTTCCTTTCCTCCACACGCTCTCCAGCATTTGTTGTTTATAGATTTTTTGATTTTGGCCATTCTGACTGGTGTGAGGTGATACCTCATTGTAGTTTTGATTTGCATTTCTCTAATGATTAGTGATATTGAGCACCTTTTCATGTGTTTGTTAGCAATCTGTATATCTTCTTTGTGGAAATGTCTGTTTAGGTCTTCTGCCCATTTTTGGATTGGGTTGTTTTTTTAATATTGAGCTTCATGAGCTGCTTGTATATTTTGGAGATTTATCCTCTGTCATTTGCTTCCTTTGCAAATATTTTCTCCCATTCTGAGGGTTCTCTTTTTGTCTTGTTTATGGTTTCCTTTTCTGTGCAAAAGCTTTTAAGTTTCATTAGGTCCCATTTGTTTATTTTTGTTTTTATTTCCATTTCTCTAGGAGGTGAGTCAAAAAGGATCTTGCTGTGATTTATGTCATAGAGTGTTCTGCCCATGTTTTCCTCTAAGAGTTCTATAATGTTTGGCCTTACATTTAGGTCTTTAATCCATTTTGCGGCGAGTGGGGGCCACTCTTCATCGCGATGTGCGGGCCTGTCACTGCCATGGCCTCTCTTGTTGCAGAGCACAGGCTCCAGATGCATAGGCTCAGTAGTTGTGGCTCACGGGCCCAGTTGCTCCACGGCATGTGGGATCTTCCCAGACCAGGGCTCAAACCCGTGTCCCCTGCATTGGCAGGCAGATTCTCAACCACTGTGCCACCAGGGAAGCCCTCCCTTTTTTTCTTGATGAGTCTGGCTTATGGTTTATCAATTTTGTTTATCTTCTCAAAGAACCAGCTTTTTGTTTTATAGATCTTTGCTATTGTTTCCTTCATTCCTTTTTCATTTATTTCTGATCTGATCTTTATGATTTCTTTCCTTCTGCTAACTTTGGGGTTTTTTCTTCTTTCTCTAATTGCTTTAGGTGTAAGGTTAGGTTGTTTATTTGAGATTTTTCTTGTTTCTTGAGGTAGGGTTGTATTGCTATAAACTTCCCTCTTAGAACTCCTGTTGCTGCATCCCATAGGTTTTGGGTCATCATGTTTTCATTGTCATTTGTTTCTAGGTATTTTTTGATTTCCTCTTTGATTTCTTCAGTGATCTCTTGGTTATTTAGTAGCATATTGTTTAACCTCCATGTGTTTGTATTTTTTACAGTTTTTTTCCTTTAATTGATATCTAGTCTCATAGCGTTGTGGTCGGAAAAGATACTTGATACAATTTCAGTTTTCTTAAATTTACCAAGGCTTGATTTATGACCCAAGATCTGGTCTATCCTGGAGGATGTTCCATAAGCCCTTGAGAAGAAAGTGTATTCTGTTGTTTTTGGATGGAATGTCCTATAAATATCAATTAAGTCTGTCTCATTTAATGTGTCATTTAAAGCTTGTGTTTTCTTATTTATTTTCATTTTGGATGATCTGTCCATTGGTGAAAGTGGGGTGTTAAAGTCCCTTACTATTATTGTGTTACCATCCATTTCCCCTTTTATGGCTGTCAGCATTTGCCTTATGTATTGAGGTGCTCCTATGTTGGGTGCATAAATATTTACAGTTGTTATGTCTTCTTGGATTGATCCCTTGATCATTATGTAGTGTCCTTCTTTGTCTCTTGTAATAGTCTTTATTTTAAAGTCTGTTTTGTCCGATATGAGAATTGCTACTCCAGCTTTCTTTTGATTTCCATTTGCATGGAATATCTTTTTCCATCCCCTCACTTTCATTCTGTATGTGTCCCTTGGTCTGAAGTGGGTCTCTTGTGGACAGCATATACACGGGTCTTGTTTTTGTATCCATTCAGCTAGTCTGTGTCTTTTGGTTGGAGCACTGAATCCATTTACACTTAAGGTAATTATCGATATGTATGTTCCTATGACCATTTTCTTAATTGTTTTGGGTTTGTTATTGTAGGTCTTTTCCTTCCCTTGTGTTTCCTGCCTAGAGATCCTTTAGCATTTGTTGTAAAGCTGGTTTGGTGGTCCTGAATTCTCTTAACCTTTGCGTATCCCTAAAGGTTTTAATTTCTCCATCGAATCTTAATGACATCCTTGCTGGGTAGAGTAATCTTGTAGGTTTTTTCCCTTTCATGACTTTAAATATGTCCTGCCATTCCCTTCTCTTTTGCTGAGTTTCTGCTAAAAGATCAGCTGTTAACCTTATGGGGATTCCCCCTTGTATGTTATTTGTTGCTTTTCCTGCTGCTTTTAGTACTTTTTCTTCATACTTAATTTTTGATAGTTTGATTAGTATGTGTTTCGGCATGTTTCTCTATGATTAATATGTGTTTCAGCATGTTTTTCCTGTATGGTACTCTGTGTGCTTCCTGGACTTGACTGACTGTTTACTTTCCCATGCTAGGGATGTTTTCGACTCTGATCTCTTCAAATATTTTCTCAGACCCATTCTTTTTCTCTTCTTCTTCTGGGATCCCTAAAATTCGAATGTTGGTGCATTTAATGTTGTCCCAGAGGTCTCTGAGACTGTCCTCAGTTCTTTTCATTCTTTTTTCTTTATTCTGCTCCCTGGCAGTTATTTTTACCATTTTATCTTCCAGCTCATTTATCTGTTCTTCTACCCCAGTTATTCTGCTATTGATTCCTTCTAGAGTATTTTTAATTTCAGTAACTGTGTTGTTCATCACTGTTTGTTTGCTCTTTAGTTCTTCTAGATCCTTGTTAAATGTTTCTTGTATTTTCTCCATTCTGTTTCCGAGATTTTGGATCATCTTTACTATCATTACTCTGAATTCTTTTTCAGGTAGGTTGCCTATTTCATCTTCATTTATTTGGTCTTGTAAGTATTTACCTTACTCCTTCATCTGTAACATATTTTTTTGTCGTTTCTTTTTTTTTTCTTTTAATGGGTGGTGCTGTATTCCTGTCTTCCTGGTTGTTTGGCCTGAGACATCCAGCACTGGAGTTTGCAGGCAGTTGGATAGAGCCGGGTCTTGGTGCTGAGATGAGGACCTCCCGGGGGCCTCACTCCGATGAATGTTCCCTGGGGTTTAAGTTTCTCATTAGTCCAGCGGTTTGGACTTGGAGCTCCCACCACAGGATCCCAACTCCCGGCCTGGGAACCAAGATCCTGCAAGCTTCGTTGTGTGGTTAAAAAAACAAAAAAAGGAAGAAGAAAAGGAGCAGTGCAATATGCAAGAATATAGAACAAAATAAAATTAGAAAGATGAAAAATATATTAATTGAAACAACTCCAACCGGGTAAAATAAAACCATAACAGTAAAAAGAAAAATAAAAAAGGGGGGGGGAACAAGCCAAAAGGAGAGAATGTTAACGAAGTATAAAGAATAAAACTAGAAAAATAAAAGTTTTTTTAGGAAAAATAAAAATATAAAAGAATCGACAACAGTGGATCAACAAGGTAAAACAGAACCCCAGTCTAAAAGAGGAAAAAAGAAAGAAAAAAAAAAAAACCTTGGCTGTAGGGGGCAAAGTTTAGGCAGGGGTGGAATTTACGCAGGGGCTGGGTTTAGGGTGGAGTGGGACCTAGTCAGGTGGGGGGATGAGTTTTGAGCGTGGGGCAGCTCCTAAGCTTAGGACCCACGCAGCTGGAAACGCCCTGGGGGTAAGGCCTTGACAGAGTGATGTTCAAGCATAGGGTGGGGCCTCTGCTTAGGACCTGTGTGGAAGTGGAGAGGCAGCACATGGAAAGGAGGGCCTCTGGAGTGTGGAGTTAGGGAGTTTGGAGGTAGGGCCCTGAGTGAGGGTGTGTGGGTGGGGTTTAGGCCCAGTGCATCGGATGGGGTCTCAGAGGGCGTTCTCTGAGTGTACAGGTAGGGCCCTGGGTTGGGGTGTAGGGGCGGAGCTTGGGTTCTGCGTGGCAGGAGAGAGGCTCTGAGGGCAGAGGATTAGGCCTGGGGCCTAACAGGCTTCCTGGTACCTAAGTGGACAGGGAAGGCACAGACTGCATTCCCTTCCATTCCTTCATGCCCCCTTCCCCACCATCTCCCCCAGGGTCTCCCCCATTGCTGCTGGACCCCTAACCGTGGGTGGGTCCCACTGGGTGTAGGAACTCCTCCCCTCCTCCATCCACCCCTCAGGGGTGCCAGTCCCGGAGGTCCAGCCTTTACTTTTGCTCCCCCTTCCCTCCTTCCCACTCCCTCAGGACCCATGCAGCTGGAAGGGGCCTTGGTGGACAGAGGATCAGGCCTGGGATCTCAGCAGGTTCCTGGGGGCCCAAGTGGGCAGGAGAAACCTGGCCATGCTCCCTTTTGATCCTCTGCCCTACCAGTGGTTCCCCAGTTTCCCGCTTCGGGTGTGGGATCCCTTCCCCTCCCCCAGCTGCCCCTCAGGGGCATCAGGCCCATCCCGCCTCCACTTCTCCTCTCCCATCACTCCTCCCAAGCCCCACATCCTACCCGCTCACTGGGGGTTCCTCCCATCCCTTTAGGTGTCTGTGGTCCCCCGCTGGTGCCTGGTAGGTGCCCTAGTTGTGTGTAGACGTGAATTCCGCGTCCTCCTAGTATGCCATCTTGACTCTGCCCCCTGTACCTTTTAAAATATATGATGTCCTTCTTTGTTCCATGTAACCTATTTTGTCTGATATTTGTATGTCAGCCTCTGCTCTCTTTGAGTTACTCTTTGCATGGAATATCTTTCCCTCTGCTTTCAGTTTCAACCTGTTTGTGTCCTTGGACATCAGGTAGACAGTATATAGTTGGATCCTGAGTTTGTATCCATTCTGCCAATCTCTTTTCTTTTTTTGTCTTTTTTTTTTAATATATCGTGATTGGAGTATAATTGCTTTACAATGTTGTGTTAGTTTCTGCTGTACAACACAGTGAATCAGCTATATGCATACCTATATCTCCATATCCCATCCCTTTTGAGCCTTCCTCCCACCCTACCTATCCCACCCCTCTAGGTCTTCACAAAGCACCGAGCTGATCTCCCTGTGCTATGTAGCTGCTTCCCACTAGCTGTTTTACATTTGGTAGTGTATATATGTCAGTGCTACTCTGTCACTATGTCCCAGTCTCCACTTCCTGCCCTGTGTCCTCAAGTCCATTCTCAATGTCTGCATCTTTATTCCTGCCCTACCACTCATTCATCAACACCATTCAGTCTCGTGTCTTTTGAATGGAAACTTTAATCCATTTACATTGAAAGTAATTACTCCTAAGGAGGAATTTACTTCTTTTACTGTTCTATTTGTTTTCTTTATGCCTTAAAACAGAAGTTTGTTTTTTTTTAAATTTATTTATTTTTTGGCTGTTTTGGGTCTCCGTTGCTGCCCATGGGCTTTCTCTAGTTGTGGCGAGCGGGGGCTGCGCTTCGTAGCAGTGCATGGGCTTCTCATTGTGGTGATTTAAATTCCTTTATCATATTCTTTTTTTATAACGAGCATTTCATTATTTATTTATTTTGTAATATTTGTTTATTTATTTATTTGGCTCTACCGGGTCTTAGTTGCAGCATGCAGGATATTTTAGTTGCAGCATGCGGGTTCTAGTTCCCTGACCAGGGATTGAACCCAGGCCCCCTGCATTGGGAGCACAGAGTCTTAGCCACTGGACCACCAGGGATGTCCCCTTTATCATACTCTTTTGTATACATTCTGTAGATATTTTCTTTGTGGCTACCATTGGTGTTACATTTAACATTCTAAAGTTATAACATTCTAATTTGAATTTATACCATTTAATATCAATAACATACAAAAACTCTGCTCTTTTATGGCTCTGTCCCTACTCCTTTTGGTTGCTGATGTCACAAAATTACATTTACACAATGTTTGCCCCCAAACATAAGCTAATAGTTATTTTAGATGCATTAGTCTCAAATTATGTATAAAACAAGATTTGGAATTACAAACCAAAGTTACAGTAATACTAGTTTTTACCTGAACAATTTTATTTCTTTAAATATAATCTCTTAAATTATATAAAAACAAAGAATACAGTTACAAATCACTGTTTCAATAATACTAGCTTTTATAATTGCCCATTTATTTACCTTCATTGAGATCTTAGTTTTCCATGCAGCTTTGAGTTGCTGGATAGTGTCCTTACCTCTCACCCTGCAGGACAGTGTTTAGCATTTTTTGTAGGGTAGAGCAAGTGATCACAGACTCCATTACCTTTTGTTTCCTGGGAATGTCTTTATTTCTCCCTCACTTTTGAAGGATAGTTTGCCAGATACAGGATTGTTGGTTGACAGCTATTTTTCTTTTAGCACTCTCAGTGTATCCTCTCACTATCTTCTGGCCTAAGTTTCTTAGTAGAAATCTGCTGATAATTGTATTGAAGATCCCTTATATGTGATGATTTGCTTCTCTCTTCCTATTTTCAAATTGTCTGTCTTTTGAAAGTTTGATTATAACGTGTGTCTCGGTGTGGGTGTCTTTGAGTTCACCTTATTTGGAGTTCGTTGAGCTTCTTGGCTGTTCATATTCATGTCCTTCATCAAATTTGGGAAATTATCAGCAATAATTTCTTTAAGTATTCTCTCTTTCCCTTTTTCTTTCTCTTCTTTTTCTTAGACTCAATCTTTTTTCTTTGTGTTGTTCAGACTTGATAATGTCCATTGTGCTATCTTCAAGTTCACTGATTCTTTCCTCTGCCAGCTCAGATCTACCGTTGAATTCCTCTAGTGAATTTTTCATTATAGTGATTATAGTTCCAGAATTTGTTTCTGGTTTCTTTTTAGTTTTTTTTTAATCTCCTTACTGATATTTCCATTTTGTTTACCCATTAATTTCTTGACTTTCTCCACATCTTCCTTTAGTATTGATACTTTGAGCATCTTGAAGACAGTTATTTTGAAGTCTTTGTCTAATAGATCTTTTTCAGGGAGTTTCTGTTGATCTCTGTTTTTTTTTTTGACTGGGCCATATTCCCCTATTTCTTTGTATGCCTTCTGATTTTTGTTTTTAATTGAATACTGGACATTTGAATCTAAGAATGTGGTAAATCTGAAAATCAGATTTACCCCCTTTCCTGGGGTTTGCTGCTTTTTGTTGTTATTTTTGTTTATTTGTTTTATTTTTTGATCCTTACAGATTGTCTCTGTGCTGAGGATCAACCTGAGTTGTAAACATAAGGTCTGCTCAGATCTATTCTGACCCTTTCCCTCAGCATGTGTGGTCACTCTCTAATTTTCCCCATTTATGCTGTTATTTTTGAATGTCCTAGTTTTTAACATCTGGCTCCCAAAAGGGGAAAAAACAAAAAGATGAAGGGGGAAAGGAAAATGGCCTTTAAGTCCCCTGGAAATTACTTCAGCCAGAGGGGGAGAGGCTTGTAACAAGTGGTGGGGATGTGCAATATCAGTGCCTGCCTGCCTCTTTGTCTGCACCTCTATAATCAGAAGGAGCAATCAGTGATCAGAGCACGATCTCCAATATGTTGAGGACAGGGTCCTTTCTGCCTACGTTGGTTTCTTCAAGCTGTTAGCAAGCTGCTCCTGGACTATGTGCACAGCTGCTTACCACATGTCTGGGGGTGGCAGATTGATAGGTGCTACTGTGCTAATAGCTGAAATTGAGCAGAATTTAGGACATTAATTGCAATTTATCATCCAGATTTTCCCATAGAAGTTGCCAGCCTTCAACAGAGACTCAAGGGTTCCAAAATAGTTACATCAAACTGATTTTGACAGTGTAACTGTTTTCTAGGTTGGGAGACAGATTCCTGGTTCTTCCCACTTGGCTATTTTCCCAGAATCCTCCACAGGGGCTTTGAATTTTACCTCTGCCTTTACTCTTTGCTTTCTCAAAGATGTCATGCCATTCTGACTTCTTACACTAAGTTCATTAATTTAGTTAATTTTTCCTGTTCCTTTAGCATTTACTGGATTTTAAGATATAAAGTATTTTTCAAGGTCACAATGTCTCAGAACACAATAGAGTTTTTTGTCTTAACAGAATTTTTTTTAGTATGCCAAGAAAAAGACTGGTGATATTAGTAAGAGTACATGTTAGCATTTTACGTGTCATACCTCAGTCTTATTAAAAATGGAACAAAAATGAGGGCCATATTTTAATTAAACACCAGGCACTTGTTGACACACTGCTTTAAACAAGGCATGCACTGTGCCCTCTTGGAGTATGTATAGATGCCCACCCTTCTCTCAAGGCTTTTTAATATAGATGAGGAGATATATTATGAGTCTAAAAGGGGAACTATAATTTCAGAAAGCAAGATGATAACTATAAAACTGCACTACATGAGTTATAAAGACAACGATATGTACAAAAAACCAAGCTTAAAAAGTACATAGGAAAATAACAACAAACCTGGAAAGAAATAATCCAAAATGTATATAGTTGCTAACGTTGGGGTTGTAAGAATATTAGTGACTTTTTCTTTTCTATTTCTACTTTGTGATATTTTCCAATTTTTTATAATAAACAAATGCTAATTGGCATGTCTTTCTTAAATGTTCTCTGTTTATAGTAGTTAAATGGTGCTTGAGGTGTGTTTTGCATTCTCAGTGGGAAAGCAGTTATATAACCATATTGATTTTAAGTTTTAATGACTGTTTTTTGTATTTTATTTGCCAACATGGGTTCCGAAAACCAACCTGAATTCATGAGCATACATTTTTCTCATTATTCATATATAATAAATATATGGCTATTCTTTTTTTTCCTCACAGAAATCTATCTAACGTAGAAGAAATTGGGACTTGCTCATATATCAATCATGTTATCACTATGACAACACTCTATATTCAACAAGTAGGTGTGAATTAATATATTCCTTTTTGTTTTACTGAGAGTAACTAGTTTTTATTTTTTAAAATATCATAGTAAAGTTAAATGTTTTCAGAGGAGGTAATAATTGAGAAGATCATTAAAATTATCAGTGGGTACTTATATATTTCAGGCATCTTATGCAATTATCTGAAAGTAGACAAGCAATTATTAATACATTTTGTTATTTTAATTTAAAAGTTGCAGTGTTTTATAAATGGCTATTTTAAATGACACAGTTTGCCATTTTATGTATTTATTATTTATTCATCAAATAACCCTCTTATTGAAAGCATCATCTTTTTTGGAAAGACGTTTGTCTATCCATTTGAAATCCTTCCTAGGAAATATTTAAAATTTGAGAGGTTATATCCAACCCATATGATTAACTGACCCTTTACACACTCAAATGGAACTTAGGCTTATTTGAATAAAAATGAGTTGTTATTATTAGATGAATGAAACATGTAGTCTTTTAATGATGTTGGTCAGTATGTTATACAGATTAACATTTTTAAGTACATATAATTTTGTGTTTAAATTCTCAGTTAAAAAGCAAAAAAAAAGAGAAGGAATTGGCAGATCAGACATCTATCGAAGAATTTGTGATCCATGCATTGGCATTTTGTGAAAGTTTATATGACCCATATCGGAACTGGAGGCATAGAATTTCAGGGTATGTCTTATAAATCATAATGTTCATTTAAAACCTAAATATCATAATATATACAATTCTTCAAAGCAGGTCTCATTCTCTGTGAAAGCAGTTGGTAAGATGTGTCTAAGACCCCATCCTTATCTCTGAGGTAGAGAACTACATTGGAGGTAATGAATTAGTGATAATCGCCACTTCTAGATAATAAATTTACCCTGAACTTTTATTTTGTAATGCAATTGAATGCTAATAATCTGATGGTAAAATCTCAGAGCACAGTAGCATCAAGTAGAGTGTACATATTTTTCAAGGAACTTTATCTTTTTTTAAAGCATATTTCATGATTTGGAAAAGAATTTTAACAGTATTTTGTGTTTTTATTTTTAATTGTGGAGCTTGTGTCAGTCAGAAACCAGTGTTTAAAAAGAGAGACTAAAAAAAAAAAAAATAAAAAAAAAAAAATAAAAAGAGAGACTATAATGCAAGGAGATTGTTAAATAGGTATTAGAGAACTCAAAAAACAAAAGGGGGACACTGATGTAATACAGAGATAGTAACTTCAGGAAGCAGCTACTTCCCTGGTTCTGTGGGAACAAAGGGAAGAGATTAGAGTTATCAGAAACTAGAAGTTTTGGAGAAGAGGTCCTGCAGTGCCTGGTCTGAGGCTTCTGAGGAAAGAGTCCTAAGCCAGTGCTGCTATCACTGAGCAGCCATGAAGAGGCTGGTTCTGGTGTTGCCAAAAATAAGCTGAAGAAAGAAACCAACTGTGAATGCCATAGTTAAGAACTGTTGGCCAGTAAAAAAATAAGGAATAAGGCATCAGTCCCCCTTTCACTCTTTCAACTTTCCAGGCTCCGTTTAGTACCCACTATTGATGAACCCAAGAGTGAGGTAGCTGGAGAAAAGGAAATACAGTTTGTAGAATGACTGTTCCAGCATCACAAAGCAGATGGAATGTAAGATGATGGATTTGTAGCTTAGTGACAATGGCATAATTACCAGTACACAGCTCAAAGGGAAGAGTTTAAAAACTCATGTATCTTTCTTACCTGTGGGCAAAGAATAGGAAGAGTTGTGTTATCACCTACAATCAGATCTCTTTTTTAGGTCTCCCTAATCTGCTGTACTTTAAATCTCAGGATTTTTTCATTTTCAGTGTAACCTGACCCACTTATAAACAGTTCCTACTTCCTGCAGCATTTCGTTACTAGAATGTTTGATTTTTTTTATAGGCTTTTCAGGATATTTAGGGTAGGATACTCTCACTTTGAATAGCCACCATTAGATAATGGTGGAGGATTGGTAACTGAGAGAACATGTATGTAGACTATGGGGTAATTAGACTATGGGGTAATACTTTATATGTTCTATATAGTAATATTTTATTGAAATAACACATCCTTTAGGTAAAGCAAGAAGTGTCTAATAGAATTAATAGGAACAAATACTCCAGGTATTAAATATAACAATTCTATCTGCTTATTTATACATTTGCTTTCCTTTATGTGTTGAAAGTTGTAGTCTTTTTTTTTTTTTTTTTTTTTTTGCGGTACGCGGGCCTCTCACTGTTGTGGCCTCTCCCGCTGCGGAGCACAGGCTCCGGACGCGCAGGCTCAGCGGCCACGGCTCACGGGCCCAGCCGCTCTGCGGCATGTGGGATCTTCCCAGACCGGGGCACGAAGCCGCATCCCCTGCATCGGCAGGCGGACTCTCAACCACTGCGCCACCAGTGAAGCCCGAAAGTTGTAGTCTTTAGTCAGGGTTCTCCACAGAAACAAAACTAGCAGGCCGTGTGTGTGTGTGTGTGTGTGTGTGTGTGTGTGTGTGTGTGTGTGTGTGTGTGTGTGTGTGTGAAGAACTTCATTGTAAGCGATTGCCTCACATGATTATAAAGGCTGGCAAGTCCAAATCTGCGATGTGGCCTGGCAGCCTTGCCACCCAGGGAAGCCAGTGGTGCAGTTAGAGTTCGAAGGCTATAGAGCCAGTGTTCCAGTTCCAGTCCTAGTTCAAAAGCAGTCAGGCTGGAGACCAGAACTGATGGTGCAGATGAAGTCAGAGGGCACTCTTCTGGAGAATTCCCCCTTGCTTGGAGATGCCAGTCTTTTTGTTCCGCTCAGGCTTTCAATTAATTAGTTGAGGCACTTTCTGGAGGGCAGTTCCGTTACCCAGTGTTCACCAATTTAAGTGTTAATCTCATCCCAAAACACCCCCCAAGTTGACACATGAAATTAACCATCACATCGTTCTAATACTTTTCTTGATTGTTTATTAATGGGAAGATACTAGTGACCTTCTGATTACTTCCTTTTCTATTGAACTTTAATATGTCTCTTTTTCCAGTGAGAAAGTGCTTTGCATTTTTCTTGGCAAAGATTTATCCGTCAGGATAAGCTGCAGTAACAAACAAGGGGTTAGAATAACAAAGGTTTACTTCTTGGTCCTGTTCTCTGTCTACCATGGTTGGCAGGGAGCCTCTACTCATCATAGTCACTCAAGATCCTAAACTGACAGAACAGCAAGCATCTAAGGCTGTGCTAGTTACCAGGTGAAAGAGAAAAGAAAGCTCTGAAATGTCTCACATTGGCAGTTTTAATGCTCTTGTCTGATCATGACATATGACATGTTTCACTTTCATTCAGAACTCGTTGGCCAAGACTAGTTACATGCTCCCATCTACCACAGTGAGACCAGAAGAAGAAGGGAGACCAAGGTGGAAGTTAGTTCTACCCTGTGACTAAAAGGAGTAGACATGGAAATAGTTGGCAGACAGCACTGTCACTGCCTTTTCCCTCTGCCTGTGTACTGCTCATAACTCTCTAAAGATTCAAAGAGAGGAGCACATAATAGTGCTCCATTTGTAGCCTTTCTACGCATTTAGCACTTTGGTTCTCAACTAATCAATGTTCCCCCAATTTTGACATTTATGCCAAGATTTCTTAAGGAAATTATATCTCTTCCTCCCACTATTGCTACTTCCCCATCCCCCACCTTAGCCTTGTCAGCAATGGCAAATCTAAGGTAACGTTTTTTAAGTTTTGAAACAGTGACAAAGAATTTTTATTTATAGACAGGAAGACATATAGAAGGAGGAACATAAGGAGAGGAGTCTGGAAATGACAGAAGAGGCTTTTAGAGGAATCCTTAAGAGCAAAATGAATTTAAAGGTGGGAGAAAGAGAAGATATGCAAAGGTAGACCCGAGAACAAATTAAAACAGACTAAATAAAATTAGTAATTGAAAACAAAAACAAGTTTTGTTTTTAAATTTATTTATTTTATTTCTGGCTGTGTTGGGTCTTTGTTGCTACACGCGGGCTTTCTCTAGTTGCTGAGAGCGGGGGCTACTTTTTTTTTTTTTTTTTTTTTTTTTGCGGTACGCGGGCCTCTCACTGTTGTGGCCTCTCCCGTTGGGGAGCACAGGCTCCGGATGTGCAGGCTCAGCAGCTATGGCTCATGGGCCCAGTCGCTAAGCGGCATGTGGGATTTTCCCAGACCGGGACACGAACCCGTGTCGCCTACATCGGCAGGCGGACTCTCAACCATTGCGCCACCAGGCAAACCCGGGGGCTACTCTTTGCTGCGGTGCACGGGCTTCTCATTGCGGTGGCTTCTCTTGTTGCGGAGCACGGGCTCTAGGCACGCGGTCTTCAGTAGTTGAGTAGTTGTGGCGCACGGGCTCAGTTGCTCCGCGGCATATGGGATCTAACCGGACCAGGGCTCGAACCCGTGTCGCCTGCATTGGCAGGCGGATTCTTAACCACTCCGCCACCAGGAAAGCCCCCAAAACAAGTTTTGAGAGCCAAAAACAAGAAGACATTTAAACATTATAA
Source organism: Orcinus orca (assembly GCF_937001465.1). NCBI lineage: Eukaryota > Metazoa > Chordata > Mammalia > Artiodactyla > Delphinidae > Orcinus > Orcinus orca. The sequence continues at coordinate 88,045,420 of NC_064565.1, forward strand.
CATGATATAGAAAGAGTTATAGTGTAAGATGACAACAAGAAGGAGAACTAAGAGTAGATGATCAGTGGTGGCATTTCATGAGTGCAGTATATATACCAGAAATTGTGCTGGAAGCTGTCCAGGTATTATTTTTAATAGGCGTGACAATTTTGCCAGGAATAGTATGAACTACTTCTGAGGTAAATGGTAAAAGCAGAGAGTGAGACTTGGTTTTCTTTGACTTTGATAGAAAAATGAAACACAGTGGAGATAAATCATGTAATTAGGAGAAATCTGTATAGCTCATGGAAGACCTGTACAGGGGAACTATAACAATAACTTAGACTTTATATATTAATATGATTCTGAAGTTAAATGGAAATTTGGAATGTATATATTTTCTTATTATTTGTGCTTGTTGCTTACCAATACAGCTAAAACAGATTAGAACAGATTTAATTAAAATTAACATAATTCCAAATACAAAGCCATTTAAAATTATATTTCTTATTTGATGAAATATATGGATGTTTTTCGTATCTTCATGTGTAATTTGATTTAATTAGATTTGATTAATCTATTAGCCCAATTTTGATTTTATTTGTAGAATCCGTCATATTTAGAAAGATTTCTCCAAATGGAACTAAAATAGGGAAAGAAATCGTTCCTGAAAATGACTTATTCATTCAAGCATTTATTTAAAAATATATTTATTGGGACTTCCCTGGTGATCCAGTGGTTAAGACTCCACGCTTCCATTGCAGGGGACATGGGTTCGATCCCTGGTCAGGGAACTAAGATCCCGCATGCCTCATGGCAGCCAAAAAACAAAAACAAACAATATATTTATTGACTTCCTACTTTGTGCCTAGTGTAAGTTCAGTAGGACTCATTGTCTGCCCACAGACTAAAATAGTTTTTTTAAAAAACATTATTTCACCTTTTTTTTTTTTTTTTTTTTAGCTGTGTTGGGTCGGCACGTGGGATCTTCATTGAGGCACGCAGCATCTTTCGTTTCGGCACGCAGGCTTCTCTAGTTGTGGCTTGCAGGCTCCAGGGTGTGAGGGCTCTGTAGTTGTGGTGTTGGGTTCCAGAGTGTGTGGGCTCTGTGGTTTGCGGCACATGGGCTCTAGTTGAGGCATGCAAGCTCAGTAGTTGTGGTGCACAGGCTTAGTTGCCCTGTGGCATGTGGGATCTTAGTTCCCTGACCAGGGATTGAACCTGCGTCCCCTGTGTTGTAAGGCAGATTCTTTACCACTGGACCACCAGGGAAGTCCCGAGAAAAATAATTTACATTAAGTTTTGTCTTCGGGCTCCTACTGGCCAAATCTGGGACAATATATACACAAAAATAATTCATTAAAGAATTATAAACCATTGGGGGAAAAAAGGGATTCATGTGTCCATACCAGTGATTGATAAAGATTGAGAGAGAGACAGAGAGGAGGAGAGAGATAGGGGAGAAGAGAGGGCTCTTGCTTACATTAGAAGGCCAAATGCCAATTAGTAATGTACAGGGGCTGCTGGTGTTGGGAAAAAAATCAGCATTTTGCACACATCATAGGAAAGATATGGTTCAGGATGCTAAGTCTAGGGGCAGGTGTTGATAACGAACATGGCTTTTGCATGGTTTTAAAATGTTTCTCCACAGATTACTTATTTGTTGCAAAGAAAAAATTAGTAGTTATTTTGTACAGTACTGGGTAGTACATTGACTGGATGATCAAAATTAACATCATCATTGAGAAGCAGGTGGACATCCTATGCTTACAACTGTGATACTCTAAGAAGGACCCATCATTGCTTGTATAATATTCCAACCAAGAATGCATAATCTGAATCTTAAGTGTATGGAAACATCAAGCAAACTCCAGATGAACAACATTTTAATGAGTAAAAGGAGGGGTTAGGAGACAGTATTCTTTAAAAGTGTCATAAAGAAAGGCTGTGGAAATGTTTCAGATTAAAGGATGCTGAAGAGATGTGACAGACAAATGTAATACCTGACCCTGGACAGGAGACTATACTTAGGGGTGGGAAGGTGGGAATGCTATAGGACATGATTAGGTCATTTGACATACTGGATTATGAATGGTAGATTACATAAATGTATTACATTAATGTTAAGCGTATTGAAATTTACAACTGTACTGTAGTGTTATGTAAGACAGTATTCCTAGGAATTATTCACTAAAGTATTTAGAGGTAAAAGGCTATAATATTCATAATTTTCCCTTAAATGTTCTGAAAAATATTATAGGTCTGAATATGTGTATATATAAATATATATCTCATATATAGATATATGTGCATATGTATTTTTTTCAGGGGGGAGTGAGAAAATTATAACGCATTTAGGATAAAGTTTTAACAGTGAACCTGGGTAGACTATACTTGTTTTTTGTACTATTTTTATTCTTGCAGCTTTTGTAAGAGCTTGAACTTATTTCCAGATAAAAAGTTGAAAAATTAAGAAAAGTAGTTATGTTCTAGGTATGATGGGAAAACACGCACACACACACACACACACACACACACACACACACACAAGCACAGAAAAATTGACCAGGGGACATAAACTTAGAAAACTGAGATGCAAGCAAACATTTTGCATCCCTCTCAGCAACCTGTTGATATGTATTGGCATCAACTAGGTGCTAAACGCTTGGCCCAAATATCAGCTAATAATAGAGCAACCAAATATACTATGTTCTAAAAACGGTACATTATTAGCTGTTTTGTCTTATCCTATTGAAAACATGCAGTGCAAACTACTTATGCTTTAATATTTGTGTTATGTATAATAGTTTTCACCTCTTTAATTTAGCTTATTAAATTTTAGCACAATTATAATGGAAATTATGTTCATATGTTGCATCTAATACAGAGCCTTTAGAATGAGTCATTAATCACAAATTGCAGGAGTACATTTTCATTATGTTAATCAAATGAGAATCTTTATTTTTGTTTGTAGCACAGCATTTTTGGATAGGATATATCCAATGTATTAGTTAATATCATAATTTATAATAAATGTGCAAAATGTAAATAATTACATGGAAAAACCTAACTGAAAGCTAAATCAGATTTCATCCTTTTAAAATTACTTTTTCTACAACATGACTAATTTTTTTAAGGCATGACTCAGTTTTTTATTTGAAACTCTAGTAATATTTGTATTGTTAGAAACACATAAACAGTTTTGATAATGATCTTAAATAGGAAGATCCAGTAATGTTCTAAGATGTTATATTTGAAATTAAAATAAATACAGAAGTATGATAGAATGGAAATGGAAATGGAAATAGGCATAACAATGGAAATAGGCATAGATTTGGAAAGCAGTGCAGTAGCAAATGGTATCTGATATGATTTCTAGTGAATCTGGATATTAGATCTGGATCTTAGAACTCTTTAGTGTGTCAGTACTAAGTCCAGCTGTGCCTATCCTGTTCAGCTTATTCTATGATCAACTGGCTTTTCTTTCTATATAATTATAAGGAACAATTATAATAATTATAAAGAAAATAATTTCAATACCTTAATTGAATATTGTTCAGATTGTTGAGAAGAAGGCATCTTAATCCAGTGCTTTATCAGTAGATTGTATTTAAATGTATGGCATTTCTATGTGGCTGTTCTCCAAATATTTTCCATTTTTGTTGGCTCTAACAGTGTTTTTTTGTTGTTGTTGTTGTTTTAAGATTTAACAAAGTTTATTAAATCACTTGCTCTCTGTAAAGGCATGATTTTACTACCTTTTTTTTTAGTGAGAGCAAAAACATTTTGGAGCGTATTTATACATTATTTTAATTAATAATTAATTAAATTTTAAAATAAATTTTATTTTTTTATACAGCAGGTTCTTATTAGTTATCCATTTTAAACATATTAGTGTATACATGTCAATCCTGTTCTCCCAGTTCATCCCACCACCACCACCTGCCCTGCCACTTCCCCGCCTTGGTGTCCATACGTTTGTTCTCTACATCTGTGCCTCTATTTCTGCACTGCAAACCGGTTCACCTGTACCATTTTTCTAGGTTTCTAACAGTGTTAAGAGCTTGTTTGGGGGATGGAAAAAAGTCTTTTTTTTTTTTGATTTTCAACAGTCCACCAGTTGCTGATATGTCATTGTAACAGTAACCTTTATTCCCTAAGCCCCACACCCACCATGCCCATCTAAGAGATTCATTTTGTGTTGAATTGAAGTGTTCTTTGTAAAAGCACATGCTGTTTGTGTTGGCCTTACCAAAGTCTGTAGAAATATTTCAGCCATCAAAATTACTGAAATTGTAATTAAAAACAAAAATAATCCCAGCCCTCTGGATCTGTATCCTTCAGGTAGAAGAAGCCAGTGGTATGGAGTCTTCGTGTCCAGATAAAATTTCAGAAAGTGGCACAGAGTAGCTTGATTTCTGATGAATTTCAGTTGCACTGTAGGAATAAGCTACTACCTTAGGTATCAAATTAGCAGTACTACTGAACTAGTTCTTTTACATTTTGGAAATTTTAAATGGCTATTTCCTTTTTCTATTTCCAGTTGTTAGGAAACTTAATGTGACTGCTACATTTCACCGTTAATTGTTTTAAATTTTTGTGTAATTCGAAAGAAGAAATCCTTTCAGTTGGTGAGCATTTAAATTAGTGGCTAGACTTGCTTTTCAAGATTATGCCAATCCTGGTGATGTATTATTTAGTACACAAATCAAAAGTAAAATATTAAATTTATTTTATAATTGTTTTTGTAATTGTGCCTTCTCTACTTGCCCATGTTGTAATTTGGTATTAACTTCTTTTTAACAATAGACGAATCCTTAGTACTGTGGAAAAGAGCAGACAGAAATATAAACCAGCTTCTCTCACAGTGGAGTTTGTCCCTTTCTTTTATCGTAAGTAACAGCTCTAATTTTTCTTGCTTTGATTCTGATGTTACTTTGATTGTTCCTTACTCTGATTCTGACCTTGATTCAGCTTTGTGTTTTTATAAGATAAAGATTCTAAGAAACTATTACTGGAGTACTTGATTCATGTTTTGTTGTGATTATTCTTCTTGGTTTTATTTAATTCATTGTTCTCAAAGTGTTTTTCTTTTGAGAAGAGCTGAATGTTTTAATGATGGTAGTATATGTTAAAACTTTAGAATTTTTATGGAAAATAAACTTGAGAGAATTGGTCCCCGTTTGTATGACCTATATGGACTCTAGCTTTCTTTCTTTAAAGAAATGATTTTGCCATATTTTAAGAATGTAGAAAATTTTGCAGAATATAAAAGGAACACCTTGTGTTTCCCACTCAAATTGGTCAGATCTTAACATTTTGCCGTTTTGCCATATTTGCTTTAATTCTGTCACTCCTTTTTTTTTTTTTTTCTAAGAAATAAAATAAGACAAATAGTCCCTGGAAGGGCAGTTGGTCCTGTCCAAAATATATATGACATTTGGTCCACGCCAAAAGATCCTTGATATTTGGTCCTGTCCAAAATGTCCATAAGACACTTGGCTATGCCAAAAGGTCCTTGAAATTTGCTCCTATCCAAATGAGCATATTTGGTTCATGCCACATGATTTTGGGTAGGACCAAATGTCAAGGACTTTTTGGCATGGACCAAATATCTTATGGACATTTTGGACAGGACCAAATGTCTGCTAACGAAATAGTCCTTTGTTTGATTGCTTGGTGAAGACGATTGCAGTGCCCACTTTGCTTGACCACCAGTAGTGATACTGCCTTCAGCTAGATAATCAAACTCACATGTCCACAGTAGGAAACCCAGCATGCCAATGGAACAGTGTAGGTGTTTCTTTTCAGGAGGAGATCTCAGAACATTCCAGGGGCTTTTCTTGGGTTTTCTAAGTGAGGGTATGAAACCAAATTGGTGGGTGTGTGAGCCACTCTGGCTTTGAAGTACAGTATCCCATAGAAGGCATGTATAGCTTGTAGTAACCGATGAATGTAATTTCCACATCCTGGGAAGGGAAATGCCTAAATTACACGTTGCAATCAGGGAAGCCCAAGGTTATTTTATAGTTATCATAGTCTTCCTAGTCCAGATCAAGGGCCATTTTTACCATGAGCAATGTTGCCTGGTAACTCATTTGTCACTCATTGATGGTCCACATTTGTCAGATTTCCAGAAATATAATTCTTGGTCCATTTTCCTATAGAGAAGGAGAAAGGGTTTTTCCTACCCTTTGTTAATCAGTATTCACAGTAGTGATAGTGAAAATTTTCAATTGTAAAGATGGTTTTCCTTTTGCAATTTTGCAAGATATCCTTGGAATGATACTGTGGCATAGGGTGAATATCATATTTTTCAACATTTTTTCACCTAATATTTTGCATCCATTGATGATACTTGCCTGGATCAGTTATTTTATTGAGGGTTGCAGTATTGTGGTCTTCAAATTCTATCCTTACAGTTCTATCAGCTGTTGTATTCTGTAAAAAAGAATTTTCCCTCATCAACTGGGGATAAACTACAGCTGTTCCCAAAAAGGCTGGATAAAGTACTTAAATCTTTCCCTTTTACTGTTTTCAAAATGAGTTCAAATAATAGTTACTTTTAGTGGGGCATATAAGTTTTATTTCTCTCTTTTTTGTGTATCACTGTGGACTCAACTTTTATTTATTCAATGTTACAATCAGGTTATAGTTTGTTTTGTTTTTTTTTTGCGGTACGCGGGCCTCTCACTGTTGCGGCCTCTCCCGCTGCGGAGCACAGGCTCCGGACGCGCAGGCTCAGCGGCCATGGCTCACGGGCCCAGCCGCTCCGCGGCACGTGGGATCTTCCCGGACCGGGGCACGAACCCGCGTCCCCTGCATCGGCAGGCAGACTCTCAACCACTGCGCCACCAGGGAAGCCCCAGGTTATAGTTTTTGATGCTAAAATTATTCCACACTTGATCACGAAGATCATTTTATCCTATTCAATTTGCATTTTCATTTGAGTCTTTTAAAACACAGAAGCTTTAAATATTAATGGAATCTAATTTATAAAATTTTTTTTATGATCTGTGGTTTTTGTGCCTTACCAAAGAAATCTTGGTTACCTCAAGGTCATGAAGATTTTCTCTTATGTTTTCTTCTATTAGGTCAGTTACCTGTTTTGAGTTAGTATTTTCTATCTAGCATAACGTTTTTCATTATTGTTCCAGCAACATTTGTTGAAAAAGCTCTTCTTTCTTCCATTGAGTTACCTGGGCACATTTGTCAAAAATCTGTTGACCATAAAACATGGGTTGACTTCTGGATTCTCTTTTTTGTTTCACATGTCTACCTGTATGCTGTTACCACGCTGTATTGATTATTGTGACTTTATACTAAGTCCTGAAGTCATTAAGACCTCCAACTTTGTTCTTCCTTTTCAAATTGTTTTCATTATTCTGGATCATTTGCATTTTATATATATATTTAGAATCCATTTTTCAGTATTGTTACAAAAAAGCTTGCTGGAATTTTGATTGGGATTGTGTTGAATCTATGGAACCATTTGAGGAGAATTGCCACCTTAAGAATATTGAGACTTCCAATTCATGAATCTGATATATCTCATTGTTTATTTGTATGTTTATTTCTTTAACCAGTGTTACATAGTTTTCAGCACATAGATTGTGCACATATTTTGTTAATTTATCCCCAAATATTTATCCCAAGTACTTGTAGTTGTAAAGTCTTTAAAATAAACTATTGCAAATTTTTTGAAAAGCCTTATCTTCATGACCTGTTTTTTGATAATGAAATGTCCCTTCGTATCCATGGTAATATTGTTTGCCTTGCCTTGGTGATATTCCTTGCCTGTTTTGTCAGATACTAGTATAGTATCTGACACTCCAGCAATCTTATGATTAGAATTTGTTTTCTGTATGTCCTCTGTGGCTGAATAGAACTCTATCATCTGTGTGAAATCTGAAATTTCAGTTTACAACTTCTTGGTAGGTTTTTGCCTGTCTTGTGGGATTTCACACTATAATTTAGGACTGGTACTTGGACTCAAAGTGAGCCCTTTGCATATTTCTGGATTGCTTTCTCTGTATGTAGAGCTTCCTCCATTCAAGTACTGCTTTACAAATTCCAGTTGCCTAGGCCTCCCCAAACTTTTTATCTGTCTCCTAACTCAGCAAATAGCCATGTTCTTTTAGGGTTCCCCTTTTCTCTGCATTTGTTCAGAAAATGTCTACAAACCAAAAGCTGAGGTGATCCTTGGGTTTACTTTGCTTTCCTTCTCTTGTGTTTCACAATAGAAGGACAATTTCTAGAGCCTATTTTTTCCAATTTTCTAGTTATTTATAGCAGGAAAACATGTGTAGTGACAGTTATTCCAGCATAGCTGGAATGACTTAATTTTTTAAATGTAAATTTCTATCAATACACTTTAACTCAAAATTGTTTCTTTTTGGTAATGTTTCTTATGTATAAAAATTGCATATAATTCTATTGTTATTATCTTGTCTTTGTGTGTAATGATGTATGCAAAAGGATATTCATTACTGGATTGTTAGTAGTATCAAAAGAAAATGGAAAAGCATAAATGTTTATCAGTAGAGAACTGGTTAAGTAAATTAAGGTACGTCATTGTAGTGAAATGCTCTCTAGTCATTCCACTACTGATGAATAATGCAGATGTATATGTTAAGATGTAATAATGCCCAGAATGTATTAAGCATAATGTATTAAGCAAAAAAGCATAATGCAATAATATGTGTAGAGCTTTTTTGCTTTTTTTTTTTTTTTTAAGGTGTGGAGAGCAAGGTGGATTGAGGAATAGGTTAGAGGGAAACTTGCTTTTCCTTGTCAGTTCTTTTATGCTGTTTAAAATTTTCTGTGTAATGTGCCTGTATAACCTTTTTTTTTTTTTGCGGTACGCGGGCCTCTCACTGCTGTGGCCTCTCCCGCAGCGGAGCACAGCCTCTGGACGCGCAGGCCCAGCGGCCACGGCCCACGGGCCTAGCCGCTCCGTGGCATGCGGGATCCTCCTGGACCGGGGCATGAACCTGTGTCCCCCGCATCGGCAGGCGGACTCTCAACCACTGCGCCACCAGGGAAGCCCTGTATAACCTTTTAAAAACAATAAAATTATGTTAAAAGAAAGGTTACTATTGGTACTAGAGCTTTAGAATATTGGCCCTGGAGTGGACCCAGGAGATCTTTTTATCTGACTCTTTCAGTTTTATAATTGAATAATAATAGTTATACTAATAAGCAGTAGTTCTAGTAGTAAAAAGACGTCTAGTTTTATTGCAGATTTGGGTTAATTTGTAGCTCTGTCACTTAGTAACCGGATGACTTTAGGCACCGTATTAAATTTTGACCTTCCATTTGCTCATTTATAAATGGGGGCAAAATATCATCCTCGTATGGAGTATTATGAGAATTAAATGAGGTAACATAAAGAAAGTATCTAAAATGCTCCCTGATTGATGGTTTCTCTTTTCCTTTCCTATGAAAAAAAATGCATGTTAACTTTGCCTTTTAACAAATTTTAGCCTTTCACAAATCTTTTTTTTTTAATTTTGTTCTGTTTTGTTTCTTATAATTAATTTTTACTGGAGTATAGTTGCTTTACAATGTTGTGTTAGCTTCTACTGTGCAGCAAAGGGAATCAGCTACACAAATCGTTTCTGATGTTTCCGTGTCAGACATTCCTTAGAGATCAGTCATACTGTGAAAGAGAAACCTTATTTATTTATTTTGTGTATTATATTCACAGAATGTTTTCAAGAAAGTGAGCATCTCAAGGAAAGTCTTAAGTGTTGCTTATTGCATCTCTTTGGAGCCATTGTAGCTGGTGGGCAGGTGAGGAACATGTTGAAAGTTAACCTATGAAACGATAGTAAACATTACAAAAAGTTTTCCATAGATTATTTAATGAATTCTTTGTGTCTTTAAAAATTTCATGAACCATACAAATATTTTTTTGAGTTTAGATCTTGTTTAAAACTTAATTTACTTACTTCTTTTATTTATTAAGTTCCAAAAAACCTAAGTAATAATATTAGCATTAACAATAAAAGTACTGCATAAATAACTAGATTTAACAGTTCTTGGTATTTGAAGTTCTTAGTTGTATTAACTTTCAGCTTCCAGTTCTTACTTTAGAATATAGAGGATAGTCATCCCTGTTAGTTCATTTGATGAAATAAAACTCTAGCCATTTGATTTCCTAAGACACATGAATTTAGTCACTCTGCTGTCTATTTTTACTTATTAAATGCATATATACATGGCTTATATGCATTTTTCAACAAACTGAACTAGTTTTTAAATTATTTATAAGAAAGAAGTTCTAGTAATTTTATTTATTTATTTAAATTGAACATCTTAAAAGCTGTCTGTAGTAAACTTTGAATCTAACTACTAGTTGAAAACAGGATTATAGTTCAGAAGGACTATTCTACTTGTTTTGTTTAGCCACACAGTTTAGATCAGAGGTTTCTAACACATTTTATATCACATACCCCTTTGGCAGTTTGATATAGCCCCTTGTCAGAATGTTTTCACATGCCTAAAATAAAATACATATGATCACAAAGGAAACTATACTGAAATGCAGTTACTAAAATATTAACAAAACAAGTTTGTAACATAGTAATGTGCTTCTTTATAACACATCAAATAAAAAAATACAGCAGCAAGTCTAGTCACTAATGTAATTTCAAAGAAGAGATGAGGGTAAATGATGTTTCAAGACACTACAACAACTATAATACATGAAAATGTATATGATTTCTATTGATGACAAAAATCACAGGTATTGCTAATAATACTGCTTGGGTTTCCTAGTGGGCCACCTTGCCCTCTCCTCTGCACTCTAGTAGAAGATAAGAGTCTCTGTAGCGAGAGGAATGGTGACCAGAATCCTGTTTTTCAGTTTGTTTGCTTTGTCACCTTCCTTTATTAGCTAATATCCTTCTTTTGCCTCAGTACCTCCCAATTTCCATCATTTCTCCACTACTAAGAATAAGAATTAATAAGTGTACATGAGTAAAATTGGAAATGACATTGTTTTTGACTGATGCCGAAGCTGGTTGGATCCTGTTCCCTTTTTGAATATACCCAGACTTGTTCTTGTTAGGGCCTGGGGTAATCGAGCCCTGAGAGACCTCCAGTTATTAAAACTCACATGGAATTCAAATAGGTTGGAAGCCCAATTTATTATTTTATGTACTGAAGATACTCAAAATCCTTATAATCAGGTCATAGCTATAGTTACAAATATATTGAAATCAGAAGGCTGTTGAATATAGCCTCAGTACAAGGGTATTTAGATGAATAGTTAAAGGCATAATAATGGCTTTGTCACAGAGTCAAAAAAGTCCAGTGATTGGTCTCCCTTTCCAAAGCATCATGCCTGGCTTCCCACTGGCATATTTATGCTGTTTTGTGCTATGTTAAGAGCAGGGGCTCTGGAGCCAGACTGACATAGGTTTGAATCCTATGTCATTTCTAACTAGTTGTGTGACCTTGGATAAACTGTTTACATTTGTTTAGTTTCTCTATTTGTAATGTGGAAATAGTAACACTTATAGGGCAGTCATAAGGACCAAATGACACATAATATATGTAAAACACTTAACAAAGTGCCTGTGCTTATAAGAATGAAGTATATCACAGGGGTATCAGATTTATGATTCCTTGAAAGTAGCAGTAAATACTGAAGTTCTAGTAGCTTAAGTTAGAAGTTTATCTTTTTTCTTTTGTTTAAAAAAAAAAAATAGCTGTAAGCAGTCCAGAGTTAATCTGGTGGCTCTAACCTCTTCAGGGACTCAGGTACCTTTTGAATGTCAATTTGTTATCCTTACTATTATTTCTTGTGGTACAAAATAGCTTCTAGAGTTTTGGCCACCATGTCTACATTTTGGGCACAAAGATGGAGGGGGAGGTGAAGAAGGAGACAAATGGCAGGTGCCAATTATCTTTGAAGGAGATACTGAAAAGCTGACAGTATCTCATTTGCCAAACTCCATCAGATAGCTGCAAAGTTGCAAATATGTTCAGATAAAAAATTTGATAAAACTTGTTTCCTCAGCCTCCTTAACAGCAGGGGAGGTTAGGAAATGTAATGTTTATTCCTGGTAGCCATGTGTCCAGCAAAAACATCAGGGGCTCTGTTAATAAGGAAGCAGAGGAAAATTGACGTTGGATGGGCCATCAGCAATTTCTTCCATAGTAGCACTTGTTATTATTGATATTATTTATCATATTGATAATCAGTCCAAATGGCCTAAGTGTTATTACTTTCAGATGATTTTACATAATTATACTCTGATTTATTATTTATGAATGTAACAATTTAGGGCAACATATTTATTTCAAGCTTAATGGATCACCTCAAATAGCTACCAGTTACTTAGAGTTTCAGAAATATATTTGTAGAATCAGAGCCAAGCCAGTCCTCTTATATATCTATATTATTTGGGATAATATGATATAAATGATATATGTCATTTGCTATAACCAATAGAAAACATGAGAGAGGCTTGGCCAAATTGACGTGTTTATTTTTATTCTTGCATAAGAAATCCAGATGCAGGCGGTTCTGGGATAGCACAGCAACTCAATGATATCATCAGGGACTAAGGTCCTTGTGTTCCTGTTCTGCTCTGTAGCCTGCTACTTTAATTCTGGGGCTTGTTTCCTCATGATATAAAGGTGGCTCCAAGCTTCTTGTCTGCATTTCAGGCAAGAAAAGGGTGAAAAAGCCAAAAGCAAAGGATCCTTCCCTTTTTTATTTGTAAAGTGATATCCTCTTCATGGTCTACTGGCATATATTCTTGACCAGAACTATGTCACATGGCTACCCCTAGTTACAAGGGAGGGCGGTAAGTAAGTTTTCTACCTGGGCAGATGACTATCTGAATAAAATCAGAATTCTATTAGTGAAGAAATGAAGACCTAATATGTGTAAAACACCAGCAGTGTCTGTCAAAAGTATCTGTGTAAAATTTTTTCAATGTTGATTGATAAAGAAAAAGTTGTCTGCAGATTTATTAAATTCTCTTTGTTTTTGCGAACATATAGCACTTCTGTTAGATTTGGGTTTCAATTTTAGTCTCTCATGTTTCAGAGGAATGCTTTGCAAGCAATTTCTCCAGCCACCATGGAGGTTCTCATGAGAGTTTTGGCCGATTGCGATTCTTGGGAGGAAGGAAATCCTGAAGAAGTGGGTAGGAAGGTAGAACTTACTCTGAAGTGCCTTACAGAGGTGGTACATATCCTTCTCACTAGCAGCTCTGATCAGCGTCAAGTGGAAACCAGCACTATTTTGGAGAACTATTTTAAATTGCTAAATTCAGATCATTCAGCTTTACCTAATCAAAGGAGGTCCAGACTGTGGGAAAGCCGGTTCATAGCTCTACAGATCAAAATGCTGAGTGAGTATTAGATGAAGTTTATTATATTCAGTTTTCTCTGAATCTAGTTTTTTTTTTTTTTACCTTTATATTCTCTATTTTCATTAAGAATTCAAGGCTATTGTATAGAAAATATTGATTGTTTAATTCAGATATTGTGTGACTATTTAGATTTGACTTCAAAATAATATGGAATTGATTTGTCTTTCACGTATTTGCTTTAACAGTGACAAAATCGAGCCTCTATATTCTCTTTTGAAAGTTGTAATCCACTAAAAGCATCAATGTTCAAAAGTAAATCAGCTGTGATTTTGAAATTCTAGGAAAAGTAAATTTTCAGAAAGTGCCATTTGTAGTTTCTAACCTATGGCAAAGAGTCACATACGATCAATTTTTTATGTGCTTCTAATACATCTCTGTAGAAATCACTTCAGTATGTCCTTCCTTTTGAGAGTTTCTGGTTTCTTGTTTTGTTTTGATTCCTCAGATCCTCTGTGTGTATGTGTCTTGTTTTTCTTTCCCTCTCTTTGTGTTGGTTGTTTTGTGTCATTCTGTGCTTCTTTCTCTCTCTCCCCATCTCCCGCCTCCCTGCAAGCTCCTTCACCAATATACGTGATTTCTTTTTGTACTCCTGTTAGATACTAATATTATTAACTGAGAGTTCCTTTTTATAGAAGTAAAATATTTTCATTATAGCTAAACTAGAAAATTCAGAAAAGTGAAAAAAAGTTTTTGTATCCTGCCACCCAACATAACCAACATTAATGGTTTGTTGTATAGCCCTAGAGACTTTAAAAAATGTTTGTGTGGGTATGTGTGTGGTGTCCAATTTAAAAATACTGGATATCAAAATCTCAGTGAAACTTAATGATTCATAACAATAGTGTTTTTGTAGGAAAATAAGATTCATCTTATATAGTTTCTATTCTTTTATATGTTATAACATGTCACGTTTTATAATTATAATAAATTATAAGTTTATAAGGAAATTTGAGTCTATATTGAATGGACTTCTTTTTTATTATGAACTTGCATATTACCTATGTCAAATCTCCCTTGATTTCTGAGTGGGGACATCCTTTCAGTAGGAAACAAGACCAAAGCATCATCACCAATGGATTAATTACCTAAGTCTCATTTTCATGATAGCCATATGTTAATTTTATACTATAGAAATGAGACAGTGTTGCCAGACATAACCAAGTGTTGCTTATTCATAGCAAGTTGGGAACCACAGTTTATTACACTTAAGTTATAATGGAAGAACACCTAAGTAAATCTCTGGGAAATATATATCATTCTTATATATAAAAAAATAAATATTTTTAATAATAAAGTATAAAAATGTTCACATTTTTTTTTCACTTTTCTTATCAAGTAATAAGTACAGGTTTTGTTTTCTATTCCCCCTCTTTATTATTTCCTATTAATTTACATCTGTTGTTAGCCAAAAAGCCTAAATTAAGTATATGGCTAGAGTGAATGTTTCTGTGATCCCAGATTTTCCACTTTATTAATGGACAGTTTTGTTTTTAATTTCATAGATACCATTACAGCCATGTTAGACTGCAGAGATAGGCCTGTTCTTCAGGCTATTTTTCTTAACAGTAATTGCTTTGAACATCTCATACGACTGCTACAGAACTGCAAGGTATTTTTCTATTATTACTATTATTGTTGTCTTTGATTTTAAGAAGCGGTTATTTTGTTTTGATTCTATTTTGAGCATAACTATAACTAAATTTTTTATTGTGGTAAAATACACGTAACGTAAAATTTACCATCTTAATCATTTTTAAGTATACAGTTCAGTGGTATTAAATACATTCACGTTGTTGTCGCAACCATTACCACCATCCATCCCCCATAACTCTTCATCTTGTAAAACTAAAGGTCTATATCCATTAAACAACTCTACATTCTCCTGTCCGTTCAGCCCTTGGCAACTACTGTTCTTGCTGTCTCTCTGATTTTGCTACTCTAAGTACCTCGTATAGGTGGAATTGTACAGTGTTTGATTTTTTGTGACTGGCTTATTTCATTCAGCATAATATCCTCAAGATTCATCCATGTTGTAGCATATTGCAGAATTTCCTTTCTTTTTAAGACTGAATAGTATCTCAATGTATGTATACATATGTATATACCACATTTTGTTTATTCATTCATCTGTTGATGGACTCTTGTGTTGATTCTACCTTTTGGCTATCATGGATAATGTTGCTATGAACATGAGTATACAAATATCTCTTCAAGACCCTACTTTAAATTCTTTTGGGTATATATCCAGAAGTGGGTTTGCTGTATCATATAGTAATTAAATTTTTAATTTTTTGAGGAACCACCTTACTGTTTTCCATAATAGCTGCACCATTTTACATTGCCACCAACACTGCACAAAGGTTCCAGTTTCTCCACATTCTTATCAACACTTGTTTTCTTCTTCTTCTCCTTCTCGTCCTTCTTCTTCTTCCTCTTCCTCCTCTTCCTCTTCCCCTTCCTCTTCTCCCTCTTCCTCCTCCCCCTCTTCTCCTTCTTCCTCCTCCTCCTCTTCTTCCTCTTCTTTTTTTTTGACAGTAGCCATCTCAATGGATGTGACGTGGTATCTCATTGTAGTTTGATTTGCTTTTCTCTAATGATTAGTGATGCTGAGCATCTTTTCATGTGCTTACTGGCCATTTATGTGTCATCTTTAGAGAAATGTCTATTCAAGTCCTTGGTGCATTTTTTAGTTGGGTTTTTTAGCTTTTTTGTTGTTAAGTCTCAAAGTCTTTTTTGTTATGCATTGTTAAAATTTAGTATGAGCATTTGACGGCATATGTTTTTACACTTTTGTTTCACTTAAGATTATTTCATTAGCATTTTCATGTGTTATGATTTTAATATTTACATGTTATTATATTGAGTGGATGTACCATAGCTTACTTAATTATTCCCTATTGGTAAATTCTTAATTTGTTTCCAATTTTGTTTGTGATTACATAACTCTTTAAAGTTTCATAGAACAGAATTCTATTTCTAGTACAATTATTAGCTCAAAGGGCATAAATTTTTTTAAGTAGGGAACATTGTGTGTAAACTTATAAGTGGAAAATGTAGAAAAGTAGAAAAATAAAAATACTATTAAGGTTCTTGATGTATACTTCCAATTTGCTTATTTTTAAAAGTTTTTACTAATTTACACTTGTAGCAGATTTGTGTGTAAGTACATAATAACTAATATCTCTGATTATTATATGTTTCCATAAATTTCAAGATGGTACCAGAAACCTTCTTGAGAAGCCTTTGAAAGTAAAACTACTTCAAAGAGCTTTTACCTTTCTATTTGAAATATTCCTTTCATGAATTCCCTGTTGAAAAATACTGGGGGTCCCTTCTGATTCTGTGAGAATATTCCAGAATAAGAATTTTAACGTCAGCTCCTTGAATTTTTCCACTCTGTTAGGAGGGGTATCCTTGAAAACATTTATGTCACTATATTGCTTAACTTATAGTAAAATTGTGAAGAATAGCATAAAATAGGAAATAATATATTGGTAAAGTAAGTCATAATGAATATTTATGAAGTCAACAGAAGTACCAAATTATCACTGTAGAGTCAAGATCTCTCTGTCCGCCTTTTAAAAATCATTCTTGGGAAAGAAATCCTAGGGAGGTGAAAGCAGCATAAGAGAAATGTTTATAAAACCTTCTGTTTGTTGTAAAAATGCAGCGTGGCTTTATCAGTTATAAAGACAACTTCAGTAATAAAGGCAAGATCTCACATGTGCATTTATACAGTATATGAAACTAAGACATAATTAAAAATCTCTATCATATCATGGTCAGCAGTATCTTTTTTAAAAATACAGAACTGTTCGACATAGCAGTCATGATGGTGAGCTAATATTTACTCTTCTATGTTATAAGCCAAAGTTTCTTATCATTTAGATCTAGAAACTTGCTGGTAGTCATACCATTTTAAAATTTAATTATTTGTTACCATTTATCACATTTTGTTTTGAAACAGGAAATGGTAGCGAAGAAACCAATTTCAGAGGGGAAAACTAGGCTTTGGGACCTGAGCCTTCTCTCCTGGCAGTAGTCTTTATTTGTGGAATATTCTAGTCAGACTCCCTGTAGATTCCTCACTAAACTTTAGACTCATTAAGTGTTTTTTTTTTTTTTTAACATCTTTATTGGAGTATAATTGCTTTACAGTGGTGTGTTAGTTTCTGTTTTATAACGAAGTGAATCAGTTATACATATACATATGTCCCCATATCTCTTCCCTCTTGCATCTCCCTCCCTCCCACCCCTCTAGGTGGTCACAAAGCACTGAGCTGATCTCCCTGTGCTATGCGGCTACTTCCCACTAGCTATCTATTTTACGTTTGGTAGTGTATATATGTCCATGCCACTCTCTCACTTTGTCCCAGCTTACCCTTCCACCTCCCTGTATCCTCAAGTTCATTCTCTAGTAGGTCTGCATCTTTATTCCCGTCTTGCCCCTAGGTTCTTCATGACCTTTTTTTTTTTTAAGATTCCATATATATGTGTTAGCATACGGTATTTGTTTTTCTCTTTCTGACTTACTTCACTCTGAATGACAGTCTCTAGGTCCATCTGCCTCACTACAGATAACTCAGTTTCATTCCTTTTTATGGCCGAGTAATATTCCATTGTATATATGTGCCACATCTGGACTCATTAAGTTTTAAAAACAAGGGGGGGGCCTTCACTGGTGGCACAGTGGTTAAGAATCTGCCTGCTAATGCAGGGGACACGGGTTCGACCCCTGGTCCAGGAAGATCCCACATGCGTGGAGCAACTAAGCCCGTGTCCCACAACTACTGAGCCCACATGCCAGAGTTACTGAAACCCGCATCCCAGAGCCCGTGCACTGCAACCAAGAGTAGCCTCTGCTCACTGCAACCAGAGAAAAGCCTGCATGCAGCAACGAAGACCCAACGCAGCCAAAAATAAAATAAATTAAATAAATAAACTTATTAAAAAATATAATAAATTAGTTAAGATGATTTAATAAAAAAATTTTAAAATAATAAAAACAAGGGGGAACGTTTGAAATAAACTGCCCAACTCTTTTATTATAGTAATGAGGAAATGTGTCCTAAGAGATTAAGTGATTAGCCCAGGGTTTAACACTAATATATGATGGAGGTAGGATTTCTTACCCAGGTATTCTGACCCTAAGTTCATTGTTATATGTAGTTTTGTAACTGTATTACTGGTACTTAAGGTCACTGTTTAGTCAGTAGAAAAAATGTTTTCTGTGCACTAAATATAAGAGAATTATAGGTTTTATTTACTGTATATACAAACATGTTTGATGGAGAGAGGTGATATGATTTATGAATATATAAAAATGTTTGGCATCTTGTGAAAACTTAAGTTCCCAGATGTGTTATAGAATGCTACAGATGTCTATGATTGATTTCTGTTTAAATTGTTATTTGTTAATAAGGAATGAATCATTTACTCTTTTATACAGTAATACAGAATCAAGACAATTCCTCATTTAAATATTCAGACCCATTGGAAGCATTATCAACTAACGCTTAAAGTGTCATAAACAATTTATGAATTACACAGAAATCTTTAGGGTGACTGTTGCAGTTTCTATGCCTTCTTTTTGCATGAGATGCACCAACCAGTTTAAGTACACATTAATTTCCTTGAATATTTGTGTAAAGACTTCAGGGCTTGTCAAAATGAGTTTCATCATACTATAACATATTTAAAATACAGTTCCATGAAATCATATATTTAACTTTTATGATAGGTATGATGAACTTTAAATATTTAAGAATTATTTTGTTTTACTATATTGAATTTTGAAAGGGGGATATGCTTTGAGTTAATGTACTTTTTTTTAAGCTGTTCAAAAATATTTGAATTAATGTGAAGAAAATAACAGCAAATTTCTAGTAGCAAAGAGTAGAATTCAAAACCATTACATGGACTTTAGCACTTTGCTAGTTGAAATCATTTTTTCAAAAATATATTGTAAATATATAAAGTTCCATTTGAGGACTTAAGTCATAAGATTCTGGAAAGCTTTTGATATTGTGGTGTCGCTCATCTTCTTTGATTTGTTTTCTTTAATTTCTTCTCTTTCTTCTCCACATCTACTCCTTAAAATCAACTACAACAAATTTATCATCATGACAGTCTTAGTAAGAATGAGAATTTATGAAAGGAGCAACCAAGGGATACTTTATGGAAAAGATTGTTAGTATTGAATAGACAAAATGGTGTAGTTGAAAGCCTGACTTTGGGAATCAAATCTGTCTGGATTTATACACATTGTCTTAGTGACCTTGAGCAAGTTTCTTTTCATTTTTTAAAAAATAGATATTTATTTATCTTCTAGAACAATACACAATCAATATAGAGATTTTGGAGGAAAAAAGCATAAAAATATTTTTTTACAAAGCATATATATAGTATTTAAAATGTTGCAAAATATACATATTATTTGCATATATATTTTTAATGTGGATGTATTTTCCTTTACAAAATTGGAATACTACTGAATATTTTTTTATTCTGCTTTTAATTGTGTTATATCATGAGTCTTTCCATATGCCATCATATTTTTCAGAAGATTGCTTTTAATGACTGCAGGTATTTCAACACAGCAGTTCTCAAAGTATGGGATCCCCAAGATCATTTTAGGGAGTCTGCGAAGTCTAATCTTAACAAAATTTCTTTTTGAAGTTAATTTTCTTCTTAAACTGTAACCAAAACAACATTATAAAAGTTTGAACGCAAAAGCAGATAGGAGGGCTTCCCTGGTGGCACAGTGGTTGAGAGTCCGCCTGCCGATGCAGGGAACACGGATTCGTGCCCCAGTCCGGGAAGATCCCACATGCCGCGGAGCGGCTAGGGCTGTGAGCCATGGCCGCTGAGCCTGCGCGTCCGGAGCCTGTGGTCCGCAACGGCAGAGGCCACCACAGTGAGAGGCCCGCGTACCGCAAAAAAAAAAAAAAAAAAAAGCAGATAGGAGAGTTCATCTGTCTTATCTTAAGTCAGACATTTAAAGAGATTTGCAAAAATGTAAAAGCAGTGCCATCCTCACTAAGGTATATTTTGGAAAATATAGTTATTTTTCCTAAACATGTTTTTATATAAACTTGTAATGGATTTATTTTTTGAATAAATAAATATTTTTTAAACGCCTTGATTTTAATTTCTGATATGGTAAATATTGATAGATGTAACCCACATAAATAAAAGTTCAGTTCATTGGGGTTCTCAGTAATTTTTTAAAGAGTGTTAAGGGGTCTTTAGACCAGAAAATTTGAGGATTTCTCTTTCAACCTATGGATGAACCATAATTTATTAACGTATTCTATTATGTTGATACTTGACTGGTTTCTAATTTTTTGCTGTTGTAAACAGAATTGAAGTGAGCATTTCTTTTCCAAAATCTTAGTGTCAATTTCTGACTGTTTCTTTGAGTAGATTCCTAGAAATACAATTACTGACTTAAAGAGTAAGAACTTTTTAAAAGAATCTTGATATGGATTGCTTTCTGGAAAGACTTTACTTATTTTTACTTTCATCAGTTTTGAGCAGTCCTGTGTTATTGCACCTAGACAATATGGAATATTACTGTTTTAAAATCTTTGCTGATAATAATAATACCAGCTTTCATTTATTTCACCCTTGTTGTATGCCAGTTTCTAGGCTAATAACCTAACATGGATTATCTCATTTAATCTGCACGCCAATTTCATGATATCTTATTCTTTTCATTTCTGAGAAAACAAACTCGGAGAATTTAAGTAGTTTTCCTTAAAACCAGACAGCTTATAAGTAGCAGAACCAAGATTCAAATGCAGGTTTCTGATTCCAAAGCCTGTATTGTGTACACTAATCTGTTTTTAGGTTTAGCGTTACTTATGCTCTTGCATACCTTACTATTATCCATTTTATTTTATATTGCATTTTTTCAGCGCATTACTGGATTTTTGTTTTCAATTTCTGAAATGATAGTAGTTCCTAAGAAGAACTTCCTTCTTAGGATGCTCTTGATAAATCCCTTTATAAATCTAACTTTCTCTCCCTTTTCACTCTCATTTGAATTATTTTCCTCTTTACCCAAACTGACTGAGATCTTTTGGGATGCTGGGTTTTATTTATGCAAGCCAAACTACTTGATTCTTTCATTTCTTTCAGAAAAGGGCAGTCTCAATGTATGTCAGAGGTAATCCTAATCCATCTTTCTACTGTACAGAGTAATATAAATTATGCTCAACTCTTGATAATTTTGGAGAAATTATCAATAATTTTAACAAAATTTTTAACAAAATGTGTGGTCAGATAAATTTGGGAAATACTACACACTGACCTCCCTTGTCAAAGTACACATTAGCATATTCGAGACTCTGAGGAGCATTTCCAGAAAGACCCCTTTTTAAAGTTAGTTTAATAGCATTTCACACACCTATGTGGCTGCAGAACCCTTACTATACATTATTTACTACAGTATCTTTAGTCTGTCTCAATAGCAGTTTCCTTCTCTTCTATGAGTCATTCTCTGCTGATTCTTTAAGAATTCAGGAATATTAACTAAGTATTCCTAATAATTATTTAATTATTGCTGTTGTTTCTTATTTTGGTAACTTTTGAGTTTCAGAGAGAAATAAATGATAATTAATTGCATAGTTTATGAACTAATGTTAGTTAGTAACCCAAAAAGTGGACAGTTGATTGTCATTTTAAGAGTGGTATACTTCATGAGTGGATTCTTGGATTTATTTCAAGAGATATGGAAATCCATTTAAGCTTCACTTCTGCTTATAGGTAACAATTTAATGTTCTTTCTCCATTATTCTTGTCTCTGTTTTTAACAGCTATTTTTAAATGCTAACAGTAAGGTGGCAGACAAGAACGAGAAAGACCTTGCCAACAAATTACTGACAGAAATGAATGAGGACCAGGTATCTACAAAGCCTGCATCTTGTTTCAGCTGAAGTCCAAAATCAGTCAATGGGAGCACCTATTCCTGTACTTTTCTTCTTATGTTTTAAAGTATACAAACATTACCTATTTCTAATCTTCATTAATTATTTTTGAAAATTGTTTAAAAATTTAAAAATAAATGCTTTCATCTAAAAGATAAATATATTGAAATCTTGATGAGGGATATAAACGATCGATTGACAGGATTCCATCTATGTATGTGTGTCTTCTTTTCAGTTTGAGGAAATACAAAGTACAGGAATGGAATCCCAATATCAGTGCTGTCCACCTAGTGATGACTCCATATTTTGGGGGCTTCTTTTTCTAAGCATTATGGTGTATTGGGACCTTAGGGCTTTGTTCGTGAATATGTCTGATCAGTTTTAATATCTTGATTCTTTGCCTCTTGTTGACAAATGATTATTATAATTCAATGGACAACTCAAATCTTGGAGGAAGGGAAGAAGATGCCGAGCTCTTTGAGTCTTAATTTAGCATAAAATTTAACTTTTTTCTTTTCTAAAAACTCACCTTTACACGGGTATAAGGCAGACATATACAATTTATCTTGCTTTTCACAATACATTAAGCAATTTAGTTTGGCAGAAACTACCTATAAAAATTGCTTTGTTATTTGTCTTTCCCAGAATGTGAGAGAGCTTATGTGATATCTTTTATTCACATATTATTAGCGTTATCTTAATGTCCAGGTGTATAAATAGAGCTGTGGTATAAAAAGAGACATGATAATCTATTCTCTTCTGGATGTCAAATATCAATTACAGGCTACCGTTCTGGATTTCCATATAAGTGTTAGTCCCTCTTAAAGTCTTCTTATATAGATTTATAAAATGTTATAATAATCTCTTAGAGGTTGACAATTAGTGTTCCTGATTATAGGTACTGTGATGCCTAGTCCTCTTCAATAAAGTAAAGAAAAAAAATCTTAGTTGTATGATATTCTGTATGCAGAATGTTTAATGCATATGATGTTTATTACACATGTAATATGTTTATTTTATGTAATAATGTTTAATAAACAAACAACATCAACAAAAACCAAGATACCAGCTTAAATAACTTGCCTGAAAATGATAGAGCTGAGCTCACAATGACAAAGATCTAATCAGTCCCCCTTTACTCAGATCATTTTTAGTGGGAGGCAGAGAGGAAAATTCTATTTGTGGGGTAACGAGCTTCAAGTCATAGTAATATATTACCAAAAGCAGATTTTGGGGTAATTTTTACAACTTTCTAGTCCTCACACTATGCTTTCATGGTTGACTAAGTCTGTTGATATAACATTCACGTTCAGTTTTTTTACATTGTTGATGTTCTATTTTGTTTTTGTTTTTGTTTCTTTTTCTATGAATGTACTGCCCTGAAATTTAACACATCTCTTCTTTATAATGAAGCTTAAACAGAAATAGACAAAATGGAGCTGGTATTTATTTTTTCTTACAACTTCTGGCATTAAAGCTTGCCTTCTCAAAAACATGACAGTGCTTATAGATACATATTTCATTTTCTGTTCTGCCTCAAATTTCTGCATTTTATATAAAAATAGATGTATGTTATTGTTTGCAAATGTGATTGATTGATAAATGCACATACCATTTCACTTATAACACAGGGTTTGGAAACTATATAGATAAGACTGTTTTAGACATCTTATTATACATGCTAATGAAATTTTAACCTAGGAAGTTTCAAGTGTATTTTTGAAGGAAAATTAAAACATACAAGAATTTCCCATGATAGCCCTCCCTCCCTTCCTCTTGAGATTGTCCATTACTTTTTAAAAGCATGTTTAAGCTTGGTGGGTTTTTTCCTCCTCAAAGCATTTTAATATAATGAGTGAATGTAACTTTATTCTTCTTGACATATGGCTTATTTTCTGTCAAGTATGTAACTTTTCTTACAGGTTTTAGTGTTTCAGAGATCCATTTCATTGGAAGAGGAATGTATTGCATGTTAAATATTTTTTTGAGGTTTTCAGAAGAAAGGCTTCCTAACTGAATACAAATCTTGAACACATTTGTTAATTTCTTACCTTTTCTTCCTCCTCTGGTAGGTGTTTCAGGTACAGTTGGATTGTTTGGCTGTGTCAACCATTCAGGCTTTGACAGCAGTAATGAACAAATCTCCAGCTGCTAAGGTAAAACATATGTCCTCAAGCTCTAAAATGTTATCATAGATATACCTGTTTTCACTATATAATTCCCAAAGTAATGTATGAAAGTATAAAATACATAAGGTTTCACTCATGAAATAATTCACAAAATATCTCATCTTTGTGTAGGAGTCACTTTGCCAATAATTTAAAAGACAGATGCCTATGGGCAGTACTTTGGGATTATTTAAAGCATTGATGACTGACTGCAAGCTCTAGGGATTTACAGCATCAGTCAACGAATGGGAAGAGAGCACTGGTGTTGAAATGTTGAAAGGATCATTTTAAGTGATTATTTGATTAGTGCATTTAAAGAATTAAATTTTATATCATAATTTTTCTTCATTAATAAAATGATCACTCTTTCACTATTTGGTCAGTTTATGACCATCTAGAATATGAAAAATTTTCACATGTGAACAGCCCTGTCAATTTGGGACTTGTTTTTCCAGATGGCCTTGGAAATTCTGCTTCTTTGTTTGTAGTCACTGACCCTCAGGATTTTCTTTCCCTTCTCATTCACTACCACTGACTCTGCCCTGCAGTCCACTTATGCTGATTCTGTGCTAGTAGTTTTCCCACTGAGTACTTTTAAGGATTAGTGACATCATCTGTGTAAAATGGTAAGCAGAGTGCCAGGCACAAGGTAAGTGCTTAATAAGTATGTGTCTATAATTATTTTTACCATTTTACCTTCTTATCCACCACTTCTAATATATTTCATTTAGTACCAGAAATAAATGAATTATTCCTTGTTCCCTAAGCCATGCTTTCAGTTGTATTTCTTACTTTCTATTGGTTTTTGTTAGGAGACTGACTTTCCCTATAAATGCTGCTATATATAACTCATGGTTAAATTCCTGCTGAATAGGCTTTTACAACTCTCACAGGCTGGCATGGAAGTCTAATCTCCATTTATAATAGTTACTTAAGGAAAAAATTATTTTAAGTTCTAAGTAATTGGTTTATGAATATAATGGATTACCTATACTGTATTGTGAAATTCAAACCTGAAATGATGTCCAGGTCTTTTTTAAATATAATTTTTTAAACTATGTTATGTGTTGCATGGCTTAAAATTCGAAAGATTATTTTTTAAAATGCTTTTTGAAAAAAGACTTTTTTCCTATCCTTGGCCCACAGTCAACTAATTCCCCTTCCTAG
The DNA here is from genome assembly GCF_937001465.1 of Orcinus orca. Lineage (NCBI taxonomy): Eukaryota > Metazoa > Chordata > Mammalia > Artiodactyla > Delphinidae > Orcinus > Orcinus orca. The sequence goes on from NC_064565.1 coordinate 88,071,058, forward strand.
AGACAACTAGTCATACTTGTTTAAATCTTTTGATTTTATAATGAGTGTATATATTTTTGCCTAACTTACTGGACCAATTTAGCATTGCTAGTTTTTTTTGTGTTCTTTACATTTTACGTTATGGCTTTTGGTACCCACTAGTCCAAGTGTGACTTAGAGCTTATTAAATTGAACTTTGTGCTCCAGATAATTTAGACCATTTAGATATTGGGTTGGCCAAAAGGTTCGTTCATTTTTTTCCCATGAGATGGCTCTAGTAGCACTTAGTTGTCTTTAACTTCATTTGAAACAGTTTTGCTAGATTGTATGACACCTGTCATATCAGAGTGCATTTTAAAAAGGACTTAACAAAATTGGTGAATTTTTGTATAGCCATTTTAATATTGAAGATGGAAGAACAAAAGCAACATTTTCGGCATATTATGCTTTATTATTTCAAGAAAGGTAAAAACGCAACCGAAATGCAAAAAAAGGATTTGTGCAGTGTATGGAGAAGGTGCTGTGACTGATCGAATGTGTCAATAGTGGTTTGCGAAGTTTTGTGCTGGAGATTTCTTGCTGGATGATGCTCCACGGTTGGGTAGACCAGTTGAAGTTGATAGTGATCAAATGGAGACATTAATTGAGAACAATCAACGTTATATGCCGGAGATAGCTGATATACTCAAAATATCCAAATCAAGTGTTGAAAACCATTTGCACCAACTTGGTTATGTGAATCGCTTTGATGTTTGAGCTCCACATAAGTTGAGCGAAAAAACCTTCTTGACCGTATTTCCGCATGCAATTCTCTACTTAAACGTAATGAAAACGTTCCATTTTTAAAACAAATTGTGATGGGTGATGAAAAGTGGATACTGTACAACAATGTGGAATGGAAGAGATTGTGGGGCAAGTGAAATGAACCACCACCAACCACACCAAAGGCCGGTCTTCATCCAAAGAAGGTGAGGTTGTGTATATGGTGGGATTGGAAGGGAGTCCTCTATTACGAGCTCCTTCCGGAAAACCAAATGATTAATTCCAACAAATACTGCTCCCAATTAGACCAACTGAAAGCAGCACCTGACAAAAAAGCGTCCGGAATTAGCCAACAGAAAATGCATAATCTTCCATCAGGATAACACAAGACCACATGTTTCTTTGATGACCAGGCAAAAACTGTTATAGCTTGGCTGGGAGTTTCTAATTCATCTGCCGTATTCACCAGACATTGAACCTTCAGATTTCCATTTATTTAGGTCTTTACAAAATTCTCTTAATGGAAAAAATTTCAATTCCCCAGAAGACTGTCAAAGGCATTTGGAAGAGTTCTTTAATCAAAAAGGTAAAAATCTTGGGAAGATGGAATTATGAAGTTGCCTGAAAAATGGCAGAAGGTAGTGGAACAAAAGGGTGAATACATTGTTCAGTAAAGTTCTTGAAGAAAATGAAAAATGTGTCTTTTATTTTTACTTAAAAACCGAAGGCACTTTTTGGCCAACTCAATACAAAGAGCAGAGGGAAAACCGTACCCAGGTTTTTTGGCCACTACTCAAAATTGCCAGGAGTCTTTAATCTAGTTCTTTGAGGCTACTGACTCCTTTATTCCTAAAGTCTCCTCACTTTTTCTCCATTTTTGTTTTGATTTCAAGTAATATTGTACTAATAACAAATCAAGTGAAGAAAGTAAAGGGATCTGCAAGTAGTATAACAATTTTATAATACACAGTCTTTGCTAATTCCATTTGTTTTACATTTTGGTATTTTATTGTAGCATTGTATTCCAGAAGGTATATGGAATATATTTAAGATGAAGACACCTGACTTAAGAAAACAGAAATATTGAACTCATAATCTTTTTAATATTGTTAATTAACTTAAATGGGTATTACTCAACATTTTTAATATTCTAACAAATTCAGTCTTTGAAAATCTGTTTTGATGTATTGATTTCTCCTCTCTTAGGAAGTATTTAAAGAAAGAATTGGTTATACACATATGTTTGAAGTATTAAAATCACTGGGTCAGCCACCACTGGAACTACTTAAAGAACTTATGAATATGGTGAGTTTTTTTGAGCTTTATTAGAAGAAGTTCCATCATCTTTGTATCAAAGATGGTAACTAACCTTTTGTCTCTTATGTTGCTTTACAGGCTGTAGAGGGTGATCACACTTCAGTTGGAATTTTGGGCATTAGTAATGTCCAGCCTCTCTTGCTTCTTATCCAGTGGCTTCCAGAGCTAGAATCCCATGACCTGCAAATCTTCATCTCTGATTGGCTGAAAAGAATTTGTTGTATTAATAGGCAAAGTCGAACTACTTGTGTCAATGCAAACATGGGAATTAGAATCATTGAAACCCTTAATTCCCATTCTTCCCTCCATCGAACTTGTGCTGAGAACTTGATTGCACTCCATGGTTCATTGGGGAGTCAGTCAGTGAGCTCAGAAGAAATCCGTCAACTACTAAGATTGTTGAGAGTGGATGAATCCGAGTACATTCACCCCTATACCACTCTTGTAACTCGAGCAATCCTGACAATGGCCCGAAAACAAAGTCTAGAGAGTGCACTGCAGTATTTTAATTTGTCACATAGTATGGCAGGAATTTCTGTGCCTTCCATACAGAAATGGCCAGGGTCTGCCTTTTCTTTCAATGCTTGGTTTTGCTTAGATCAGGATCAGTTGACTCTTGGCAATGCTAACAAAGGAGGAAAAAGAAAACAATTATACAGGTACTGGTACAAGTTATGGAATATAAATGAATACTGTCATAATATATGCTGTGATTCTTAAACAGGAAAACGTTTTTCTAAGCATCTATTTTTTTATTCCTCGAATACCTTTTTTTTTAAAAAACTTTTATTTTATTTTTATTTATTTATTTTGCGGTAGCGGGCCTCTCACTGTTGTGCCTCTCCTGCTGCGGAGCATAGGCTCCAGACGCGCAGGCTCAGCAGCCATGGCTCATGGGCCCAGCTGCTCCGCGGCATGTGGGATCTTCCCGGACCGGGGCACAAACCCGTGTCCTCTGCATCGGCAGGCGGACTCTCAACCACTGCGCCACCAGGGAAGCCCCTATTTTATTTTATTTATTTATTTATGGCTGCATTGGGTCTTCGTTGCTGCACGCGGGCTTTCTCTAGTTGCAGCGAGTGGGGGCTACTCTTCATTGTGGTGCACGGGCTTCTCATTGCAGTGGCTTCTCTTGTTGCGGAGCATGGGCTCTAGGCGTGCAGGCTTCAGTAGTTGTGGCACACGGGCTCAGTAGTTGTGGCTCGCGGGCTCTAGAGCGCAGGCTTAGTAGTTGCGGTACACGGGCTTAGTTGCTCTGCGGCATGTGGGATCTTCCCATACCAGGACTCAAAACTGTGTCCCCTGCATTGGCAGGCAGATTCTTAACCACTGCGCCACCATGGAAGTCCTAAGCATCTACTTTTTAAATGTACAACAATTTATCTGAAGCCTCTCCTCCTTAGGGTGTACACAGTTTAATTATAAGTGCTTTGTTGCTTTCATAATAATAGTTGTATATCTCAAAATTTTGCTAGTTAAGTTCTGAAACTAATTTGGAAACAAAGTTCCTTCTTAAAATTATTGTAAAAGTGGAGGAAAAAGGAATAGTAAACTTGAAAATGAATGGTGATTTCTCTGTTCTATTGAGGATGCTACTATATATTTATATGAAGGACCAGAAAAACCTATGTGTTTCCAAACATAGTTACTTCAGTAACTAATACATTTTAATATGCCTTGTGATTTTTTAAGACTTTATTCATTCTTTCTGAATCTTATTTGGAAGAATTTTGAAGATTTGGAAGTTTATAGTTTTGCTAGAGTTTGCTAATGGCATTCTGTGTATAAGGCTACCTTTTATAATTTACTAAACTGCTATGCCCAAAAAAGATTTAAAAGTCAACTTTGAGGCAAGGTGGGATTGATGGTGTGTGACAATAGAATGTAAGCCACAGTGTGTTTTGTAAAGATATTCATGGTGAAGTTATGGTTTTGTGTGCCCCAGTGATGATGAAACTGTACAACTGACTTCAAAAGTTCTGATAATACATACTTTTGTTAGCTTTTTTACAGGAAGTGGCATGGGTTTTGAAGCTTTTATTACCCATTCAGGTATGTTGGTTGTGGCAGTGTGCACGAAAAGAGAATATGCAACAGTTATGCTTCCTGACCACAGTTTCTGTGATTCCCTCTGGGTAAGGCTTTAGGGCATCACATCTAACTTCTGGGTTCTTTCCTTTTAAAAAAACACATGTTTGGTGTGTGTACATCAGGTGTTATCATCTGCTTGTTGAGAGTTGATTAATTTTATGTTAAAGTTCTATTCATGTTGAAGTTTACCTATAAAGGAGTTAATACCATTTATCATAATCTCAGCGGTAATCATTTTTCTGCTAAAAAAATTAGATTGAAATGTTATATTTCTTTCAAGTTTTCTAGAATCAAATTTGATTTTGAATTACAATTTAAAATGAGAGCAGAAATTGTTAAAAAACAATGCATTTCTGTTGCTTTTCTTAAAAAATAAAATGCTTCTCATTAGAAACATTAATTCTAAAGAACACTCATAGACTTGAAAAATGCAGAAAAGGTACTATGTTACAATTGTGTGTAGATTTTCTAGAATAGTCAGAAGCTCTTTTATAGTACTACAGGCAAAATTGTTACTTTAACAGCATCATTTTAATCAGCGTTTAATTATGCTTAAACTTACTGTTCTACCTTTCACACAAACTAGTTATATAGTAATACTCTGAAAACATTTGTTATTGCAAAGACTTAATGTAATTTTTACTTTTTAAATATATGTTTTACTTTACCAGCACAACATAACCATTGTTCACATGCCTGGAAAAAGGCCCTTTGGTCAGAGCCTTGTATATATCTATGACAATGGACAGCAGAAGGTCTCTGCCCCTCTGAGATTTCCTGCCACGAATGAAGTAAGCACATCTAACCTACTCTTTTTTTTTTTTAATAAATATTTATTTTATTATTTATTTATTTTCCTTTTTTTGCGGGGTGGTCGTGTCGGGTCTTAGTTGCAGCACATGGGATCTTTGTTGAGGCATACAGGATCTTTCCTTAGGCACACGGGTTCTCTCTAGTTGTGGTGTGTGGGTTTTCTCTCTCTAGTTGTGACGCGCGTGGGCGACAGGGCATGTGGGCTTCAGGGCGTGTGGGCTCTATAGCTTGCGACACGCGGGCTCTCCCATTGAGGCGCGCGGGCTTAGTTGCCCCATGGCTTGTGGGATCTCAGTTCCCTGAGCAGGGATCGAACCCGCACCCCCTGCATTGTAGGGTGGATTCTTTACCACTGGACCACCAGGGAAGTCCCTAACCTACTCTTTATGGGACCAGTTGATTGCAAACTCTTGAAAATTTTTTCAGTTTAATGTATAAGCTTCTGTTTATTCTAAATATGTGCCTGTAAGTCTTAGTGTTTTCTGCATACTAAGATATAGTAAGTTAATATTTAATTCTGTTAGCCTGTCATCATTAGATGAAGTCAGACAACATATAATAAAAAAAACAATTCAAGGAAGAAACAAATGTAATTAAAGTCTTAGAAGAATAGACTCATAACAGGAAAGCCAAAGAAATTGAATAGAGCAGGACAAAGGATCATTTAATAAAGCTCTCCAGGTATACCAGATATTTAGATGCACTCTTTTCCATCGTCGAATTTTTCATTGATTTTAAAACAATAATGAAGAAACCTTAAATATTTACATTGTAGTTAGGGATAAGATAGAATTTATTTACTGAGGTGATTCTTAAGCAACATTAGTGTGAAAGTTCTTTGAGAATTTTTGGACATTTTTGAAAGGTCCTTTTCTGAAGATAATGGAATGGATTCGATTATTTTCCAAGTCCTTCTAGGATTCCAGTAATTTCTTGTTGCTGTTCATGTCTATGATCACTTCAGGATAATCTGTAATTAGCAGTATTATACTGATGTGTAATTCTCTGCTTATAAATTTTAAGGGAGAAAGGTGGTTTTCTCTACTTTAGAATATAGTGAAGTAAAAAAGCTTTTACTAAATACTCATTAAAATTAAATGAGTAAATTAAATTATGAGTAAATTAAACTCATTAAAATTAAATGCATAAAATTAAATGAGTAAATTAAATTTAGTAAATGAGTATTTACTAAATACTCATTAAAATTAAAATTTAATTACTCATCAAAAATTCAAACTTTACGGAAGGATGTAAAGTGAGTTATAAAAGTAATGCATCCAAATCCCATTGGCCAAATGTAACATCTGTAATGATATCTTATGTATACACACACATGCACACAGCATGATCCACTAAAAACAAAACTTTGTTTTTCAGTGTATTGCTTAATTTTATGTACTGTTTTATTTTAAATATGAGGATAGAGATTTAATTAAAATGTGTAATTTGTTATATTTGTTTGTTTCTTACTTTTAGCCTTTTATTTCTTGCTGCATTGGTTCAGCTGGGCAAAGAACCACCACTCCTCCACCATCCCAAATCCCAGATCCACCTTTTTCTTCTCCCATTACCCCTCATCGAACATCATTTGGTGGAATTTTGTCATCAGCTTCCTGGGGAGGAACAATGGAAAAATCAAAGTTGATTACCAAATTGATATCAGCTGGAACACAAGACAGTGAATGGGGGTGTCCCACATCTCTGGAGGGTCAGCTGGGGTCTGTTATCATCTTCTATGAAGCACTGCAGCCTCTTCAGGTGAAGGCATTATATTTAGCAGGTGAGCATGTACCATCATACTGCCTAATTAAACTGAAATAGTTTTTTCTGTTGCCTAAATATATTCTGAAGAATATATTTGATCTAAAGAATGTACAGTTGGCCATTGAACAACTCTAGGGTTAGGGGTGCCAACCCTTCATGAAGTCAAAAATCCACATATAACTTATGTCGGCCCTCCATATATATGCAGTTCCTTTGTATGCATGGTTCTGCATCTGCGGATTGTGGTACTGTCTATTTACTATTGAAAACAGTCCACATATGAGTGGACCTACACAGTTCACCTCATGTTGTTCAAGGGTCAACTATATTTGTTTTAACTGGAACTGAAAGGGAAGAAAAAGCCCACCACACATCGTACTTTTACTCCCCTTAGCTTTATTGAGATATTGACATTATAACATACATAAGTTTAAGGTATGCAATGTGCTGATTTGATACACGTATACCCTGCAAAATGATTACTGTAATAAAGTTGGTTAACACCTCCATACCCTCACATAATTACCATTTTTTAACGTGTGTGTTGATAACATTTAAGATTTACTCTCTTCACAACTTTCAAGTACATTATAATTAATTATAGTATACTATACATTTTTTGATATGCATAAAAAAACAAAACTTTGAGAAATATTTCAAATATCATCCATAATACTGCCTGTGTTAGTCTATTAGGACTGCTATAACAAAATACCACAGACCAGATAGCTTAAACACTATTTTCTCAGAATTCTGGAAGCTAGAATTCAAGATCAAGTTTCCGTCAGGCTTGGTCTCTAGTGAATCCTCTATTCCTGGCTTGTAGATGGCTGCCTTCTTGCTCTGTCCTCACATGGAATATGTTCTCTGTGTGTATGTGCAGAGAGAGATCTCTGCTGTCTTTTCCTCTTCTTATAAGGGGCCCTATTGAATTAGGGCCCGACTTTTATGACATCATTTAGCCTTAATTACCCCTTACAGGCCCTATCTCCAAATACAGTCACACTGGGGGTTAGAGCTTCAACATAGGAATTTTGAGTGGGCGGGTACACAATTCAATCTATAATACTGCCGGTGTTTTGACAGATTTTAATACATTGATGAAACAAAGTGTAAGTTTGTCTTCATAAGAAGTCACACAACTGATTCTGGAGTCATATGAGTCTTATACAAAACTTGTCATTTTTATAATTTATATAGTAATATATCTGAAGAATTCAGGAAAGCATTAGAATTAGGAGCTCTTGGATAAAATTACAAGTTTTTGTTTTGGCTTTTACTTTTTCATTTGGCTCTGATTTTATTTTTATTTTTTGGGTTTTTTTTGGTTGTTTTTTTTTGCGGTACGCGGGCCTCTCACTGTTGTGGCCTCTCCCGTTGCGGAGCACAGGCTCCAGACGCACGGGCTCAGCGGCCATGGCTCATGGGCCCAGCTGCTCCGTGGCATGTGGGATCGGACCGGGGCGTGAACCCATGTCCTCTGCATCGGCAGGTGGACTCTCAACCACTGCGCCACCAGGGAAGCCCTTGGCTCTGATTTTAAAGATACACACTGGTTGTTATTGGATCATAACTATTTGCAAAATTCAGGAGTTAAGCCTATAAGTAGTTATGTATATTAACTCTGCAGCTTAGCTTATTATTTGTCAGAATGTCTTTTTTTAGATTACATGGAGTTTTGAGATGGATATCTCTGTCCACACTTAAAAAGTTTGTATTAGAACCTTGTCGTTACTTTAAAACTCACCAAAGTATTTGAAGTTGACCTTTAATCTAAATAAATTCCAAGTTAATAATAAGTCATTTAGTGTAGTCATTATAGCTATATAGTTTGGATTTTGCTCTTACAATTTTCCTACTTAAAATTCTACTCTTATAAATAATAATTATTTGTTATGTATTATAATGATTATTTTTAATGGCTACATAATATTTCATTAGATTCATAATGCAGGATTTACTTAAGTTGTTTATAATTTTTAATAGTTATAAACTTCAAAGATTAAATATGATGAACTATTGTACCAATTTTTTTTTTTGTATTTTGATGGATTTGCTTATGATAAGTTCCCAGGATAAATATTCAAAGGGTGTGGATATTTTTATAGCTCTCAATACATGTTACCTACTCAGTTTTCATAACAGATATAACAATTGACAGTGCCTACCAGTAACACATAAGTATATCCAACTCACTACAGCCTCATTAAGATGGAATGGTAAATACTGTTTCCTCCATTTTTTGATGTCAAATGGAACCTTGCTTTAATTTGTAGTTTTGTTTTTGTTTTTTTTTTTAGTACGGTCAAGAGTTTTTTCCTACTCATTTGCTGTTCCATTTCTGTGATATCTATTCACATTATTGATTGGTTGTTTTGCTGTTTTATCTTACAAATTTGAATTGTTTTACATTTGATAAATGTATAAACTTTGTTATGTTTTATATTAGTTTTTAATGCTATATAAAATTTCCTTTCTGTAGTAGAGATTGATCTACCCCCTCTCCGAACTTTACTAGGTGTTAGACGAATTGGATGTGATATAAAAATAAAGTACATTTTGGCTAATGTGTTTTAACTGTGTTATATAAGAAGCTTGAAACAGCTTAATTAAAACTTTTTTTCTGATTACACAGACCTGAGGAGGCCATATATATTCAATGATTTGTGTGTGTATGTGTGTATAAATAATTTTCAGGTCCAAACTGTTTAAGCCCTTGGAAATTTCAAGAGTCTGACATGGCTGACCTGCCTGGTAACATCCTTCTTCACTACACTGCAAAGGTCAGAGTGAATGCATGGACTGTCCATCTAGCTGTAACTATGCTGTGAACTAAAATTCCATTTTTATTCCTTTTGTCATTTCAGTGGGTAATTGAGAAGAAGGGGCTTGAATTACTGTTAAAAATTATTAATTTTCAAAAGAAGATGAGAAGTAGTAAAAATTAAGCTGCAGTTCTCAGCTGTGGTTCAAGTGTTATCATTATGTCATCCCAGTCGTATGAATGGAAATGGTTGTAGTGGGAATTTGTACTAATGAATCAACTTCAGTAAATGAAATTGTTTAAATGTATTCTTCTTTTTTGGAAGGAGAGTTGAAACAGAATTGTGCTCAACTTTTTCTTTGTTTATTTTTTAAATTTTTTGGCTGCACGGCTTGTGGGATCTTAGTTCCCTGACCAGGGAATGAACCTGGGCCCTCGGCAGTGAGAGCGCAGAGTTCTAACCACTGGACTGCCAGGGAATTCCCTGTTTATTTTTAAAATGTGGTTAACAAGAAAACAAAAGAAATGTTTACATCAGAAGGAGAAGAAAAGCTACATATACGCATACCATGCCCAGTCCTTTTTCCTTCAAGAAAAGTCATTTATCTAGTGAAAGTAATTGAGGTTAGCAAGGGCTGAGGGAAAGATCAAAGGTAGAACTGGGAGGAAGAAAAGGGAGAAGTGGCATAAACAATATTAATTGCCTTCATTATATTTAATGTTACTTTAACCCAGAAGTTGCTTCTGTTGTGTGATATTATACATCATAGACCTTTCCCCCCCTAGTTGAACCAGCTAGTACATGGTCATAATTTATTACTTTGAACACTTGTTTATGTGTAACCTAATAAAATTTACTTGTCAGGTGGTATTTCCCCTTCACTTTTAATTTTGATTAATTTCAAACCTAGAGAGAAGTTGAAAAAATGGTAAAGTGAAATCCTGTATACTCTTTACCTAAATTCACCAGTTATTAACATTTTGCTGCACTTGGTCTTCATCTGTCTATCTCAAATCATTTGTGAAAGCAGATCAACATAGCAATCAAGGCACTTTACTCCTAAACTTTACAACATAATCATTAACCTCCCTGAGAAAATGATCAATAATTCATGTCCTTTACAACCCATGTTCAAATTTTCCCAGTTTTCGCCAAAATATTTGTTTAGCCTTTTAAAAATTTAATCTTGGATCCATTTGAACATTGCATTGGTTATAATATCTCTTGAGTCTCTTATTTTTTATTTGTTTGGTTTTTATAATACTTTTTCCCAAGGATATACATGTTTGTTTACCAAACTAGATTTTAAGTTATTTCCTGGCAGGGACTATCTCTTTTTTTTTTTCCCCCAGGGACTATCTCTTATACTTATTTTCATTACAACTATTCCGTATAGCTGGATAGGAAATAATTGGACTTAATCTCACTAATCGGTGACATGTCTAGACATGTGATGACTAACTGAGTCTTTTTGGCATATCCTTTTTTCAAAGTAACTTTGATTTTAATAATATTAAGGTTGAATTTTTACTTTTGGAAGTAAAAATTCTGTAATATTTAAAATAGCTATTTTTGGTCACAAAACCCGATATGACAAATATATACAATAAAACAGTTTATTGGAGGAACATTTCTTGAAAATGGTAACATATCATGATACAAGAATTCTGTGGTTAAATAACGTTGAGGGAATGTTGCATTCTGTATATCCTCTTGGAGATGGATTATACACTTGAAAAATTCTGCTTATAAAGAAACTAGTTCACATTTGTTTTATCCTACTTTTTCACCAGTTATTTGAACATAGAACACATTTTGATTTTCATTTCACTTATTAACAAGTGGTAGTTTGGGAAAAGCTACTCCAGGAAATTTTAACAGTCAACAGTTTTTCATCTTTGTACTTATTTGTAGGAGGTGTTTAACCATCAATTTAAAATTTTTTGAGTGTTCTCTTTGTGCCAAGAGTTGTCTGAACTTTTAGGATACAAAGATGAGTAAGTTAAAACCTCTGGCTTTAAGAAGCTTACAATCTAAAGTGAAATAAATGTGTAAAAAATAAGTGGAATATAATTTTATAAGCATTTTTTAGCTACCATTTATTCGGTGTTTACAATGTATTAAGCACTATGCTAAATGTTTCACATGTACTGTTTCACTTAATCTTTACAAAAGCTCTGAGGGTTATGTTGTCCTCTTTGTATCTTTTCTAAGCTCTAGTTGTCTGAGGCTGAGGAAAGATAAGTAACTTGCCTAGCCTCATAATTCTAGTTAATACCTAACCTGTTTAATGCTTAACCACTATACAATATTTTTGTGTTGGAATTATATACAGAATACAGTGTGGGTACAAAGGAAGAGTGGTTGGTTCTTCCAGGAGGATAGAATATCATAGAAAAGATGGTTTGATTTGTGTTTTAAAAGGCGGAGTAAAGGGAGGGATGTTCAGTGAGCAACACCTACAAAGGCATAGAATGTAAAGCTGGATTCTGTGTGTATTTGGGTATAGGTCACTGAGTGGGAGCAGTTGGCCAGAAATGAAGTTAGAGGGCCAAGTGGAGGCCAGATCATAGCAAACCTCTTATGCCAGGCTAAATAGTAGGCAATGGATAGGATTTTAAGAAGAGTGATATGATCAGGTTTGCATTTTAGAAAAAGGTCTTGAGCTACAGTGTCAAAGTTGGATTGGAGAGAGAGACTGGAGGCAGTCATACCATAGGGAGATTACTGTGTTTGGACAGGTCATAGATACATAGTACCAAACTAAGGTAGTAATAGGAGAAAGACTTTTCTGTCTCGGAGACTAATACAGTTTACATTGAGTTAAATGTAAACTCAATTTACATTTACTTTATTAAATCAATTTTTCTCAGTTGCCTTAAGAGAAAAGCAACAACCACATCATCTGTGCTAAAATTTGTAGGTTTCTTTATTTTCTTTTGGTCTGGGAATTAGATTCAAGAATGTTTCATTATCTGCCAGTTCACAGGTTACATGTGAGGTTCCCTGGTTTATAAACCTTTATGGAAGTTAACAAATAACTTTAACAGTTTCTAGAGTTGCAGACAAAGCTCTTAATTTGAATATAACTGAAATTGTCAGTCAGTAATATAAGGGAAAATAATGTCTTGTGCCTGTGGTTTGATTTTTGTATTGTGATATAATTTTCTGTACTAATGGGAATAAAACATTGAATTTTTTAAAAAGTCAAAAATCTGTTTGCATATATTGGTTTAGAATAGAAGGAATTTTAAACTATGTGATTGGTAAATGGTAAGTTCTAGCTAATCCTTATCTGTCAGATGACAAGCAGCAGTGACCTGCATTTGATGAGTGAGTGCATTAGAATCTAGTCCCTGATTCTTTTAAAAGACAATCAGAGAATAGTAATACTAAACTTAATATTGTAAGCATCTTATCCTTGACTATACTATATACCTTTTAAAATTATGGTGAAATGTTCCATATATAATTAAAGTTATGTTTTGTCTTCATTGTTCTTAGCTGTTTGCCATATTTTTCTTTTATTTTTAGGCCTGCAAAAATTCAATCTGTCTTGATTTATCTACTAATTGTTTGCATGGAAGGTTAACAGGAAACAAAGTAGTAAACTGGGACATTAAGGTAAGTTAATGATGAACGATGGGCAACGTATTATTTATTTAAGTGTACTGATCCTTTAAAAACTTTTGTCTTTTGAGCACCACCAGATTGATCTGAATAAGTCCTGTTTAAAATGTTTGCAGATACACAGTTTGAAGGATAAATAAATAAGTAGTTGAATGACTATTTGATTTGTTTGTAACGTAATTACCTTTTTAAACTATGCCATGAGCTTAGCAGTTTTCATAAGAAAAATATGCTGCCCTCGTTAATAGCTCCACTTTTAAGGTATTTAATCCCTAAAACTGTGTAACAGATTTCAACCCCTCAGAGACTTCTTTGATTATCCCTTTTCTCCTATATCACATTCGTCTCCTGTCCATCAGCTTTAAACAAACTTAGATCTTTCCTCTCTGAGGTTAAAGATGAGTAATTTTTCCTCTTCTTCATAACCCCGTCTAGCCATTATATCTGTCTGCCTTTTTCATGTGCCTCATATTTATGTCTTAGCTGGATGTAATGTCTTTGCTTCTATTTAAAGTCCTCTACTTATTTCCCAAGATGGAGTTAACTATTCTTGTCAGGAGTACCTATAGCAGTTTCTATTATTTCACTTATCATGGTGAATAGTTAACTGTTTGCTTGCTTGATTCTCCAGTAGTCCTTAAGAACTTCAAAGGAGGGAACACTGCTTTTTCCCCCAGTGCCTGGCACAGGGATACATAATAACATTGTTGACTGAGTGATTAAACTAGTAAAGATTATTTGGGCTAATGTGAAAGTCAGAGATATCCTATTTCTAAAATACAGGATTTCCTTAAAAGATATATTAAATAGAAATTACAGCCTAAGTAAAATAAAAATAAATATAAAATATAGTTATACTGGAACTTGCTGATAAATCAGCAAAACAACAACAACAAAACTTTTGTCTTCTAGTCATTTAATACCAATAAAATATGCTTATTGTTTCAATGAACAGAAATCATTAGGATAATTCTTCTATGTAAAAATGAATCCATAAGTTTGTTTTAATCTCATGTTATTCATGTGGTATAAAGGTTTTTTCTCTTTGACTTTGAGATAAGAACACCTATTCTTACCTGTTAGCATAGTAAGATTTATGACTTGTTTGCCAATTTGTAAGTTTTTTCAATTTGAATTTTATTGTATTTATTTTTATACAGCATGTTCTTATTAGTTATCTATTTTTTACATATTAGTGTATATATGTCAATCCCAATCTCCCAATTCATCCCACCCACCCCCACATACCCCCCCCACCCGCTTTCTCCCCCTTGGTTTCCATACGTTTGTTCTCTACATCTGTGTCTCTATTTCTGCCTTGCAAACCAGTTCATCTGTACCATTTTTCTAGATTCCACATATATTCGTTAATATACGATATTTGTTTCTCTTTTTCTGACTTACTTCACTCTGTATGACAGTCTCTAGATCCATCCACATCTCTACAAAAGACCCAATTTCGTTCCTTGTTATGGCTGAGTAATATTCCATTGTGTATATGTACCACATCTTCTTTATCCATTCGTCTGTCGATGGGGATTTAGGTTGCTTCCATGACCTGGCTATTGTAAATAGTGCTGCAATGAACATTGGGGTGCATGTGTCTCTTTGAATTATGGTTTTCTCTGGGTATATGCCTAGTAGTGGGATTGCTGGGTCATATGGTAATTCTATTTTTAGTTTTTTAAGGACCCTCCATACTGTTCTCCATAATGTCTGTATCAATTTACATTCCCACCAGCAGTGCAAGAGTGTTCCCTTTTCTCCACACCCTCTCCGGCATTTGTTGCTTGTAGGTTTTCTGATGATGCCCATTCTAACTGGTGTGAGATAATACCTCATTGCAGTTTTGATTTGTGTTTCTCTAGTAATTAGAGATGTTGAGTAGCTTTTCATGTGCCTCTTAGCCATCTGTATGTCTTCTTTGGAGAAATGTCTATTTAGGTCTTCTGCCCATTTTTTGATTGGGTTGTTTGTCTTTTTAATATTGAGCTGCATGATCTGTTTATGTATTTTGGAGATTAATCCTTAGTTGAGATAAGGACACTTATTCTTACCTGTTTACATAGTAAGATTTATGATGTGTTTGCCAATTCGTAAGTTAACTTTTGATGTCATGTATAAGATTGGTTTTGTAAGGATAGTTTTATGGATTACTTATATAGAGAAAGCTGATTATTTGTGTTATACATTATACTTGAAAATCAAAGCAGTCTTTGTTGCCTTGAGTATAGATATGTAGAAATCAAAAAGGAACAGAATTATCAAGAACAAGACTATTGCTTTTTTATACTGAAGCAAAATCAAAGCCAAAAAAAGTTAAATGACATGACAACTGGGGAAAAAAACACTTCCCATCCAAAATTCTAGTTTACTTACTGTAAAAAGCCTTTAAAAATCAATATGAAAAACAGGCAAAGACTATGAAGAGGTGGTTTACGGACTTAAGGTATGTAAACACGGCAGTTCAGAACATTTTAGCAGTTAATAATAGCTAATCTTATATAACACCCATTGTATGTCAGGCACTAAGCACTTTTCATGTATTAGCTTATCTCATCCTTGTAACAACTTTACAAAGTGGGAATTAATATTATCCTCATCTTACAGATGAAGAAACTGAGGCTAGGGGAATTAGTAACTTGTCTAAGATACTGAATATATTTTGTTAAGCTATCCAGAATAGTCAGTCACTTTGAACTTCAGTTGAAGCCACTCACTCCACCTTTTTTGTAAACTTAAAGTAGAGGAGTCAGTCATATTTGTACTGCAAATACATTCTTTTTTTTCATGACTTGTTCTGTTTGTTGTGACTAATTGCCTTGTGACAGTTGTTACCTCTTATATCACTAGTGTTACGTTGTGAAGTCTACTTATGGGGTCATGTTTAGATTGCCTATGTTGGGAATTCATAAACTTGGGAAAACAAAGGTATATTAAAATGGTCTGGGCTTGTCTCTTGAGTATTGATTTTGGTGACCCTTGAGGCTGCTCTTTAAAGCATATACCTGTACAAGGGTTCCTTTAGCTTAGGCCATCATATACTTTACTTAAAGGTTTAGCAAATTGTAACCTCATACATGCTGTGTAGGTATTAAATGAGAAAATTGCCTGTGTTTTATAAGATTAAAAAATTGTAGTTTCCTCTTTCAGGACAGCATAAACTGCATAGGTGGAGTAAATGTACTTTTTCCTCTAATGGAACAAATCAGCCACTTTGGTGAAGGACAGATTCCTGAGGGATTGAATGAAAGCACAGTTCCTGAACTGATAACACCTGTAGAAGGAGATTGGGTGGTATTGAACTCCACAAAGGCATCAGGTATTAAGCTGAAATTAACGTGAACTAGTCATTGAGAAACTTGAGAATTAATTGAAAGATAGATTGAAATGTCTTGCTACCATGATGAAGAAACTTAACCATTTGTAGCTGAAGTAGTCCATCCCTAATTTTACTAATGGAGTTCAGAAAGTGCATAATACTTCAGTGAAAACACTTAAGATGTTGATTATACTCTTGACTATCCTTAGTTTGTACTGTTAGCAGAAATCGGACAACATTGTTAAATTTATGGTAGAGAAAATATTTACATGTTCATATAAGTATATAATACGCAGTCACTGATTTCTCTGATATTTATGTTCTGCAAGTGACCTTTGGATGCAAATTCCTGAACCAAATTCCTTGTTTGTTATAATATGCATATGATATAGAACATGTGATACAAAAGTGATTAGCATAATTATGATAATTAATGACATCTTCACAATTCCACAGAGTCAAGACTAGAGAGAAATTTAATTGCAACATTTATCTTGATTGTGAAACACTTTATTCAAAGACATCCTATTAACCAGGACAATCTTATTCACTCCCATGGAGTTGCCATTCTTGGTGCCTTACTTCAAAAGGTGAGCTAGTCTAACGTTATGTAGATGTGACTGATGATTGTAATTACCAGTTAGTGTTGAGGTTTTTTTCTTTCCAATAAATAAATATATATATTTTTTTTTATTAAATATATTTTTTAAATTATACTATTATAGCTTAAGTTATATTAATGGATATAATTTATTTCACAAGCCGCTTTTTAAAACTTGAATCACCTTATACAAGAACTACATATCTTACATAACAGTGTATAATCTTTGATATAAGGACCTTGTGTGTTAACTTTGGTATTTGGGATATTTCATCATTTAAAGACACTATTTTAGGAATATGTTCTAGAGTTACATCAGAAAAAATAATGTTTAAATTGTTTATATTTTTCTAACCAAGCATTTTATATTTAGTAGATGTTCTGAATTAATCATTTCAAATTATAGCTTAATGACAGTTATTTAAACTGAACTTTACAGAACCCTCTTCTATTTGGATTTCAGGTGCCAAGCACCTTGATGGATGTTAATGTATTGATGGCAATTCAGTTACTCATTGAGCAGGTATCATTAGAGAAAAATATGCAGCTCCTGCAACAAATGTATCAGTATTTACTCTTTGACTTCCGTATTTGGAACCGTGGCGATTTTCCCTTTCGAATTGGTGAGAGCAGGCTGTTGGATAAATTTTATAGTTGTTTTAGAAATGTATTACTACTTATGTGACTTTATTTTAGGTATATAATTGAAGAGTGAACTTTCTATTTTAGGTCACATACAATATCTTTCCACCATCATCAAGGACAGCAGGAGAGTTTTCCGAAAGAAGTATGGTGTACAGTTTCTCCTAGATACACTTAGGATTTATTATGGGTATGATATCCTTACTCTTTCTCAGTTTGATATTGTTTCTGTTACTTGATTGGAACATCTAGATTGTTTATTTTCCAGCAGTTCTAATACCTTTAACTTCAGAGAGCCAGGATGTTGTGGAGGTTAAAATGATGAACAGTGGATCACATACACTGGGTTTGAATATTATGTTTCATTAATTGTCTAGCCATAGGCAACTTAGTCACCTTTTCTGTGCTAAAGTTTTCTGCTTTGTGACAAGGAGATAATAAAACTGTATGACTTCCTATGGTTGTTTTGAGGATTAAATTAAATGAATTAATAATGTGTAAAGCACATAGAACTGTGTCTGCTACATAGTATTGCATAAATATAAGCTGTTTTAACCATTTTTGTCTTAGTATTGCATAAATATAAGCTGTTTTAACTATTTATGTCTTTGTCATTGCAACTCCTAACTTCAAAAGGTTTTCCTTAAAAAGAAAAAGAAGCCAAAGATTCTATGAATTCTAATAATTACATGGAAACAACTTCTTTTAAACTATGAAATCTTTTATATATAAAAGTACAAAAATATAAAAATTTCAATTCTTGCCCATTTACTTTCTCTTTCAGGAGTGATTGTAAATATAGTGAGCTGTCTCTAGATGATATTCGAACAATAAGGACTTCTTTGTATGGACTAATTAAATATTTTCTGTGCAAAGGCGGAACTCATGAAGAGATACAAAGTATTATGGGTTATGTATCTGCTATCAATGAAGAAGAACAGGTATTATGCTCTGGATAAATCTGTTATTACTTTTTAATAATTAAGTTGCTATATCATCTTCTTTTAAACTTACATGTAATATAGCATTTTAAGAGTAAAATGTTTATAGTGTCACATATAATATTATTAAGCAGTTAAAGAGGTAAATTTTATCTCCTAACTGAAAGTTTAATAAAATAAATGGTAGTGTAATAAAACATTTATTTTCTAGCTAATAGTAAAATATTAGCTAGAAAACAGTATGTGGAAATACTTGTTCTGGCAATTCTGAAATCTGTTTTCGTAGGCCACATGATGTATATTTAACTGTTATCAAAGTTACTAGGCAGATTTCTAACATGAATTTTAATATATCATAGGTTCACAAAAATTTTGCATAAAGAGTAAATTATAACTGTATTTCTATTTTTAAATACTTCTATGTACACTATTCATTTTTACCTCAGAACTACCCTTTAAGACAGTGGTTCTCAATGTATGGACCCACTTACCTGGGAATTTTTTAGAAATGCAAATATATGGCCAAATCAAGCCCTCCAGGTGATTCTGATGCATGGTAGAATTTGACCACGGATACAAAATATACAGACCAGGAATTACTCTTCCCATGTGCACATTTAGAAATAGATGTTCAGAGAGATTAGGTGACTTAAAAAGTTACACAGCTGATATACCTGGCAAAATAACCCATGTGTATCTACTGCTCTGTGCTCTTTCGGTATACCACTCTCAACACCAAATCTGAGCACCCTTAATTTATGTTGACTCAAATATTTTGCCCTCTATCATGATATATGCATTGTGTACTCAGTGGTTATTATAACTTCATAATTGGTAATATATAGAAGAGTTAACTTAGGCTGTTTCCTTATAAGGTTGAACTACTTCAAAAGCTTCTCATATTTAGAATAATGAATAATCATCTTATTTCATGATAGCTGTATTGTCACCTGCTATGATTCATTGCCAATGATATTTTCTTGGTCAATTTAGTCAAACAATTATTTATTGAATACTTTTATTATACATATACATAGAGTAATACTAGATATTGTAGGTATTTAATGATGAAAGAATTATCATTCTTATTTTTAGCCTAATGGAGGCAGGGATAGATAAGAAATGTTTATAAATAATTATGAAACAAAAAAGAGTATGATAATATCTATAAGAGAAATATGAAGTCCCATGAGGTTTTCACTGGAGAGTGTTACATGTTGAGGAGACTAGGAACGGCTTCATGGAAGAGATGGCTTTTCATATGGACCAAGCAGGATAGGAATGGTTCAGCGGGTGAATGTGAGTAGTGAGAGGATATACAAAAGGAAATGGAATAAGCCAAAAGCCTAATGGAGGAAAGGCAAGGAGGGTTCAGAAGACATCAAATAATCCAGTTAAGCTAGAACATGAGGGTATAGAGGACTTAAATAACTATTTGTGGTTTATGACTTTATTTATGCTTCCATATATGAGTGTGGTTGTTTGTGTTGCTTAATTTTAAAAGCTTTTTGGAATTTTGGACATACTCTTCAGTCTCCTACGTACCAGCCCAACTAGAGGTCAACTTTTCTTACTGCTGTTTGAACCAGGAAATGCTGACATACTTTATGCCTTGCTCTTAAATCAGAAATACTCTGACAGACTAAGAGAAATCATTTTTAAGGTACAAACATGTCTTAACTTAGTCTTTATATTTGGGGACATTTGTGGGTGTATGCATTTACATGGAACATATCCATTCTATGAATGTAAATTCTTTTTTTCATGTCTTCTTCCATCTAGTTTTAAATTGTTCAGTTTGTTTTGATATATATTTATCATGTTTTTGTTGTTTATGTATTTTAAAACTAATTATATTGTAATCTTATCAATAATTTCGGTGGAAAATCTACTCTGCCATACTAACGTAGAACCTCTTATCCCCCTTTTGACTTACAGTGGGTCTATGTGGCAGATCATACTAAGCTTATTTAGCATCCACTGTTTATCAGGCACTAAACCCTTTTTATATATTAGTTTACATAGCTCTTGCAGCAACTTTATGAAGTGGATATTATTATTATCCTCATTTTACAGATGAAGAAACTGAGGCAGAGAAATTAATAACTTGCTAAAGGATGTAGGACATATTTTATTAAGCTATCCAAAATATCCCAAACTTTGAACTTCAGCTGAAGCAGCCCACTCCACCTTTTTGGTTAACTAAAATTAACTAAATTAAAGAAGGCAGTCATATTTCTACTGCAAATACATTTTTTTTTCATGATTTATTCTCCTGTTTGTTATGCCAAATTGCCTGTGACATTTGTTTCCCCTTACATCATTAGTATGACATTATAAAGTCTACTTGCGGGGTCATGTTTGGATTGCCTATGTTTGGAATTCTTAAACTTTGGAAACAAAAGTGAATTAAAAGTGGTCCTACATAGTCTCTCTTGAATATTGGTTATGGTTGACCCCTGAGGCTACTCTTTAAAGCATCTGCCCACACAGGGTTCCTATATGGAGATTTAATGTTATTTCTTCAAAAATGGCCTTGCAGGGGTTGTTCATGATATTATTTTGCCAAGATTACCCTTTCCGTATAGGCTTTCAGTATCTCACTTTGTAAAAGATTGATCTAACTCCAAGAAGTATGGGGTTACTAATTCATTCTTCCATTTTAGCATATGGATGGGTTGCTTCACAAAGTATTTCCTCGTTGTTGAAAATTATTTTGACAACTGTCACATAAATAGATTACTAGATTGATCTAGAAGTATCTTTGTTTTCTTTCAGAGCACACCTTTGTTCCTCTTGCAAGCTACAGGATTTGTTTCCATCTACACCGTAGCCATTAAAAGAAATTTTTAAAGTTTTCCTTTCATCTACCAAGAAATTTATATAAACTAGGGTTTTAAACATATTAATTATTCAAATGCAGTTGCATTTCAGTCCAGTTCATTTTTAAATTTATTTTTTAATGATAGCAAGATAATGGAGTGTTCTTCCCTATTTAGTAATATTTTTTTAATACTTGAGGAATAAAATGATACTCCAGAAACATTGTACACTAATATTTATTCGATATTAACCTAAGTGACAATTGTTCTTAGTTCTCTATATTGAGAATATATTACTGTTGTGACCAGGTTATGGAACAGATGTTGAAATGCACGAACGTTTATGAACGAAGTAAACAACGTATTCGACTTAGAGAAGTTGGCTACTCAGGATTAGGGCTCCTTCTTAATGAAGCACCTGTTAATACTTCTCTCATTAAAAGTCTCACCAATCAAATTATAAATACAGGTATGACTAAGGCTAAAATATTGTTACATTTAAGAAATGTTCTTCATAGTCATGTAATTCTATCTGATGGCCCTGAATTTTTTTTTTCTTCTGAAATTCTTTCTTCTTTTCCCCTCTTTCCTCAGGTTGCTTTTAAAATTACCTGTTACTTGATTCAGCAGGGCTTTTCTTGGGTACTGTTTCAAATGTACCTTTGTTGTTTTTGTCTCCCCGGAGCATAGCATAGTACCTTACTTGGTAGGCCTTCAGTAAATGTTTATTGACTGAGTGATTAGTAAATAATTCAGTCTATGTAAAACGAAAAGGACACTAGAGAAAATATGTACAAGATATTCTTTTTCCTTTCAGAGCGTAAATTCTTAAAGGGAAAATGAAAACTAATTTCAGATATTCCTTTTTGTTTCTAATTTTGCTTTTATGAACCTTTTTGTAAGTAGTTCCTACAAACTATAAAATTTTTGTCAGATGCTAGGGGTTCAGAAAGGTATAAGATAAGGTTCTTTGTCTTGAGTGGTTTATCATCTCATTGAGAAGACATGTACATAAAAAGATAAATACAAGTATAAGATCCAAGCAATATCAACAGTATGTTCAGGCAATCAAAATAAAAGAACAGCTTTTTAGTGTTTAGTCAGGAAGATGTTAAACATTCTAAACCTATTGTTTTTGTAAAATTTGAACATATCTACAATTCCTATTTAAAATGAAACAATTATTTCTGCATTTATATGACTATTACATACAGTTCTTTCTTTGAGAAAGAAGAAAGCTGGAGGCATCACACTTTCGGATTTCAAACTATACTACAAAGTTATAGTAATCAAAACAGTATGCTGCAGTATGCATAAAAATAGACACATAAACAAGTGGAACAGAATCAAGAGCCTAGAAATAAAACTATGCGTGTACAGTCAACCAGTATTTGACAAGGAATCCAAGAATACTTAATGGAGAAAGATAGTCTCTTCAATAAATGTGATTGGTAAAACTGGATATGCACTTGCAAAAGAATGAGAATGGACTCCTGTCTTACACCACCCACAAAAATTAACTCAAATGGATTAAAGACTTAAATGTAAGAACTGAGCTGTAAAAATACTAGAAGAAAACATACGGGAAAAACTCTTTGACCTTGGTCTTGGCAATGATTTTTTGCATGTGACACCAAAAGCACAAGCAACAAAAGTTAAAATAAACAGTGGGACTAAATCAAACTAAAAAGCTTCTGTGGACTTACCTGGTGGTGCAGTGGTTAAGAATCCGCCTGCCAGTGCAGGGGACACGGGTTCAAACCCTGGTCCGGGAAGATCCCACATGTTGTGGAGCAACTAAGCCCGTGTGCCACAACTACTGAGCTTGCACTGTAGAGCCCATGAGCCACAAGTACTGAGCCCGCGTGCCACAACTACTGAAGCTCACACGCCTAGAGCCCATGCTCCACAACAAGAGAAGCCACCACAATGAGAAGCCCACTTGCCGCAACTAGAGATAACCTGCACACAACAGTGAAGACCCAACGCAGCCAAAACTAAATAAATTTATTTATTTTTTTAAAAAAGCTTCTGCATAGCCAAAGAAACCATCAACAATATGAAAGGATAGCCTATGAAATGGGAGAAAATATTTGCAAGTCAAATCTGATAAGGGGTTAATAGCCAAAATATATAAGGGATTCATATAACTCAATAGCAAAAAATCCAATTAAAATATGAGCAAAGGACGTGAATAGACATTTTTTCAAAGAAGATATGCAAATGGTCAACAGATGCATGAAAATGTGCTCATCATCCTTAATTCTCGGGGAAATGAATATCAAAACCACAATGAGATATCACCTCCCTCCTGTTAGTTTGGCGGTTATCAAAGAGACAAGAGATGATACGTGCTAGTGGTGAGGGTGTGGAGAAAAGGGAACCCTTGTGTGCTGTTGGTGGGAATGTAAGTGGTGCAGCCACTATGGAGAACAGTGTGGAGGTTCTTAAAAAATTAAAAATAGAACTACCATATGATTCAGCAATCCCTCTTCTAGGTATATATCTAAAGGAAATGAAATCATATCTCAAAGAGGTATGATCTGCAACCCCATGTTTATTGTACCATCATTCACAATAGTCAAGGAAACAGCCTAAGTGTCCATCAATAGATGAATGAATAATAAAGATGTGGTATATATATATATATATATAATGGAATATTAGCCATAAAAAAGAAGGAAATCCTGCCATTTGCAATAAGAGCCTAGAGGGCATTCTGCTAAGTGAAACAAGTCAGGCAGAGAAGGAAAATACTGTGTGATCTCACTTACATGTGAAAAAAAAAAATTGAGACAGGGTAGGTTGGTAGTTGCCAGAGTTGGGGCAGTGGGGGAAACAGGTGAAGGTACAAGGGGTACAAACTTCCAGTTATAAGTAAGTTCTGGGGATCTAAGGTAAGCGTGGTGACTGTAGTTAACAATACTGTATTGTATATTTGCAAGTTGCTAAGAGAACATACCTTAAGTGTCCTCACCACAAAAAGAAATATAGTAACTATGTGAGATAATGGATGTGTTAACTGACCTTATTGTGTAATCATTTTGTAATATATACATATATCAGATCATCATGTTTTATACCTTAAACAGTGTGTTATGCCAATTATATCTTAATAAAGTTGGGGGAAAAAATAAAGGGCATCTGTTGTTGACAGCAGGAAAAAAATAAAAATGAAATGATTGTCAGCCTTTATATATAACTATTACCACAGTTCTTTCTCTGGTTTTCTCTAGTATTTAATTTTAACGTTTTTTTCCCATCATAGATCCTGCTATTAATTTCAAAGATCTGTTATCTGTGGTATATATATCTCACAGAGCACGTATAAATGTCAGGGTGGTCATCTGCAGAAAGGTTAGTAAACTTTAAAGATGTACTTTAAAAATTGCAGTATCGTTGTATTGTGAAGAACTTTTAGATTGAGTATTTTTCACCAGATATAAGTTTAATATCTTTTATATGACATAATTTTATAGTTTCCTTTTTTGAGGTGAATTAACTTTATATAATCATAAGAAATCAGCATATAAATTTGTTCTTCTTAGCCATACATGAGCTCCTGGAAATAATGCCCTTTCCAGAGTCAAAAATGTATTACCAGAGAATATTTTCTTTATTCAGAACCTTTTGTTGTGACCATTTTTAATGCAAACACCATATTTTAGAGTTTCTGAATCTCTTAACCTTTGTGGGAAAGATTTTCTGTAGTTTGTTTATGAGTGTATTCCAACAATGATTTACCTTCAGTCCACTCATTTAACCTCTAAGTCGACGAATTGTTACCCCATGCGCTTCTTCCTGATTATATCCTTCTCTCTCCTCTACTGGCAACCACTGACCAGTCTAGTATTTAATTTGCTTCCTTGTTTTTCTTTTTAGTTTTACTCCCTAATTATGTCACAGTACCTTTCCATCAGTAAATCTGGATATGTCTTTCTCTTCAACAGCTACGTAGTTTTTTATTCTATGGCTATTCTATAAAAGTATTATCTGGTTCCCAGCTGATGGACATTTAGATTGTTTCCTGTTTTACCATATTAACAAACTTCTGTTAGGAACTTTTTTTTACATTTGTCTTTACCTATCCATGGTAATACATATGTAGGACATAATTCATGAAATGTAATTTTTCTGTCAAAGAGTATTCACATTTTACATTTTAATGGATTTTGCCATGTTTTCCTTGAAGCAGGTCATGTAAATGGATCCTTTTCCTTTCAGTGTGCAATTAGAAACCTCTTTCAGTACAGCCCAGTTTTTATTCATTATGTGTTTATAAAATTGCTGTAAAATAAGTCTGAAAATTTTAAAGTCATGAAATCATGATAAGTTTCTTTGCCAACCAAAGGTTAATATGTTCAACTTAGTTAATGTGTTTAAAATTGCTATTGTGCACTGCTACAGTAAAGGTAGCTCACTGATTGATGGCATTAAGTGAGGAAAGAAACTTAACGTGTCATCATGACTCACTGCGACTCACTGCTTTCTATATCAGCATCAGTGTACATAGGAACCATTAATTTTGAAGTCTGTACCAACATAACTCATTTCCTGCTATGAAATTTGTCAGAGTTAGAAATTCTGATAAAAGAGATACTCTGTAAACACTGGGAGCCAAAGTTCTTTTCATCTACTTAGAAGTTTATTGGCTTTGTGATTAAAATGTCTTAAAGATCTTAACAGCATTTCTGATAGTGTTTGAGAACTTGTTTTTATCCAAAAAATGTGAAGTCAGTTGGGATACTAGAGATCATACACATTGCCATGTAAATGTCTACTCTTTAATTTCAGTTTCTTATTCTAGCTAAATATCAGCATCCATCTCATTGGAAATAGTTTTCTGGAATTAAAGTTCAGTTTTTGTTTTGTTTGTACCATGTAGAGTTAATGAAAAAAAAATGCTTTTGTAAAAGCAGCCATTAACTTTGCCTGAGGAAAAAATGAGGTGGGAAAACATTCTTGGTGTACCTAGGTTCTGTCAAAGTTTCTTATGTGTTCTAGTTTACTCCCTAACCATAGTTCCAGAACTGTGCCTGGCACATAGTAGATGTTCAGTATTTACTGAACAAATGTACTAGGCTCATGGAAAGTACTTAGTTGAGAGGATATAACTTTATTACATTTTATACATTTTATATATTTATATACATTTTATACATTTTATATATACCTATATATCTATATTTTTTTCTCCAACCAAATTAAATTAATAACGTGAGTGTGTTGGTATGTGGAGGATTATTTTATCTTTTTTTCCTTTTTTATCTTTCAGCAAATATTTGAGTCCCAACTCTAGATATACAATGAGTAATATGCAGATTAGTTAAAAACACAATGTCTGCCGTCCAAATATTTTCTAATCTAGTTAAGAATATAATCGTTTGAAAGTATATCCTTCCAAAGTTTCTTGTTAAATTACTTTGTCATTAAAATAGCTGAAAAGAAACTGTTGTTGATGTAAAGTACTGTACACTTTTTGACGAATTTTGCATTCTTAATCTCTTCACAGATTTTACAGATTTTACAGTCCCAGGCAGATGCAGCACATCAAATATCTCAACAAGTGGGTTGGCAAGACACTTTAGTTAGGCTTTTTTTAAAAGCAAATTTTGAAAATGGAAATACTCTTCATAAGCACAGTAGGGCTGTTGTAATGAAAGACAATGATAAAAATATATCAGCTGAAGATATGAAGAGGAACTCTGATGAAAAGACAGATGAGGAAAAAATCAGCTCTTTTGCCTCAGCTCATGTGTCTTCAGATCAGTGGAGTTTGGAGGATAGACACTCCCTAGACTCGAACACACCATTATTTCAAGAAGATAGCTTGATGGGAGAATTATCTTTCAAATCAGAGAATCGAGGAGAATTCTGGCATAATAACCCTTCACATCTGAGTTTAGATCTCAGTGGAATTGATTCATGTGAACTGAGTGATAGTGGAAGTCAAATGCCAGACAGCTTGCCTAGCACGCCATCCCCGATAGAGTCCACTAAGTCATTTTCTGTGCAGTCTGACAAAGAAAGCAGCATCACAAATGATGTGGGCTTTAGTGATGACTTCCCTTTACTTGAAAACCAAGAGGTAAGATTCCTTATTTGTCCAAATGTGGTTTTATTTTTTTTTTATGTCTGACCTCAGAAATGTGTGATTGTTAACAATTTCATGTATTATTCATGTTCCAAGTCTCATGATCTAAGGTATTAGAAGCCTGGAAGTCACCAAATTGTGAGTGTCTTGAGAGCAAAGCCAGTGTCTTATTCATCTTTACATCTCTAGGGCCTTCGTAGTAAAGTTCCAGGTTCATGTAGCCACCTTAAAAATATGTTGCATGATTATAATTCATGTACCTGATGGTTCTCATGATCTGCTTTTAACACCCCCTCCCTCTAATAATTTCATATTAATTTCTTTTTTATAGAGATGTGAGGAAGAGCTTATTCAATTACTGACAAATATTTTGAACTGTGTAATGTGTAAGGGACTAGAAAAGTCTGATGACGATACTTGGATTGAACGGGGACAAGTGTTTTCGGCACTAACTAAACCAGGAATATCCAGTGACCTACTTCGACCATCAGATGAAATAAAACTAATGTAAGCATTCATTTGGTGATATGCCCTCTCCTTTTAGAGTGGGCAGGAGTCCAAAATAATATTTGTTATTGAACCTTTATTCAGTATTCACTGGATGTAGAGAGAGAGAAAAGGAGAAGCTTTGTGCTCAGCCCTTCTCCTGTCTGTTGCCATTCTAGTGGGATCTAAAGAGAAATCCAAAACTAACTCCAATGTGAGGAGATTTAATTCTTACATTAATTTGGATTCTAAGTGATTATATATTCCTTGTTTAAGTTGTTTTCTGCAGTATCTAAGCACTTGGTGCATGTGCTCTACAGTCTTGTCCAAATTTGAGTGCTTCCATGCTAAAGGAAGGTGGTAGTGTTTTCATGAAAATTACTTCTCTAAAGCTTTGAGTTCCCTGCATATGATAGAACACTGTACCAACAGCACACTAGAACAGAATTACTTTTTTGTTTTTCCATAGGTCTAGACTCCCTGTAAGGCATAAGGCTTTCTTCCCTAACATTTCCAATTTCAGTTTTTTGTTTTGTTTTGTTTTGTTTTTTTGCGGTACGTGGGCCTCTCACTGTTGTGGCCTCTCCCGTTGCGGAGCACATGCTCCGGACGTGCAGGCTCAGCGGCCATGGCTCACGGGCCCAGCCGCTCCGTGGCATGTGGGATCTTCCCGGACCGGGGCACGAACCCATGTCCCCTGCATTGGCAGGCGGACTCTCAACCACTGCACCACCAGGGAAGCCCTCCAATTTCAGTTTTAAAGAAACTTTTAAGTATCTCATGGAGCTGGAATGTGAATTATTTTCATAGCTTTTTCAAGGTCAAGTCAAACAGGTAACTTTTACTTTGCCTTTTAATATTAGGTATATTAAAGATAAGTACTCCAAAGATTAAAAAGTTGCTTCATTATTACTAAATTCCATCCACAGTGTCTTATACCTGCCAGTGATACTGTATCTTTGGAGGTACATTCCTATTAATAAATAACGAGGTTTGTTGTTGCTGGGTTGTTTTTTTTTGGTGACCTGTTATTTTTATAAATTTAAAATGGTTTTAAGAGGACTTTGTTTTATACTTAGTTTGCTACAGAAGATGTTAGAATGGGCAGTCACAGAAAACAGAGAAGCAAAATTTAATCCAGTAACTGCTGAAAATGCTTTCCGACTCATGCTGATCATACAGGACTTTCTGCAGTCAGAGGGACTAGTTAATTCGAACATGTGGACTGAGAAGGTACAGTAACATCTCTTTGAAATTATTTGTTTGGTAGTGAAGGACTTTCAAAGAAAGAAATTTTGTATCCCCTCTTTTCAGAGCATTAATATTTAATCAGATGCGATAAACATGGATAAGATGTGATAGTCGCAGATGTGATAGTTACTTTTGTTAAGTAACTCTTACTAGGATAATTCTTTTGGTTTTTACCAACTGAACATTGAATTAGTTTTGAAATATTTATGATTTGTATTACTGTTGGGAAAACTCATCATCAGTAGATTTAAAAATGGAATGTTTTTATTTCTCAATTTTTCCTTTGTGTTAGCTTTTAGAGGATATGATGCTGCTCTTCGACAGTCTGTCAGTCTGGTATTCTGAAAGTCCAGTATGGGTGAAACTCTCACAGATTCAAATCCAGATGCTTCTAGGCTTCATTGGAAGGGGTAATTTGCAGGTTTGTCGATTCTTTTTTGTTATTTTATATACTCACATGCAACATAGGAATTTGTGCAGTAACTGAATGGCAATTATGTTTTCAGCATTTTAATTTTTTAATTAGTTTCAAAAATATCATGATTTAACTCTAGTTTCAGTTTTGTGAGATGAGAAAGCTTGAGAGGCGGCTAATCGATTCTTTTTTCCTGATGTTTATGATTCAGTATAATTTAAGGTTTCCTTTTAGAGGATTTATGTATAGCTTATATTAGAGGGCATTACTCACATCACATATAGCTATGAGCTATACAGCCTGCATAGACTTTTATACGTGTGGAGTTCAGGGCTTGCATTTTTAGGAAAATTATTTTTTAAATTGTTCTGTCAAAATCTTTTTCTGTACTTAGTAATCCACTAATTCAGTTTTACATTTATCTCATTTTTCTTCATTTATTAAACACTTACTGAATACCTACCAAGTGTTAGCATTGTGCTAGGTTTCTACTATAAAGATAAATAAAAGATGGACCCACAGAATATTTATTATTTTCAAAAATTTTAAAGGTTGGGAAAGTTCCATGCAGATTTTAGTCTGTCATCTTTCTATTTACATTGGATGCTTGTGACTACCTGCATTGGATTAGTCATGACATGTATCGCATGGTTATTTATCTGGCCCTTTTTATTTTCTTTTGATAATCGTTTCTAATATAAACTTGCTATAATATTGATAAGAACATGAGGAGGTTAAAATACCATAAGGTTGCCCTATTTTAAAAAGACCATATTTTTCAACATATATTCTTTTCCAGTCATTTAAGAAAACATACTCATTGTGGAAAGTATACAAAAAACATAAAGAGAAAAAATAGATAAAACGTCCTTCATCCCATAGCCTAAGAGAAAACAACTGTCAATATTTTAATGTTTTTTTCTCTGTTTATATTTTTTCAGATGATTAAAACCATCATATATTTTGATAATTTTGTGTTCTTTTTTATTTTTCTTACAATTATATTAAACTCATTTCCCCACATTACTAACTTTTTAAAGATAGTGGTTTTTTTTCCTAATCATAAAGGTAACACATGGTCATTGAAAAAAACATGGAAAAAGCAGAAAAGCTAAACAAAAAATAAACATTCTGATATGTGGATGATGAAAATTTGAATTGTACAGCTTTTAAATACAGTTTGAAAATTATATGAACTAAGAACTTAAAAAAAAAGTTATTATATGCTTTGTCTAGTAATTCTACTCTAAAACTATATCCTGAGGTAATAATCTAAAATACCAAACAGTATTTGTACACATAGATGTTCATTGTAGTTTTCTTTTTTTCTCCATCTAGAAATAGAACAAAGGTAACTTTTTTGGCATTTTTATTAATATGAGTCTGGTGGCTGGCTGTTAAAGCCCTTGCAGCCAGCATACCAGGTAGTTCTTTTTTTAGATATTAGAACTCTGTTTTTTTCCACTCATGATCACCTTCAGTGTTTTTATCCTTGGTGAGATTTCCAAGGAGAAGTAAAATGTCTGTTTTAATTTGCTCATGATTAAATATCCAGTGCCTGTACCATAGTAGCACTCTATAAATACTTATTAAATAAATAACGTGTGCAGCACCTACAGGTAAGACTGATCCTATCAACCAGTAGTTAGTGACCTATAATACTTCTCACTAGCTACTTGTTTAATTTCACTCCCTCAGGAATAAAAGCATATTTCCCTGAGTTTGTGCATGTTAAAGGCTAGGGAAGGAACCCCTTCCCTTATAGGGGTTTAAATAGAGTTGCCTGCAAAAAGAATCTGGCTAGCAAATTTGTTTTGTTTGGCCCATACATTATTATTTAATTGCCAGCATTTACGTATTAGGAGATTTCACATCAATGCCAGGATCTCCCCAGGTTGTCTTTAAAGCAGGATTGAGTAAGTTGTTGATTTATTTAGATGCAGTATATGGTCACCGCGTTGTCTGGGTTTCTGCTCCTTCAGTTGTCTTAGCTCAGTCAGTGATTCTCTTCACTAGCTACACATGAAATCACCTAGAGGAGCTTTTTAAAAATGCCTTTGTGGGCTTCCCTGGTGGCGCTGTGGTTGAGAGTCCGCCTGCCGATGCAGGGGACGCAGGTTCGTGCCCCGGTCCAGGAAGACCCCACATGCCGCGGAGTGGCTGGGCCCGTGAGCCATGGCCACTGAGCCTGCGCGTCCGGAGCTTGTGCTCCTCAATGGAAGAGGCCACAACAGTGAGAGGCCCTCGTACCGCAAAAAAAAAAAAAAAAAAGACCTTTGTGTGGGGCATCACTCAGTAATTAAACAGGAGAACTAGGGCCCAGGTATTTTTTGTCATTTCTCAGGTGACCATAATGTAGTACTCTTTATAATGTGAGGGCAGGGCTATCATATCTATGTGTGGGGGGGTAGTGTGTGTATCCAAAGTTAAGTCAGTGGTAAGTAAATCATTGTATTCACTGAAAGTGTCTTTATAATTTTAAATAAACATATAAACTTATAGTTATTTAATACTGTGATACTAACTTAAAAGCAAATCACTGAATATTCAACCTTTCATGTGAATAGTATTTTTAAAAACATATAGCAAAAAAGCCCAGAATATTAACATTGGTATTTCCTGGATAATGAGATTTTATGACCTTTTGTCTCACATTTGTTGGCCTCTATTGGGTTTGAGCTGCTTTAGTCAGATTCAAAGACTAAAGTGAAGGGATTTGGGGAAAACCTGAGAAGGGTAGAGAAGCTTCACTAGTAGAGGCTTAAGTTAAAAGTAGAAAAGTTAAAGTTTTGAGCCATCTTAGAGGTTGTGTCCTCCAATGCTGTTTGCTTCCTTAAGTCTTGCATGGAAAGACTGCCTGAGATCCCTTATTGTTGCCTTGGCCTGCAAAGACATGTGCATACAGCTCAGATCAGCTTTTGGTACACATATATTCTTTTTTTTTTTTTTAACATCTTTACTGGAGTATAATTGCTTTACAGTGGTGTGTTAGTTTCTGCTGTATAACAAAGTGAATCAGCTATACATATACATATATCCCCATATCTCCTCCCTCTTGCGTCTCCCTCCCACCCTCCCTATCCCACCCCTCTAGGTGGTCACAAAGCACCGAGCTGATCTCCCTGTGCTATGCGGCTGCTTCCCACTAGCTATCTGTTTTACATTTAGTAGTGTATATAAGTGCATGCCACTCTCTCATTTCGTCCCAGCTTACCCTTCCTCCTCCCCTTGTCCTCAAGTACATTCTCTACATTTGCATCTTTATTCCTGTCCTGCCCCTAGGTTCTTCATAACCATTTTTTTTTAGATTCTTTTACATGTAGCACATATATATTCTTGAAGTGATGTCAGTTTTTAATACTTCCCTTCTTTCCCTTGCTTTTCTTTATTTTGAAAGTAATATGATCCAAAATTGGGTTATAGGGTTAAGGGAGAAGGAGACACTTTATATCATTTGTCCTGTTTTGGTTTTAAGACTTCCATCTTTCTCTAGTCTAGATGAAATGAGTCCCCTTCATGACCAATTTACCTTTCTAGGATGGAGTTTAAGGCCAGAGCTTAAGAGTAATATAGCATATTCCTTTGCCTGGGTTTGTGACCTAGATATGTATTTTCCTTGGGAACTTTACTCAGTTGCCTGTTCACTGTCCTTTATCTATAAGAATGCTTTTGATTCCAAATAACAGAAATATCAATGCAAGCTGACTTAGTTAAGAAGATTCATATAGTTGAAAATTGCATAGCTAAGATGAGTTTAAGGCATGATTCAGTCAAGGCTCTAGTTCCATTTGTTTGCTGTTCTCACAGCATTACTCTCCATCATGTCAGCTTGTCTTAAGCTGGCTGCCCTAATTGTCACAAAATCACTGCCAGCAGCAATTAAGGCTACATGCTTCCTTGTTCATATCCAGAGAAAGAGAGTGCTTCTTCCTAGAGTCATTGTTGGTAGACAGTTCTTCATGGATCTCCTGTGAATACAGACACTGGATGCCTTTGTGATGAAGTGTCTTTTTGAGGACGCATGTATAGAGAACAGCTTGGGAAGATAGAGGTGATGTCTCCCTCCAGAGCAAAAGCAGGTTTGTTTACTGTCCAGTATAATAAAGATAATGTCTCCTTCCAAGGCAATGTTCAGGTACAGTTACTACCCAATTTAAAAGACTTGTGTTCACTTTGCTTGGGGTTCCTCTCCTATAATGCAACCACTGGGTGTGCAGGCATCATCTAGTTCTGTTCATTTCTCACCATGGAATTACATTTCGGGGAACAGGACAAGTGCTGATATTCTGGCTATTGCTAATGCTGTAGATCTTCGTCTCTGATCCAGGAGTCTCATTCTTCTGCCAGCATCTATGAAACAATGGTAGGCTAACTTGTCAGCTTGGAGATGAGATATTGATAAAATCCAAGCTCTTTCACAGTTCTTTACAGTTATTGTATAAAAGTTGTGTCTTTGCATGATAAAGCTATCCCTGAATGAATCCATGTGACAAAGACAGTGACATGAGTTGACTGAAAGATGAGTTACCTGAACCAGTCACTGTGGCAAGGGGTTGGATATTCTGTTTGGTTTATATCTTTTAGAACTAGAGATGGAATCATCCCCGAATTCCTGCAAACTCTCTGAAGGAGTAGAGTGGATGTTGGGGTGATTAATTATCAACCTCTTAACTTTTCTGTATATTCCAAATGAAACATGGGTTACTTTTATAATTTATTTTAAAAAACAACTTCAAGAGGAGCCAAAGAACTTTGTTATCACTAAATATCTGCTTTATTTTACTATTTTACTCCAGGTTTGTGCAGTGGCATCAGCTAAGCTAAACACCCTTCTTCAGACCAAGGTGATTGAAAATCAGGATGAAGCATGTTACATTTTAGGGAAGCTGGAACATGTTCTAAGTCAATCAATCAAGGAACAGACTGAAATATACTCATTTCTGATTCCACTTGTCCGTACCCTGGTTTCCAAAATTTATGAGCTTCTCTTCATGAACTTGCATCTGCCTTCTTTACCTTTTACCAATGGAAGCTCTTCATTTTTCGAAGATTTTCAAGAATATTGCAGTTCAAATGAATGGCAAGTTTACATTGAAAAATATGTAAGTTTCATTTTTGTTGAGTGGGGTTTTTCTACTAAATTATCATTTTTATGGAAGCATGCATTAAATTTTGCGTATGTATATTTTTTATAAGATTGTACCTTATATGAAGCAGTATGAAACCCATGCATTTTATGATGGTCATGAGAGCATGGCACTTTATTGGAAGGATTGTTATGAAGCCTTAATGGTGAATATGCATAAACGAGACCGGGAAGGGGGAGAGAGCAAGCTCAAGTTTCAGGTAAAAATTATTGAATGTTTTTAATACCAGTTTTTTATGTTGATTTCAAGCATTTAATGTTCAAATGAGAGTAATAACAAGACTGAACTTTGAAAATGAACAATATATTATGTTTTTTATTTTTTTATTTATTTTTAACATCTTTATTAGAGTATAATTGCTTTACAATGGTGTGTCAGTTTCTGCTTTATAACAAAGTGAATCAGTTATACATATACATACGTCTCCATATCTCTTCCCTCTTGCATCTCCCTCCCTCCCACCCTCCCCATCCCACCCCTCTAGGTGGTCACAAAGCACCAAGCTGATCTCCCTGTGCTATGTGGCTGCTTCCCACTAGCTATCTATTTTATGTTTGGTAGTGTATATATGTCCATGCCACTCTCTCACTTTGTCCCAGCTTACCCTTCCCGCTCCCCGTATCCTCAAGTCCATTCTCTAGTAGGTCTGCATCTTTATTCCGTCTTGCCCCTAGGTTCTTCTGACCATTTTCTTTTCTTTTCTTTTCTTTTCAGATTCCATATATATGTGTTAGCATACGGTATTTGTTTTTCTCTTTCTGACTTACTTCACTCTGTATGACAGTATCTAGGTCCATTCACCTCACTACAAATAACTCAGTATCGTTCCTTTTTATGGCTGAGTAATATTCCATGGTATATATGTACCATATTCCATTGTATATATGTACCACATCTTCTTTATCCATTCATCTGTTGGTGGACACTTAGGTTGCTTCCATGACCTGGCTATTGTAAATAGAGCTGCAGTGAACATTGTGGTACATGACTCTTTTTCAATTATGGTTTTCTCAGGGTATATGCCCAGTAGTGGGATTGCTGGGTCGCAGGGTGGTACTATATTTACATTTTTTTTTTTTTTGTGGTACGCGGGCCTCTCACTGTTGTGGCCTCTCCCGTTGCAGAGCACAGGCTCCAGACATGCAGGCTCAGTGGCCATGGCTCACAGGCTCAACCGCTCCGTGGCATGTGGGATCTTCCCGAACCAGGGCACGAACCCGTGTCCCCTGCATCGGCAGGCGGATTCTCAACCACTGCGCCACCAGGGAATCCCAGTAGTTCTATTTTTAGTTTTTTAAGGAACCTCCATACTGTTCTCCATAGTGGCTGTATCAATTTACATTCCCACCAACAGTGCAAGAGGGTTCCCTTTTCTCCACACCCTCTCCAGCATTTATTCTTTCTAGATTTTTTGATGATGGCCATTCTGACCAGTGTGAGATGATATCTCATTGTAGTTTTGACTTGCATTTCTCTAATGATTAATGATGTTGGGCATTCTTTCATGTGTTTGCTGGCAATCTGTATATCTTCTTTGGAGAAACAGTCTATTTAGGTCTTCTGCCCATTTTTGGATTGGGTTGTTTGTTTTTTTGATATTGAGCTGCATGAGTTGCTTGTATGTTTTGGAGATTAATCCTTTGTCAGTTGCTTCATTTGAAAATATTTTCTCCCATTCTGAGGGTTGTCTTTTAGTCTTGTTTATGGTTTCCTTTGCTGTGCAAAAGCTTTTAAGTTTCATTAGGTCCCATTTGTTTATTTTTGTTTTTATTTCCATTTCTCTACCAGGTGGGCCTAAAAAGATCTTGCTGTGATTTATGTCATAGAGTGTTCTGCCTATGTTTTCCTCTAAGAGTTTGATGGTGTTTGGCCTTACATTTAGGTCTTTAATCCATTTTGAGTTTATTTTTGTGTATGGTGTTAGGGAGTGTTCTAATCTCATTCTTTTACATGTAGATGTCCAGTTTTCCCAGAACCACTTATTGAAGAAGCTATCTTTTCTCCACTATATATTCTTGCCTCCTTTATCAAATATAAGGTGACCATATGTGCGTGGGTTTATCTCTGGGCTTTCTATCCTGTTATATTGATGTATATTTCTGTTTTTGTGCCAGTACATACTGGCATATATGTAGCTTTGTAGTATAGTCTGAAGTCAGGGAGCCTGATTCCTCCAGCTCTATTTTTCTTTCTCAAGATTGCTTTGGCTATTCGGGGTCTTTTGTGTT
Organism: Orcinus orca; assembly: GCF_937001465.1. Lineage (NCBI taxonomy): Eukaryota > Metazoa > Chordata > Mammalia > Artiodactyla > Delphinidae > Orcinus > Orcinus orca. Next base: position 88,108,128 of record NC_064565.1, read on the forward strand.
TCCATACAAGTTGTGAAATTTTTTGTTCTAGTTCTGTGAAAAATGCCAGTGGTAGTTTGATGGGGATTGCATTGAATCTGTAGATTGCTTTGGGTAGTAGAGACATTTTCACAATGTTGATTCTTCCGATCCAAGAATATGGTATCTCTCTCCATCTATTTGTATCATCTTTAATTTCTTTCATCAGTGTCTTATAATTTTCTCCATACAGGTCTTTTGTCTCCTTAGGTAGGTGTATTCCTAGATATTTTATTCTTTTTGTTGCAATGGTAAATGGGAGTGTTCTCTTAATTTCACTTTCAGATTTTTCATCATTAGTGTATAGAAGTGCAAGAGATTTCTGTGCGTTAATTTTGTCTCCTGCTACTCTACCAAATTCATTGATTAGCTCTAGTAGTTTTCTGGTAGCATCTTTAGGATTCTCTATGTATAGTTTAATGTCATCTGCAAACAGTGACAGCTTTACTTCTTTTCTTCCAATTTGGATTCCTTTTATTTCTTTTTCTTCTCTGATTGCTGTGGCTATAACTTCCAAAACTATGTTGAATGAGAGTGGTGAGAGTGGGCAACTTTGTCTTTTTACTGATCTTAGTGGAAATGGTTTTGGGTTTTCACCATTGAGGACCATGTTGGCTGTGGGTTTGTCATATATGGCCTTTATTATGTTGAGGAAAGTTCCCTCTATGCCTACTTTCTGGAGGGTTTTTATCAGAAATGGGTGTTGAATTTTGTCAAAAGCTTTCTCTGCATCTGTTGAGATGATCATAAGATTTTTCTCCTTCAATTTGTTAATATGGTGTATCATGTTGATTGATTTGCATACATTGAAGAATCCTTGCATTCCTGAGAATAAACCCCTCTTGATCATAATGTATGATCCTTTTAATGTGCTGTTGGATTCTGTTGGCTAGTATTTTGTTGAGGATTTTTGCATCTATGTTCATCAGTGATATTGGCCTGTAGTTTTTTTTTTTTGTGACATCCTTGTCTGGTTTTGGTATCAGAGTGATGGTGGCCTCGTAGAATGAGTTTGGGAGTGTTCCTCCCTCTGCTATTTTTTTTTTTTTTTTGCAGTACGCAGGCCTCTCACTGTTGTGGCCTCTGCCATTGCAGAGCACAGGCTCTGGACACACAGGCTTAGCGGCCATGGCTCACAGGCCTAGCCGCTCCGCGGCATGTGGGATCTTCCCAGACCGGGGCACTAACCCGTGTCCCCTGCATTGGCAGGAGGACTCTCAACCACTGCGCCACCAGGGAAGCCCCCTCTGCTATGTTTTGGACGAGTTTGAGAAGGATAGGTGTTTGCTCTTCTCTAAATGTTTCATTGAATTCGCCTGTGAAGCCATCTGGTCCTGGGCTTTTGTTTGTTGGAAGATTTTTAATCACAGTTTAAATTTCAGTGCTTGTGATTGGTCTGTTCGTATCTTCTATTTCTTCCTGGTTCAGTCTCAGAAGGTGTGTATTTCTAAGAATTTGTCCGTTTCTTCCAGGTTGTCCATTTTATTGGCATATAGTTGCTTCTGGTAATCTCTCATGATCCTTTGTATTTCTGCAGTGTCAGTTGTTACTTCTCCTTTTTCATTTCTAATTCTACTGATTTGAGTCTTCTCCGTTTTGTTCTTGATGAGTCTTACTAATGGTTTATCAATTTTGTTTATCTTCTCAAAGAATCAGCTTTTAGTTTTATTGATCTTTGCTATTTTTTCCTTCATTTCTTTTTCATTTATTTCTGATCTGATCTTTATGATTTGTTTCCTTCTGCTAACTTTGGAGATTTTTGTTCTTTCTCTGATTGCTTTAGGTATAAGCTTAGGTTGTTTATTTGAGATGTTTCTTGTTTCTTAAGGTAGGCTTGTATAGCTATAAACTTCCCTCTTAGAACTGCTTTTGCTGCATCCCATAGGTTTTGGGTTGTTGTGTTTTTATTGTCATTTGCTTCTAGGTTTTTTTTTTATTTCCTCTTTGATTTCTTCAGTGATCTCTTGGTTATTAAGTAGTGTGTTGTTTAGCCTCCATGTGTTTGTATTTCTTACAGTTTCTTCCTGTAATTGATATCTAGTCTCAAAGTGTTGTGGTCGGAAAAGATACTTGACATGGTTTCAGTTTTCTGAAATTTACCAAGGCTTGATTTGTGACCCAAGGTATGATCTATCCTAGAGAATGTTCCATGAGCACTTGAGATGAATGTGTATTTTGTTGTTTTTGGAGGGAATGTCCTATAAATATCAATTAAGTCCATCTTGTTTAATGTATCATTTAAAGCTTGTGTTTCCTTATTTATTCTCATTTTGGATGATCTGTTCCTTGGTGAAAGTGGGGTGTTGAAGTCCCCTAGTATGATTGCGTTACTGTCGATTTCCCCTTTTATGGCTGTTAGTATTTGCCTTATGTATTGAGGTGCTCCTATGTTGGGTGCATAAATATTAACAATTGTTATATCTTCTTCTCCGATTGATCCTTTGATCATTATATAGTGTCCTTCTTTGTCTCTTGTACTAGTCTTTGTTTTAAAGTCTATTTTGTCTGATATGAGAATTGCTACTCCTGCTTTCTTTTGATTTCCATTTGCATGGAATATCTTTTTCCATCCCCTCACTTTCAGTTTGCATGTGTCCCTAGGTCTGAAGTGGGTCTCTTGTAGACAGCATATATATGGACCTTGTTGTTTTTTTTTTTTTTTTTTTTTTTTGTGGTACGCGGGCCTCTCACTGTTGTGGCCTCTCCCGTTGTGGAGCACAGGCTCTGCACGCGCAGGCTCAGCGGCCATGGCTCACGGGCCCAGTCACTCTGCGGCATGTGAGATCTTCCCGGACCGGGGTACAAACCCGTGTCCTGTTCTTTGGCAGATGGACTCTCAACCACTGCGCCACCAGGGAAGCCCTGGGCCTTGTTTTTGTATCCATTAAGCCAGTCTATGTCTTTTGGTTGGAGCATTTAATCTATTTACATTTAAGGTAATTATCGATATGTATGTTCCTATTACCATTTTCTTAATTGTTTTGGGTTTATTATTGTAGGTCTTTTCCTTCTCTTGTGTTTCCTGCCTAGAGAAGTTCCTTTAGCGTTTGTTGTAAAGCTGGTTTGGTGGTGCTGGATTCTCTTAGCTTTTGCTTGTCTGTAAAGGTTTTAATTTCTCCGTCAAATCTGATGAGATCCTTGTTGGGTAGAGTAATCTTGGTTGTAGGGTTTTCTCTTTCATCAATTTAAATATGTCCTGCTACTCCCTTCAGGCTTGCAGAGTTCCTGCTGAAAGATCAGCTGTTAACCTTATGGGGATTCTCTTGTGTGTTATTTGTTGTTTTTCCCTTGCTGCTTTTAATATTTGTTCTTTGTATTTAATTTTTGATAGTTTGGTTAATATGTGTCTTGGCATGTTTCTCCTTGGATTTATCCTTTATGGGACTCTCTGTGCTTCCTGGACTTGATTAACTATTTCCTTTCCCATATTAGGGAAGTTTTCAACTATAATCTCTTCAAATATTTTCTCAGTCCCTTTCTTTTTCTCTTTTTCTTCTGGGACCCCTATAATTCGAATGTTGGTTTGTTTAATGTTGTCCCAGAGGTCTCAGAGACTGTCCTCACTTCTTTTCATTCTTTTTTGTTTATTCTGCTCTGCAGTAGTTATTTCCACTATTTTATCTTCCAGGTCACTTATCCATTCTTCTGCCTCAGTTATTCTGCTACTGATCCCTTGTAGTGAATTTTAAATTTCATTTATTGTGTTGTTTATCATTGTTTGTTTGCTCTTTAGTTCTTCTAGGTCCTTGTCAATCATTTATTTTCTCCATTCTGTTTCCAAGATTTTGGATCATCTTTACTATCATTATTCTGAATTCTTTTTCCAGTAGACTGCCTATTTCCTCTTCATTTGTTTGGTCTGGTGGGTTTTTGCCTTGCTCCTTCATCTGCTATGTGTTTCTCTGTCTTCTCATTTTGCTTAACTTACTGTGTTTGGGGTCTCCTTTTCACAGGCTGCAGGTTTGTAGTTTATGTTGTTTTTGGTGTCTGTCCCCAGTGGCTAAGGGTGGTTCAGTGGGTTGTGTAGGCTTCCTGGTGGAGGGGACTAGTTCCTGTGTTCTGGTGGATGAGGCTGGATCTTGTCTTTCTGGTGGGCAGGTCCACGTCTGGTGGTGTGTTTTGGTGTGTCTGTGGTCTTACTATGATTTTAGGCAGCCTCTCTGCTAATGGGTGGGGTTGTGTTCCTGTCTTGCTAGTTGTTTGGCATAGGGTGTCCAGCACTGTAGCTTGCTGGTCATTGAGTGGAGGTGGGTCTTGGCATTCAGATGAGATCTCTGGGAGATTTTTGCCATTTGATATTACGTGGAGCTGGGAGGTCTCTTGTGGACCAGTGTCCTGAAGTTGGCTCTCCCACCTCAGTGGCACAGCCCTGACGCCTGGCTGGAGCACCAAGAGCCTGTCCTCCCCACAGATAAGAATAAAAGGGAGAAAAAAAAAAAGAAGTAAAGAAGAAGATAAAATAAAATAAAATAAAATAAAGTTATTAAAATAAAAAATAATTAAGAAAAAAATTTTTTTAAGTAATAAGAAGAAAACCAGACGGAGAGACCCCATGGACAAATAGACCCCTAGACAAAATCACACACAGAAGCATACACATACACACTCACAAAAAGAGAAGTTGGAAAAATATATATATCATTGCTCCCAAAGTCCACCTCCTCAATTTGGGATGATTCGTTGTCTATTCAGGTATTCCACAGATGCAGGGTACATCAAGTTGATTGTGGAGATTTAATCTACTGCTCCTGAGGCTGCTGGGAGAACTTTCTCTTCTTTTTTCGCACAGCTCCCGGGGTTCAGCTTTGGATTTGGCCCCGCCTCTGTGTGTAGGTCGCCCGAGGGCATCTGTTCTTCGCTCAGACAGGATGGGGTTAAAGGAGCAGCTGATTCGGGGGCTCTGGCTCACTCAGGCTGGGGCGAGGGAGGGGTACGGATGCGGGGCGAGCCTGTGGCGGCAGAGGCCGGTGGGACGTTGCACCAGCCTGAGGCGCGCCGTGCTTTCTGACGGGTCCTGGATCCCGGGACCCTGGCAGTGGCGGGCTGCACAGGCTCCCGGGAGGGGAGGTGTGGATAGTGACCTGTGCTCGCACGCAGGCTTCTTGGTGGCGGCAGCAGCAGCCTTAGCGTCTCATGCCCGTTTCTGGGGTCCACGCTGATAGCTGCGGATCGCGCCCATCTCTGGAGCTCCCTTAAGCGACGCTCTTAATACCCTCTCCTCACGCACCAGGAAATAAAGAGGCAAGGAAAAGTCTCTTGTCTCTTCGGCAAGTCCAGACTTTTCCTGGATTCCCTCCCAGCTAGCCGTGGCGCAGTAACCCCCTTCAGGCTGTGTTCATGCAGCCAACCCCAGTCCTCTCCCTGGGATCTTGACCTCCGAAGCCCGAGCCTCAGCTCCCAGCCCCCTCCTGCCCTGGCGGGTGAGCAGACAAGCCGCTCAGGCTGGTGAGTTCCGGTCGGCGCTGATTCTCTGTGCGGGAATCTCTCCGCTTTGCCCTCCGCACCCCTGTTGCTGTGCTCTCCTCCGTGACTCTGAAGCTTCCCCCCTCCGTCACCCGCAGTCTCCGCCCGATAAGGGGCTTCCTAGTGTGTGGAAACCTTTCCTCCTTCACGGCTCCATCCCACTGGTGCAGGTCCCGTCCCTATTCTTTTGTCTCTGTTTTTTTCTTTTTTCTTTTACCCTACCCAGGTACGTGGGGAGTTTCTTGCCTTTTGGGAGGTCTGAGGTCTTCTGCCAAAGTTCAGTAGGTGTTCTGTAGGAGTTGTTCCACATGTAGATAGATGTATTTCTGATGTATTTGTGGGGAGGAAGGTGATTCCGCATCTTACGCTTCCGCCATCTTTAAGCTCCTCCACGTTATACTCACTCTGGCCCGCGGTCCCAAGGACTGTTGCGGCTTCAGCTGGTGGGGCCCCTCCAGAGCCGGCAGCCTTAGTGAGGCCGCCCTCCCCTCGGGCTCCAGGGCACTTCAGTCCGAACAGTGTTTCTTATTGTTTGTCCAAAAATTATTTGAGAATTGGAAGAAAAACAGATAAGAACTTAAAAATTAATATCAAAATGTTCTGTACATAGTGATTATGTAAAAAGTCTATCAGGCTGATAGTAGATATCTTTAAGGAGGCTGAGTATGTATCAGTGCTTAGAGGGAAATTTATAATACAAAGTACTTATTAATTTGAGACCTTTCTTCTTTTTTAGTATAAGTTCATTCTACCCTAAGGAACTTGAAAAAGTAAACTAAATTACATTAGTTTGGTTTTTTTGTTTGTTATTTTTTTGTTTTGGCCGTGCCACGCGGCTTGTGGGATCTTAATTCCCCGACCAGGGATTGAACCTGAGCCACCACAGTGAAAGCGCCAAGTCCTAACCACTGGACCACCAGGGAATTCCCTTATTAAAGAGCAGAAATCAACGGAATTGGAAGCAGAAAAACAATAGAGAAAATCAATGAAACCAAAATCTACTTAAAATATCAATAAAATTGCTAAACTTCTAGCCAAATTGAGGGAAAAAAAGTGAAAAATTACTCATACCAGAAATGAATCACCACTGACTTCACAGACATCAACATGATAATAAGGGACTACTACAGGCTAATCTGTGCACATAAATAAGATGATTTAGATGAAATGGATCAATTTCTTGACAACTACAAATTTCCCAAACTAATTCAATAATAAGTAGATAACCTGGATAGTTCTCTGTTAAAGAAATTGAATTTATAGTTAAATACCTTCCAAGAGGGAAAACTCTAGGCCCAGATGGTTTCAGTGGCAAATTTTACCAAGTGTTTAACGGAGAAATTACACCAATTCCTCACACTCTCTTCAGAAAATTGAAAAGTGGCATAACTTCCCAACTCATTATATGAGGCAATATTACCCTCATATTGAAACCATACAAAAACAGTGCAAGAAAACTAAAGACCAGTATCCCTTGGGAACATAGGTGCAAACCAAATCTAGCAATGTATAAAAAAAAATACATCACAACCAGGTAGAGTGTCTGTTGGGAATGCAAGGCTGGTTCAACATTTGATGATCAGTTAATAATCAGTCACATTAATAGACTTATCAAGAAAAAGTACATGATCATATCAGTAGATGCAGAAAAAGCATTTGAGAAAATTCAGCATCTATTTATGATCAAAGTTTTTAGCAAACTAGGATTAGAAGGGAATACCTAAATCTCTACAAAAATTGTACAGCTAGCTTCATATTTAATGGTGAAAAACTGAGTGCTTTCCCCATAAAATAGAGACTAGGGTGGAATGTTCACTTTCACTCTTCTTAGTCACTATTGTACTATAAGACATAGCAAATGCAATAAGAATAGAAAAAAAAAGGCATTTATATTGGGAAGGAAGAAATAAAACTATTTGCAGATCACATAATTATCTGCGTAGAAAATCCTAAGGAATCTATCAGAAATCTATAATTAATGAATTTAGCAACATTGCAGGACACAATATCAATACACAAAATTTAATCATATTTCTATATACTAGCAACGAGCAATTGGAAACAGCAATTAAATAAATACTATTTACAATGGGTCTAAAAAGAATGAGGTACTTAGATATCTATCTAACAAAATATGTATAGAATCTATATGCTAAAAACTAGAGAACACAGATGAAACAAATTAGAGAAGACCAAATAAAAACACATGTTTATTCCATAACTTAGGTATAAAAAGAAACATTTGTAATCCACCACTACTAATATTTTGGTATATTATCCTTCCTGTATTTTTATGTATATATTTGGTTTAACCAAAATGGTAGTTTCATTTGCTACTACTTTCTTAAAATGTACTGTGAACATTTTTCCATGCCATTATATGATTGTCTAATATTCCATTATATTATGTATTAGAAGAGTTAAACTTATTTCCCGGTTTTAGACCTAATTTACCAGTTTCTTCTTTGTTACAAATAGTATCGATCGTCTCTGTAGTCATATTTTTATGCTTATCCACAATGACTTCCCTAGAATAAGTGGAATTACTGGTATGGAGCAATTATGAGAATAATTACTGTTATATTGCCCTCAAAGATGTTCTACCAACTACTATACCAACCAGCATTTTCTCTTTAACTTCACACTTAGCTTTTCTAGGAAAACCTGATTTGACAATATCCTTATGGGGGGCGCAGGCAGGATAGCAGGTGGCTCTGAAGTCCTGGGCAGCTGGGGTGGCAGGGGTGGCCGGGCGGCCCCTGCAGCGCGGATGCTGCCGCCGCTGCAAACTACAGAGCTCTGTGTGTCGCGGCGGCACAGCACTCTTCGGGACCGGGCGGACACCCCGCATCCACGGCCAAAGGGCCGGGAAGCCGGCCACACGTATCTGCCCAAAGCGTGCCTTTCCCATCCACCTTGGAGGCGGAGATTGTCCGTGGGTCCCTGGCCCCAGGTGCTGAACCGCACCAAGGGGCGATTGGGAAGGAGCTCATAGCGGCAGCGTCCTGGTGGTCTGCTGGAGAGCTGGATTCCCGCCTTCTCCGAATTTCCATCGTCAACTTTCTTGACCAGCTTTCTCTGGCGATCCGGACTATGCAGCGCTTTGGGCCCCTTGTTGCCCACTAAGTCAGGGCTAGGGAAAGGGGTTAAGGTCTAAACTTGTGTCCCTTCCTAGACAGTGCATCCTTCCTAGGGCAGTGATTCCTGCAGTAGTTGCCACTTTACTATGGGGGCCTCATCTTTTGCCTCTACTGGCCCTTGGGTGCTGAGGGTTCACTTGCTTTGTTTGGTGCTTAAATGTTTCTTAACTACTGAAAATAAAACTGAGCTATGATGCAATGTCTGACTTTATTTTCAAATATAGCACCTTTAAATATTCTTTCCTTTGTCCTTAGATTGGAGGGGAGGTTCTGTGATTCAGATATTCAAGTAGTACAACGTAATTGAAGACAGTTTAAGAAGTGGAAGAGGATAGGTCCTGTCATTCAGTATTAACTACTGTCCACATTCTGGAATATTTTCTTAGTTTTATAGTTGTATTTATGTAGTAAATATGTAACAGTAATAATATTTTGCAAGTTTAGCATTTTTCCTGATATTTTTCATCTAACATGAACCTTTTTCTAAAAGTTCTTCAAAAGCATTATTGAATGGATACGTAAAAGATACATTATTGAATGTTTAAATTATTTTCAATTTTTGCCATATTATAGGTAATGATTCAGTGGAATGCTTGTATATAGAGCTTTGCCTGAATGATTGTTTTCTTAAGATAGACAAGAGGTAGAATTGGTTAAATATTTAAAGCTCTTAATCTGCAGTGTGTGAAATTGCTCGCCAAACTGTACAGAAAATGTACCCTCCCACCAGAATGCTGGTTTCCCACATCCCAGTCACTACTGGGTCTCCTCAGTAAAATTTTTTTAAAAACTGGGTTTGTATGACAAGAGCAAACAACCGAGAAACACTCGAATAAGGAGCTTTGTGGCTTACTGGCCTTGTCTCAGATCAGTGAAGAAAAGCTGCTAGGACAGTCATATAGGCCTTTTGTTAGGAAGAGTTAGCTTCCTGTAGAAGATGTTGTATCCTGCAGCCTTTCTAAACTCACTTATTCTAGTAGCTCTTTGGTAGATGCCGTTGGATTTTCATCATTGGTGATCACGTTTTCTAAGAATAAAGGCAGATTTGCTTCTCCCTTTAAAAAAAAAAAAGAATATCCTTATGAGGACTTCCCTGGTGGCGCAGTGGTTAAGAATCTGCCTGCCAATGCAGGGGACATGAGTTCGATCCCTGTTTCGGGAAGATCCCACATGCCATGCACCAACTAAGCCCATGCGCCACAACTACCAAGCTTGCTCTCTAGAGCCCGTGAGCCACAACTACTGAGCCCACGTGCCACAACTACTGAAGCCCATGCATCTAGAGCCCATGCTTCACAACAAGAGAAGCCACCGCAATGAAGAGCAGCCCTCGCTCGCCACAACTAGAGAAAGCCCGCATGCAGCAAACGAAGACCCAACACAACCAAAAAAAAAAAGAATATCCTTATGTGCTTGAACTTCAAAACTGTGAAATTGATGTTTAATTATCATGGAGCTTTCATGACTTCTTCAGTTGTCTCAGCAATGATCTGTTTTAAATATTCGATAACACTGTCTCCCAAATCATTGATTTCCTACAAATATGGTAGTAGTTCCAGTAACAATTATAATAATAACTATAATTTATTGAGAGCTTGCTACTTTTCTGGCATTATATTAAGCACATTAAATCTTAATCTTTATGATGACAATTACTGTCAGCCCCATCTTACAGGTGATGGTACTGAGCTTCAGAGAATTAAGTACCTAAGATTTGTACCCAGGTCTAGTTCCAAAGCTTATAGCCACACATGTCTGTACTGCCTCTTTAAAAGATGTCTTTTTTTTTTTTTTTTTTGGCTGTGTTGGGTCTTCATAGCTGTGCGTGGGCTTTCTCTAGTTGCTGCGAGTGGGGGCTACTCTTCGTTGTGGTACCTGGGCTTCTCATGCAGTGGCTTCTCTTGTTGTGGAGAACGGGATCTAGGTGCACGGGCTTCAGTAGTTGCAGCATGCGGGTTCAGTAGTTGCAGCACGTGGGCTCAGTAGTTGCGGCAGGGCTTGTAGGGTGCACAGGCTTCCGTAGTTGTGGCGTGCGGGCTCCAGAGTGCAGGCTCGGTAGTTGTGGCTCACAGGCTTAGTTGCTTTGTGGCATGTGGGATCTTCCTGGACCAGGGACCAAACCCGTGTCCCCTGCATTGGCAGGTGGATTCTTAACCACTTGTGCCACCAGAGAAGTCCTTAAAAGGTGTCTCTTAAATCAATGTCTTTAAATATTCATTTTAATGTGATTCAGTGTTATTTGTTTGAAACAAGTTAAATACTATTTTAGTTCCTAATATTTCCTCATAAATGAATGTCAGTGTGAGTTAGATAAGCCAGGCTTACCTCTTGTCTTTTTGAAAACTTTAAAATTTTAATTTCAGGGCTTAGAGTTATATCTTGGTAGAACTTATTATCAGAATCTATTTTATCCTGAAAACTGGAATAGGTATGTGAATTCATTTGCTAGCTAGGATGCTGTTCAGAGAGTAGCACTCTTAAGTGATGGAATTTTTCATTGTGAGAGATTTGCCCCTATAGATTTCTTTTGTCTTTGGCATTGCCTTTCAGGCCATCAACAGTAGAGTAGAATGTGGTTACTCTTCCTTTTACTTTATTTAAACTTGAGTCACATTCCAGATGCCTTATAAATCAAAAGATCTCAGAAGAAAATCATTTTACTTGATGGTATAAGGTTAATAATTCTGAGATTTAAAATCTTATGTTGAGACACTTTACATTTTTGAAGTTCTTCACATGTTTATTGTTGGTTAGTTACTTTCTTAAGTTTTAAAAAATACAAGTAGATTATAGCTAGAATTATATTAAAGAAATGATTCTAATGGAATAAGAAAATCTTGTTGGTTACCAGCTTCTTTCTTTCATTGCTTGATTTTATTGGGTCAGATGTTTAAAATTATGGCATTAAATTTTAAATATACCTCTAAATATATGATTCAGTGCTATTATTTATTGCTGTTTCTTTCAGGAGTTTTTTGTGGAGCCATTTAATCGAAAAGCACGCCAAGAGAACTTGAGGTATAATAATATGCTTAAACAACTTAGCAGTCCACAGTTAGCCACTCTGAGACGCTGGAAGGCAATAAAGCTCTATCTTACATGTGAAAGGGGACCTTGGGCTGAAAGGTAGATGTCTATCATTCATTAAATACCCTTTTTTCTTTAGAGCTCTGATCTAGAACTTTATGAATCAGTGATCTCGCCAATCCAATTTTTAAAATGTTCAATTTTTAAAAGATTACTTTTAATTAATTTGCTTGCCTTTTATGGATTATAAGTTCGGTATGTGTAGAGCTTTGTGTGTATATGTTTTTCACCATGGAGTTATTTCCTTTACTCTTACCCTGTGACATAGAATTTGTTTTGATTCCATTTACTTCTGTCTTCCTGATACCACCTCTTTGAGCTAGGGTTAGTGACGATGTGTATTTGAATATTTTACAATTTCTTTATTTGATCCTAAGTCACTTCTGTTTTGCTGAATTATATTTTATACACACACACATTTTTTAACAGCCCTTTTTTATTGTGGTAAAATACACTTAATATAAAATTTGCTATTTTAACCATTTTAAAATGTACAATTTAGTGGCATTAAGTACATTCCTCATGTTGTGTAATAATCACCACTGTCCAGCTTCAGAACATTTTCATCACCTGAAAAAGAAACCCTGGACCCATTAACAGTCACTAGCTATTATCCCTTCCCCCGACCCCTGGCAACCACCAATCTGCTCTCTGTCTCTATGGATTTGCCTATTCTGGGTATTTCATATAAATGAAGTCATTCAGTATGTGGCCTTTTGTGCCCAGCTTCTTTCATTTAGCTTAGGATTTTCACTACGTTGTAGCATGTATCATTACTTTCTTTCCTTTTTATGGCTGAATAATATTCCATTGTGTGGAATGGATGATGGACATCGTGTTGCTTTCCTTGTGGCTGTTGTGAATAGTATTGCTGTAAACATCTGTGGATAAGCGTTTGTTTCAACACCTGTTTCTAATTCTCTTGCTTATGTACTGGAAGAATTACTGGGTCATATGGTAATTCTGTGTTTAACTTACTGAGGAATTGCCAAACAGTTTTTAACAGCAGCTGCATCATTTTACATTCCTATCAGCAATGTTTGAGGGTTTCAGTTTCTCCACAACCTTACCAAGACTTGTCTTTTTTTTTTTTTTAAATTATGGTCATCCTAGTGGGTGTGCAGTGGTATCTTATGATTTCATTGCAATTCCCTAATGACTAATGACATTGAGTATCTTTTCAGGTACTTGTTGGCCATTTGTATATCTTCTTTAAAGAAATGTCTATTCAAGTCTTTTGCCCATTTTTAAATTGGATTGTTTGACTTCTTGTGGTTGAACTGTAAGAGGTTTTTTTTTTCAATAATAGACCCTTATTGGATATATTGTCTATAAATATGTAGGTTGTCTTTTCACTTTCTCCAAAGTGGCCTTTGATGCACAAAAGCTTTGAATTTTGAAGTCCAGTTTATCTGTTTCTTTCTTTTGTTGCTTATGTTATTGATATCTAAGAAACCATTCCCAAATCCAGGGTCATGAAGACTTACTCCTATTGTTTTCTCTAAGAGCTTTAACTCTTATATTTAGATCTTTGATCCATTTGCAATTATATTATCTTTATTTGTACTAAACTTATTATTTTATTTTGAAAACTGTATTTGGAATAAACTCCTAAATAGCTAGTTAAGAACTTCCTTGTAACAGTGAAAGAGTAAAATATATCAAGCTGTAAGTCTGAAGATTTATGTTCAAATCTTATTCCTGTACCTGTAAATCACATGGCATCTTGGGCCTGTCTTAGATTCCTCAGGTATATACTGTTGATATGCATAATAACATTGGTTTTTTTTCTCGGGGTTGTTTGGGTCAAATGAGATAAGGAATGTGAATGTTTTTATAAAATGGTGCCAAAAAAATGTAAACTACCTGATACTCTATTTCAATAACCAGTCTTTGTAATTTTAAGCAAAATAGTTTTATTTGTTTACTTATGAATATTCATAGGAAACAAAATCCACTTCACTGGAAACTAGCTAACGTAGAAAATTATTCCCGCATGAGACTTAAATTGGTGCCAAATTATAACTTCAAAACCCATGATGAAGCTAGTGCTTTGAGAGATAATCTAGGTGAGTTTCAATGGCTGTTTAATTATTTATTGACGATAATGAGGGTGTTGGTGGGGATTGGTTATTGTTTTCATTGTTTCAAAATTATTTAATCATGAGAGAAGGGTGACATTTTATAATTGATATTTAAGTGGTTGTGTATGTTGCCTTTGGCCTAAATCTAAAATGATTTCCTATTTCAATTGATTGCAGTTTTTCAAGGAAAAATGTAATTTAAGCTCATAAAATTATACTGTAGTTGATGTGAAATGTATCATCTCTATCTCCATTATGGTATAGTAAAACATGGTCCTTTAACCTTAGCCTTTTGCTTACCAAAACTGAGTTTAATGTTAAATATATTCAATATTTAGAATTCTTAGCAGCTCTTTAGGTCTTTCTTCTATGACCTGTTCTTCGTATAGAACTCCAGACATTTAGTATCTAGATGGGCCAATGCCTTTTTTCTAGAAAAAAGTGCTTAAAAATGCATAGCCTTGCAGTATATCAAAACAGATTTTAAAGAGTTTCTAAAATTCTTATGAAGCCCTTCCTTTATAGCCATCTGACTGAGCATCTGTGCACCTTATGTTTAGTGACTAAGTTATAGATGAAATGAGTACCAGTTTTTTAATCTTACTTTTTAAAATTGCCTTAATATATTGGCCAGTACAGTAAATGCCATAAAATTGAGAGCTACGATGCCTGCCATTTAGAGTCTTATATTCTGAAATAAATCAGACACAGTAAGTGATTTCCCTTAATGTAAAATAATGGCCTTGTCCATGGTACAAAGAGTGTCTTATACAGGAACGGTCAGTGTGTATAGCTTGTCCTCCCAGTATATGTCCTGAGACTATTATACTTTCTCTACCTCTTAAAATTTTATACTTACCACACAGAAAACATCTTATGGTGAATGACTTCAATTTAGTAATATTTAAGGAAGAGTGTTCTCTATTTTTTCTTCATTTTTGCCAATAAATCCCACTCCAGGAAATTCCCTGTCCCTTTCCCTCCTTCTTCAACCCTCTTACACACGTATACAGGTATAATTTTATGTTTCTTCTTCTTGGTCTCAGTTGTTTTAAGTCCAGGAAAACCAGTGTCCTTTCTCTTTTTCCATCTCTGTTCCTTTCTTTACTTAGTTTTCAAAATTATCCCAAGTATAATGATGATAATAAAATTGTACAGAAGAAAAAAATCTTACATTTCAAAGTGAAATTGGGGGAATTCCCTGGCAGTCCAGTGGTTAGGACTCTGCGCTTTTATTGCCGAGGGCCTGGGTTCGATCCCTGGTCAGGGACCTAAGATTCCACAAGCCGCACAGCACGGCTGAATGAATGAATGAATGTAATAAGTGAAATTGATAATAGTATAAAACCAGTGACCTCAGTCTTTAAAACTCTTTAAAGTTCCTTGAAGTTTACTTCAGAATTAACTGCAGAATGTTTTACCTACTCCATATATTTGTTTGTAAGTATTTTCGTCAGTATTTTTCTATTTGTATCAGATTATCTAGACTTGTATGTGGTCAAAGCAGATTTATAAAAGAGAAATGCAGCTGTACATTAGGTTAATTCATTTTGTATGTCAGAGCAAGGATACCATTTGAGACATTAAGGGAGGTTTTGTCATCTTTACAGTGTTTTGTTATTTAGCATGAATTGTTTTTATTATACACATGAAATGTCTTTATTCATAGTTAAACATATACATTTTTTCCAGTCCTACCTGCACATTATGCATATATTTTTATTACTATTCTTATGCCACCAGATAATTGAGAGATGAATGTGCAGTAAGAATAGCTACCATTTATTTATTTTATGTGTGATGTGATGTATCTCCATTTCACAGTTGCAAAAACATAGATTCAGAGGGGTCATATGGTTAATAAATGGCAGAATAGAATTTGAATTTAGGTTTACCATTTCACAGCCCATTTTCTTTCCATTACACTAGCGCTGCCTTCTTACATTAATGCATAGTTCATGACATTTGTTGCATATATATGTATCAGAATTATCTATTAAATTCCATACACTCCAGAAAGGAACACTTCAGCTTTTGGTCTTTGTATTATCTTGCAGTTAAAAATAATTTGTCACATTCTTTCTTAATATTTCTGTAGTTCAAATGCACAGTAAAAATAATTCCATTGAATTAATGTAGTGAGAATAATTCTTTAACTTACTTAGTAGTATGCTTTAGAAGTAAATATGATTAAAGAGATTACTTGGCCTGTTTCTGAAACATAAATAATACCATCATTAAAGATAAATACCATCTTTTAAAACATTTATTCCTTGTATTATATGTATAATTATTTTAAAAAATCACAGGCAAGCACCATAGATAACTCTAAATCATGTATAAAAACTTCTCTGTAGTAAGTCGCTTATCTTAGAAAATTTCAAGTACCTTACTTATTATACATATTATTCATATAATTAACAGTCAGAAATTACAGAAGGACTGTGATATGATTTTCCTACTTTGTGTTTAACAAACATTTTATGTTTAAACAGGTATCCAGCACTTGCAGCCTTCCAGTGATTCACTGCTTTTGGAAGTAGTGAAACAAGTAAAAGTTAGTGATATGGAGGAGGATAAATTAGATCTTCCTGAAGAGGAAATAACAGCCAGAGTAAATATGTATGTATAAGTACTTGAAAGAATTTAAAATTATTTTATTCTGAGAAATGGGATTGTAAAATTGTGGAAAATATTTGCTTGAAATTCTAATACTATGCATTCCCAGAATCCAACAATTGATACTATATATCAGCTGTTAGGAGTCTATTAGTGTTAACTGAAACTATTGAAGAAGGCTTCTTAGGACTGGGTTAATTTGGAGCTGGACCTTGAAACTAGAAAATATTTTGAGTTGAATGATAATGAATCAAATTTATGGGATACAGCTGAGGTATTTATCTGGAAAGTACAGGTGAAATATTAACTTTTAAGAAAAAGGAAGAAATTATAAAAGCAGAAGTCCATGAAAGATAAAACCAAAAAACAAAAAGAAAGATCAAAGAAAACAAAAGTTGGTTATTAACAATCAGGTAACCAAACAATAAACCTCCAGCCAGATTGGTAAGGAAATAAAGACAACATAAATTACCAGTATCAGGAATGAGAGAGGAGATAACATTACAAATACTAAAATGATTGATTTAATACATTAAAATAATTAAAAGGAAATGATAGGGACTTCCCTGGTGGTCCAGTGGGTAAGACTCCGCACTCCCAATGCAGGGTGCCTGGATATGATCCCTGGTCGGGGAACTAGATCCCGCGTGCATACCACAACTATAAGAGTTCGCATGCTGCAACTTAAGAGTCCACACGCCGCAACTAAGTCCACATTCTGCAACTGAAAGATCCCACATGCTGCAACTAAAGATCCTGCATGCCTCAATGAAGATTTCGTGTGTGGCAACTAAGACCAAGCGCAGCCTAAACAAATAAATAAATATTAAAAAAAAAATTCCAGACATCATTTAAAAAAAAAAAGGAAATGGCAACTTTATGCCAATAAATTTGACAATTTAAATGAAATGGACAAATTCCTTGAAAGATACAAATTATCAAACCTCTCCCAGGAAAAAATAGCCTTAGATATATTTTAAAATTTTGAATTTGTAGTTTAAAAACTTCCCCTAAACAAATATAAAACATACTCATTTTCTCATCTCTCCTTTGTTACCATACATATTAAACCTGTATATGTTTTAAGCCCAACAGTACAGTTTAATGCATTTACTGTTTTATGCACTTATCTTTAAATCAGTTAAGAGAAGAAAAAACTATGTAATTATGCTTTCCTTTATATTTCCCTGCACATTTACCTACTTATACACTTCATTTCTTGGTGTACATTCAGATTGCCATCTGGTGCCATTTCCTTTTAAGCCTGAAGGACTTCCTTCAGTATTCCTTGTAAGGAAGGTCTATAAGCCACAAATTCTCTTAGTCTTTTGTTATCTGTGGAGATTTTTATTTTGTCTTCATTTTTGACTACTTTTTTAAAAATTGAGATATATTTTTTGAAAATTGAGATTCACTTAACGTAAAATTGACTATTTTAAAGTGCACAGTTCAGTGTTTTTTTAGTATATTCACAGAGTTGTGCAACATCACCACTGTCTAGTCCAAGAACATTTCCATCACCCCAAAAGGAGATCTTATACCTTTCAACAGTCAGTCCCAATTTTCTCTCCTCACATCCTCTAGCAACCACTGATTGGTTTTCTTTCTCTATGGATTTGCCTATTTTGAACATTTCATGTATTTCATTCAATATGTTATTTTTTATGTCTGGCTTTTTTCATTCAGTTTAATGATTCCATCCATTTGTTTTTGTGGCTGAATAATATTCCATTATATGGATATACAGTTTTTGTTTATCCGTTCAGCAGTTGATGGACATTTATGTAGTTTCTATTTTTTTTTTTTGGCTGTTATGAATAATACTGCCTTGAATATTCATGTACACATTTTTTTTTTCGGTACGCGGGCCTCTCACTGTTGTGGCCTCTCCCGTTGCGGAGCACAGGCTCCGGACGTACAGGCTTAGCGGCCATGGCTCACGGGCCCAGCTGCTCCGCGGCATGTGGGATCTTCCCGGACCGGGGTACGAACCTGTGTCCCCTGCATTGGCAGGCGGGCTCTCAACCACTGCGCCACCAGGGAAGCCCCATGTACACATTTTTCTATGAACTTATGTTTTCATTTATCTTGAGTATAAAAAAAAACACTAGGAGTGGATTTGCCGATCATTTGTTAATTCTATGTTTAACCTTTTGAGGAATTGTGGAACTTTTCATAATGACTGTACCATTTTACATTCCCTCAGCAATGTATGAAAGTTCTAATTTCTCCAAATCTACCCCAACTTCTATTATTCTCTGTTTTTTTTTTTAATTTATGATACCATCCTAGAATGTTAGAGGTGGTATCTTGTGATTTTAATTTGCATTTCCCTAATGACTAATGATGCTGAACATCTTTTTATGTATTTGTTGGCCATTTATATGTCATTTTTGGAGAAATCTTTATGCAGATCCTTTGCCTATTTTTTAATTGGGTTGTCTTTTAGTTATTGAGTTGTAAGTGTTCTTTACATATTTTAGCAACAAGTCCCTTATTAGATACAGGATTTACAAAAATGTTCTTCCACTAAATTTTTTTTTTTTTTTTTTTTTTTTTTTTTTTGCGGTACGTGGGCCTCTCACTGTTGAGGCCTCTCCCGTTGTGGAGCACAGGCTCCGGACGCACAGGCTCAGCAGCCATGGCTCATAGGCCCAGCCGCTCCACGGCATGTGGGATCTTCCCAGACTGGGGCACGAACCCATGTCCCCTGCATCAGCAGGCGGACTCTCAACCACTGTGCCACCAGGGAAGCCTTGAATTGTTTTTTTTTTACTTTCTGTTGGTATCTTTCGATGTACAAAAAATTTTAATTTTGATGAATTTCCTTTCATCTATTTTTTTCTAAGAGTTTTATATTTTATCTCTTATGTTAGGTCTTTGATCCATTTTGAGTCAACTTTTGTATGTGGCGTGATGTAGGGGTCCATATTAATTCTTTTGCATGTGATTCTACTTGCCCCAGCACCATTGCTTTTTCTTTTGAAGATAGTTTTGCCAGATACAGAATTCTTGATTGACAGTTTTTTCCTTTCACCATTTTGAATATGTCTTTCCACTACCTTCCGGTTTTCACTACCTTTTGTTTCTGATGAGAAATGTGCTATTAACCTTTTCTGTTGTGTCCTGTATTTTGGTGCTTTTAGGTTATTCTTTTTGTCCTTGGCTTTTAGTACCTTGGCTTTAGGACCATGTTTGGATATCTTTGTGTTTATCTTGCTTGGAGTTCATTGAGCTTCTTGGATGTGTAGATTAATTTTTTTCATATTTGAGAAGTTGCCAGCATTATTTTTTCAAATATATTTTGACCCTTTTTCTCTGTTCTCTCCTTCTGGGTCTCCGTTTGCACATATGTTGTTTTGCTTGATGGTGACCCTTTGAGGTTCTTTCATTCTGCTTGATTCTTCTTTCTTTGTGTTCTTCAGATTGGACAGTTTCTTTTGATCTATCTTCAAGAGCCCTGCTTCTTTCTCCTGCAAGTTCAAATATGCTGTTGAGTCCTTGTGCTTTTCAATTTCAGAATTTCTCATTTGGTTCCTTTTTAAAATATATATATAATTTCTATCTCTGTATCAATAATACTCTATTTGACTAGGCTTTTTTTTTGCCGTAATGCACTTTGGTTCTTTAAACATAGTTTCCTTTAGTTCTTTTCATGTATTTTTATGATAGCTACCTTGAAGGCTTTGTCTACTAAGTTGAGCATCTGAGGTCCCCCAGAGACAGTTTCTTTTTACTGCTTTTGATTTTATGGCCCGTATTTTCCTGTTTCTTCCTATGTCTCATAATTTTTGTGAAAACCATACATTTTAGATAAATTATACCAACTTTGGTTTCTAATCTCCTCCCTTGATGCTGGTTGTTGTTGTTGTATTTTTGTTTGTTTAGTAGTGACTTTTCTAGATTACGTCTGTGGAGTTTGTTTTACCTGCAGTGAATGCCACTGATATCTGTACTTACTGGGTTTTTGTTTTGTTTTATTTTTAAAGCCTTGCTTACTAGGGGTTGCCCCTGGGTCAGCATAGCTTAGTGATCAGCCAGTGATTAGTTTGTTTTTTGTGTTTAAACCCCTTGATCAGTATGACTGCCACTCTTTGCCAGTGGATCTGTATGTGGTTTAGAGAATGCATTCAAATTTGATGATTTACATATCTGCCCTGACTTTTACTTGTTATGATTGTAAAGCCTCACATTCAGCCAAGAATGAGTAGCTAAGTCTCAAGTATATAATTTATTCTGGACATCACTTTGTTTAGGTTATAAACAACACATGGCAAATATTTCTCAGAACTTATTTTAATACTATAAATTGACCAGGTTCATGGGACTTCCCTGGTGGTGCAGTGGTTAAGAATCCACCTGCCAATGCAGGGGACACGGGTTCGATCCCTGGTCTGGGAAGATCCCACATGACGTGGAGCAGCTAAGCCCGTGTGCCACAGCTACTGAGCCTGCGCTCTAGAGCTCACGAGCCACAAGTACTGAACCCGCGTGCCACAACTACTGAAGCCCGCGCACCTAGAGTCTGTGCTCCACAACAAGAGAAACCACCGCAATGGGAAGCCCACACACTGCAACGAAGAGTGGCCTCCACTCACCGCAACTAGAGAAAGCCCATGCACAGCAGTGAAGACCCAATGCAGCCAAAAATAAATGAATAAATAAATAAATAAATTTATTAAAAAATTGACCAGGTTCAATAATATCCTTTGTTGGCATAAGCAGGTTTTTTGGTTAATATAATTTTAGTAATTTTTAAATATGTCCTTGATTATTTTCAGGGAACTGGATGGGGTAGTTATCTAGAGAGCTGTCTTTGGTTTTGGTAGATTGTTTTAGTCAGCCTTTTAATGGGATTTTATTTTCTTTCTTCAAGGACTAGTGAATTCAGTGGATGTCAGTCTCATTCATTTTCAAATGAAAAGCCAAAACTCTTTGTTTCATAGAATAGAAATAACCTTCAGACTATTTACTCTCTCAGGTCACTTTTTTCTCTATTTCATCACTGTGAATATTGGAATTTCACTATTTAGGAAAACATTTTCAGTTTTTTATTTTAAGCTTAGCTTTAATGGTTGCAATATTCCCAGTTAGGTTGGTGATACTTGTAGAGCTTCTCATCAAAATCCATTGGAAACAAAATTAGATTTAGTCATTGCTATCCTGGAAATGAGGCAAATGTGAAATATCTAGGACCAGAGAGCAGCTGGCTTGAAGGATATACTTGAATAACATACCATGAGTCATAGGAGTTCTCATTTCTGTACTTGGCAGTTAAAAGTCAACTAGGCCACCAGAAGACTGTCCGTTCCCAGTTATTTCCTCCAAAAAGCATACTTGATAACAGTCCTCCAAATATGAGATGACTTCACTTTAAGTATGGTGTGGCAACAGTGGCTCCTAGTATTATCTCCATTTACACTATCAGGGGATGCTATGATGATGATGCTCTAGCTTTTGTTGCTCTTGAAACATCTCATTCTACAGTTTAAGAATCAATCATAATACTTCTAATAATTATTTATGAAACACCACTAATGATACAGTGCTTTATTCACAGATTCATTTATTCCCTGGGTCAATTCATTTATTCCCTGCGTCAATTCATGTCTGCCAAATATAACTAAAAAACATGACCAGTATTGCTGCATGTTTGAACCATCCTCTAGCAGTAGTATTGAAGATTCACTATATTTCGTTTTAATGGGTCATATACAATTGAAATGTAAAACATATGTTTTTTGAAACTTAGTTATTGGGTAATAAGTATATTTGGACATATTTAAGTAGTTTAATATGCAGTGGAATGGTTTTTGTAGAAAATTCAAGTACTCTTTCTTGGATAGTGACTTTACAGACACAAGATTCATATTTGAATATGATGTTCTTTTCCATTTACACAGAATACATTGTTGGATGTTGTTTGTTTGGTTGGTTTTTGTTTTTACAGTAATGAGAAAGAAGAACAGGATCAAAAAGAAAAATTGGTGTTGTTGGAAGACTGTGAACTCATTACAATAATTGCCATAATTCCTGGCAGATTAGAAATCACTACTCAACACATTTACTTCTATGATGGCAGCATTGAAAAAGAGGACGGTGAGGAGTTCTGGGGGAATAATTTCTGTTGTTCAATAGTTAAGTATCCAGTTTATCAATCATTAATGAGAAGAAAGCGATAAGGTGGGACTGTAGAATTGTAGTCTGCCATGTAAAAGGAGACATGGAAAGTCAGTATGGAATTAAATTTATTATCAACAATGTACTGAAGGGAATGCTTCCTTTTTATTAATGTTTTTGAAAAGGTTTGGCTAGAGGGGATTGCTATAAACTGAAGTTATAAAATACAATTTTACTTTTATTTATATGTACACTTGTTCCTAGAGGCTTTTCACCTAATCCTTTATCTGAAAATAAAAAGATATTGAAATCTAAGCTGCCAACATAAAGAGAAAAGGAAAACTGTTTCTAAGATATAATATTCAGAGTTATTCTCTATTCCAATGGAAAGGAAGTAGAAAAGCTATAGAATTTTAAAATAGTCTTAAAAGAAACAAATTAAACATCCAATAAATTTAACAAATGGTTTTCATCATACAGAAACTGAATTCCTTTTCCATAGTGCTACTTTTGTCAGGAACTAGGAGATATTTTCTGCATAGCATGAGTAACTTTTTGTGGTACCCCAGTCACAAGATTGTTTCTGTTTTCAGGAGTAGGCTTTGATTTCAAGTGGCCTCACTCTCAAGTTCGAGAGATTCACCTACGACGGTACAACTTAAGGAGGTCAGCCCTTGAGATTTTTCATGTTGACCAATCCAACTACTTTCTCAATTTCAAAAAAGAGGTATGTAAGATGCTAACTTTCTGGAAGCCCCAGACTGTTAGCTTGAAATTATTTTCCAACTAGTGAGCTGTAATGAAACTTCACAACTCTACTCTTTCATCGAGTCAAAATATATATTAGAGAAAAAAAAATACATACCTTTGGGACTAACCAGTATATGCATTTTTGTTGGAATTTATGTGCAAGTGTTTGGAGGATATTTGTTTTCAGTTTTTATATATAGGTAGGTAAAGAAGTCAATAGAATATTGAGTGTCAGCTAATAGGTGTCTCACAGTATCCAGTTGTGAAATAATATGCAATATATATGATATAACTGGATTTATGAAATTAGGTTGGGTTCAATTCAACAATAGTGGAGCCTGTGTAATCAGGAAGAATAATGGAACATGTTTTTCTAGGAATAGAGTAAATTCTTACATAGTGTAAGTGGTTAAGAGATTGCCACTGAAGCCAGGTTACGTGGATCGAAGATCATTCCACCACTAGCTCTGTAACCTTTGACCCGTTACTTGCCCCCAGCCTTCCTTCCCTCTGTCATATACTTGAGGTCAGACTTGTATCAGAGTCTGATAGCTCTCTCCACCTTGCCTAGCTTTCTCTCCATTTTCTCTCACTGTCATCTCTCCTAATAAAATCCTGCATGTTCAATTCTGTCTTAGCATTTGCTTCTCAGATGACCTGGATTAGCATAGTCAGTAACTAAGTTTCTGTTCATTTGTGAGTTCCAGGTTTATTTGTAGATGATTTGATTCAGACATTTAAAGAGCATTTTTCTATTTTTACAAAAAGATAATTTTTTACTATTAAAAATAAATTTTCCCCCATAGGAAAATACAATGTATGTGTTTTTTAGAAAGCTATTTTATGTAAGTAAACCAAGCACACTCCTGTTGAATACTATGCTTTTGTAAATAGTTTTTTGTTTGTTTGTTTGTTTTTAGGCCTAGTGGTATGTCTTTATTTTGTTCCATTTATTCATTCTTTTGGTGGATTCGGGGCATAATAAGTTCGATTCTTATTGATAGATATAAGATGCTAGAAGGGTATCCAGGGAGAAATGACAAATATCTCCAGTTGGAAATATAAGTGTAAGGTAGACGTTAGGGTGGTAAATATAGATCTGGAATCAGCATATGGGTAACAGATGAAATTATGACAGAAAATAATATCACCTCATGAGCAGAACAGAACAAGAAAAGGAGTAGATGATAGTGGACCCCATCGTCAGTTTAAGGAGCAGGTAAAGGAAAAGGAGTTGGTGAGAGACTGAGAAGGATGATCAGAGAGTGATGTAAGACCTGGAGA
The DNA here is from genome assembly GCF_937001465.1 of Orcinus orca. NCBI lineage: Eukaryota > Metazoa > Chordata > Mammalia > Artiodactyla > Delphinidae > Orcinus > Orcinus orca. The sequence continues at coordinate 88,132,693 of NC_064565.1, forward strand.
GTAGTGTCCTGGATGATATGTACGGGAGAGTCTTAGGGGTTGATCTGTAAGGTCTAATGACATGTATCAATAGAATGAAGCCCAAAACAGATCATCGAATTGGAAAATGAGGTCAACTGCACTGACACAGTTCATCCAGATTGCTATGACAAAATTACCATAGACTGGATGTCTTAAACAACAAATACTTATTTCTCTTAGTTCTGGACTGAAAGCTGGAAGTTCAAGAGCAGGATTCCAGTGCAGTCAGGTTCTTGGTGAACACCTTCTTCCTGGTTAACAGATGCTGTATCCTTACATGGTGGGCAGAGAGGGAGAAGGAGAGAGAGGATGAGAGAGAGAGAAAGAGCTAGCTCTCTGGTCTCTTATTTTTTTTTTTTTTTTAAATTTTGTAATTTTATTTTATTTACTTTTTTATACAGCACATCCTTATTAGTCATCAATTTTATACACATCAGTGTATACATGTCAATCCCAATCGCCCAATTCATCACACCACCATCCCCCCCCCCCATGGCTTTCCCCCCTTGGTGTCCATATGTTTGTTCTCTATCTGTGTCTCAATTTCTGCCCTGCGAACCGGTTCATCTGTACCATTTTTCTAGGTTCCACATATATGCATTAATATATGATATTTGTTTTTCTGACTTACTTCACTCTGTATGACAGTCTCTAGATCCATCCACATCTCTACAAATGACACACTTTCGTTCCTTTTTATGGCTGAGTAATATTCCATTGTATATATGTACCACATCTTCTTTATTCGTTCATCTGTCGATGGGCATTTAGGTTGCTTCCATGACCTGGCTATTGTAAATAGTGCTACAATGAACATTGGGGTGCATGGGTCTTTTTGAATTATGGTTTTCTCTGGGTATATGCCCAGTATATTGTTGGGTCATATGGTAATTCTATTTTTAGTGTTTTAAGGAACCTCCATACTGTTCTCCATAGTGGTTGTATCAATTTACATTCCCACCAACAGTGCAAGAGGGTTCCCGTTTCTCCACACCCTCTCCAGCATTTGTTGTTTGTAGATTTTCTGATGATGCCCATCCTAATGGGTTTGAGGTGATACCTCATTGTAGTTTTGATTTGCATTCCTCTAATAATTAGTGATGTTGAGCAGCTTTTCATGTGCCTCTTGGCCATCTGTATGTCTTCTTTAGAGAAATGTCTATTTAGGTCTTCTGCCCATTTTTGGATTGCGTTGTTTGGTTTTATCATATTGAGCTGCATGAGCTGTTTATATATTTTGGAGATTAATCCTTTGTCCGTTCATTCATTTGCAAATATTTCTCCCATTCTGAGGGCTGTCTTTTCGTCTTGTTTATGGTTTCCTTTGCTGTGCAAAAGCTTTTAAGTTTCATTAGGTCCCATTTGTTTATTTTTGTTTTTATTTCCATTACTCTAGAAGGTAGATCAAGAAAGATCTTGCTGTGATTTATGTCAAGGAGTGTTCTTCCTATGTTTTCCTCAAAGAGTTTTATAGTGTCCGGTCTTACATTTAGGTCTTGAATCCATTTTGAATTTATTTTTGTGTATGGTGTTAGGGAGTGTTCTAATTTCATTCTTTTACATGTATCTGTCCAGTTTTCCCAGCACCACTTATTGAAGAGACTGTCTTTTCTCCATTGTATATCCTTGCCTCCTTTGTCATAGATTAGTTGATCATAGGTACGTGGGTTTATCTCTGGGCTTTCTATCGTGTTCCATTGATCTATGTTTCTGTTCTTGTGCCAGTACCATATTTTCTTGATTACTGTAATTTTGTAGTATAGTCTGAAGTCAGGGAGTCTGATTCCTCCAGCTCCGTTTTTTCCCCTCAAGACTGCTTTGGCTATTCGGGGTCTTTTGTGTCTCCATACAAATTTTAAGATTTTTTGTTCTAGTTCCATCAAAAATGCCATTGGTAATTTGATAGGGATTGCATTGAATCTGTAGATTGCTTTGGGTGGTATAGTCATTTTCACAATATTGATTCTTCCAATCCAAGAACATGGTATATCTCTCCATCTGTTGGCATCATCTTTAATTTCTTTCATCAGTGTCTTATAGTTTTCTGCATCCAGGTCTTTTGTGTCTTTAGGTAGGTTTATTCCTAGATATTTTATTCTTTTTGTTGCAATGGTAAATGAGAGTGTTTCCTTAATTTCTCTTTCAGATTTTTCATCATTAGTGTATAGGAATGCAAGAGATTTCTGTGCATTAATTTTGTATCCTGCAACTTTACCAGATTCATTGGTTAGCTCTAGTAGTTTTCTGGTGGCATCTTTAGGATTCTCTATGTATAGTATCATGTCACCTGCAAACAGTGACATTTTACTTCTTCTTTTCCAATTTGGATTCCTTTCATTTCTTTTTCTTCTCTGATTGCTGTGGCTAGGACTTCCAAAACTATGTTGAATAATAGTGGTGATAGGGGACATCCTTGTCTTGTTCCTGATCTTAGAGGAAATGCTTTCCGTTTTTCACCATTGAGAATGATGTTTTCTGTGGGTTTGTCGTATATGGCCTTTATTCTGTTGAGGTAGGTTCCCTCTATGCCCATTTCTGGAGAGTTTTTATCATAAATGGGTGTTGAATTTTGTCAAAAGCTTTTTCTGCATCAATTGAGATGATCATATGGTTTTTATTCCTCAGTTTGTTAATATGGTTTACCACATTGATTGATTTATGTATACTGAAGAATCCTTGCATCCCTGGGATAAATCCCACTTGATCATGGTGTCTGATCCTTTTAATATGTTGTTGGATTCAGTTTGCTAGTATTTTCTTGATGATTTTTGCATGTATATGCATCAGTGATATTGGTCTGTAATTTTCTTTTTTTGTGGTATCTTTGTCTGGTTTTGTATCAGGGTGATGATGGCCTCATAGAATGGGTTTGGGAGTGTTCCTTCCTCAGCAATTTTTTGGATGAGTTTGAGAAGGATAGGTGTTAACTCTTCTCTAAATGTTTGAGAGAATTCACCTGTGAAGCCATCTGGTCCTGGACTCTTGTTTCTTGGGAGATTTTTAATCACAGTTTCAATTTCATTACTTGTGATTGGTCTGTTCATATTTTCTATTTCTTCCTGGTTCAGTCTTGGAAGGTTATACCTTTCTAAGAATTTGTCCATTTCTTCCAGGTTGTCCATTTTATTGGCATAGAGTTGCTTATAGTAGTCTCTTAGGATGCTTTGTATTTCTGTGGTGTCTGTTGTAACTTCTCCTATTTCATTTCTAATTTTATTGATTTGAGTCCTCTGCCTCTTTTTCTTGATGAGTCTGCCTAATGGTTTATCAATTTTGTTTATCTTCTCAAAGAACCAGCTTTTAGTTTTATTGATCTTTGCTATTGTTTTCTTTGTTTCTATTTCATTTATTTCTGCTCTGATCTTTATGACTTCTTTCCTTCTGCTAACTTTGGGTTTTGTTTGTTCATCTTTCTCTATTTCCTTCAGGTGTAAGGTTAGATTGTTTATTTGAGATTTTTCTTGTTTCTTGAGGTAGGCTTATATAGCTATAAACTTCCCTCTTAGAACTGCTTTTGCTGCATCCCATAGGTTTTGCATCGTCGTGTTTTCATTGCCATTTGTCTGTAGGTATTGTATGATTTCCTCTTTGATTTCTTCAGTGATCTCTTCGTTATTTAGTAACGTATTGTTTAGCCTCCATGTGTTTGTGTTTTTTATGTTTTTTTCCCTGTGATTCTTTTCTCATCTCATAGCGTTGTGGTCCAAAAAATTGCTTGATATGATTTCAGTTTTCTTAAATTTACTGTGGCTTGATTTGTGACCCAAGATGTGATCTGTCCTGGAGAATGTTCCGTGTGCACTTGAGAAGAAAGTGTAATCTGCTGTTTCTGGATGGAATGTCCTATAAATAACAATTAAATCTGTCTGGTCTATTGTGTTATTTAAAGCTTGTGTTTCCTTATTTATTTTCATTTTGGATGATCTGTGCATTGGTATAGTGATGTGTTAAAGTCCCCCACTATTAATGTGTTACTGTCGATTTCCTGTTTTATAGCTGTTAGCAGTTGCCTTATGTATTGAGGTGCTCCTGTGTTGGGTGCATATATATTTATAATTGTTATATCTTCTTCTTGGATTGATCCCTTGATCATTATGTAGTGTCCTTCCTTGTCTCTTGTAACATTCTTTATTTTAAAGTCTATTTTATCTGATATGAGTATTGCTACTCCAGCTTTCTTTTGATTTTCATTTGCATGGAATATCTTTTTCCATCCCCTCACTTTCAGTCTGTAGGTGTCCCTAAGTCTGAAGTGGGTCTCTTGTAGACAGCATATAGATGGGTCTTGTTTTTGTATCCATTCAGCCAGTCTGTGTCTTTTCGTTGGAGCATTTAATCCATTCACGTTTAAGGTAATTATCCATGTGTATGTTCCTATGATCATTTTCTTAATTGTTCTGGGTTTGTTTTTGTAGGTCCTTTTCTTCTCTTGTGTTTCCCACTTAGAGAAGTTTCTTTAGCATTTGTTGTAGAGCTGGTTTGGTGGTGCTGAATTCTCTTAGCTTTTGCTTGTCTGTAAAGGTTTTAATTTCTCCATCAAATCTGAATGAGATCCTTGCCGGGTAGAGTAATCTTGGTTGTAGGTTCTTTCTGTTCATCACTTTAAGTATATCATGCCACTCTCTTCTGGCTTGTAGAGTTTGTGCTGAGAAATCAGCTGTTAACCTTATGGGAGTTTCCCTTATGTTGTCATTTTTCCCTTGCTGCTTTCAGTAATTTTTCTTTGTCTTTAATTTTTGCTAGTTTGATTACTGTGTCTCTCGGCGTGTTTCTCCTTGGGTTTATCCTGTATGGGACTCTCTGTGCTTCCTGGACTTGGGTGGCTATTTCCTTTCCCATGTTAGGGAAGTTTTTGACTATAATGTCTTTAAATATTTTCTCTGGTCCTTTCTCTCTCTCTTTTCCTTCTGGTACCCCTATAATCAGAATGTTGTTGTGTTTAATGTTGTCCCAGAGGTCTCTTAGGGTGTCTTCATTTCTTTTCATTGTTTTTTCTTTTTTCTGTTCCGCAGCAGTGAATTCCACCATTCTGTCTTCCAGATCACTTATCCGTTCTTTTGCCTCGGTTATTCTGCTATTAATTCCTTCTAGTGTAGTTTTCATTTCAGGTATTGCATTGTTCATCTCTGTTTGTTCTTGAATTCTTCCAGGTCTTTGTTAAACATTTCTTGCATCTTCTCTATCTTTGCCTCCATTCTTTTTCCAAGGTCCTGGATCATCTTCACTATCATTGTTCTGAATTCTTTTTCTGGAAGGTTGCCTATCTCCACTTCATTTAGTTGTTTTTCTGGGGTTTTATCTTGTTCCTTCATCTGGTACATAGCCCTCTGCCTTTTCATCTTGTCTGTCTTTCTGTGAATGTGGCTTTTGTTCCACAGGCTGCAGGATTGTAGTTCTTCTTCTGCTGTCTGCCCTCTGGTGGATGAGGCTATCTCAGAGGCTTGTGCAAGTTCCCTGATGGGAGGGACTGGTGGTGGGTAGAGCTGACTGTTGCTCTGGTGGGCAGAGCTCAGGAAAACTTTAATCTGCTTGACTGCTGATGGGTGGGGCTGCGTTCTCCCCCCCCTTCCCCGTTGGTTGTTTGGCCTGAGGCAACCCAACACTGGAGCCTACTGGGCTCTTTGCTGGGGCTAATGGCGGACTCTGGGAGGGCTCACGCCAAGGAATACTTCCCAGAACTTCTGTTGCCAGTGTCCTTGTCCCCATGGTGAGCCACAGGCACCCCCTGCCTCTGTAGGAGACTGTCCAACACTAGCAGGTAGGTCTGGTTAAGTCTCCCCTGAGGTCACTGCTCCTTCCCCTGGGTCCCGATGCGCACACTACTTTGTGTGTGCCCTCCAAGAGTGGAGTCTCTTTCTCCCAGTCCTGTCGAAGTCCTGCCATCAAATCCCACTATCCTTCAAAGTCTGATTCTCTTGGAATTCCTCCTCCCGTTGCCGGACCCCCAAGTTGGGAACCTGACTTGGGGCTCAGAACCTTTACTCCAATGGGTGGCCTTCTGTGGTATAAGTGTTCTCCAGTCTGTGAGTCACGCACCCAGCAGTTATGGGATTTGATTTTACTGTGATTGCACCCTTCCTACTGTCTCATTGTGGCTTCTCCTTTGTCTTTGGATGTGGGGTATATTTTTTGGTGAGTTCCAGTGTCTTCCTGTCGATGACTGTCCAGCAGCTAGTTGTGATTCTGGTGTTCTCACAAGAGGGAGTGAGAGCATGTCCTTCTCCTCTGCCATCTTGGTTCCTAATCTGTAAATAGTTTTAAAAGCACATTTGTATGTGGTATCTAAACTTCATAACAACATTCAGATTAGATATGGCAAATTCCATTCCTTTTTTTATAGATGAGGAAACTGAAGTTCAAAGATTAATTTTATTTCTTTACATTTGCATAAACCTGAGTAATTCACAAAACTGTAAGGGTAGAGATTATTATATTTAATATACAAATGAGACTCAGTAAATTAATTGATTTGCCAACATTATTAGTAAATGACAGAACTAAATTTGAACTAGAAGTGAAGTAGTTTTTTGATTCAATGTCTGAAGATTATTCCATTATATACTATAAAGTTCTAAAAAAAATACATGTCATAATTTCGTTAAGCCTTGTAAAATAGAGAAGTTAAAACCACAATCCTCTATTTATATGAAATGTTCAGAATTGGCAAATCCATAGTGATGGAAAGTAGTTTAATTGTTGTTAGGGGATGGGAGGGAGTGGAAATTGGGGAGTGATGGCTAGTGAGTATGTAGTTTCTTTTGAGGATGATGGAAATGTTCCAGAGTTAGATAATGTGAATGGTTGCACAACTCTGTGAATATTAAAAAAAGCCCACTGAATTGTATATTTTAAAGGGTGAATTTTATGGAACATGAATTATATCTCAATAAATCTGTTAATAAAGCCATAATCCTCATTTGTCTTGATCAATTTTTAAGCCATAAAGTGCTTTTTTTTTTAATAGGTTAGGAACAAAGTATATAGCAGACTGTTGTCACTTCATTCTCCAAATAGTTATGGAACCAGATCACCACAGGAGTTATTCAAAGCATCAGGATTGACACAGGTAGGAAATTTTAAGTCACTGATTTGCTGTTCATTTTATATCTCAGACTTTTGCTTAGAAGTAAAACTTCCTTCTTTCAATTATTTTATTTTGATTCTGCAACTGCTCTTCTTCCATTCAGATTGATCTTATCAATTATCTTTGAATCATTCTGTTTCCCTCACACATACAGTGCCCTGTCTCCAGTTCGCATGTCATTCAGTTCATGGGCATATCTTATAAATTCTTTTTCTTTTTCTTTTCTATTTTTTTTTTTTTTTTTTTGCGGTACGTGGGCTTCTCACTGTTGTGGCCTCTCCCGTTGCAGAGCACAGGCTCTGGACGCGCAGGCTCAGCGGCCGGCCATGGCTCACGGGCCCAGCTACTCCGCGGCATGTGGGATCTTCCCAGACCGGGGCACGAACCCGTGTCCCCTGCATCGGCAGGTGGACTCTCAACCACTGTGCCACCAGGGAAGCCCTAAATTCTTCTTTTTTAATAGTGTTCTTTTTAAAAAGTAGTACACAGGATTTTTTTTCTTAATAATAAAAATAATCTGTTCACAAGAAAAAAAATGGGAAAATACAAAAGACACCATGGAAAAAAGGCAAAAAAAAAAAAAAAAAATTCTCCAATCCTTCTATCTGCCAAAGCTAATGCTTTCGTGTATTTTATCCTCACATATATCCCAACATCTCTTGAATTTACACTGTCCAAAGCCAAAGAAAGGCCCTTGTTTTTTGCTCTCTAGGGTTTTAGTAGTTTTCCAATTAGGTTCTCTTGTCTCCTGGCTCTCTCCTTCCTCCTACATATGTGTTAATCTTTAAATGTTGCTATTGTTCAAAAGCCATCAGCAATTGTTTCCTATTGTTTATGGAATAAGCTTTATTTAATAGAGTATATTTCCTGCTTTCTGTGGAATAAACTTTATTCATTAAAGTACTGTTTCCTCAGTTTGGCACTCAAGTACAGTTAAAATTGGGCTTTCTATAAAATCTGTATACATAGATTAATTTTTCACTATTTCCCATAAGTATGTCCTTTGCTTAAGGCACACAGTAAACTTAAAGGGGTGTATTAATCTGTCAGCAAAATGCTTGAGCATGCCTACACTGTGTAGAGTAATTAGTAGTCTAAGTACAGTAAGGTGATTAAAAAAATAATGTTTATGTCTTCCTTTAGAAAATTTTTATATCTGTTATAGCAAAATCCCATTTACCTTTGCTCTATAAAAGTAGTTTTCTGAATATAGTTAATATAATGTTTATTTAAAATTTGTAGATCATTTAGTACATTGAGATACTGATTTTTTAATATTTACACTTATGAAAATTTCAACTTATGACAAAAATTTCAAATTTGGGCAGTCCTAGAATTAAAAAGTTTTAAGATATTCAAACAAAATATTTTTTAACTGAAGAAAAGACTTAATTCTTATAGAAGACTTTTTAGATTGTAGTGTAGGAGTTTTCCTTTTCTAGAGACCAATTTTTAAGAGGAAGTGAATTTAGGAAAAGCATATTGATTTTACCTCCCTGTTAAATATTTTTTAAAGCTTCATTCCTTTATCAAAAAGATGATAGAGATAATGGGAACAAATGATTATTTTAGTACTGTCAGTAATAGTTACTGATTTCTAAGAGTTACAGATTAATTTTGATTTTTTCTTTTATTGTGCTGTCTAGAAATGGGTAAACAGAGAGATATCAAATTTTGACTACCTCATTCAATTAAATACAATGGCAGGACGAACCTATAATGACCTTGCGCAGTATCCTGTGGTGAGTTTTATATAAATCTTGTAAATATGGAATTACCTTTCAGTTTTCTAATACACAAAATATATGTGGATGATATCTAATTTTTATTTTTAAAAAGACATAAAAACTGATTTTGCCTTTCTTTATATTTCTACCGTGCTATTTTCAAGAAGTATGTAAATATGAAGAGTATTTTAAAAATAAAAACTCTTTTTCTTTCACTTCATTGAAAATATTCCAGTGGAATTACAGAAAATAATGCTTCTGGTTATTGAACTAAAGATGAATAAACATTTGCAACAGGGAAAAAATAAAGACTATCCCTTTTTGTCTTAGATAAACATTTATATTAGATATGGAGATGGTAGCCTCTCTAGGAAGGAATGTCTAAATTGTAAATTGTGGCTCTTTTAGTTCCCCTGGATTTTACAAGATTATACTTCAGACGAGTTGGATCTTAATAACCCATCTGTATTTCGAGATCTATCCAAACCAATTGGGGTAGTTAATGATAAAAATGCCAAAGCCATGCGAGAAAAGTAAGTGCTTTTCATCCCTTTTGAAAGATGCCCACAGCTTGTTTGAATTTGTATTGATTTCTGCTATGGCCAACCAAGTGTTACTTTTTTTAAATGCACAACTACTTTTGATAATCAGAGTCTGGTAATTCCTTCACTAAGTTTTCTTGAAAATATATCAGTTGTCCTTCAAATATCTTAACTATAGTCTGTGTATTTCCCTTCATTACCAAAGTTAAATTTATATTGTTTAGAATTTCTTTCACCTTGTAATAAGTATGTGCTAAATGGTAATAGGTTCTTGAAATTTTTCTCCCCAGGTATTTTAGACTTAATAACCTACAGATCTAACATTCCATCTAATATAATATTTTGGTGGATATAAAATTAATAATACTAACCTGTTGTTCACCAATAATGTGAATAAAGAACAGTGAAATGTGTGAAAATTTAGAAAGTGATATTTGAATAAGGAAAGGAAATATTTATAGTTCTATATATTTTTGAGCCACCCTGTAAATGTCTCGTACTTTTCTTTTTATCCAAAGCCAGCTGCTGACAGTAAAAAATAATTTTAATTTTCCTTTTTCTCCGTGTGAACTTGTGGATGACTTGTCAGTTATGACTTCTAGTAATAAAGACAAAGAGCAATTCTGCAAACAAACTTAGTTGTAGATTTATTTGAGGGTTGATGGTACATTATTTTTTTCCCCCCTTTTTGTTTGCAGATCTTCTCCAGGACTTTTTGCAGTGTTTAATATTTGTTGTACTAAATGGAATTTTGCTGTGTATATATTACTCTACTGCCATTAGTCACACTGTTAACATTGTTCCACAGGAAATACTGATCATATAAATTAACTTATTTTATAGATAATCAAAGATACAATTTAATTTAAATTTCAGCAGTTTATTTTTTTGCATAGGTACAAATGACTTTGACCCGAAAACTTTCTTTATTCTCCTGAATAGTCATGATTTCTATGTAAAAGGAAATTTACCTTAGCTTGATGAACTGATTAGTATTTTGGCTTAAAAATTTCAATGTTTATTGCTTCCAAAAAACTGTTCATTCTTATTTAGATACTATATCCACGAACTCAGATGTCACCATTCAAAACAATTACAGGATCAGTGATAGTTCTTGCAGAATTATTATATATATCCTTTGCTGATAATCTGATTTAGACCTTCTATTCCACCATCTCCTTTTTTTTTTACCTTTTTAAAAAAAATTTTATTAGAGTATAGTTGATTTACAATGTTGTATTAGTTTCAGGTATACAGCAAAGTGATTCAGTTATACATATATTCATTATTTTTCAGATTCTTTACTCATATAGGTTATCACAGAATATTGAGTATAGTTCCCCGTGCTATACACATCTCCTTCTTTTACCTTTAGATCATTAGACATTCATTTTTACAATTCTTGACTGACCTTCTATATTTTTTTCCATTATCTTGGCCACAAAAGGATGTCTAATTATCACATGCTTACAATAAGCAGAAAAATAGAAACAACCTAAATATCTATAAGTAAATAGTGAAATTGTTGTATATTCGTAGATCTAATTTTTATAAATACCGTGTACCTGTTAAAAATAGACTATTCAGGGCTTCCCTGGTGGTGCAGTGGTTGGGAGTCCACCTGCCGATGCAGGGGACGCGGGTTCATGCCCCGGTCAGGAAGGATCCCACATGCCGCGGAGCGGCTGGGGCCGTGAGCCATGGCCGCTGGGCCTGCGCGTCTGGAGCCTGTGCTCCGCAACGGGAGGGGCCACAACAGCGAGAGGCCCGCGAACCGCAAAAAAAAAAAAAAAGACTATTCAGTCGTTTCGTAAGATTTTTAAAACTTTTTATTGTCGTGTGGTTGATTTACAATGTTGTGTTAGTTGCTGCTGTACAGCAAAGTGAATCAATTATACATATTTTGTAAGATATTAACAGAAAATTGTTAGATGAAAAAATAAGTTGTGAACAATATATAATGTATAGTGGTTTTACATTAAAATATATTTTTATATTAAAATATATATTAATTCATAATTCAGGATTGACACATATTCATCAAAATGTTAATGTTAATTATCTCTGGGAAGTGCAATTGTAACTGATTTTAAATTTCTTCATTTTTGGTAGTTTCTCTCTGGTTTCTAATTTATAGTGAATATTATTGCATAATACAAGTGTTCAAAAATCCAATATTAGTGCTATTTTATTGCTCAGAAAAAAGTAATAAATTTTTTTTCATTTATTAACATGACATGATGATACAAATACATAGTTTCTTTTTTTTTTTTTTTTTTTTTGCGGTACGCGGGCCTCTCACTGTTGTGGCCTCTCCCGTTGCGGAGCACAGGCTCCGGACGCGCAGGCTCAGCGACCATGGCTCACGGGCCTAGCCGCTCTGTGGCATGTGCGATCTTCCCAGACCGGGGCACGAACCCATGTCCCCTGCATCGGCAGGCGGACTCTCAACCACTGCACCACCAGGGAAGCCCACAAATACATACTTTCTTAAAAACTGTGTTTTCAGCAATACAATACAAACATATGTCTTTCTAAGTTAATTTTACTATTGTGGTTATAAAACTTTAGTTTCTTTTTTTAGATATGAAAATTTTGAGGATCCTATGGGAACTATTGATAAATTTCATTATGGTACTCACTATTCAAATTCTGCTGGGGTTATGCACTATCTTATTCGTACAGAACCATTCACCACCCTCCACATCCAGCTTCAGAGTGGAAGGTATGTTTTGGGTAAATAAGCTATTTTCTTAAGACTGTATGATAGTGTTGAAAACTCTTTGCCTTCATGTCATGTACTGTTATAACAGGGCCTTATCTTTTTTTTCTCCTCTGTTAGATTTCGATTCATATACTAGCTCCCTAGATAAAAGCAGCCAAACTTGTTTGAGAACAGGTCACTCAAACTGACTTACACAAATGACTTTTAAGGTGAATTCCTTTTTACTGCTATCCAGTGTACTTTTGTGATTTTCAACTGGGTTTAGGAATCTACCAGAGATTTAGAGTTAGAACTGATTTAGACCTTGATCCAAGATGTATCCCAGAGATTCAAACCTAACCAATGCCTATGTAGTCCTCCTAAAAATATTTATTAATCAATAGGAATAAAAATAGGGAGAAATAAGGGCCCTTACATTATTAGTAGCAGCTCAAACAGATCTGTGATGCCATTGTATTATCGTATCACCTGTCAGTGTTATAACTTACCTAACTTTCACATTTTCTTAATGATCCTAAAGAAAGAAACTTTTCCAAGAATCCTCCATTCCCCAATGTATCCTCCAGGAAGCTCTCTACTAACTCCCATTTTGTCTTCATGTTGCCTTATTCTTTACCATTATCATTTTGCCTTTTCTACCCAATCAAAAACTATGTAAACATTGCCTGTTCTACTCTTTCCATGTACATTTTATCTCTCAAAATTAGCCTGGGTTCCTTATTCCTGTCTTTAGTACACCAAGCCTTGGCTATCAAGGAGAGGCTTTGATCACTACACATCTCCAAATGTTACATTTGTCATGAATGCAGGTAATTTTCCTTCCAGGAAAGTATAACTGGGTCTTTTCAGCTTTTAGTGATTTTATGAATATATGATTTTTTAAAAAGCTTCAAAAATAGATTCTGTTTGTGCTTCAAAGGACATCATCAAGAAAGTAAAAAAGACAACCAATTCAGTAGGAGAAAATATTTGCAAATTATAGATCTGTTAAGGGACTTGTATCTAGAATATATAAATAATTCTTGCAGTGCAATAATAAAAAGACAAATGACCCAGTTAAAAACTGGACAAAGGGTCTAAATGGACATTTCTCCAAAGAAGATTACAAATTCCCAATAAACACATGATTAACATCGTTAGTCATCAGGGAAATTCAAATCAAAACCAAATTGAGATACCTCTTTACCCACATGAGGATGGCTATAATAAAAAAGACAGATAATACCTACTGTTGATGAGTATGTTGAGAAATTGGAATAATTATGTACTGGCAGTGGGAATGTAAAATGATGCAGACTCTGTGGAAAACAGTCTGGCAGTACTTCAAAAGGTTAAAGATAGAATTACATATTACCCAGCAATTCTACTCCTACGTATATACCCAAGATAACTGAATACATATGTTCATGCAAACACTTGTGCACAAATGTACTTAGCAGCATTATTTATAATAGCCAAAATATGGAAACAACAAAAATACCCATCAACTGGTAAAGGAATAAATAAAATGTGGTATACCCATGCAATAAAATATTATCTGGCATGAGTTAATAAAGGGAATGAAAGATTGATATATGCTACAACATAGATGAACCTTGAAAGCAGTACACTGAATAAAATAAGCCAGACACAAAATGCCATATATTGTATGATTTACATAAAATGTCTAAAATAGACAAATCCATAGAGACAGAAAGTAGATTAGTAGTTGCTCAGGGGTGGAGGGAGAGTGAATGGAGAGTGACTGCTATTAGATGCAGGGTTTCATTTTGGAGTGATGAAAATGTTCTAAAATTGGTTGTGGTGATGGCTACACAGCTCTGCATATACTGAAGGCCGTTGAATTGTTCACTCAGAGCGAATTATATGTATGTTAATTATGTATCAGTAAAGCTGTTCTCCCCCACCCAAACAAAAAGATTCTTCCATTAAAACTGTACGTCTCCTTCAATTTGAATATACCATTATTAGACTTTATTGATGACACAATCATTGACTGTAATTAAATTTAGAGTTCTGCTAAGTTCAGCTCTGCTTCAAAACAAGGTTGCTAGGCATAAAGAGTCATATTAGTCATTAACTGTCACTTAGAAGTCATCATTTGTGGAATAAATCCAGGAAAACACTGTCAAAGGAGATGAAACAGAAGGGATTTATGCTGTTTGTGATTAGCCAAAACAATAAAATTGCAGCATGACCACGTGAGCTTCTTTCAACTACCATAGGCCCAGGATGGAACTTGAAAATAAAGTTAAAATAAGATAATAGTATATGCAAGTAAAGTATAGAAGCTTTAGCTGACAGAGCTATTTCCCTAACACCCTCTGGTTTTTAGCAAAAGAGTTTGTAAAGATCTTATGTATCAAGGATTAAATCAGCAGCATTTCCATAGATCTGTTAACTATGTATGTCAATACTATAATACTTAGAGTGATATTTAAACTCTGTAATTTTAAAATATCCAAATAATATTTATTCACTTTCTGTAATAAATTTTACTGATTAAAAATTATGCCATTTTCATCTATTTTAACTAAGATGATACTAGTGATTAAAATTATAGTATTCAGTTCCTGGCAACAAAATAAGAAAGATTGTCATAAGGAGAGCAACTTGTGTTTTTAGACATTAAAGAGAAAGGTTAAATAAAGAGAAACTAATCATGAGGAAACCTGAAGGAAGATTAAAGGTTTGTTTTAGCCTGTTGTTGCTCTCATTCAGTATTCACTGTTCTCTTTCAATCTCCACATGCAGGTTTGACTGTGCAGATCGACAGTTCCATTCCATCCCTGCTACCTGGCAGGCTCTCATGGACAATCCATATGATGTGAAGGAACTTATTCCTGAATTCTTCTATTTCCCAGAATTTTTGGAAAATCAAAATCGTAAGAAATAGATTAAAAATTGGACTGAACAGGTCCCAATGGAGAATCCTGAAAAATATCTTTTAGGACATTTTTGTGATGACCTCTAGATTATTTAAGGTTCATTCTGTCTGTGTATTATTCAGTGACAAGGCTTAAATGATGTTCAGGTACTAGTCTTATCTTCTACGGATAGAAGTGCTACAGTGAATAAGATAAATGAGTCAAATTTGAATTGGTAAGAGAATTTATCAGAGTACAGTGTTTACTAGAGAAGCAAAAAATGGCTATATGCTATTTCAGCCATAAAGCTCCATGGGTTAAAAGTGTTTGAGTTAGGTAAGATGAAGATTTATACCAGGGGTCAGCAAACTATAGGTTCATGGGCCAAATCTGTGGGCAGACCCATATGTTTATAAATAAAGTTTTATTGGAATACAACTAGCCAATTCATTTACATAAACTGTGGCTGCTTTCACAGTATAATGGCAGATTTGAGTAACTGCAACAGAGACCATAGGGCTCACAAAGCCAAAACTATTTATTCTTTGACACCTTGTAGAAATTTGCTGACTCCTTTTACAGCAGAAGACAGGAGGCAAGTTGAAAAAAATGACTGGGTATAAGTTACCACAATATTTGAAAAAGCATATTATGTTTTTGAAGAAAAGAATCATAGAGTGAAATATGGTCTTTAAAAATGTCCAAATACTTTTTCTATGAGGTGGTTTAGATTTATTTTAAGTACAAATAATGAAATTGGCAAGGTTCTTACTACTGGTGTTCTTTAGGGAAATTCCAGTGTCAAAGGGCTGTTACAACTTCTTTTTCCTCCCTCAGCACGTAATGTTAATGTTTGACCCTTTGCTTTCTCAGTAGAATTGTTTGTCCTGCTGGTGAAAGCATATCCAGGACTTCATGACCTTCAATTGTTCACTCTGGGGCAGGTTGTTGGAGGCAAGGCATCTAATTCTCAGAGTAAGGCAGTTAGAAGTGGTCACCTTCAGAAAATCAGATGCAACTGTTGACTAAGTGTGATCCTAGACTCTAAGTCAGCCAGAGGATTCGAGTCTTCTAAAGCAGGGTATCTGGGATAGTAGGAATAAGCAGATTAAATTTGGATACAGAATTTAAGGTTTGCCTAGCTTGACAATTACTCACATTCACCACAGCTAGTTGCTGTCTTGTACTACTGTCCTGGTGGCCTACATTTCTAATTATACATTGCCTCTTTATTTGAAATGAGCTGGGTAGGACAAAGCAAAGTATGTTAGAATGACAACAAATATGAATAAAACCAACTCAAAATTGTGCAAGCAAGAAAATTTAAGTACTTTCCATAGTAAAAGTCCTGAGATATGGTAACTTAACAACATCATCAAAGCCAAGTTCTTTCTGTATTTTTACTCTGCTGGTCTGGGTGTTTTGGCTTTGTTCTTGGCTAGTTACTGTCATGATTACAAATAACTAAAGCAATTCCAGGCATCATAGGCAGATACAACAGTGTCTTAGAAAGAAGTGGGACTTTTAATTCTTTGTGTCCTTTTTTTTTTTTAACATCTTTATTGGAGTATAATTGCTTTACAATGGTGTGTTAGTTTCTGCTTTATAACAAAGTGAATCAGTTATACATATACATATGTTCCCATATCTCTTCCCTCTTGCATCTCCCTCCCTCCCACCCTCCCCATCCCACCCCTCTAGGTGGTCACAAACCACCTAGCTGATCTCCGTGTGCTATGCGCCTACTTCCCACTAGCTATCTATTTTACGTTTGGTAGTGTATATATGTCTATGCCACTCTCTCATTTTGTCACAGCTTACCCTTCCCCCTCCCCATATCCTCAAGTCCATGCTCTAGTAGGTCTGTGTCTTTATTCCCGTCTTACCCATAGGTTCTTCATGACCTTTTTTTTTTCTTCTTAGATTCCATATATATGTGTTAGCATATAGTATTTGTTTTTCTCTTTCTGACTTACTTCATTCTGTATGACAGACTCTAGGTCCATCCACCTCACTACAAATAACTCAATTTCGTTTCTTTTTATGGCTGAGTAATAATCCATTGTATATATGTGCCACATCTTCCTTATCCATTCATCTGTTGATGGACACTTAGGTTGCTTCCATGTCCTGGCTATTATTGTAAATAGAGCTGCAATGAACATTTTGGTACATACCCTTTTTGAATTATGGTTTTCTCAGGGTATATGCCTAGTAGTGGGATTGCTGGGTTCTATGGTAGTTCTATTTTTAGTTTTTTAAGGAACCTCCATACTGTTCTCCATAGTGGCTGTATCAATTTACATTCCCACCAACAGTGCAAGAGTGTTCCCTTTTCTCCACATCCTCTCCAGCATTTATTGTTTCTAGATTTTTTGATGATGGCCATTCTGACTGGTGTGACATGATATCTCATTGTAGTTTTGATTTCCATTTCTCTAATGATTAATGATGTTGAGCATTCTTTCATGTGTTTGTTGGCAATCTGTATATCTTCTTTGGAGAAATGTCTATTTAGGTCTTCTGCCCATTTTTGGATTGGGTTGTTTGTTTTTTTGTTATTGAGCTGCATGAGCTGCTTGTAAATTTTGGTGATGAATCCTGTGTCAGTTGCTTCATTTGCAAATATTTTCTCCTATTCTGAGGGTGTCTTTTGTCTTGTTTATGGTTTCCTTTGCTGTGCAAAAGCTTTGAAGTTTCATTAGGTCCCTATTGTTTATTTTTGTTTTTATTTCCATTTCTGTAGGAGGTGGGTCAAAAAGGATCTTGCTGTGATTTATGTCATAGAGTGTTCTGCCTATGTTTTCCTCTAAGAGTTTGATGGTGTCTGGCCTTACGTTTAGGTCTTTAATCCATTTTGAGTTTATTTTTGTGTATGGTGTTAGGGAGTGATCTAATCTCATACTTTTACATGTAGCTGTTCAGTTTTCCTAGCACCACTTATTGAAGAGGCTGTCTTTTCTCCACTGTATATTCTTGCCTCCTTTATCAAATATAAGGTGACCATATGTGCGTGGGTTTATCTCTGGGCTCTCTATCCTGTTCCATTGATCTGTATTTCTGTTTTTGTGCCAGTACCATCCTGTATTGATTACTGTAGCTTTGTAGTATAGTCTGAAGTCAGGGACACTGAATCCTGCAGCTCCATTCTTCGTTCTCAAGATTGCTTTGGCTGTTTGGGGTCTTTTGTGTTTCCATACAAGTTGTGAAATTTTTTGTTCTAGTTCTGTGAAAAATGCCAGTGGTAGTTTGATAGGGATTGCATTGAATCTGTAGATTGCTTTGGGTAGTAGAGTCATTTTCACAATGTTGATGCTTCCAATCCAAGAACATGGTATATCTCTCCATCTATTTGTATCATCTTTAATTTCTTTCATCAGTGTCTTATAATTTTTTACATATAGGTCTTTTGTCTCCTTAGGTAGGTGTATTCCTAGATATTTTATTCTTTTTGTTGCAATGGTAAATGGGAGTGTTTTCTTAATTTCGCTTTCAGATTTTTCATCACTAGTGTATAAGAATGCCAGAGATTGCTGTGCATTAATTTTGCATCCTGCTGCTTTACCAAATTTATTGATTAGCTCTAGTAGTTTTCTGGTAGCATCTTTAGGATTCTCTATGTATAGTATCATGTCATCTGCAAACAGTGACAGCTTTACTTCTTCTTTTCCGATTTGGATTCCTTTTATTTCCTTTTCTTCTCTGATTGCTGTGCCTAAAACTTCCAAAACTATGTTGAATAAGAGTGGTGAGAGTGGGCAACCTTGTCTTGTTCCTGATCTTAGTGGGAATGGTTTCAGTTTTTCACCATTGAGGATGATGTTGGCTGTGGGTTTGTCATATATGGCCTTTATTATGTTGAGGAAAGTTCCCTCTATGCCTACTTTCTGGAGGGTTTTTATCAGAAATGAGTGTTGAATTTTGTCAAAAGCTTTCTCTGCATCTATTGAGATGATCATATGATTTTTTTCCTTCAGTTTGTTAATATGGTATGTCACGTTGATTGATTTGCGTATATTGAAGAATCCTTGCATTCCTGGAATAAACCCCACTTGATCATGGTTTATGATCCTTTTAATGTGCTGTTGGATTCTATTTGCTAGTATTTTGTTGAGGATTTTTGCATCTATGTTCATCAGTGATATTCGCCTGTAGTTTTCTTTCTTTGTGACATCTTTGTCTGGTTTTGGTATCAGAGTGATGGTGGCCTCGTAGAATGAGTTTGGGAGTGTTCCTCCCTCTGCTATATTTTGGAAGAGTTTGAGAAGGATAGCTATTAGCTCTTCTGTAAATGTTTGATAGAATTCACCTGTGAAGCCATCTGGTCCTGGGCTTTTGTTTGTTGGAAGATTTTTTTTTTTTTTTTTTTTTTTTTGCGGTACTCAGGCCTCTCACTGTTGTGGTCTTGTGGAGCACAGGCTCTGGACGTGCAGGTTCAGCGGCCATGGCTCACGGGCCTAGCCGCTCCACGGCATGTGGGATCTTCCCTGACCAGGGCATGAACCCCTGTCCCCTGCATCAGCAGGCGGACTCTCAACCACTACACCACCAGGGAAGTCCCTGTTGGAAGATTTTTAATCACAGTTTCAATTTCAGTGCTTGTGATTGGTCTGTTCATATGTTCTCTTTCTTCCTGGTTCTGTCTCGGCAGGTTGTGCATTTCTAAGAATTTGTCCATTTATTCCAGGTTGTCCCTTTTATTGGCATAGAGTTGCTTGTAGTAATCTCTCATGATCCTTTGTATTTCTGCAGTGTCAGTTGTTACTTCTCCTTTTTCATTTCTAATTCTATTGATTTGAGTCTTCTCCCTTTTTTTCTTGATGAGTCTGGCTAATGGTTTATCAATTTTGTTTATCTTCTCAAAGAACCAGCTTTTAGTTTTATTGATCTTTGCTATCGTTTCCTTCATTTCTTTTTCATTTATTTCTGATCTGATCTTTATGACTTGTTTCCTTCTGCTGACTTTGGGGTTTTTTTGTTCTTCTTTCTCTAATTGCTTTAGGTGCAAGGTTAGGTTGTTTATTTGAGCTGTTTCCTGTTTCTTAAGGTAGGCTTGTATAGCTATAAACTTCCCTCTTAGAACTGCTTTTGCTGCATCCCATAGGTTTTAGGTCGTCGTGTCTCTGTTGTCTTTTGTTTCTAGGTATTTTTTGATTTCCTCTTTGATTTCTTCAGTGATCATTTCGTTATTAAGTAGTGTTTTGTTTAGCCTCCATGTGTTTGTATATTTTACAGATCTTTTCCTGTAATTGATATCTAGTCTCATAGCGTTGTGGTCAGAAAAGATACTTGATACGATTTCAGTTTTCTTAAATTTACCAAGGCTGTATTTGTGACCCAAGATATGTGTCCTTTCTTTTTTTTTTTTTTCTTTGCGGTACGCGGGCCTCTCACTGTTGTGGCCTCTGCTGTTGCGGAGCGCAGGCTCCGGACGCGCAGGCTCAGCAGCCTTGACTCACGAGCCCAGCGGCTCTGCAGCACGTGGGATCACCCTGACCTGGGCACGAACCCGTGTCTCCTGCATCAGCAGGCGGACTCTCAACCACTGCGCCACCAGGGAAGCCCTGTCCTTTCTTAAATTTGAGAAACCCTTTCTCATAAGCTCCCTTCACTGTCCAGAGCTGGGTCATATACCAACCCCTATGCCAGTCACCTACAACAAGCATGAAATATAAGACAGGATGGACACTTGAATTAAAGCAAGGTTCTTCTACCAGATAAGGAGGAATGGCTATCAGGTGGCCAACAATATCTGCTATACAATAGTTGGGTTAAGGCCACACACCCTGTGCATCCTATCATTCTGTGACACTTGAACCTGTCTTCAGCTTTAAGGACACACTGATATTTTTAGGCAGCATCTTTAATGAAGGTCTTTTGTGTTAACACTTTTCCCTTTCCACACTGTATGAATAAGAAAATCTCATCTTTGGGACAATTTTGTCAAAAGTACTGTGTTCTAACTAGAATGAGCAAATCTTTATTATGTCAGTATCTACTTAAAATAGTGGTATATAAATATATTGTTTTTCCATAACACAAACAAGTCATTTTAAGTTACACCAAAAAGCTCTAAGGAGCTCTATTTTGTAAATTAACCATTAGAAGGACTGTTAATTATTTTTAATGTAAGAAGAATGCTTACTGTTGCATTTTTGTTCAGGTTAAGGGTTTTGGTCATAACTATAATTTCCTCCACTTTTTTCAGCAAAAAATAAACTATTATCTGATTTATCTTCTAATAACTAATTTTAAACTATCTTATTTTCATTTACCTTTTTAATCAACTGATAAAATGCATTCCAATAAATAAGGATTATTTTTACCTGTTCAATAAATTTATATCAAGAAGGGAACTTGATGGGGGGGAGGGATAGATTGGGAGTTTGGGTTTGACATGTACACTGGGCTATATTTAAAATACATAGCCAACAAGGACCTGCTGTATAGCACAGGGAACTCTGCTCAATACTCTAATAACCTTAATGGGAAAAGAATTTGAAAAAGAATAGATACATGTATATGTATGGCTGAGTTGCTTTGCTGTGTATGTGAAGCTAACAGGGCATTGTTGATCAACTATATTCCAATATAAAATAAAAATTTTAAAAAAAGAGAAAGGAACTTGATTCTCACCTTTTACTCTTAATAAAAGAAGAAAAGCATTCAGTTTTGCTAAGTAATGTACCCTTTTATTTGTTTTACTTGATTTATTTAAATCTAAAATGATTTGATACGTTTATCTTTTACATGTCTTAGAATTTAACTTGGGTCGTCTACAAGTTTCCAGAGAACTAGTAAATGATGTCATTCTCCCCAAATGGGCTAAGTCAGCTGAAGATTTCATCTATAAACACAGGAAAGCTCTGGTAAGATTTTTGTGTTTAGTTATTAGACAATCAATAAGATAAAGATCTATGTGTTTTCCAGAGGATGATGGAATAAAGTATATCTATTATTTTCCTGGATTAATTTGTAATCTATTATATGTGCTGTTTTAGAAAGTATAATATAGTAATTTATTTTGAGGTTATGGATCTTCTGATATAGTGAGACTATAGTAGTACAGTCCTATGGATGTATGCAAAAAATTTTTTTTTTCACTTCTATGAGATATCTACCTATTGTATGTGAACCTATTTTGGTCATAGTTTGATTTTCACAGTCCCCACATTTGTTTCAAATCTAACAAGAATAAGTACATTTTTTTTCCTCTGAAGGATTCCAGTAAGTTTTTAATAAGACAGCTAAATAAATCCTAAATGCCACTTAAAAATTTTACTAGTTTTTTAGCTAAATTTCCATTTTGGAATTGAAGGACTAGTGAGAGTTAGTTTAATGTTGCTATTGTGTTATTATCTTGCAGATAATGCTTTTTTCCCCCACAAGAGCCCACTTAGCTTTCTATCTAAACTGAAATGTTACAGATTCTGAAACTAAATAGGCCAGTACTTGGAAACATTCCTTGTCATTAGTACATAGTCAAGTTTACAAAATTCAGGATTACATTTTAACATTTGTAAGCAATAACCCCATGCATGAATAAGGAATTGGGAAAAAATAAAACAACTCTGAAAAATAATCTGTTACTTTTTAACTAGGCAGGAACTTCTCAGATGCTTCCTTCTGTGTTATCTATGACAGTAAGTAGGGGTCCAGGATTTTAGGAAGACATACTCCTCATTAATAAGAGGTTAGAAGTTTGTGTTTCAGTTATGTATTGCCGTGTAACAAACTATCCCAAAATTTAATGGCTTAAAACTATAGCCATTTTATTATTTCTCACGCTTATGTGAGTTGACTTGCCTCAACTGGGCAGTTCTTCTGGTCTTGCTTAAGGTTCTCATCCCCTTGCAGTCATATGGCAGCTAAGGTCGGAGTCATCTGGAGGCTGCCTTGAGACACTGGGATGCTGACTTTTCTCCCTCTCCCTGTAGTCTCAGGATATCTCCTCTTCATGTGGTCTCTCTAACTGATTAGCCAGACTTCTTACCTGGCAGCTCAAGGCCCCCCAAGAATGCAAAAGTGGAAGCTTCTAGACTTTCTTGAGGCCTAAGGCTGTGAACTGTCACAGTATCACTTCTGCCTTCTTGGCATGGTTAAATAGTAACAGGATGAGTGCAGATTCCAGAGGAAAGAAAGTAAACTCCATCTCTTAATGGTTGGAGTGAGAAAGAATTTGCAGCTATCTTTAATCCACCATTCACAGGCTGCCCTCTGGCCACAAAGTATTTACATTCCTTCTACATGCAAAATGTACATACTTCCTCTCAAGACCTTCCCAAAGTCTCAGCTCCTTAAGGCAGGGATCTACAGACTTTTTCCCGTAAAAGACCAGCTAGTAAATATTTTCATTGGCCGTAAACTTAGTCTGTGTTGAAATTCTGCCATTGTAGTGCAAAAGAAAATGGGGGTATGGCTGTGTTCTGCTAATCTACAAACCTGGCTGCTAGTAAGGTTTGGCCCACAAACAGTAGTTTGCTGATCCTTGCATAAAGGCATGAGGCCTGAAGTCCAGAATCTTACTAGTCATCTAAATCAAATCCATGTGTGGATGAAACTACTCCAGTGTCTCCTCTTATATCTGAAGACTGAAGTAAGGAGACAAGTTATCTGCCCCCCATGTAACAGTGGTGTAACAAGGACAGGAAAACTATAATAGACACTAACATTCAAAAGGAAGCGAGGAAACAGAGGCACCTAGCCTCTTGTTTATAACAATTCAGAATTCCAGCAGGGACATGCTCTCAGTTACTTTACTAGGGCCCAGTGCTATTCCCTGATATTGGTTCTCCATGTATCTTTTTGTTCTACCCTTAGGCTCTTGGCTTTTCACTCTGAGTCATTCTTTTACATAAAAACTAAAACAAAAAAACATTGTTTACAAGACTTTCTTTGCAAGCCTCTTTCCTAACCATGATAAGCTGGAAGCCAAAGTCTCTTTTATTTTTTGAACAGTTTTTAACTTTTTCAGCTTGAATTAATGCAGTTTCTTTTAAAATGTTATGGGTTTCTTATGCATCAACTCTGTTGGGCAAAAACCATTCCACATTACTTTACGAGATAGTTCATTATCTCCTTTGGGCTGAGTGGGAGGCTACAATGGGAAAATGTTCTTAAGGTTAAGATGCTCTTATTGTCTAGATAGGTGGGTCTGTGACACACAACCTAAAATCTTTGAGATCTCAGCAGATTGTTTTTTAGCCACACTCCTGATCTAAACTTTTGCCCAAGGCCATATTTTACTGGAAACATTCTGATTTAAGCATTAACTTACACCATTTCTCACTTTGAGAGTCTTTGCTTTCTAGTGATCCTGGAAATGAGAAATAATTTTCGTGCCCAGCAAGACCCAGCTCCTTTATATACTTTTAAAATTATGCTTAAAACCCAAACAGTTCATTTTTAAAACTCATCCTTGCTCCTCCCACACATAATCACAGGCAGCTAAAAGAAACCAATTAGCATTTAAAAACATTCTGCCTGGAAATCTCTGTCCCCAGATCCAAGAGTTCATTAGGTACCCTTTCTATCGTTCATGTAACGAAAACATGAGTTCCCTTTTCTCCTGTCTCCAATAACAATTTTCTTACGGTCTTTCAACTCCTCACTAACAGGCTCCGGGTTCTTTAAGCTTCTGCCTGCCACCAAGTTCACCTCTTAGTTGGCCGTGTGGGGGGTGTGTGGAGGGAGTGATTTTTCAGCTATCTTCAGTCCACCCCAGTGCAGTTTCCTTGTTTCCTTGAATTGAATTTCTGGACTATTTCAGTGGAATTTTCACAACAAATATGTATTCCACAGCTATCATTAATTTTTTTGTTGTTCTTATTTGGACTATAAGAATATTTGTTATTTTCTTCACCCATTAGTTAGGAGATGTATATGTAGTAAATATTAATAAATATGTTTACATTTTACTAGATAGAATATAGTCAAATTGGATCAATGTTTAACATGATTTTTGAGATCATTTTATTTACAGTGATAAGATTTGTGTGTGGAAATGCTTAAAATGCTCTTATTTTTTTAAAGGACCTATCATTACGTTGTAGTTGGAAGGTATCTCTATATTAATTGCTAAATTTGTTTTTTTTTCTAGGAGTCTGAATATGTTTCTGCTCATCTTCATGAATGGATAGATCTGATTTTTGGCTATAAACAGAGGGGGCCAGCTGCAGTGGAGGCACTCAATGTTTTCTATTACTGTAGTTATGAAGGTATAAGCCTATACTTTTTCTCTTATGTTAATAAAAAATTATTTAATATGTGTTTATACATGGTATTTTTGGCATAACTATTTAACACAAGAAAGACTACATTTAAAAAATAATTTTAGTTATCTTTTCTATTTGAAAGGCTGCTGCTTTTTAAAAAAATAGTAGTTAAAATGTCAATTATTGGTGGCATAAAAGATTTTGATCTCTGGCCATATGTATCCTATTCAGTTGGTTCTGAGTATTCTGTATTAAATTGTTAGCAGACATTAAATAAGAGTTTTTAAAATTAAAATAACAAATTCTTCCAATGATAATAAGATGACAGTATTCTAATGTTTAGCTCTGGATCAAGAACATTTTCTGAAGGCTTTGAAAGGCTTAAGAAGGAGTTCTTTCCTAATCCTTCCATAGAGCTAATAGTTCTAAAGATTATAAATAGTGTGAAGTTTTATGAATTTGAGCAGAACCCACATGACTTTTGGTAAATAGACAAGCATGTTTTTACCTTGCTGTATTCATTTGATAACAGTTTTGTAGGAAGGTAGTATAGCATGGTGGTTAGGAGCATAGTCTTTGAAATCAGACTTTACCTAGTTTGGTCAATTACTAGCTATGTAACAATAGGGATTAAGTATAGCTGGTATAATCAGTTAGCCAGAATATCACCTTGCCCAACTTTTGTTAGATAAACTAATTTATAGCAGTAATTTTGTGTGGTTATTACACTTGTTTCAGCTTAACTATCATGAAGAAAGCAATCAGGTGTACTATGAGTATAGTGTGCATTTTTATAAGAGAAACTTTTATAGACTACCAGTTAACTTTTGTTTAAAATATTTTAGTTCTAAACAGTGGGTGGAATTTATTTTTGTACATATTTAATATCTGAAGCTTTACTGATTTTTTAAAAGTTATCTCTTTACAGTAGTTTTATAAATTGATGAACGGAATAATATTTTGTTGAAAATACACTAATCAGTCTCTGATATGTTAAACAGTTGTGTGGCTTGCTGATTTGTTTTCGCTCTATAGTGAATTGACTACTTCTCTTGGTTTTAGGAGCTGTGGATCTGGATGCCTTAACAGATGAGAAGGAAAGAAAAGCCTTAGAAGGGATGATTAACAATTTTGGGCAAACACCTTGTCAACTGTTAAAGGTAAAGCTTAAAAGTTATTGATTACCGAAGTCCAGAATTTAATTTCTAAGGAATAGTACTACCAGTAATTTTCAAGGTTTTTAATGATTTAAAACCTAATTTCAGAATTATCTAGAATTTGGAAAAAATTATACTGTCACTTTAAAAATAAATAGATTTAAATGATTGTTCCTATTTTTTAAAATTAATTTATTAATTTATTTATTTTTGGCTGTGTTGGGTCTTCCATTTCTGTGCGAGGGCTTTCTCTAGTTGTGGCAAGCGGGGGCCACTCTTCATCGCGGTGCGCGGGCCTTTCACTGTCGTGGCCTCTTGTTGCGGGGCACAGGCTCCAGACATGCAGGCTCAGTAGTTGTTGCTCATGGGCCTAGTTGCTCCGCGGCATGTGGGATCTTCCCAGACCAGGGCTTGAACCCGTGTCCCCTGCATTGACAGACAGATTCTCAGCCACTGCGCCACCAGGGAAGCCCATGATTGTTCCTATTTTGAATGTCAAAATACTGCAGTCAAAATCCACATATTCAGTCAATTCGTCTTAAGTCACAAAGGATTTATATTTACTCAGAAAGCCAATCACATTTATTTTGTTGTTTCTGGGAAAGGAAAAGGTGAGGTTGAAGGCCCCTGTCAGGTGAGCCTTCCTCCCTCCTTTATTAAATGGAGAAGTAGCTCTAACTGAGTACCGGTTAGGTTATACCATTAAAGCTGTTCTAATACTGGGACTCATTGCATGTATAAGACTTTTAGTAGCTGACATCTGCCCCCAAAGGGTTCTTATCATCCAGAGCCCAAACCCAGTCCTAAAAATCAAATTGCAGAATATATAAAATCGAAGTATAGATATTACTGTATTTCTTTTCCCATCCTAGTATCTGAAGTTAAATTATTGTCTTCCTGATTGCATACAGCTTTGGATTCATAGAAGTTAATCCAGTATTAGCTTGCAAAGACGTCTTGATCTTTGTTAGTATATGAATTTGGAAATGAGGAATACATAATAATATACCATTTATTAAGTTGATACTTTCCTATGCAAGCACTGTGCTAAGTGATTTACCTAACTTCACAGTAAATATTCAATTATCCTTACTTTTTACGTGATGAAGCCGTATTTCATAGAAATTAATACCTAGCCTACAACACCTTAGAAAAATCAAATACTTTTTTCCAACTTTATACAACTAGGATGTGACTGGGACAGAATTTGGATGCATGATCATCTAACTCCAAATCCTTTCTTCCATGCCATGTTTCCTCTGAATTAATAGCTGTTGAACTTGTAGATCATTTTTCCATTCTTATGGGCTGTTATTTATATCCTAATTATGACACTTCCACCTTAGTTAGTTGTATATTTATTTATTTGCCTCACTATATTATAATATGTTAAAGGCGGCAACTTTTTAAAAAACATTTTTGTATCTTTCTTGCATATAGTTTGTGGGCAGTAAGTATTTGTTGAACTGAAATCTCCACAGCTATAACAGCAACAGTATATCTAAACTCTGGCTTATAGATGAACTTCTGTTAATTCAGTTATCAGACCAAGATTTATAATTGTTACTATTCCTTAGCAACAGTTTGAATCCTCCAACATTGATTTTTGCAGCATACTCATATTTGAAATCAGTCTTTATTCCTTACCTGCTGATAGTCAGAAGGCAAAAGTAACAGAATAAAACACAACACTTCATTGGACTTTGAAATAGATTCTATAATATTTTTGCAGCAGCTTTATTTTTTTTTTACAAGGGCAGTGCTAATTAGTTTATAAGATAAAAAAATGACATAAAAATCAGCTTTTGATTTCAAATAAAGTGAATAATACTCACATGGATAATTCAGAGATAAATATTGAATTAGAGCTCTTAAATCTGTTTCCCATAATCTAATATTTTGCAATGGAGATAGAATCCTCTTTAGCTAGATTTCTATTCTGTA
This sequence comes from Orcinus orca, assembly GCF_937001465.1. NCBI lineage: Eukaryota > Metazoa > Chordata > Mammalia > Artiodactyla > Delphinidae > Orcinus > Orcinus orca. The sequence continues at coordinate 88,160,974 of NC_064565.1, forward strand.
TTTTAACTGTGGCATTGGAATATTAATTTGACTTGTAATTTTCTTCTCATTTAAAAAGGTGATAATATCTTTTGTTTCTGACATTAAAGGTAAGGAATAATAATAACTTATTTGAAAAGCAATGCAGTAATATCTATAATTTGATTCTGAGAATATTGACATTCAAATCTTATTTCAGGAATTAAAGATTCACCCGTATTATAAATTTTGACTTTTGAATAATGTATTTAATTTTACCAAACATATACATAAGCATGTACCATATTTATGGTACTTTTCTATGTGTTGAAAATCCAAAAATGAATATGACTTATTTTCTGACTTTAAGGTACCTATTGTCTAGTTGGGAAAGACCATAACCAACTATATGTAATACAACATAGAAAGAAATAAGTACTAAATAAAATACTAAATAATGTAGTGTGCTGAGAAAAATAATAGAATAGTTAATTCTGCCTTAGAGATTCAAGGGAGAGATCAGTACGAAAAACTTTAAAGTAGAAGTAGGGTTTCTCTAGGAATGAAGAGGGCCCGAACTCTGCCAAGGAAATTGAGCAAAAGCCAGGAGTTGTCAATAGTGCATGGTATGTAATCCATCATAGCTAGAGTTTGGTATGTATGAAGGAATATAGTGAGAGATATTTTAATGTAATTATGGAATTATTTTTTTCTTAATTTTTTTTGAAGGAACCACACCCTTCTAGATTATCAGCAGAGGAAGCAGTGCAGAAGCAAACCAAAACAGACACTTCAACCTTTAACTTATTTCAATACCTCCCTGAACTCAAGTCATTTTTTATAGAGGTAATATCCAATTTGATAATATCAAAGGATTTTCTCTGTGATTTCTGTACACTTCATTGTTCCTTTTGTCCTTTAATGGAGCGGGTGGATTTTAATACTTAATCCAAAATAGTAAATAATACTTCAGTAATATGTTCTTAGATTTTTTAAAACAACCTTGTTGAAAGCTTTTGTTTGCTGCTGTAATGTTTGTTTTGGCTTTCTTTCTTCCAACCTCACGTTCTCCCGAAGGAAACAAAAGAGGAAGAATAATCTGACTTAAATTGCTTTTTGTGTCAGTTGAGATGATATATAGAGGAAGTCTAAAATAACTTTTAATTACAGTGTCTACTCACATATAAAATATGGCCCATGAGTCAGATTGTTAATTGATGATGTCAGAAGGAATAGTCAAGTGGAGCAAGATAGATAGTTAATGCTGTTCTTGAAAGAGTACCTTCAAATTCACATGTTTAAATATACATATTGAATTACAGTTGATTCTTGAACAACACAGGTTTGAACAGTGTGGGTCCACTTATACATGGATTTTTTTTCAATAGTAAATACTACAGTACTACATAATCTGGGATTGGTTGAATTTGTGGGTGCAGAACTGCAGATAAGGAAGAAGCGCAGATACAGATATTATATTTATATATAAATTATATAATAATGCATGGAGGGTTGGTGTCCCAAACCCCTGAGTTGTTCAAGGGTCAGCTGTTCTTTGAATAGTTCAGAATGTGAATATGAAATGCATTAATACCTATAAATTTGGTTAGGATGGATAATATTAACTCTTTTGGAAGAATACAAAATGATAAAAAGTTACTAAGAATAGATTGGAGATGTGCATAGAACAAGGAATAACTCTCATGCCATACAGCAAACGGTGGTAAATGTTTTCTTAAAGGGCCAGATCGTAAATATTTTGGACTTTGTACCTACATATCATTTGAAGGTGCTTAATTCTTCCAGTAATGAAATGTGACAACATGATTTTGTCTCCCAGGGAAGCTCATTAGAGACTCAGCTCTGCCTAGCACATTCCAAAATTCTAGACTCCCAAAAGAAAAGCCTGTATTCAGACAATTGTTTGCACAAATAGTCTAGGCATAGTGAGCCACGTGTATTATTGAAGACAAGTTTTATATCAGTGTAAGGATGTCTTTGCCTGCCAAGTTCCCTGATGCCAGGCAATGGCCAACCTTGCAAGCAGCCTTTCTAAGGTGAGCAGTCTCAGTCCTGCTATGTTAACTTTTGGCTACACATAGGGCAACCCACAAAACCCTATTTGACCCCTAAAATGATGGACATGTAATAAGATATTATGTAATGCTGATAAAAGTATTTTCATCATACCTAATCATTTGTGGCATTGTTTTTTATAGTACAATACATTCTGAGTTCTGTCTGCAGATGCAATGGCATTTGCCCCTCTCTGCACCCACCCCAAGTCACAGGGTAGCTTTCCTCAGGGCCAGTGTCTGGAGCAGGATTAAGAACACAATAGATATCCTTGGGTACCAATAACTGGTAATCCCTTTTGATCATCATACAAGAAGGTGTTTCTCACTCATTCATATGAAAAGAGAAGGCCTCTTTTAGTTCTCTTCCTAGGTATTAAAATGGTGAAGAAAATTGACGTAGCAGTGAAAGCAAGGGGCTTATTAAATGGATTTCTTCAGATACCATTTCCATTTATGCTGTTTCAATGTCAGTTGTCTTCTCTTGATTAATTCACAGTATGAAGAGAAAAGATATGCATTAACTTCATGTGGTTATACATCATTATTTAGTTCATATAAAGCTCTTAGAAAAGCACCTGGCACATCGTATGTACCCACTAATGTTAGGTTATAATTTATTTAATAAATGTTAGGTGTAATTTATAAACTATTGTCACATCAAAAAACTTATTTCAAATCGTTTTTCTCTTTCACACTGTAATAAGATAATGGTGGATGTTTTCTGAGGACTGTCTTTATTTTCTGGTCCTTTGTTGTAGCTTTCAGGAAGGGCCTCAGGTAATGGAATAGATCTATTTTTTGAAAGTTAAACCCAAAAGGAAAATTCCATAAAATATAACTAGTTTTCCCATTTCACTTATTTGAGAAATGTTTTCTTATATGGTCTGTATTTTCTACTTTATATTCATGTCAGTACGGCATGGGAAAAGGAAAGGTTTTAAATCACTGGCTGTTTTAAATGGTTGACACTCCTTGAAATCTACATCCTTGTTTAACAGCAGCATAGTGGAATACAAGAGGTGATGGGTTTCAGAACTTTCAAGTCTGCCATTCAAACATGGTATATAATTCCTTTCCTATATTTAAAATTAAGTGATGATATGTTTTGATAGAGTACAAGGCTATATCTCAGGGTTTATCTTTAAAGAAATAGAAGTTTTCAATAATTTTTACCTAATAAAGATAGTAGAACCAGCCACTAAACCTCTGTCCTTTGTTTTATAGGGAATTAGTGATGGTATTCCACTAATAAAGGCCATTGTCCCCAAAAATCAGTCTCGTTCTTTTATTTCACAAGGCAGTCCTGAGTTACTGGTAAGTTGATTTATACCTTTTCACACTGCCATGTCTACAACCATTACAACTTATGAAAAAAATTGAGAAAATAAAATTTTTTAAGTCTTTTTTAAAAGCATAGGTAAGGGAATTCCCTGGAGGTCCAGTGGTTAGGGCTCCACACTTCCACTGCAGGGGGCCTGAGTTCAATCCCTGGTAGCCTGGTGGGGGAACGAAGATCCCACATGCTGCACAGCACGGCCAAATAAAAAAAGAGAGAAAATTTTAAAATAGAATTAATTTGACCAAGTATAAAAATGTATCTTTTAGGGGCTTCCCTGGTGGCCCTGGTCCGGGAGGATCCCACATGCCGCGGAGCGGCTGGACCCGTGGGCCATGGCTGCTGAGCCTGCATGTCCCGAGCCTGTGCTCCGCAACGGGAGAGGCCACAACAGTTAGAGGCCCACGTACCCTCCCCCCAAAAAAAAGTATCTCTTATTTACAGAGCTTTTAAGTAGTTCTGTAATCCTTTTTTAAAAAAATAAATTTATTTATTTATGGCTGCATTGGGTCTTCATTGCTGTGTGCGGGCTTTCTCTAGTTGCAGTGAGCGGGGGCTACTCTTTGTTGTGGTGCGCAGGCTTCTCACTGCGGTGGCTTCTCTTGTTGCGGAGCACGGGCTCTAGGTGTGCAGGCTTCAGTAGTTGTGGCACGTGGGCTCAGTAGTTGTGGCTCACGGGCTTAGTTGCTCCATGGCACGTGGGATCTTCCTGGACCAGGACTCGAACCCGTGTCCCCTTCATTGGCAGGCGGATTCTTAACCACTGCGCCACCAGGGAAGTCCTAGTTCTGTAAATCTAAAATTTATTTGGAATAATAAATATGTGAAAATACCAGGAACTTTTGTACGAGAAAATTGTGATGTAACTTCTTACTAGATGTTAAAATTTATCATAAGCAGTGAGAATAATGAAAATGAGATATAATACAGAATTGATAAAGGTCCGTCCACATGCAGGACATATTAGTGAGTACTTGAATTTCGTCATTTAATCCACCTAACAATCCTGTGAGATAGGCACAATTATTATTTCCCTTCCTCAGATGAGGAATTAAAACTCAGAAGTAACTTGCTCAAAGTCACAGAGCTAGCAAGCAAGGGACCCTGGCAAATGGACCAAACCTAGGTCTGTCTTATTCTAATTCTGTCACTTAGAAATGATAAAAATTGAGCATAGCACAGTGAAAAGTAGAAATTCCAGAGTTAAACCTATTTTTCTAATTATCCATATTGTGTGTTTGCATAGAAAAAACATCTAGAAAGATATACAAAAATAGTAAGTACTTTTGAGTGGCAGAATTCTTGTGATTTTTCAGTTTTAATACCTGTATATTTTTAAGTTATCTGAATTTTTTTTGGTAATCTGTTACTTTTATCAAGGGAGATAAAACTTTCCATTTTTTAATGCAAATATTCACTGTTACTATCCCTAATAAAGGGAGACCTTCTTAATAATTCTTCATAAGATCTACTTATGATTTATGTTCTAAATGATAGGTGTCTTATTTTTATGGTAAGACTTGATCCTTAATTTCTTCTGACTGCCAACTAATAGATACTAGTAAACTTTGAGAAATTTTGAGGAAAATAATCTTATACTAAAGAAAGATACATTGGGACAGCTTTTCTTGCAGTAGGATAACAATGAGCTTTTTAACCATTTGAATTATTTTAAGACTTTCTTAATGAGTATCGTGTTTTAAGTACACAATCCCACACTATTCCCTAAGTGACAAATGCTAACATCATGTGAGCATTTGGTTATTCTATGTCATTTTCTTTAATTTTCATTTAATGTTTGTCTTCATGTGTTTCTTTTCCAGATAACAGTAAGCATGAATTACGTTATTGGAACCCATGGATGGCTGCCTTATGACAGAAACATTTCTAATTACTTTACATTCATCAGGGATCAAACTGTGACAAATCCAAAGTAAGTAAGTGAACATTTAAAGCAGAACAGGTACAGCTAGTACCTTATTGCCAGGAAAAGCAAATAGATTAAACTTTCCAACTTCCAGCTTTCCTGATCCTGGCATACCCTTATCTTGTCTACTTTGAGGCTGTTTACAGAATTGACAGTCTTACTAAATTGGCTTTGAAAGTCAAGATTTAAATCTTTTCCACACCTTCACCAATCTCAACTTCTTTACACTTAACCCTTGAGACTATTTTGTTACATGTATTTTTGTTTAATGAATAATATAAGATTAATGTAGTTTATGAATGTATTTATCACTTATCAATAGACATTTCAAAATGAACAGTTGAACAGACTTATTTTTTATTTCTTTTTGGAGAGATTTAAAAAATAGTTCATATCGGTCTAAGTGATCTTTTAAAGAAGAGTCTAATATTTAATTGTGTTTACAGAACTCAGCGTAGTATGAATGGACCTTTTGCTCCAGGGCTGGAGATCACTTCTAAGTTATTTATAGTATCACATGATGCAAAGTTGCTTTTTAGTGCTGGACACTGGGATAATAGCATTCAAGTGATGTCACTTACAAAAGGCAAAATTGTTTCACACAATATCAGACATATGGGTAAGCATTAACTTTTTTTTCCCCGTAAAAAATTTTTTGTTTTTTTCCTAACCATAATAGTAGTACATACTCCTTATAAAAAGCATAAATTTTACCTTTGAAGCTAAGTGAACTTTTTAATAGAGTTATGTTATGAATATTATATTCTTTCTTTAAGAGTGTCTAATGTATTTTGGTTATACTAAGCACTATATAAATTAAATACAGCTTCATAGTATCTGAAAGATGCTAGGCTAAGTCTGAAAAAATTGGTTGTTAGAATTAGAATTTTATGAAAAAATGGTAAAAAAAAATCTGTCATAGTTGAATAAGAAAGCAACTGTCCTATTCTTTAGTAGTAAAGCATGAGAGAGGTAAAATTGCTGAATATAGTTTAACCAGATGCTTCCTTTTTTTTTTAACCTTTATCTATCTATCTATCTATCTACTTATTTATTTTGGGCTGTGTTGGGTCTTAGTTGCAGCACATGGGATCTTTTGTTGCAGCACGCGGGCTCTTCATTGTGGCATGCAGGCTTCTCTGTAGTTGTGGCGCGCGGGCTCCAGAGTCTGTGGGCTCTCTAGTTGCTGCACATGGGCTTAGTTGCCCCGCGGCATGTGGTATCCTAGTTCCCCGACCAGGGATCGAACCCAGGTCCCCAACATTGAAAGGTGGATTCTTAACCACTGGACCACCAGGGAAGTCCCTAACCTGGTGTTCTTAGTGTCTCAGTCTTTTCAATGTAAGAATAAAACATTGAGTAGATTTTTTCCTAATAAACCCATTAGGGAAGGGGAATGGAGTCTGTTACTAATTCTGCGCCAGTGACTCCCAAGGTGTCACTTAGCTCAGGTTTTTACAGTTTAGGAAAAATGTATTTTATATTGTGAATTTACAGTGTAATATGTACTATTTTGGCTATGGACACATATTCTATAGGATTGCAGTTCCAGGGGGAATAGAAGGTGAATGGGGATAAGAGAGTAAGGGAGCAGAGAAGCATATCAAAATTAAGTGGAGATCCATTTAAAAGCTACCTAATCTCCTGCCAATATTTTTGACAGGCATTCCCTTGCCTCATGTCTACTCTTCACCGTCAAAGAAGGGTGGCCTCAAAGAAAGCTCTCCTACATGATTTTAGTGCTGCTCCTTTTTTATGTCAGTCTTTCCCAGTGCTTTTCCAATGCCATTCCTACATTTCTCCCTGCTAGAACAACTAATTTAGTAATAGTTTGAACATGACCTAAAATTGCCCTTATGATTCTGTTCTAGCCAAACTATGCCATTTCATTTTTTTACATTCCTTTTTCTTACAGATATTGTGACTTGTTTGGCTACAGATTACTGTGGAATACATTTGATTTCTGGTTCCAGAGATACTACATGTATGGTATGGCAGATAACCCAACAGGTAGTCACTCATTTAAATACTCTTGGTTTGGATCAGAGATTCACCCTGGGAATACTATTGAGATGTTCTAATAGAATACTGAATTTTTCTCTTACATTGAATGATTATTTGAGCTCCTTTGCCTCCTTTTACCCCTCATTCTGTTCTGTCTTAATCACCACTTTTTTCCCTAGGTTTATTGTTTGATTCATGACCTTATCTCATATTACCTTCCAAAGATAGCTCCTTATTAACTTCTTCTAGGAAAACAATTATTTTTCTTTTCTTTGTTAACATGATAATATTCCTATTTTCCTTTCAGGTGGAACTACTAGAAATTATAGATTTAGAATTTTCATCAACCTTATTGTGTACTCTCATGATAATGTTGGTGCAAGGAAGTGTCTTTTTTCTTTATGGCTTCTGGATTTTCTACCTTGCTTAGAAAAGTAAACAGGCGTTTTCTCACTCCAAGTTTATAAAAATATCATCTAAAATAGTTCTTGTAACACTTTTCTTATTTTATTTTTTAAAATTTCAATCTTTAATCCATTTCTATATTTTATAATACAGAATATTTAATATTAGATATATAATTATGTAGAAAGTCATTTATGCCAGCATAAACGATTACCTACTAAACTGGATCTTTTTCTGTATTCCCCATTCTTTTACATTTATCTATTTCTGTGTCAACACCAAAATGTTTTTACTTTAGTAGTTTAATATTTGATAAGGCAAATCCCCTCTCACTGTGTTTCCTTTATTAACCACAGCTGTTCTTATATGAATATTTATTCTTCTGTATGAACTTTAAAAATACTTTATATCCTCCTCAGAAAACTTCATTTTAGTCTTAATGAAATCATATTTATATATTTATTTGGTATGGATTGACATGTTTATAGTTATTCCTATCCAAAAATAGGAAATGTCTTTCCATATTTGTTTCAGGTCTTTTTTCAATGTCCTTTGATTTTTTTTTTTTTTTTTTCGGTATGCGGGCCTCTCACTATTGTGGCCTCTCCCGTTGCGGAGCACAGGCTCCAGACGCACAGGCTCAGCGGCCGTGGCTCACGGGCCCAGCTGCTCTGCGGCATGTGGGATCTTCCCGGACCGGGGCACGAACCCGTGTCCCCTGCATTGGCAGGCGGACTCTCAACCACTGCGCCACCAGGGAAGCACTGATAATATTTTTTAATAATTTTTTTCCATTTAGATCCTGTATTTTGTTATATTTACTTTTAATTATCCTATTTTTATGACTGTTTCAGTGGGATTTTTAAATCATTTTTATTTGTAACTATTGCTAGTAAAAAAAAAAAGCTATTGATTTCTATACAGTTATCTTATATCTAATCAGTTTACCAAATCCTCTTATCTAGCTCTCATAATTATTAGTATTTCTTGGATTTTCTGAAAACAAGGTAATATACATTAATGTGATCTGAAAAAATAGTGATTTTCTTTATCTTTTCCAATATACTAATTATTTCATTTTCTTACCCTCATACATTATTAGCAAATATAATAAAGCAAGAAAATTATAGTGAGCCTCCGTGTCTCATGTCTGATTTTGATGAAATTACCTTCATTATTGTGCCATTTAGTATACTGTTTGCTGTTAGGTTTCACTAGGTTTTTTAAAATTTATTTTATTTCAGTAGTTATCTTCCTTCCTTTTTTTTTTTTTTGGTAGGCTTTTAGTTTTAATAAAATTTCAATTTGCAGAAAAGATACAAAGGTAGCACATTTTTGCCATTTGTCTTAGCATTCTCTCCCAATCTTTTTCTCAGTATCTTTTTTTTTCTGAATATTCTAAAAGTTGGAAACTCTATGTTCCTTTACCCCTAAACACTTCAGTGTTTTTTCTAAGAACAAAGACATTCTTATACATAGCCACAGTGCAGTTATCAAAACTGAAATACTTAACATTTATACAATACCAGTATCTAATCCACAGTCCAGGTTCTAATTTTGTCAGTAGTCCTAATAATGTTCTTTACAGCTATTTTCCCAGTTTCTCTTTCTTTTTTAATTTATAGTTTTACTTTTTCTTAATGTAATGTATTATGTTGAGAAGTGTCCTAGGTTTGAACCATCCTTGAATTTCTATAATAAGCCCATATAATTCATGAGATATAGTTATATTTTACTGCAGGATTTTATTTGCTAGTACTTTAGTTATTTCTTTACTTATAAGTGAAATAAATCTGTTTTTATTTTGTCTTTGCATGTTTAGTATTAAGATATGCAACCTTTATAAAATGAATTTGAGAAGAGTCCATCTTCCTCTGTAACTTGAATTGATTAAATAATATAGGAATTACTTAATATTTAAAAATTAGATAGAGTGGACTAAGCACTCAGACTGATACTCTTAGAGGAAGACAAATGTGACCCAAGTAATAGAGTGTCAGGGAGAATTCATTTACATTGTATAATGCTCGTAGAAGATCTGGGCATTTATCTATGATAATCATAAACCAAATACCATGGAAACTACTCATAGAAAGTACTGTATCAAACAAAGCACACTAAAAACAGATGAAGGAAACAAGTGCAGAGACATTCCCTGCAATAAACTGTGTTATTAGAAGAATATAATAAGAATATCATTCAATAAAATAGGACCTCAAAGATGAAATTATAAACTAGCATAATAAGATGAAAAGGGAGATTGCAGAAGAATCAAGCTGAGACTAAAACCAATACTGTTACAATTATAAATAAACCCAATGCAGAAGCATCAAGGAACAAATTTGATGTGACTGAAAATCAAATTATTAGCATGGAAGAAAGATTTAAAGTAAAGTGAATAGAAATGAAAAAAAAAGGATTAAAGCAATTAGAAAAAGAATGATAGCTATAGAAATCAAAGACAAGTCAGCATAAAGATAATTGATGTCCTTGAAATAACGACTCCAATAAATGAAAAAGAGAAAGTATTCAGAGATGTTGTAATAGAAGAAGTTTCTTCCAAGTAAAGGAAGAATAATTCTGTAGATGAAAAGGGCAAATAATATACCTGTTAAAACTAATCCAAATCAATCAACTTTGAAATTCTTCAGATTAAGTTTTTGAGCTTGAAAAGATTGAGAATAATTTGAGAATCCAAGGAGAAACCCAAGAATGAGTACTTGTATGAGTAGACTTAGTGGTAAGAACTAGTTGCAATATCAGTTTGTGATTAGACGGTTTAAATACAGTATAAACCTTTTTAAAGAAAATAGCATACAAGAAAATTACCTTTGCTATTCTGTTTTTATATTAGGGAGGTGTTCCTGTGGGCCTAGCATCTAAACCGTTTCAGATTCTGTACGGACACACTGATGAGGTATTGAGTGTTGGCATCAGCACTGAGCTAGACATGGCAGTGTCAGGATCAAGGGTAAGATTTCACCTTTAAAAATACTGATTTCTTTAATACAAATTCAGAGGCAATATTTATATTTAATTTTTTTTCTAGAAGAATTGGTAAAAGCATAGAAATTTTATACTGTGTTTGCCTTGAACTTTGCAAAAGTAGAAAAATACAGAAAAAAAGAGACTAGATTCTATTTGGGGATTTTACTGGTCTTAGTAAGACTTGAAATTTCAAGATTGGAATTTTTCCTAAGGTCCATGTGTCCTTGGTAGAATAATCATTTTCTTAGTTCCTTTACCATATTTCTTTCTCTTGCTCAGTTTCTTTTCTTCTTTTTTGTTCTTCTTTTCTTTTCTCATTTTCTAATATTTTCTGTGTGTAGGATGGCACTGTGATTATACATACCATTCAGAAAGGTCAGTATATGCGGACTTTACGACCACCCTGTGAGAGTTCTCTGCTCTTGACCATTCCCAATTTGGCTATATCTTGGGAAGGACATATTGTCATCTACTCCAGCATTGAAGAAAGTACCACCCTCAAGGTATATAACAGTTTCATGCAGTAGGGCTAGACTATCTGTAAGCCTGTCTTCTCCTTCCCACATTGTGTACATATGAGGAGGCATTCTGAAGAAGGAAAGAACACCATATTTTGAAAAGGATGTTTTCCTTTCATCATTCAATTTGTTCATTCCCTATCACAATATTAGCCTCATGTTTGATTTTGTTTTAGGGCTTTCTATAGCCCTATATGACTTCAAAAATAATTTCTGATTATGTGGGACTTCATAAGCTCAGGTGGAAATTACAACTGAATTAAATTCTTTTTGCACAAGACAGGGTATAAATAAACTAACTGTGAATTTTATATGTTTATTTCCTTCCGGTGATAAAGCTTTTTAAAAAATTAAGATAACTTTTTTTTTGTTTTTAATTTTATTTATTTATTTATGGCTGTGTTTGGTCTTTGTTTCTGTGCTAGGGCTTTCTCTAGTTGTGGCAAGCGGGGGCCACTCTTCATCGCGGTGCGCAGGCCTCTCACTATCGCGGCCTCTCTTGTTGCAGAGCATAGGCTCCAGACGCGCAGGCTCAGTAATTGTGGCTCACGGGCCCAGTTGCTCCGCGGCATGTGGGATCTTCCCAGACCAGGGCTCGAACCCGTGTCCCCTGCATTGGCAGGTGGACTCTCAACCACTGCGCCACCAGGGAAGCCCAGAGAACTTTTTTAGTTTTGTTTTAAGAATGTGGGTTTTGTTGGATGAGAGTTTTAATTCTTTTGGAGGGGTGAGATTTTTAATTCTATTAAAGAGGAGGAGTACTTGTTTAATATTTATTTACTTAGCAATCTGATTGAAATCACTTTAACAATATTTCTACCTACTTTCTCTTTAAGTATAACCATTTGTTTATTCCAAAATTTTAAACCCAGTCATCATTCTGTGATAGTCATAGTTTTAATTTGAGATCATTAAATTTTCTTCAACTAATCTTTGCAGGATAAGAATGCATTGCATTTGTTTTCTGTAAATGGCAAGTATCTACGGTCTCAAGTCCTGAAGGAACAAGTATCAGATATATGTGTAATTGGAGAGCACATTGTCACAGGCAGCTTACAAGGATTCCTGTCCATAAGAGATCTCCACAGGTAAATAATAAGAATTATTAAAGTATCACTTCGGAAAAGATGGTAGTATTTTCAGCCCAGAGAGAGTAAAATCTGTAATCTAAGATTTCTAATCTTTTTTTTTTTTTTTTTGATGTTGGGGGTAGGAGTTTATTAATTAATTAATTTATTTTTGCTGTGTTGGGTCTTCATTTCTGTGCGAGGGCTTTCTCTAGTTGTGGCAAGTAGGGGCCACTCTTGATCGCGGTGTGTGGGCCTCTCACTATCGTGGCCTCTCTTGTTGCAGAGCACAGGCTCCAGACATGCAGGCTCAGTAGTTGTGGCTCACAGGCCTAGTCGCTCCGCGGCATGTGGGATCCTCCCAGACCAGGGCTTGAACCCATGTCCCCTGCGTTAGCAGGCAGATTCTCAACCACTGTGCCACCAGGGAAGCCCAGATTTCTAATCTTTTTGTTCATCATTTATTATGAACATGTCTTTTTTGGCAACTATGAAAAAAATTGGGGAAGATGAAGTATTTCTGGGTTGGTAATGAAATATAGATGTACATTTTTAAAATGCAGAAAATTTTATGTTGTGTACATTTTACCACAATTAAAACAATTTTTTTTAAGTAGCCAGAAAAAATTTTTTTCATAGTGCCAAGCCTGGATTATGGATTTGGAAATTTGTACAATTATAGTTTGAATTTTTAGAAACTAAAGTTAGGTTTAAAAAAATTTTTTTAATTGTGCTAAAATAAAGTATTTTTAAGGTTAGCACATCTGTTCTTGATTTTGTATGTCTGTGTTTAAAATTGATGAGGAGTCTTTTGTTACTTCACCCAGTGAAGGAAAAGATGTTTGAAAAATGGATATGTTTTTAAGTTTGGTATTCTTCATGTTTACCAACTTATATACACAAAGCATTGTTATTCCCTGCATGCCCAAATACATTTTTTCTTTTCTTCTCATTTAAAAAACTTACTGTGACATATTTATACTCCTCAAAGTATCTTGGCCCCTCCCAAAGCCCTTTTTTCTGAATCATTTCCTGATCCAGAGTGTTCTCTTATTACATTCATATCAGAATCACTTCTGTACCAACATCGCTTCCCTGTTTTTGTATTTTCCTTCTCATTTTTGTCATTCTTTCTCATGTGGTAGAGCATTGAGTCCACATTTCAGTAACGTCTTTCCAATATTTTGTATTACAACCCTAATCTTAGGGTATTGTTAGGAGAATCCCAAATTAGAAAAAAATTAATGGAATCTTCTGGCAGGTTAGTCTAGACCATAGTATGTACATCCTAAGATTCTTCAATCTCTAATCATAAAAGCTGTGAGCATTTTTCATAATGGGGTGTTATATTTTATACCATATTATATTTTAAAATATTTTATATTGTATATTACATCTTTTAAGACAAAGCAAATATACCAATTTTATTTACCTTATCCCCCACCAACACACAGTTTTTGAGCTTTTGCCCTTTTTATCCAACTTTTGCTCATTAATCAACAAGGTGAAAATCGTTTCGTGAGAGCACATATATATGGTTAGAAGGCAAACAGATGTTGGAAATAGAAAAAAAAAATCTGTTAAGTATTTTAAGTAATACTATAAATGTGGGCCTTTGTGTCACTCAGGTTTTCTGAACCTAAGTTCCCACATCTGTAAAATTAGAATGCAGAATTAGATGATCATTAAGTTATCTTTCAGGTATAAAATTCTGTGAATCCATTGTATATCCATGTAATTATGTGTGTGTTTTTTATTTCTCTTCTAGTTTGAATCTCAGCATCAACCCATTAGCCATGCGATCGCCTATCCACTGTGTTTATGTAACCAAAGAATATAGCCATATTCTTGTAGGATTAGAAGATGGCAAATTGATTGTCGTGGGTGTTGGCAAGCCAGCTGAGGTAAAACCTAGCATCAAGAATTTAGTTTCCCGTACTGTTGGGGATTCCTTCGGTTCTTTATTCCGGCTGAATCAGAAGTCTCCATTATGGATAAACAAATTGAAAAACAAATTTGATTTTTCAAACTACAGTAAATGAAAGGGGATAAAACTAGTATTCAAGAGTGATGTTTATATTATGATATTATTGAAATCACACATTTAACAGTTTATAACTCTATATGAAGAAGAAAGTTCTTTTATTCTGTTTTTCCAAATCTAGATTTTAGACCACATACTTGAATTTTTAATACATAAAAGCATTTGTAAAAAATGAAATATAGACTCAAACAACAAAACTACTTACCTTATTATTATTATTTTGTTAATTTGCCCATGCTGCGCAGCTTGCGGGATCTTAGTTCCCTGACCAGGGATCAAACCTGGGCCCAGGCAGTGAAAGCACTGAGTCCTAACCACTGGACTGCCAGGGAATTCCCCAAACTATATACTTAACTTTAATTTCAACAAATATTCAGCATGATTGTATGTCAGTTGTACTTTTGTAAAAGCATCATTTTTTTTTAACTTGGAACTACAAATATCCCCATACAAATGTGCTAATTCTCAATGAATTTCCTGTAGTTCCTATAAATTTATTTGCCAGTGGTTTATTAATTACTGAATATTCAGATATAAATGTAACACTGTTCCTATGAAAACTTAGTGGCTATACTCCAAGTAATCTAGTTATTCTTCTAGAAAATTTATTTTGTTACACAGACTCATATTTAAGCATTATAAATTTTTATTGGTATCATTGGTCTTTTCTGAGAAATCTAAAATGACCTCTGTACAGGTTATTTCAAGAGAAGACATTACTGAATAACATACTGTCAGTAGTTATAATAAATCTATTACAGATCATAGGAACCTTTTTCTAAATAAATATTTTAAGGTTTTGTTAGTCCTTATACTCTTTTTCAGGATATTATTTTAACAAGAGAGGTCTTATTAAATTAAAATGATTGGGACTTTCCTGGTGGTCCAGTGGTTAAGACTTCGCCTTCCAGTGTAGGGGTGTGGGTTTGATCCCTGGTCGGGGAACTAAGATCCCATGTGCCTCCTGGCCAAAAAACAAAACATAAAACAGAAGCAGTATTGTGACAAATTCAATAAAGACTTTAAAAAATGGTCCACATCAAAAAATCTTAAAAAGGGCTTCCCTGGTGGCGCAATGGTTGAGAGTCCGCCTGCCGATGCAGGGGACACGGGTTAATGCCCCGGTCCGGGAAGATCCCACATGCCGCGGAGCAGCGAGGCCCATGAGCCATGGCCGTTGAGCCTGCGCGTCCGGAGCCTGTGCTCCCCAACGGGAGAGGCCACAACAGTGAGAGGCCCGCGTACCGCAAAAAAAAAAAAAATCTTAAAAACAATAAATTAAAGTGATTGCGACAACATTTAGTTTCAGGTGTAATGATTCCCCAAATAATGTCAGCAAGTCTGTATCTCGATATTTCACTTACATTTGAAACATTTTAAGCGTTTTTACATTCAGTAGTAGAGTTTCTTGATTAATATATTTCCCAAGTAAAGATTTCCCTTCTGTCCTCTGCTGTGATGATTACTTGAGAACTCTGCTTAGACATTACTCTTTGAGTATGTTTCACTTTCTATGGTTTACTCAGGTGCCTTTAAATTTGCCTGCCCTCCAACTTAGGTAATTTGTTAAGTTTACAATTTTACTGAATTAAAAAAAAATGAAATGACGTTATGTGCACACATTTAAAAAAAAATTGATTGGAAATAAAATACCTAAGTAGCTTCATTTCATAGGCCTACATCAGTGTTTTGTAATATTTACCAAATAAGTTTTTGGTCCTCATTGAAAGATTTATGTATAGTCTACAACATATGGAATTTGAATTGTGTATAGATTTTGAATAAAAGTATTTTTTATCGATTTTATATCTTTGTAAAATACATTTTCCATCAGCTGAATTATGGACCTACTTTATTAATAAATAATCTAATTGAGTACTCAGAATTTTGCATATTTATTAAATACAACTTTATGTGAACGTGTAGAAATTAAATAGATCAATAGTTATGAAAAGAGTTCTATTTCAACATCTATTTTTATCTAAAATATCAAAATCTTGATTAATGTATATTTTTAAATCATGTATCAGTTTTTTTTGTTTTTGGGTTTTTTTTTTTTCGGTACACGGGCCTCTCACTGTTGTGGCCTCTCCCGTTGCGGAGCACAGGCTCCGGACGCGCAGGCTCAGCGGCCAAGGCTCACAGGCCTAGATGCTCCGCGGCATGTGGGATCGGGGCACGAACCCGTGTCCCCTGCATCGGCAGGCGGGCTCTCAACCACTGCGCCACCAGGGAAGCCCCATGTATCAGTTTTACATATTATACTGTCAGTATAAAATCCATATTTATAAATTAGATGTTAAAGTGGAACTAGATTAATGGAAATAATGGTTTTGGAAATACATCTGGAAATGAAAATGCAAAGCAAATATGCCAAAGTGTCTTTGCCTGCGGTTATCTTTTATCGCTCCAATAAGTAGACCCTAGAAAAGTACCATTAAAAAAGGGAAGCAGATGAAGCACCATTAAAAAGTAGATTGCGTTGTACGTTGTATTAAATTAAAAAGTTGTACGTTGGTATTAAATCTTTCTCAACTAAAAGACAATCAATGAAGAAAAGCCTTTCTTTAATTATTATTAATTAAGAATCATTAAAATGTTAATGATTCTGCTAACAAAACCTATTTCTTGTACATTCTACAGAATCATTGTCTTGTATATCAATTTCATTATTTTTTATTATTTTTTTTCCTTGTTAATAACATCTCTTCTTCATTTTTCTGGATTACTTTAAACAGATGCGCTCAGGTCAACTTTCTCGAAAATTGTGGGGATCTAGCAAGCGGCTCAGCCAGATTTCAGCTGGAGAAACTGAATATAATCCTCAAGATTCCAAGTGATTGTTATTTCTGCCGTCTGTCATGGATAACTGAAATTTGATTTATTGCTTTGTCACTTTAATCTGTGACAGATTAAATGTGATATTAAATCACTTTAATGTCACATCTCTCAACTATCTTAAATGTTTCAGGGCTGTTATCCCTGAAAATCATTTAGGGATTACCAAAATTTGGTATCGTATGTGTATAAAGTCATAGGTTATATTATTATTATCCACTAAAAAAATTTCTGGTTAACATCACTGAATCTATCTTATTAACTAATTCTTGGTCTACACTAAGATGAATTTGAGAAAATACATTTGATTAGATTTAGTAGTTTATTTCTAAAGATCATTAGATCCATTTAAAAAAATAAACTTCTAAAAATAAAGAAGCTAAATTCAATTTGCTTATTCTAAACAGCAAAAGTTGAGGTATTTCTAATAAAAGTAGCAATAATGGGACAGTTGAGAGATATGGCTTTTAATACATTCTTTAGTTAATCATTCTCCTATTTACTAAATAAATCATCCTAAATACATCAATTTTATTATGGAACTTCTGATTGGAGGTAATATTTTAAAAGCATCTGTTGCATACTTGGATTTTTAAAACTCAGTGTAAATTACAGGTTTTCATGATAAGTTGAAAACAAGACTTTTGAAACTGGTACATTGGCTCATCCCACTACTACTTAGCATAGTACTAATGAGAATTTATTGCAATGTATTATTATTATCCTTAAATAATAAATGTTGAGTAGGAGTAAGAGAAACTAGAGACACATTTTGTGGATATATTTCATTAGTAGTAAGAGTTAAGGAAAAATGCTCATTATGATTTTGACAGCTGGGTCCTTTAAGTAGCATCTGCAGCTCAATTTATATGTGCAAAGTACAAAATTTCTTGGCTTTTTCTTTATTAAACACTGTGTTTTCCCCCAATAATTATTGGAGTTGGCAATGATACCCAACATTTTTACTTACTTCATATGATTGATGAATGAACCAAAAAGATATGCATAACTTAAACTAGTCATTTGGATATAGTAATTTTTTAAAATACACGTTTCTATTTCATGTTATGTATAACTTTCAGGATTAAAATTAATTTTATTATACATAGCTAGATGTTACATTATGCTTTTAAACTAAAAGGCTGATAGATTTAATTCAAAGAGATTGTTAAACTTTGTACTTTTATAAGGTCATATTTTGAGTTAGAAAGTTTTTATAACTACGAGTGTCCTTAATCCGAGATTCCACAGGTTGGGGGGAATTTATGAATCCCTTAAAATTGTGTGGAAATTCTGTATGTTAGCTGCATTTTTTTTTTTCTTCAGGAATGAATGGTTGGGTGGCTTTATTAAAAGGGTCTGCGATTGGGGGAAAAAAGACTTTTTACAATACCTTTTAAAAATAATAATATTCTTTTTTCTACAAATTATAGATTTCCTTATATCCAATTGTCTTCTCAATTGAATCTTTGAGAAATTCTTCCTTTGTAGTCCTCTCCTGTTGCCCACGGTATCTAATACCCTTTTCTTTATAATCGTATGAGTGAGTACAAAATTTATGAGAAGTAAAGGATTTTGTTTAGGGAAACTTTTTGATAGATTTGATTGGCTTGTATTAGGACTTGTAAAAAGTTATAGAAGAATTTTCTTTCCAGTTATTTAAAATCCTCTGTTTTATTCAGTAAAAAAAGTTATGTTTTAGGTAAATCACACTGAAATAAACTGATGCAGCAAGTGTAAAGTAGAACATATGCAAATGTGAAGGTTTCCTTTTTGAGGACTTCAGTAACTAGTGGTGAAAATGTCTCAAAACAAGTCAATAGAGATAATTATCATATATTAAGATTTATTTCTTCTGTTTTTTCATTCTATTTTCATTTTTATCTTATATATTTTAGGAAGTTTCAAGTCAAGAGAAACAAAATGATGGGGTTTTTGTATTTTAAATTTGATTTTTAAAAAACTGTTTCTAAATCAAAACTTTGGAAATGTTTCTTTTGCCTATTTATCTAGAGATTTTGGTATAAGGATGTTTATTTTTAAGGTCACTTAATATTGGTTTTGGAAGTTATTTTGGATGATTATAAGTTACAAAAAAATTTAACTTAGATTATTAGGGGAAAATTCCTAAATTTTTGGTATTTTACTTTGCTACTGTTTAGATGGAGGAGCTAAACAAGCAGTATTATAGCACAAATATGAAGAAGCTTTTTTCACAGTAGATACCCTACCTAGAGTAATAGTAGATGTTCAGAGCAGTGGGATTAACCCTTATATAATATTTTCCAAAAAGTGAAAACCAAAAATGTAAAATTTTGAGGAAAATCTTTGAGAATATTAGCAACAGTCTAGAAGAATGGAACTTAAAGTTTATTAAATAAGCAAATATAGTAGTAGCATTGGCTGAATAATTCCTCTTTTGAACAGTTTAGACCACTGATTAAAAGTCACTAGATAAAAATCACTGTGAAGATATACCTTGAGGGATTATGGTGTATTTACATGTTACCCATAGAAATTATTTCTGTATTGTATAATGGGAGAAATGAACAGTATCATTAGAGTGCAGTAACAGGTGGACATTTCAGATGATGAATATAATATCTCAGCTGTTATATGAAGTGTGTTGTCTTTGAAGAACTTTTCATCTGCTTTTGTTTCTTGACACTCATGATAGAAATAAAAATGTCAGCATCCTGATGATGTGGAGGAATTTATACTAAGGAGATGATTTTTTTTAGAAAGTGAGGTCAAGTATTAAAACATACAATAGGGGTACTCATTTAGAGAATAAAGAAACTTTATAAGATTTTTTTTTTCAACTCTTCCCAATCAGTATTCTGTCATTACTTAGATAAAATTGGAGGAGAGAAGAAAAAATAGAGTTGGGCATGAATGAAGCTTGGCCAGTTGTTTAAAATCATATAAGCCTGTGAAGCTCATGTCATCTATGAATCATTTCTATTCGTTTCCTTTAGGTCGCAGTGCTTTTTCAGGTCACATCCTTTTGTAGGAGAGAAAATGCCAATTATTCATTTGTCATTAACTAGGCTTCCTTCTTTCTCTATGTAAGGCATATAAAAATTATCCTTCAAGAACTAGTACTGAAAATCAGTTTAATGCTTCTGAAGGAATAAGTGTACCCTCATAATTAATTAGAACTTAGATTTGAAAGTTAAATCCTTACCGAAGATTTTTTGTATTTTGCTTTAATAGGAGTAAGCAGAGGAAATTGTTAACTTAATACCCTATTTTTATTTAATGATGACACATGACACATGGCCTTTGCCTTTAAGTATATTTTATATTGCTACTAAAGAAATCACTAATGGAAATCTTTTAATTGAATTTAAAGAGGTTAGCTCCTTTTATATATTTATATTTATAAAGTGAATAGCATTGTCTTTATCACCTTTCCAATGAAAAGATGCAAGTGCATGGACTATATATAAATATTATATAAATATTAAATAATATTATATAATATGTAATGTCCTGTGGGGGTGTATATATATGAAGGTTGGTCTCTTAAAATACATCATTAAATATGTAAACCATAAATAAGTTCTTAAACCTGTCTTTAGGATATAGTTTTTGACTGATATAAGAAATGAAATGCATTTTTTTTCTCTAAATCTAATCTGTTGTTTTCCTTTATTAGGCAGACTCATAGCTTGTCCTAATTACTGTTTCTCTCATCAACTAAAACTGTTCTTTCCCAGTAAGTGACCAGCCTTAAACATTTTTATCACTTTAAACAAATACTGTTCTCAGTATTCTTTTTGCCTAATTCATTTATCATACGTACATTTGATTTGCTTTAAACTTGATCATCCAGAACATTGTTATAGAGAGTTTTCCTATATCAGAGCCCTTGTTGTGTTTTTTCTGATGACATTAGGCAACAATATAGTGTTATCAGTCATCATTGGCCACAACTTTACTTCTTTAATTTGAATCTAGCATTTTCAAGGCCATTGTTTCTTAACTGAGATTGTAGATCAGACTTCTCTGTGAAGCTTTATAAATATACAGAAGTTTAAGCGCTACTCTGGATACTCTGAATCTCTTTACTTGATATTCTTGGTATAAAAAATTGTCTCAGGGTTATTATATTAAATCTTAAAATATTTTCTGCTACAGAAATTATATCCATTCATTTTTATAAATCAGATCCGATATTCACAGGCTTATTTGAAAATAGGTTTAATCATTATCCTTGAAGACATTTTTTCTAAAATTTGTTTGGAATGGCTTTCTTATCTGTTTTGCATGCCGTGGAAACAACCAAATTTCCTTTTCAGTTTGCATTATTCTTATCATAAACTCTCTTCAGACCTTTCACATTTGAAAATTATAAATAAAATTTGCCTCCAAAAAAGTGTTTGCTTGTATTAGTTCCTAGTGGCTATCAGTGAATATTTTGCGTATCTGAGTTAGGTAACATTTTAAACTATTAATAAAAAACATGAGTAACAAAATGCTAGATTTAAAACGTAGACTTAGATCTCTTACAGCGTTGAAGCTAGTAATCAGTAGTTTTCCTAATTAAAAGCATTGGATAAATTCCCTAAGCACTTCTGAGGACTTTTGTAGGTATAGCCTCTGTATGGAAATACTCTTTAAATTTTCATATGGAAAGTCTTAGTGTTACAAAAAAATAAAGCATTAACATTTAAGATATTTAGGCCTGTACTGGAAATGATTCAAATTTTCTACATTAAAAATGTAAGGTCATCTTAGATTATAGGAGTCATGCTTTTCTTCAGTATAAGAAGCTTGTGTAAAAGTGGCTGTCTTATCAGGTACTTTTCTGATACATTGTAGTAATTTATCAGATACATCTTCTTAGATTATCTCACTGACATTTGTCACATGTGGGTGATTTCTAAACACATTGTAGGATTTGGACCTATGAAGCTAATGGCTTTAGTGAAAAATAAAAGGACAGAGATAAAATTGTATTTACTTTTGTCTTCATGCCTTTAATCTTATAACTGAAAATTCAGAGGAAAAGAACAAGTAGAAATTCACTAATTCAACATTTGTTTTCTGTGGTTTAGTTTTAATATGTTTCCTTGGAAACTTATTTTGCAAATATTACCACAATAATAATAACACCACAATATTGTCTCTGAATTGAAAAAGTTACCCATTCATTTTCAAAGTTGACTGCCAGTGGACTTTTGGATGTTTGTGTGTGTGTGTGTTTTCACTTATAATATGATGGCTGTCTCATTATTTAAAATTTATAACTATTTTTGAGTGTACAAACTGATTAGCTATCTATAATACTATTATAATATAGCATTGTAATTTGAGAATAAGAAAACAAGTTAGGATTTAGGTGGGATTGAAAAATAAAATTATATTTTATTGATTAAAATATAAACTTTTAAAAAAGAAGTCTTATTCCAATTGGACCTTTTAAAATTTTATTTTTCTAATAATATATTGCAACTTAATGTGTATAAAACTAGAGTTTCTCTGGTAGCCAGTGTACTAAATAAATAGTTACTGTTAAAATGCTATTTTTGTTGTTCCTTATCTTGGAAACATTTCCCCACAATATCTAAGCAATGTGTTTTAAGATTTATTGGGCTCAACCTACAAATTCAACAAATACTCCTTTTGCATTTTGGAGGAAAAAACTTAACTATGATATACCTATTTTGCTCTTCAGAATGCTAAAATTATATTAATCAATAAACACTTTAGAAAGTAGTTCTGGTAAGGAGACATCAGTTGTTGGACTTAAGTGAAAAAATTTCAACCTCTTAGTTTCTTATATAGGGATTAAAGAGAATAACTTTATTCCTTTGGGATTTTAACTGGTTTTCTTGGATATTTTTCAAAGCATTTAATTATAATAGTTTCTACATTTCTTCCAAAATTATGGCATATTACAGTACATCTTACTGTTAAAGATCTTTTATATTTTTGACTTTTTTTTCCTATTATGCTTTTTACTGCTGTCTCCGATTCATAAATACCATCACCAAAAATTTTTTGTGGCTACTGTTTATTTTATAGTTAGCTTTAACCATATGGCTGGTCTGTTCTCTTCAGGAATTCCTAACGGGTATGGCTTTCTTTCCCCCAACTGTTTGCTTTTATAGACTTAGAGCAAAAAAATTAGCAAAAAATAATGAGAGATCTAGCCAGTCATTTTCTATCAGATGCATTGCTATAGAAGTGAATTCATTAAGACTGAAAAATATTGAACACATATGATTTGTCTCTTATGTCAGTTTTTCTGGGACCCAGATTAAATAGGAGCATTTCAGTGTTATAGAAGTGACAGTGACTTGAATGCATACACACACACACACACACACACACACACACAGTCAGTTCAGAGGAGGATAGATGAAAATTTGGAATTGTTTAAAAAAAATACTTGCAAATCGTGCTGCTACTTAAATATTTAAGGAATTCAAAAAGTTATGTAGTTATCGTAAAGTGTTCCTTGTCATTTGTTCTACTGGAATTGACCATGAAGAAGAATATTAAGCCTTATTTATATCCAATTATTGACTGTGCAAACTGTGACTCAATGGATATTTGTATGCCAAAAAAAAAAAGTTTTTAAAGTTGAGAAAGTTTTAGACTTAATAAAGATGTATAAATAATTTTGATTAGTATTCTCATTATAATGAAGCTACTGTTAATTTGGTGCAATACATTCTTCCCTTTCTCATCCTTTTAAAATTAAATATATAAGATGTATGTTTTGTTTTGTTACATTGAATTTTGTTTAAAAATTTTTCAGTGTGTGTATATGAACTAATGTTTGATTTGTTTCTGTATAGCATGAATGAAGATAATTAAAAATTTTGCACATTTTTTAGTCCTTTGGAAATTTGTATTCTAACAGTTTGTAAGAATATGCATTTATTTTGTACATAATAAATTTAGCTTTGTATAGGAAAATGGGTTTGAATCAAATAAAAAATTATGTTTTCTTCAGCTGGTTTGTAATTCTCAATTTTATAGAGTCTGATTAGAACTTAGCATTGGCTGAGTTATTTGAGTAGACAAGGGATTGAATACAATATTTAAGCAGCAAATTGATAGCTGCTTCTTTCTCATATGAGCAGAATTTCTTCTGTAGTCCTATGTGCACAAGATAAATGTTATGTTAATTGACCAGTTTTTGTTGTATATAACAACAGGTATTAAGCCTTTCATTTTAAAGCCACCTCAGAAACATGGTTATGAGCTAGAAATCTCCATTTGTAGCTAATCAAATAATACATTAGATTGGTTTTTTTAAAAACACTTATTTCCTTTCACAGTTAAAATCTTTTACTCATCAACCTTGACAGTGTAGATGTTGACCTATTCCTATCCTATACACTTTACATTTGTGGATAAGGGTAACAGATTGAATGTAAGTAACTGTATTTTAGTTTGCTCCATATTAGAGTTCTGGCAGAACAACAGTGAAGGCATAAACCTACAAGGATGAGGGCGTAAGCCTAAAAGGACAAAGAAAATAGAGAAGATAATCAGTACAATTTTGGAAGGTGGAAAATTAATGGATTCAAACTGGATGAATCTAGACTTACAGGGTGCCTAAGATAATGATAGGTACCTAAGTCTAAATCTCTCCACATGTCCTCCAAAAAACTATACAGATAAACAAAAACAAATGTATCCTCAAATATCCCATGCCTTCAAGATATCAAGAAGACAGATAACACGACAAACATCAAATTACATAAAAATAGAAATATAAAAAGCGAATTCCAACAGAGCTATCTCTTAAGTTTCTATAGTAAGCCTTTACAGAAAGCAAGGAGAGTCCAGAAAAACTTGAGGGTAGTTGATTAGAGAACCTAAGATTGAGCTATAAAAAAAAAAAAGACTCCCAGAAAGAGAAAGCCCATCCTAAGTGCAAAAATACTGAACAAGAGTTTTGAGTGGATCAGAGTACTGCATACAAAAAGTGGACTTAGTGTGCAGGATTTGACATGGCAATCTCAGAAGACATTCTTAAGAAGAATGTAGAAATGCAATTGCTTTGTAGACTAGTCGATGAAAGAGGAAAAAATGGGGGAAATTTAGGATTTAGGATCCTGCATGCAAGAGAGAAAAATATTGAGAGAGATGTAATTCTACCCATCACCCTCATCTTCCCAAAACTAAAATAAAAAAACTACAATCCATTATCTATCATGAACCATGACACGAAAATCCTTAAGTGAATATTAGCAGATCATTTCTAGCAGTGTTTAAGAAGTATAATGCCTCATGACCAAGTGTGGTTCATCCCATGAATTTAAGATTGGGTTAATGTTTAAAATGTCACCTGTTTAAGATAATTCTCAGTAGACTGAAAATAGAAAACATTCGTAATAAAGTATATTTATGAAAAACCTATAGCTAACATAATATTTAATGTAAAAGACTGAATTCTTCCTAAATTAGGAATAAGGTAAGAATACCTATTCTCACTATTATTCAACATTGTACTGGAGACTCTAGCTAGTGCAATAATGCAAGAAATAAAACAGCATACATATTGGAAAGGAGATAGTAAAAATATCCTTTTGTGGTTAACAAGCATGTAGAAAATTCTAAGATATCTATGTACACAAAACAGTAGAACTTATGTAATAAATGAGCCAAGCAAAGTCACAAGATACAAGGTGAAATACAAAAATAGATCATATTTCTGTATTCTAGCAATAAAAATTGTAATTCAAAACAATACAGTTTACAATATCTTGAAAATATTAAATACTTAGGAAATAAAATATTTGCAGGACATGTACACTGAAACTACAGAATATGGCTGGAAAATGGAATAAAAAATAGATTTGAAGAAACTGAAAGGCTGATTCTAAATTTTATAGGGAAATGCAAAGGACACAATGTCAAAACAATTTGAAAAAGAACAAGGTTGGAAGACTTAACTCTGATTTCAAGAATTAGAGCTACAGGAATCAGACATTGTGGATTATCCAGCATAAGGATAAACATGTAGGTCAAAAGGAGTAAATAGAAGGCCTTTAGATGTGGCTATATATATGATGAATTGATTTTCTACAGATGTGCCAAAATAATTAAATGAGGAAAGAACAGTCTTTTCAACAAATGGTGCTGGAACTGATGATTTATTCACTTGAAGCAAATTATAGACCTAAATGTAAAACCTACAACTATAAACTTGCAGATGAACTCATAAGAATACATTTTACAATCTGATGTCACAGCTAAAAAATCTGAGTTTAGGAAAGCTGAATCTTTTATAATGGGCTGCAAGCACACCTTCCTGACTTTTGCCCTGGAGGGAAACATTAATACTGATGAGGAAGCAAACCTGCCTTCTATTCCAGAAGGAGACTATTTCTGCCTTCCAAGTAGTTCGCTGTACAAACATCCTTGAAAAGATACGTCCAGAACAAAATGGCAGTTAATACCTTGCTCTTAAGAGACTCAGTTTCCCAACACTGCCTATCATCCGCTAGGCCTTGTCAGACCACCACGTCTTAAGGACCATAGGGAAGACATAAGCTGCATGAGCAAGTAGCCCAGATCCCCAGAGTATCCACCACTGTCGTACCAGTGCCCCTTCCTCAGCTAACACATTTGGTTTTATAAGTGATCTTGTATGATCAGATGGAGGAGGAAGAAAAAGACCAAGCTTCGTTTACAGATGGGATGGCTCAGTATGTGGGGAAAGCCAAAAATGGGTAGCATTGAAGCCTTACTTATGGGTGGTTTTGAAAAACAGTGGCAAGGGAAAACCACCTCCATGGGCAGATCTTTGTGGTGCACCATGTAATTTACTTTGTGTGGAAAGATAAGAGACCCAGAGTTAGAATATATACATATATATGGAATCATGGGAAGTGATGAAAGGCCTGGCCAGCTGCTGAGAGACATGAATGGAAAAAGATTTTAAGATTGGAGACAAGAAGGTCTGGGATAGAGGTAGGTACATGGACATATGAGAGTGGGAAAGAAGTGTGAAAATCTTTGAGTCACATATTAGCACCCACCATGAAAGAGGCATTAAGCAATCAAGTGGACTAAACAACCAATCCAATTCATGTCAGGTAGTCCCTGCACTGGCCACTCCAGGGCCGGTGCAATGGGTAGGTACATGAACAAAGGAGCCACAATGGCAGAAATGGAGACTATCCATGGGCTTAACAGCATGAACCCTCCACTTACCAAGGCTGGTCTAGCTATTGCTACCACTGAATGTCCAATTTACCAACAACAAAGATAAATGCTTAGTGCCCAATTCCTCAAGGAGACCAATGGGCCACATGCTGGCAAGTTATGTATTTTGGGCCCTTTCCATTCTGGAAGGGCAAGTTCATTCTCATAGGAACAGACATGTATTTTATGTACATGGTTTGCCCTTTATGTCTACAGGGCCTTAACCAGCACCATTATCTTAAGGGCAGTGGAGTATTTGATTCATTGGCAAGGGATTCCACATAACATCACCTCAGACCAAAGGACCCACTTTACAGTAAATAAGTGCTGGAGGGAGCCCATGACAATGGAACTCACTGGTCATATCACATACATCACCCACAAGCTGCCATCCAGATAAAGCATCAGAATAGCTTGCCAATGTGACCTGGATAATTAGGAAGAGGTACAGCTGCCATTACACAATGGAATATGTAATAGTGTAGAACCCAGGTGATTTATTTGGGCACTACTTTGTACTTCTTTGTCCAATTGTGACTGCAAAGAGAAAAACCATAGTCTGAGAAGTACATGATTACCAGGTACTCAGGCAGTTCAGAATAATCCAGTCATTCTTCCAGACTAATCAAGCCTCAAGACTTGGTAGCTGAGTGAAGAGAATCTACCATGGATAGCGGAGAAAGAAGATAATAAGTATCAGTCGTGGCCCTCAGAAAAACTACAGAGGCTAACTTCCCTTCCAAGTTTTTTCTCAGGAGGAGAGTAAGGTGGGTGTGTAGAAAAAGGCCCAGCAAAGCCCAATCATTGTGGGTAATTCTCATTCCAAACTCCCCACTAGGTTGGTCTAGGAGTTGTTGGGCCTGCATCATAGTTCCACTTCTCTTTCTGCCCAATCCAGATTCCTTCCTTCACATGTATTAATCCTTACTACATATCTTGCATCTTAAACTCCATCTCAGACTCTGCTGATACAATGTGCAAGTACCCCATACGCTCAACCTGTAGGAACTTTATCAATATGACAGACTCCTAAATATTTTTTGAGATTTCTCTCTGACCTTCTGGCATGTATTATTTTACTAAGGCATCTAGGAAATTTCTACTTTATGCTCACCAGGTCTCAATAGTATGTCATCAGAGTACTGGACAAGCAAGATATTGTGTGGAATACCATTACAAATAAGTTAGAAATTTTATCTTATTATGTCACAGAGGAGAACTGACGAAGTCCTGGAGTAAAACACTGATGGTGTAATGCTGTCTCTACTAGGTAAAGGCAAACTGTATCTGATTATCCTTATTCATTAGAATTCAGAAAAAAAATTTGCACCCACCAAACAGGCATTTTAATGGCAATAATAATTACCATGTGGATCAGAGTCCCAGCAGGAGACAGATGGCATGCTGAAACCAGTAACTAAAAGAGAGTTCAGTAAAGGAAATATTTATGAAGGTGTGGGAAAGGTTTAAGGAAACCACAAGGTTTCAGTGCTCCAAGACTAGCAGCAGAGGTGAGCCATCACCAACCCTAAGCCTGAAGTGGCAAGAAGGGAGTTCCATTTCCTAGAAAGGGTATCTGTATGGGAAGGGCCATAGGACAGGAGCTATGGTAAACAGTGAGTCCACAGCATGAAAGACAGTAGAATGACTATCTTGACTTTACTTTCCTCTCATCCTCTCATCTTATGCTACTATTTCCCGTTGGCCAAATCCAACCAGAATTTGGATCAGAGGGCTAGGGAACCCACTGAGTGTCCTTTTATATGGACAGTACCACCTACAGAGCAGAGCAAGACAGGCCCATGCTTGGGAGTTACCCACATATCACAAATCCATAAAAAAGTTAAAGAACGCATGGGCAAATCAGTATTCGATGGTCAGTCAGGATTTGGTGGTTAATCAGGATTTCGTGGTCAACGAAACTGTTAACATCCATTCTCATAGCTAATACTGCTCAGGCTCCAGGGAAATTCTTCATATCTCACATTCTGTATCTTTGAAATATTATAAAATGTGACTGCATCTAAATGCTATAAAGGTTTGTAGGCTGTGCTGCTATAAAACTGGAGGAGAATATAACAGTGGAAAGAGTATTTGAGCTTGAGCAAGTCGATAAAAATAGATAAATTACTTTAGCCAATCTTTGTTCTCAGTAGAAACACAATAGATTTTTGCATAATGAAACATTATTTCTTCTCTTAGGGTTCCATTAGTGGACTGGAAGTACTCAACAATTATTGTGGTGACCACGGTGGTTACAATTGGCAGCTTAGGAACACTTTTCCATATTAAATTACTGTTCCTTTTAAAATAATATATATGTAGGTCTAGATATGATGTGAGTAAAGTGTGGTACCACTTCTTTATATTACCCTACAGATCTAGTTATCGCTTTAAGAGATGGTGAGAATCACAATATAAGTGATACAATTGTTATGATAAATTTAAACTGTTTTATAATATTTGCTGCAATAACAATGTTACCATATGCAACAACTCCATTACAGTTGAACACAATAGATAAAAGTCATTGTTCATTTCTGAAGCTAAAGATTACTTTAAAAATTTTATTGATAATTCCAGTTGCTACTGCCTCAACAGAGCAAAATTTCTTCAATTTGAAAGAATTAAAAAAACTATTCTATACATAAATTATGCTTCAATAAGCCTGCAATTGTTTTAAAAAAATCTATCCAAGAACCACAATGACCGAAGACAGGATAATTTGGCATTTCTGCAGACAGAAGACAAATGATGTCAAAAATCTTGACTTTAAAAAGAGATTCTTCTGAAGTAAAGGGAAGAAAAATAAATTTTATG
Source organism: Orcinus orca (assembly GCF_937001465.1). Lineage (NCBI taxonomy): Eukaryota > Metazoa > Chordata > Mammalia > Artiodactyla > Delphinidae > Orcinus > Orcinus orca. Next base: position 88,191,133 of record NC_064565.1, read on the forward strand.
AAATAAATATATAATGTGTGAATTATGCATCTATATTTTATATTTGATCCAAACACTACTAGATTATTATAGAACACCCAGACATGTGCAATAAAGTTCAGTTAGATTTTGTTATTACATATATTTTAAATCTACTTGGAAAACTGTTGGTCGGGGCACAGCGATGATAACTCCTAATGTTTTCTCCAACCCAGGGTTCCTCCTCCCCCAACAACTCGATCCCGGAGTCGTGGGCGTGTCTGGAGTCTCGGGCGTGCCAGGAGTCGCGTTCGCCGGAATCCCGCCCCGGGGCGCGGCTCCCATCTCCCAGAGCTCCTCCGCGCTCCCTTACTCCCCTCGCCAGCCCTGGCGGCCCAGGCCACGCCCCCAGCGGCCCATTCGTTCGCTCGTCCCGCGGGCGCCCCCGCACACCCCTCCGTTGCGCGGGTCCCAGCACGGTGAGGCGCTGCTGCCGAGCGTGGAACCAAGACGTGGCTCCCTGGCGGAGGAGCCATGTTGGACTTCGCGATCTTCGCCGTTACCTTCTTGCTGGCGTTGGTGGGAGCCGTGCTCTACCTCTATCCGGTAACCGCCGGCTCGGCCTCGGTCTCCCCCGCATCCACGTCGCCCTGCCCGCGGCGGGCCGCAGGGGGCGGGCCCGGAGGGGGTGCGGGGAGAGCTCCTGCTGCGGTTCCGGCTCAGTCCAGCTCCGGGGCATGTGACGCTTCGCGGGCGCGCGCGGGGCTGGCGCTGAGGACTGAGCGGCGCGGGCCACACGGCCGCTTTCCGACGCCGAGTGAGGCGGGCAGGTGGTTCAGCGCGGATACGGCCGCCGGGGGCTGAGGGCTGGTCCGCGGGTCCGGCTTCCCTGCGCCTGCCCTCGCCACGCCACTGTTAAGGGCGGGTCTGAAGCGCTTTGGTGGCTTTCGGGCAGTAACTGCCCACTCCAGTTACAGTTTCTAGTGTGCCTGGGAGGAAACTCCAGGCTGCTCCACGCCTTTCCCCTTTCCCAAGGATTCTCCCCCAGTGTTTCTTTTGTCGTCTACTCTTCCATCTGTCTTTCGACTTTCATTCCTGAAATCCAAAGTCCTTAAGGTCCAGACCGGGTCTTGCTCCTTGCAGGGCCTCACGGGCTAAATAAAGCGGTCGTGGAAGGAGCTCTGTGCAGGGGGAGGTTAGCTGTGAGCTTCACCTAGCCTAGTGCTTTATCTCTGAAATCTCCTTCCGGCCTTCTTTCTCTTCTTGCCTTCTTCAACCTCAGAAGGTGGTTCTGAAAACAAAGGAACTAATGGATGAGGGGTTCATCTGCAAAGCAAGGTGGTGGTTTTGTAGAAGAAGTTGTAAAGCAGCAGCACAGTGCCAAACACATCGCTGGCAATGACAGAACACCTTAAATATTCTCGCTGGTAAATGGGTTGGATTGGAGTATTGCAATTGCACAATCTGGAACTTTCAGTGAATCTTATTTTCTGAGAAATAGCCATCTGGAAGGTTAGGAGAGTGCGGGAGTAGGGAAATGAGATTACCAGGCAACTCACTTGAGGGTCATGAAATTAAAATAAGACTAGTCATTATGGGTGTGTTTTTCCCCAGCAGTTTTTTTTTTAATTTGCGGTACGCGGGCCTCTCACTGTTGTGGCCGCTCCCGTTGCGGAGCACAGGCTCCGGAAGCGCAGGCTCAGCGGCCGTGGCTCACGGGCCCAGCCGCTCTGCGGCACGTGGGTTCCTCCCGGACCGGGGCACGAACCCATGTCCCCTGCATCGGCAGGCGGACTCTCAACCATTGCGCCACCAGGGAAGCCCTTCCAGCAGTTTTTCTTCATCTGTGTGGAATCAGGGGCAGTTGACAGAATATTGGGTTTAATTAGAATTGGTGTTTTACTAGGTGGTTTTGACAAAAGGATATAGGGCAAGGGAGTGGTTATAATGGACCATGGAATCTCAGCTGGAGAGAGTGGAAAATGAGTATATGAGTGGGTGGGTTAAAAGTTCTTTTGGGGTAAAAATAGTTTTTGGAGTCAAGATGTTAAAAATAGTGAAAAGGAAAAATAGGAGGTGCTTGGAGATTTGGATGCTTGATGTTAAAACTCTGGAGATGGTGAAGTTATTGGTAATGTCAAGACCTAGTGTACAACCATAGGAATGAGTGGCTGAGATCGGGTGGAGTTTTGAGTTGGGGACAGATGGGTCAGGAAAGAAGATAAACTTCTGTAGGAATAGGAGTCTGGGGGACGAGGGAAGACCTGGGGATGGTAGTCCTGGGCTTAGTGTGGTGTCTAATGTAGGTAAGGAAAAAGGTCATAGTAACATTCTGGATGGTCTTAAGGTAGATGATAGTGGTGAGGCTACGATTATCAGGGAGTTTGGCAGGGTCTTGCCAGGTGCATGCCAATTTGGGGATCTCATCAATTTAGCTATGTGGAAGATGTGGATATAGTAAAGGGCAGGAGAGCATTTTGCCTGGTGTTCTGGGGCTCACTCATCATTTCTCCTCTTGAAGGGTGGAGGTTGGTGTAGGAGCTGTCTTATGCAAAGCGCACAGACTTCTGAGGAAAATACATTTTTTGAGGTCTTGCTTGTGTGAAAATCTTTCTGTTCTAGCTTCACACTTGAATGATAGTTTGGCTTAGTGTAAAATTCTAAGTTGGGAATAATTTTCCCTTAGAATTATAGAGACCACCACTCACCAGCCAGTTGTTCCTGAATCTGTAGTCTCAAGGTCTCTTTCCAGAAGGATGGTAATCACAAGAATGGTGTCTGAGGGATCTGTATACTGGCTTTTTGCTTATTGTTAAAATCTTGCGTCTTACCCTGCCTTTCTGGTTACTGAGTGCAAATCTGATTGCTTCTTGTGGAAATTCTCCTCTGCAGACCCCCAGAGGAGGCCTCACAACTACGTCAATTAATCACTACTCCAACAGCTTAACACTTCCAAAAAAATTGGTTGGATTGTTAGTCCACTGTTGTCTCCTCTCCCATTCTCTTTATCGGTATTTTCTCCTTTTTTATATCTTCACTTTCATTTTGTGGGATTTCAGGAAGAGATAATTGATGAGTGTTATCAATCTACCATGTTTAAAGAGAAGTCAGGAAACTTGTTTCAGTCAATAATTTCAACCTAGAAAATAAAAAGTTGGCTTTTTTTATATGACTGACTTTTTCTTTTTCTAATTGAGTTCCTTCCATCCTTTTCCCCACTTTTTATAATATCAAACTTGACAAGTTTCCATTATTGATGAGACTGTAGGATAAAATTTTACATTGTAGGTTTCATTGTCATCAGTTAAATGCAAGTTGCACATACTATTACCTAGATAGTATTTTTTTGTTTTGGAAAGATTATCACTTCAGACTACTACTTTTTTTTGTTTGTTTTAAATTTATTTTTATTTATTTATTTTTGGCCGCGTTGGGTCTATGTTGCTGCGCATGGGCTTTCTCTAGTTGCGGCGAGTGGGGTCTACTCTTCATTGTGGTGCACAGGCTTCTCATTGCGGTGGCTTCTCTTTCTGCAGAGCACGGGCTCTAGGTGCGTGGGCTTCAGTAGTTGTGGCACACAGGCTCAGTAGTTGTGGCTCACGGGCTGTAGAGCGCAGGCTCAGTAGCTGTGGTGCACGGGCTTAGTTGCTCCACAGCATGTGGGATCTTCCCAGACCAGAGCTTGAACCCGTGTCCCCTTCATTGGCAAGCAGATTCTTAACCACTGCACCACCAGGGAAGCCCCTAGATAGTATTCTTATAGGATTTAGTACAAACTGTTAAACTCTTCAGTTAGTATAATTCAACCTAGTATCTCTCTTTTGGCATACATACCCCAAAGGAGGAAAAAAGTAAAGTTGTATAAAGATTTTCATGGCACTACCTATAACAATGAGAAAATGAAAGAAAGAAATAGCCTAGATGTTTTATAACACTATAGCAGGAAGATGATTACACAATTCTGGATACATAGTGGAACACTGTTTAGCCTTTAAATGTTCAAATAAATAAATATTCATTTATTTGTATAATGTTAAGTAGGGGGGAAAAGGGCAGAATGTCAGACAAATAAACTCTGATTAGTACTAGCTAAAATCATTGACAAAATTCAGAATTGATTCTGGAGTTGACTATTTTAGGTTATTTTTCCTATAAATATTTAGTTTATTTAAAAATAGTTTTACAAGATATCTTATTATAAAAGTAATACGCTTGTTGTAAAATTAAAAAAAGACACTAACCTCTAAACCCAGCGACCATAAACCCAGTACAAAATTGTAAAACATGAAAATTCCCCCAACTTTTTCATAGTTCATTCTTCAGAGCTTGTCACTTTAACAATTTGCTATGAATTATTTTGTTATTTACTTCTATACCAGACACCTTTCTGACTGTATGACCCTGATAATAATAACTGCATTAAAGCAAATGATGAATATCACATTGTATTTTGGTAAATTCTTTGACTAGAAAGAGGAGAACTATTTTAGGAATGAAACTATTATAATCATGACATTGATTTTTTTTTTTTAAAAGCCAAGCCAGATGGGACCATATGTAGTCTCAGAACAAAGAAAAATGTACTTGATTATGTATTAATTGATGAAGAACGGATGTTAAATTCTTCAAACACCTTAGTTTAGTTGATAGAGAGGAGGAATATTAGGATAATGCTTTTCAATACAAAGAATCCAGTTTTTGTATTTTAATATAGAAATAATCTCTGAGATTCAACCAATTTGGAAAACCATCATTTAAGGTCCTGCAGATGTCTTGGGAAAATGCATCTGACTTATGGGATATGTGATAATTCATCATACTAAACTTTTAAAAATTTTTTCCCTAAGGCTTCCAGACAAGCTGCAGGAATTCCAGGGATTACTCCAACAGAAGAAAAGTGAGTTGTTGTTTTTTTAAATCAAGTAGAGTCAACTCTTAATTTTGGATCAAAACTAAACCGTATCTTTAGGTTACTCAGTTTATTTCATTCCTTTGTTTTCTCTAAACTTATCTCTGGGCATACTACCTAAACTTTGTTAAGAACAGAAAGGAAGCCTGTATAAATCAAAACGTTTAATTTCTTTCACTTCTGTTAGCCAGAGAGTGTTGAAAATAGAAAGAAAGGATTAAGATAGAAGGAAATAAGAAAAAGTTGCCATAGCTGATTTAAATTAGCCTGTGATTTAATAGCCAATGATGGTGTCCATTGCTATCTCAGAATGAGTTGCTGCAAAAATTGGATAGTTTTCCAGTGTCTAAGTCAGATGTTCCTCGTGTAGCTTTTTTATTTGGTGTGAAGTGTTATGAATTCTCAAAATATCAGACAAATCCATATCCAAATGTAACTACCGAAAGAGAGAAGTCAAATATAATTCAGTTTTGGATTTTGCAGTAATTTGAATTTTGTGTATTTTTGCTCTCATCTGTTGACAGAGTTAATTCAGAATCAACTAGTATTGTTTTTCTGATTCTTCCATGTTAAATTGATTATTTTGTCAAATGTTGCTCTTTTTTCAGAGATGGTAATCTTCCAGATATTGTGAACAGTGGAAGTTTGCACGAGTTCCTGGTTAATTTGCATGAGAGATATGGGCCTGTGGTCTCTTTCTGGTTTGGCAGGCGCCTTGTGGTTAGTTTGGGCAGTGTTGATGTGCTAAAGCAGCATATCAACCCCAATAAGACATGTAAGTTTAATTTTCTTTTTAATTAGAGTAGATGTCTATAAATGAAGATCCATACATTGTTCTTAGGAATAGCTAACATTTATTAAATACTTTGTATTATATGCCAGACATTGTGCTGAAGTCTTTATATTAATTACTTCATTTAAGACACAGTATTGTAAAATGATTATTTTCTTCCTTCAGTTTATAGATATGTACGAAAAAAATCCCAGTGTAAATGCCAACAGGAATTTTTTGGAACCTGAAAAACTAGTTCCAGGGTACGTCTGAAAGAGTAAAGGTACAAGAGCAGTTAAGAAGCATCTAGAAAGAACATTAGTGCGGGAGATTCTTGTACCATCAGGTCGAACAGTGTATTATAAAACCTGATTAACTTAAAGAATCTTGTACTGTGATAGGACTAGACGGATTGATGGAATGGAGTAGGTAGCCCAGTAGACAAACCGAGTATATATGATAAAGGTAGCATTTTATGATAAAGGGGAAAGGTAATAAATGGTTTGGGAAAACTAGTTAGCTATTTGGAAAAAATAAATCTCAGTCCCTGTCTCACTCTTTATATCAAAATAAATTAGAAATGATTAAAATTTGGAGTCATAAAAGTAATAGAAGAAAAAATGGTTAAATCTTAAATTTTTTTGAGGGGGTTGTTGATAAGCCCTTTTGTACCCTGACACGAGATCTAAGAGCCATCAATCACAAGATGGGTAAATCTGTCTACATAAAAATGAAAAAATTTCAGTACAATAAAAAACACCATGAAAAAGAGAGATAGGAAAATGTTGGCCACATACTATATTTCTGTAAAATAAAAAGGTACCATGAAGAAGTTTAAAAGAGAGATGGGGGAACTATTTACCACCTATATATATATAAAGTAAATGAAAACTAATAAGAAAATAAAATGCAATTGTGGAAAAATGGGCAAAAACAAGGTAATTAAAAAAGAAGAAATAAAAATAGCCAATAAGCAAATTAAAAGATTTCAACCTCACTAATAATCAGTGGGATGCAAATAAATATGAGATTTTCACTTATCTGACTAGAAGAGATGAAAAATGTTGGCAAAACTCATTGTTGGTGAGGGAATGGAGAAACATGGAGTATAAATGTTTTACAAACTATCTGGAGAGAAGGTTGGCAGTGACCTTTGACTTATCTTAAGGAATTATGATAAGCTGATAATCACATAGATGAGAAAAGACATTAGTATTATTCATAATAAAAACGTAAAACTTAAAAATTTTTAATGGCTGCATTAAAGGATACATTCAGGCATTAATATGATGATACAGGTTTATTTTATTTTGTTCTTCAGATACTCATATAGCAATTTCTATATGCCAGCACTATTGTAAGACCTTACACATGTTAACTGATTTAATCCTCAGAACACCTTATGAAGTACGTATTATGATTATCCCCACTTTACAGAAGAGAAAACTGATGTACAGAGAGGCTAAGTCATTTGCCCAAAGTCACACAACTAATTAGTGATGGAGCTGGGACTTGAAGCTAGGCTCTCTGGGCTGGGTCTGTTTTCTTTTTTTTCTTTTTTTCTTTTTTTGCGGTACACGGGCCTCTCATTGTTGTGGCCTTTCCTGTTGCGGAGCACAGGCTCCGGACGCGCAGGCTCAGCGACCATGGCTCACGGGCCCAGCCGCTCCGCAGCATGTGGGATCTTCCCGGACCGGGGCACGAACCCGTGTCCCCTGCATCGGCAAGCGGACTCTCAACCACTGCGCCACCAGGGAAGCCCATGGGTCTGTTTTCTTAATTACAGAATTTCCGCAACGTGGAAGGATGGCTCCGTTAAGAAATGCAAAGATGGGTATAACCAGACATGGCCTCTGCTCCTGTGGAATTTATAGTCTAGTGCTGGGGAAGTGGGGGAGCATGTAAATGGTGTTCGAATGATCACACTAATGAACTGAGAGACGTGCTCTGAAAGAAGGGACTGTAGTTCTTTGCAAAATCTGAGAGATTTTTCTGTCTGTCTCTCTCTGGTGAGAAATGTTAACAGCTGTAAAAAAAAAAAAATCTCAGATATTTAACAGTGACTATCTCTGTGTGGTGAGATTTAGATGAATTTATTTTCTATGTATCTATGTTGTTTTAATTATTTACAATGACAGTGTATTTTTGCGTATGTGGAAACAATACAGTCATTAAAGAAACACTTGTGGAATTCTCTGGCGATCCAGTGGTTAGCACTCTGTGCTTCCACTGCAAGGGGCCTGGGTTTGATCCCTGGTTGGGGAACTAAGATCCTGTGAGCCTCACAGCGCTGCCGCCAAAAAAAAACAGGAAACAAGAAACACTTAAAAATGAATGAAGGAGAAAAGAAAAGAAATTTTTGGATTCAGCTAAATAATTTTAACTGTAATACTTTACAGTTACATACACAAAATCAATTTTGCTTTAAAATCAGTGGTGTTTTTTTTTTTTTACAAAGTGAAAGATATTGCTGTCATGTGAATAGAAAATTTATGTAAATATTAATGATTTACAGTGAAATTCCCAGTCAGAATATTGTTTTCTTGCCATTTTTTTTTTTTTTTTTTTTTTTTTTGTGGTACGTGGGCCTCTCACTGTTGTGGCCTTTCTCGTTGCGGAGCACAGGCTCCGGACACGCAGGCTCAGTGGCCATGGCTCACCAGCCCAGCTGCTCTGCGGCACGTGGGATCTTCCCGGACCGGGGCACGAACCCGTGTCCCCTGCATCGGCAGGTGGACTGTCAACCACTGCGCCACCAGGGGAAGCCCTTTCTTGCCAATTTTTATTGCCTCTTGAACTGTTCACATTTAGGAAAGACAAGGGAGTTGTGAAAAAAGTTCATAGTCTCTTGGCTACAGTCCTGTACCTCCCTGATCTCTGTTCTTTTGCTGGAGATTTTTTTTTTTTTTGAGTGATTACTTTGCCTTTGAAATGTTTAATTTGTCTGTTTCAGCGGACCCTTTTGAAACCATGCTAAAGTCATTATTAAGGTATCAGTCTGAGAGTGAAAACCTCATGAGGAAAAAATTGTATGAAAATGGTGTGACTGATTCTCTGCGGAGTAATTTTGCTCTCCTGCTAAAGGTAAGGTAGTTTGTCCTGGAGTTCTATCATACAGATAATAGTATATGGATCTTCCTCGAGTTACGATGGGGTTATGTCCTGATAAACACATCGTGAGTTGAAAAATATCATAAGTTGAAAATGCATTTAAATACACCTAACCTCCTGGACATCATAGCTTAGCCTAGCCTGCTTTAAACATACTCAGAACACTTACGTTAGCCTGCAGTTGGGCACAATCATCTCACACTAAGCCTATTTTATAATAGAGTGTTGACTAGCTCGTGTAATTTATTGAACACTGTACAGAAAGTGAGAAATAGATTGTTGTCTGGGTGCAGAATGGTTGTAAGCTTATGGGCTCTTTGCTGTCATGGTCCCACGGCTGGCTGTGGGCTACGGCTGCTGTCGCTGCCAGCGTCACAAAGTGTCGTACTTCATACGCTAGCCCAGCAGAAGATCAAGATAAGTTCAGAGGACCGTTTCTACTGAACGCTTACGGCTTTTGCGCCATGGTAACGTTGAAAAATTGTATGTCGGGGACCGTCTGTATATTTTAACTATTAGTGTGTCTTTGTTTTTCCTACTCTTTTCTTACCTGTCTTTCGAAGCTGAATTTTACTCTTTTTTTGCCTGGGCGGGCCGCACTGCAAGGCTTGTGGGATCTTAGTTCCCTACCAGGGGTTGAATCCATGCTCCCTGCAGTGGAAGCGCAGAGCCTTAACCACAGGACCGCCAGGGAAGTCCCTCTAAGCTGATTTTTATTCTCCTGAAATTCTAAAACGAAACAAAAACAAAGCAAAAATCTTAACATCTGGACTCCCTATGTAAGTTGGAATGATGGGAGCAGAGAGAACCTGAAGACCTTTTATGTATCAGTAGATTTGTCCATTGTTTTCAGACCAGACTAAACCAGCATTTCCTAAAATATGGTCTGAACTCACCTGAAACACTCCCTCTTGTTTAAGGTGCAGATTACTGGGCCTTTACTTGGACAAACTGAATCACTGGGAGGGGCACCTGACATTTTTAAGAAGCTCAGCAAATCATTTACAAAGGTTGAGAACAATACTAATCCATATCGTTTCCTTTTTGTTTCTGAAGACCCTTAGCCAAGCCCTGTGCACTGCCTCACAGTTCCCTGTGCTCCCACAGGGCTGTTGCAGACCTTCACCCTTATTCTAGTACTGCCAGTCCTACCAACCCCTTTGCTTGCTGTAGATGTCCTAGCCTCCTGCTTTGCTGAGACTATGGAGTCCTTTACGTGTGAACTCCCTCAGTAGCCTGTTCCCCCACCAGTAGACTCTGTCCATCACAAACCTTGGTTCTTTTTTCTTATTTTAAATCTTGAAGAATCCTTCCTTCTGTCCAAAGCTAATCTATCCATTTGTGCCATTTAAAAATAATGTAATTTATAAAAGTAATATATGGTTGCTAAAGAAAACGTGGAAAATCTGATAGTGTAAAGAAATCACTCATAATTTGACTATAGATTTTTTATATGGTTGAGATCATATTGTATGTACAATTTTATATACTTTTTCACTATAAAACATATCGTAAGCATTTCCCCATCATTAAAAAATTTGCAGGGACTTCCCTGGCCGTCCAGGTGAAGGCTCTGCACTTGCACTGCAGCCGTGGGGTGAGGGTGGGGTGAGCATGGCTTCGAGGTTCCATCCCTGGTCGGGGAACTAAGGTCCTGCATGCCCTGTGGCTCGGCGAAAAAGAGAAAAGAAAAGAGAAGAAAATTTCCAAAAATAACTAAAATTATGCTTTTTCTGCTAGTCACTTTATAAAATATGGAAACATTTAGAGAAGTCCTAAGGAAAAATAAACATTTTTACTGCTGTTCATTCCCCGGTGATAACCATGTTTAACATTTTAAAATACTTCGCATCATTCCAGTCATTTCTGTGTACAGTAGAATTTCAATCAGCTTTATACTGTAGAGATAGTTTTAGACTGCATTTTTATTTACCATTATATGATAAATATTTTTATAACAGTAAATATTCTTAGAAAATTACATTTGAAAAGAGTCTCTAATGTCACTTTTACCTTCTGAATATCTTTCAAATTGCTCTACTCCACCAGCACTGCTCCCATCCTGGTTTAAGCTTCCATCGTCTTATGTGGATTGCTTGTTTCTCTGCCTTCTCTCTGCCCTTTCACAATTTCTACCCTCTGTTAGGGATTCTTAGGCTTCTTTTAAGACATGTACCCCTTGCAGTTGTGGTGAAACCTACAGACTCCTTCGGAGAATAGCATTTGGAAATGTGTAACTACAAAGGAAACCAATATAGTTATCAAAATGTTATTTTTAAAAAACTTGTGATATTATAATATCAGTGCTTTATTGTTAATGTATTACATAACAAGATCTAGCAATGCTTCCTCAAACTTCCACAATTTTAAAGTAATGATGTTATGAGAGACAAAACCATTATTTTGAGAGTTTTACAATAACCAAAATATAATGTGAACGTATTTGAGATTTGTATTGCGACAAAGTTAAAAGGCCTATATTCAGAAAGAAGTGCTAAATTTTATTTAGAGGTTAGTGAAAAATAAAGATTTTTTTCCCCCCTCATCCAAGTTCATGGACTCCTGGATTCTGTGCACAGACCCTTTGGTATCTATGGACTGGATGTTCATAACCCCTGAGAACAGACACTTTCAAAATACAATTCTTATTTTATCAGTCCCTGATCAAAAACCTCCACTGGCTTCCCTTTGCTCTTGGGACAAACTCCGAAGTCTTGAATGTAATCTTAAAGACCGTATGTGGTTTGACCTGCCTACTTTTCCAGCCTCATTTCCCACTTTCTCATTTGTGCTTATACTCTAGCCACCCTGGTTTTCTCTTAGTTCTATACCTTGTTCTCTGCTATCTCAAGGGCTCTGTATATGCTGTTCTTGTTGCCTGGATTGTCTCATCTAACCATCCACACACCTAGTTAATGCATGTTTATTCTTCAGCTCAGTTTAGATGTCACTTCCCCAGGGAAGCCATCTCTGATCATCCCACTGTCCCTAGGAAGGTCTCCCTTTTAGATGCTGTCATAACACCCTTTGCTTTTCCTTTGCAACACGTCCTAGTTTGTAATTATGTGTAATTCTTTGAATAATCTTTCCTAAGCTGTATGCTCCACGGAGGGAGACACTATTCTGTTTAGATTTCTACTGTATCCGTGGGTCTTGGTGTAGAGTAGGCCCTCAGTAAATATTTATTAAATCAGTGAATGAATACCGACCAACTTACAGGTCCTCAATTCATAGTCTCTTCTCTTATCTCTGTGGGTCTGTTCTTGCTATTTTCTCCTCAGCTAACTCCTGTCCAGCTCGTCTTCCAATATCCAGTTTAGTTACCTACCCTCTGCCATTCACTCTCTTTACTACCATGACAACCTGGCCATACTTACATAACAAAATTAAATTGACTTTCTTATCTCCCTTCTTATATTGTGTTTTCCTTCCCCTTTCCTGTAATCTGTGTACCTCGAAGAAAGTTTTTATTTTGTTGTATGTTTAATGTAGCTTCTTGGGAAGTAGTAGTATTGTATAGAGCAGAGACTTTAAGCTTGGGCAAAAGGCTTTGAATCTTATTTCTGTCATTTAGTATCCGCATGATTCTTTGTGTGTTACTTGGCCTTTGTGAGCTTTTATTGCCTCTTTTTTTTTTGGCTACTCTGCAGGGATCCCTTAATTTCCCGACCAGGGGTCAAACCTGTGCCCCTTGCGTTAGAAGCACAGAGTCTTAACCACTGGACCGCCAGGGAGGTCCTATTGCCTCATCTTAAATTGAGGATAATAGCATCCACGTTACAAATTCGCTGTGAGGATTATATGAGGTCATGACGTAAAATACCTAACAACAGGTCTTAGAACACAGTAACTACTCAAAAAAATACCTTTCCTTCCTTTGTTTGAGAAGTAGGTTTTCCTGCTGTTTGTTTGCTGCTCCCCCCACCTCCCAGCGTTCTTCTGTTCTGTTAAATTTTCTTCTTTCTTACATTTTTCCTGCTCCTCTGAAACTACACCTCCTTATTAATGCTTCCAATTTAGTTAATGCGTTTCTTCTTTCATGCAGGGTTTTTATAGTTGATGGGCCTATATCTGTCCCATTTGAAGGGTTACGTAGGAGTCCTTACTGTTCTATATAGATTAAACCCACATTCACTCACAAGTACACAAATACACCCCACTGACTTTCACATTGTATATGGTAAATAATTTTTAAAACCATGGAAAAAAATTTTTTTTGAATTTTTGAATTTTATTTTATTTATTTTTCTATACAGCAGTTTCTCGTTAGTCATCCATTTTATACACATCAGTGTATACGTGTCAAACCCAATCTCCCAATTCATCACCCCTCCACCCCACTTTCCCCCCTTGGTGTCCATACATTTGTTCTCTACATTTGTGTCTCTGTTTCTGCCCTGCAAACCGGTTCATCTGTACCATTTTTCTAGGTTCCACATATATGCGTTAATATATGATATTTGTTTTTCTCTTTCTGACTTACTGCACTCTGTATGACAGTCTCTAGATCCATCCACATCTCTACAAATGACCCAATTTCGTTCCTTTTTATGGCTGAGTAATACTCCATTGTATATATGTACCACATCATCTTTATCCATTCGTCTGTCGATGGGCATTTAGGTTGCTTCCATGACCTGGCTACTGTAAATAGTGCTGCAGTGAACACTGGGGTGCATGTGTCTTTTTGAATTGTGGTTTTCTCAGGTATATGCCCAGTAGTGGGATTTCTGAGTCATATGGTAGTTCTATTTTTAGTTTTTTAAGGAACCTCCATACTGTTCTCCATAGTGGCTGTACCAATTTACATTCCCACCAACAGTGCAAGAGGGTTCCCTTTTCTCCACACCCTCTCCAGCATTTGTTGTTTGTAGATTTTCTGATGATGCCCATTCTAACTGGTGTGAGGTGATACATCACTGTAGTTTTGATTTGCATTTCTCTAATAATTAGTGTAAAAGTCATGAAAAATTTAAATAAAAATAGAATAGTATAATGAACATCCGTATTCTCATCACCAAACTTTAACAGTTAGCAAATTAGACGCAATCTTACTTTATCTATACCCCGACTTACCTCCCCTGTTTTCTCTCTGGATTATTTTTAAACAGATTCCAGACATCGTACAGATGAGGACATACTTTTTCAAGGGCTTAAGAGTATTTAGCATGTAATAGCTACTTGGTCAGGTTTCTTTTCTTTTCCTTCTCACCTTCTGTAACTTTGTTCATTCCTCCTAAAAATGTTCAGACTGCTCATTATAAGACTTTTGTGACTTTTTTGAGTTGTAGAATAACTGATAAATCTTAAGAGGATGCCATTTTGACTCATCCTACAGTATCTACTTTTAAAAAATTACATTCAGTAAATGCTTAGTGCCATATTTTCCTTATTCTTCAATTCTGTTTGAAACTCACACTTTTCATTCAAGATTTGAGGCTGGCTTGTTGAGTTTACCGGAAGCATTAATTAACATGTTGGCTCCTTTGCACAGTTTTGCTTCCAAAAACTAAGCAAACAAGGCCTTTAACCATGGCCAGCTGCTGATTAGTCTTTCTCCTTTCCAGTTCCTATTTCTAACTGATAGCCATTATTCACAGGGCCATCAGGACATCTGTATATCAAATTTCCACCTTCTCATTATTGTCAGTACTGTTTGGTTTTGTTTTGTTTTAAATATTTATTTGGCTGTGCCAGGTCTTAGTTGTGGCACACGAGATCTTCATTGTAGCGTGCGGGACCTTTAGTTGCAGTATGCGGGATCTTTAGTTGTGGCATGCAGAATCTAGTTCCCTGACCAGGGATTGAACCCAGGCCCCCTACGTTGGGAGTGCGGAGTCTTAACCACTGGACCACCAGGGAAGTCCCAGTCAGTACTGTGTTGTATCATCATGTTCTCTGGACCTCTCAGGCTGCCTGCTTGGGTCGTCATAGCTGGTCCTGTCACACCTGAATGTCCTACCTGAAAGCAGTTATGTTGCCTCTGTCTAAGCATTCACCAGTCAGAACCTTTCTTTCTGTTCTGTTTAAACACCTAACATTTGTCTGTAAGAATCTTTGTATTTAATTGTATAGCTCCAGGGAATTTTACCTATTTCTCTTTGCTTTGCTTTCAGTGATTATGCTTTTCAGTAATCTTTATTGTTAAAAGCCTTAATTAGTCTTTCTTCTCTGCTTCAAGCTAAGTAATTCTAGCTTCTTTAATCTTTAATCGTAGGCTCTCTTTCCCAAATTTTCAATCTTTTTTGTCCTTGCTCTGTATTGCGTTTTTTTCTCCTCCTATCTGATCAACGGCAAATCAAAGTGGAAAATTATTTACCAGTTTTCACATTTCTTGCCATCATATTTTCAAGCTTTGGTTCACAGACTGGGTCCATACATGAGAAATGTGTTTCAGGTTTATGTTTTCAACCCCGTAGCACAAGCCAGTTACTTAGCTTACTCATTAGTCAGAAATACCAATTAATATTTAATCAGTAAGAACATGATTGAAGAGAGCTGTAGTCAGAGCATCCTCTTCCTCCCTACTAATGGTTTTTCTTTAAGAGAACAGGGCTGTTTATTAGAGTTACCACTCCAGAATAAGCTGTACTTCATATTGACACAATAAATCTTTTGCCTTTTTTTTTTTTAAATTTATTTATTTATTTTTGCGGTACGTGGGCCTGTCACTGTTGTGGCCTCTCCTGTTGCGGAGCACAGGCTCCGGACGCGCAGGCTCAGCGGCCATTGCTCATGGGCCCAGCCGCTCCGCGGCACGTGGGATCTTCCCGGACCGGGGCACGAACCCATGTCCCCTGCATTGGCAGGTGGACTCTCAACCACTGCGCCACCAGGGAAGGCCTCTTTTGCCTTTTTTATTTTTATTTTGGTCCAAATCTGAATTCTGTATTCTGACTCTTCTCTAATCCTCTCAAACCTCATCCTGTGAGTTCTGGTTCCTTCTTGCCCTGACCGTCTCTGCTCAAAGGCTGTGTGTAAACGTCCACTTTAGTTCTGTGAGTGTAACTTCTCTCTTCTGTGTGCTTCAGCCCCATATGCTCCTATGACTTTTGGGTTAAACTCTGATTTAAGAAGTATTTTCTGGATTTTAGAATTTATGACAGTTTTCCAGAACCCTCTTAATTGACAGCTTAGTAATAATAGCCAAAATTATTGAACTCATTGGTTTAATACTATCAAGTGAAGCTCATCAACAGATTGTTAGAATTCCCATCTAATACACATACACATAGTCAAGATTCATAAACTAAAAGAGAGTCATATAAGCCTCTAGCAGATGTACTAGATATGTATGTCGAGTAAAAACCTCCATGAATCATTTCTAATATTTGCATTGTTTTGTAGAGTACTGTGCAAAACAAATGGATGAGCAAATCACAACACAGTTCTGTGATACAAATGACAATATTGATAATAAAATTTTTATGCTCATGGCTAAAAAGGGGGGAAAAAAAGGCTTTACCAGCATAGGCTGAAAGCATTTCCACAGTTAGTTGCATAATCAGTAATAATCTGGTACTGTGGGGAGATAGTTACAGTTAAAGTCTCTGATAAGTCACAGATTGTACTAATAGGTTTTTAGGATACCATTTGGGTCCTAAATTTGGACCCAAATGGTCCAAATTTAGGAATACCATTTATAGGTCCAATGTTTAGGAATACCATTTATAGGTTTGTTTTTGTTTTTTTTTGAACATGTAATATCTCACAGAAGAAAGGTCACCAGAAAACTGACTACCTATAACTTAGAACTGAGGAAATATATACCCTGGATTTCATTTAAAAACCAGCTATGTACAAAAGCTCTTACACATTATTAAGGAAAAGATACAAGCCCCAGTAGAAAAATGGCTAAAGAAGTGAACATGCAGTACATTGTGGAAAACATGTAAATGGCCATTAAATATTTGAAACTTGTTTAAACCCTACCAATAATTAGAACAAAATAAGCCAATTAAAGCAATGTTGAGTTATTTTTTACCTGTTAGACTGACAGAGGTTTTATAAAATGACAACACTTAGTACAGTCCAAAGTATGGGAAATGGACACTTAGAGATTGCTGGTAAGACTGTAAGCTGACATAGGCTTTCTCCAGGGCAGCATGGCCATACAAAGCAAAAGCTTAAAAACTACTTCTTAACTCAGAAATTTCATATCTAAGGAAGTCAAATGGCAATAGATGTATATACAGAGGTGGCTGTTGAAGCATTGTTTATTGTAGCAGAAATTGGAAAATACTTGAACGTCCAGTAGTAGAGGATTATTTGAATGATCGTAAATCCGTACAATGGATTAGAATGAAAACATTAAGGTGGCAAAGACATTTATTTACTGACATGGGGAGATGGTTTGCTAGAGCTAGCACAAACTTGGTGGCTTAAACACAGAAATTT
The DNA here is from genome assembly GCF_937001465.1 of Orcinus orca. NCBI lineage: Eukaryota > Metazoa > Chordata > Mammalia > Artiodactyla > Delphinidae > Orcinus > Orcinus orca. Next base: position 88,208,280 of record NC_064565.1, read on the forward strand.
ATTGTCTCACAGTTCTGGAGGCTGTTGCCCAAGATCAAGTTGCCAGCAGAGTTGGTTCCTTCTGAGGGCTGTGAGGGAAATCTGTTCTATGCCTCTTTCCTAGCTGCTAGTAGTTTGCTGGTGATCTCTGGTGTTCTTGGCTTGTACACTTATCACCCCAGTCTCTGCCTTCATGTTTATAATGAGGTATCCCTGTGTGTGTATATGTTTGTGTGTGTGTTTCAGTGTCCAAATTTCCCCTTTTTATAAGGACACAGTGGTATTGGATTAAGGCCCACCCTAATGTGCATACCTTAAACTGATTTTCTGCAAGAACCTATTCCCAAATGAGGTCACATTCACAGGCACTGGGGGTTAAAACTTCAAGATCTTTTGGGGGGGCACAATTCAACCCATAACAGATGGTAAGTGAAAAAAAACAGTATACAGAACAGTTTGTAGAGTATTAATACATTGTCCAAAGTATACCTTTATGCACACATGTATGTACACATATACATGGATACACATACCTATAGAAAAACATGAAAAGCTCTATTAAAAAAAATGTTATCAGTAATTACTGCTACTGGGTTGAATTTAGGGTGATTTAAATTAATTTCTATATTTTCATTTATTTTTAAGTTATTTATTGTTTTCTACATATTAATTTTCTTTACACTAACCTGTATTACTGTACAAGTCAAAAACAATGAACCAAAAAAAAAAAACAACAAAAAAAAACAATGAACCACTCAACTCTCAGTGATAGTCTGAATAGTCACTGAATTTTCGTTAGGAGCAAAGCTTAATAATTCATTGACTAATTAAAACCAAAATTCAATAATTTATTTAATTTTCTCTAAGAACAAAGCCTTTTATTCATGGACTTTCTTAGGACTATGTATTTGGTTTCTTTTATTCTTCTGGAAGCTGCTAATACGCAGGAGTTGATTTGGGGAGAATGATGTTCCCTGCTGTTGTTTTTGTACTGTTCAGTATTTTTTTTTAATTTAATTTAATTTAATTTTTTAACATCTTTATTGGGGTATAATTGCTTTACAATGGTGTGTTAGTTTCTGCTTTATAACAAAGTGAATCAGTCATACATAAACATATGTTCCCATATGTCTTCCCTCTTGCGTCTCCCTCCCTCCCACCCTCCCTATCCCACCCCTCCAGGCTGTCACAAAGCACCAAGCCAATATCCCTGTGCCATGCGGCTGCTTCCCACTAGCTATCTACCTTACTATGTTTGTTAGTGTGTATATGTCCATGACTCTCTCGCCCTGTCACAGCTCACCCTTCCCCCTCCCCATAACCTCAAGTCCATTCTCTAGGAGGTCTGCGTCTTTATTCCTGCCTTACCCCTAGGTTCTTCATGACATTTTTTTTTTTCTTAAATTCCATATATATGTGTTAGCATACGGTATTTGTCTTTCTCCTTCTGACTTACTTCACTCTGTATGACAGACTCTAGGTCTATCCACCTCATTACAAATAGCTCAATTTCGTTTCTTTTTATGGCTGAGTAATATTCCATTGTATATATATGCCACATCTTCTTTATCCATTCATCCGATGATGGGCACTTAGGTTGCTTCCATGTCCTGGCTATTGTAAATAGAGCTGCAATGAACATTTTGGTACATGACTCTTTTTGAATTTTGGTTTTCTCAGGGTATATGCCCAGTAGTGGGATTGCTGGGTCATATGGTAGTTCTATCTGTAGTTTTTTAAGGAACCTCCATACTGTTCTCCATAGTGGCTGAACCAATTCACATTCCCACCAGCAGTGCAAGAGTGTTCCCTTTTCTCCACACCCTCTCTAGCATTTATTGTTTCTAGATTTTTTGATGATGGCCATTCTGACTGGTGTGAGATGATACCTCATTGTAGTTTTGATTTGCATTTCTCTAATGATTAATGATGTTGAGCATTCTTTCATGTGTTTGTTGGCAGTCTGTATATCTTCTTTGGAGAAATGTCTATTTAGGTCTTCTGCCCATTTTTGGATTGGGTTGTTTGTTTTTTTGTTATTGAGCTGCATGAGCTGCTTGTAAATTTTGGAGATTAATACTTTGTCGGTTGCTTCATTTGCAAATATTTTCTCCCATTCTGAGGGTTGTCTTTTGGTCTTGTTTATGGCTTCCTTTGCTGTGCAAAAGCTTTGAAGTTTCATTAGGTCCCATTTGTTTATTTTTGTTTTTATTTCCATTTCTCTAGAAGGTGGGTCAAAAAGGATCTTGCTGTGATTTATGTCATAGAGTGCTTTGCCTATGTTTTCCTCTAAGAGTTTGATAGTTTCTGGCCTTACATTTAGGTCTTTAATCCATTTTGAGCTTATTTTTGTGTATGGTGTTAGAGAGTGATCTAATCTCATACTTTTACATGTACCTGTCTAGTTTTCCCAGCACCACTTATTGAAGAGGCTGTCCTTTCTCCACTGTACATTCCTGCCTCCTTTATCAAATATAAGGTGACCATATGTGCGTGGGTTTATCTCTGGGCTTTCTATGCTGTTCCATTGATCTATCTTTCTGTTTTTGTGCCAGTACCGTACTCTGTTGATTACTGTGGCTTTGTAGTATAGTCTGAAGTAAGGGAGCCTGATTCCTCCAGCTCTGTTTTTCTTTCTCAAGATTGCTTTGGCTATTCGGGGTCTTTTGTGTTTCCATACAAACTGTGAAATTTTCTGTTCTAGTTCTGTGAAAAATGCCATTGGTAGTTTGATGGGGATTGCATTGAATCTGTAGATTGCTTTGGGTAGTAGAGTCATTTTCACAATGTTGATTCTTCCAATCCAAGAACATGGTATATCTCTCCATCTATTTGTATCATCTTTAATGTCTTTCATCAGTGTCTTATAATTTTCTGCATACAGATATTTTGTCTCCTTAGGTAGGTTTATTCCTAGATATTTTATTCTTTTTGTTGCAGTCGTAAATGGGAGTGTTTTCTTGATTTCACTTTCAGATTTTTCATCATTAGTGTATAGGAATGCCAGAGATTTCTGTGCATTAATTTTGTATCCTGTCACTTTACCAAATTCATTGATTAGCTCTAGTAGTTTTCTGGTAGTATCTTTAGGATTCTCTATGTATAGTATCATGTCATGTGCAAACAGTGACAGCTTTACTTCTTCTTTTCTGATTTGGATTCCTTTTATTTCCTTTTCTTCTCTGATTACTGTGGCTAAAACTTCCAAAACTATGTTGAATAAGAGTGGTGAGAGTGGGCAACCTTGTCTTGTTCCTGATATTAGTGGCAATGCTTTCAGTTTTTCACCATTGAGGATGATGTTTGCTGTGGGTTTGTCATATATGGCCTTTATTATGTTGAGGTAGGTTCCCTCTATGCACATTTTCTGGAGAGTTTTTATCATAAATGGGTGTTGAATTTTGTCAAAAGCTTTTTCTGCACCTATTGAGATGGTCATATGGTTTTTATTCTTCAATTTGTTAATATGGTGTATCACATTGATTGATTTGTGTATATTGAATCCTTGCATCCCTGGGATAAATCCCACTTGATCATGGTGTATGATCCTTTTAATGTGTTGTTGGATTCTGTTTGCTAGTATTTTGTTGAGGATATTTGCATTTATATTCATCAGTGATATTGGCCTGTAATTTTCTTTTTTTGTGGTATCTTTGTCTGATTTTGGTATCAGGGTGATGGTGGCCTCATAGAATGAGTTTGGGAGTGTTCCTTCCTCTGCAGTTTTTTGGAAAAGTTTGAGAAGGATGGGTGTTAGCTCTTCTCTAAATGTTTGACAGAATTCACCTGTGAAGCCATCTGGTCCTGGACTTTTGTTTGTTGGAAGCTTTTTTTTTTTGCGGTATGCGGGCCTCTCACTGCCGCAGCCTCTCCCGTTGCGGAGCACAGGCTCCGGACGTGCAGGCTCAGTGGCCATGGCTCACGGGCCCAGCCACTCCGCGGCATGTGGGATCTTCCCGGACCGGGGCACAAACCCATGTCCCCTGCATCGGCAGGCGGACTCGCACCCACCGCGCCACCAGGGAAGCCCTGTTGGAAGCTTTTTAATTACAGTTTCAATTACATTACTTGTGATTGGTCTGTTCATATGTTCTGTTTCTTCCTGGTTCAGTCTTGGAAGGTTATACCTTTCTAAGAATTTGTCCATTTCTTCCAGGTTGTCCATTTTATTGGCATAAAGTTGCTTGTAGTTGTCTCTTACGATGCTTTGTATTTCTTTGGTGTCCGTAGTACCTTCTCCTTTTTCGTTTCTAATTTTATTAATTTGAGTCCTCTCCCTCTTTTTCTTGATGAGTCTGGCTAATGGTTTATCAATTTTGTTTATCTTCTCAACCAGTTTTTAGTTTTATTGATCTTTGCTATTGTTTTCTTTGTTTTTATTTCATTTATTTCTGCTCTGACCTTTACGATTTCTTTCCTTCTGCTAACTTTGGGTTGTTTGTTCTTCTTTCTCTAGTTCCTTTAGGTGTAACGTTAGATTGTTTGTGATTATTCTTGTTTCTTAAAGTAGGCTTGTATTGCTATAAGTTTCCCTCTTAGAACTGCTTTTGCTACATCCCATAGGTTTTGGATCGTCGTGTTTTCATTGTAATTTGTCTCTAGGTATTTTTTGATTTCCTCTTTGATTTCTTCAGTGACCTCTTGGTTATTTAGTAACATATTGTTTAGCCTCCATGTGTTTGTGTTTATTACGTTTTTTTCCCTGTAATTGATTTCTCGTATCATGGCACTGTGGTCAGAAAAGATGCTTGATATGATTTCAATTTTCTTGAATTTACTGAGGCTTGATTTGTGACCCAAAATGTGATCTATCCTGGAGAATGTTCCGTGTGCACTTGAGAAGAAAGCATAATCTGCTGTTTTTGGATGGAATGTCCTATAAATATTAATTAAGTCCATCTGGTCTGTTGTGTCATTTAAAGCTTGTGTTTCCTTATTAATTTTCTGTTTGGATGATCTGTCCATCGAGGTAAGTGAAGTGTTAAAAGTCCCCCACTATTATTGTGTTTCTGTCGATTTCTTCTTTTATAGCTGTTAGCAGTTGCCTTATGTATGGAGGTGCTCCTATGTTGGGTGCATATATATTTATAATTGTTATATCTTCTTGGATTGATCCCTTGATCATTATGTAGTGTCCTTCCTTGTCTCTTATAACATTTTTTATTTTAAAATCTATTTTATCTGATATGAGTATTGCTACTCCAGCTTTCTTTTGATTTCCATTTGCATGGAATATCTTTTTCCATCCCCTCACTTTCAGTCTGTATGTGTCCCTAGGTCTGAAGTGGGTCTCTTGTAGACAGCATATATATGGGTATTGTTTTTGTATCCATTCAGCGAGCCTGTGTCTTTTGGTTGGAGCATTTAATCCATTCACATTTAAGGTAATTATCGATATGTATGTTCCTATTACCATTTTCTTAATTGTTTTGGATTTGTTTTGTAGGTCCCTTTCTTCTCTGTGTTTCCCACTTAAAGAAGTTCTTTTCGCATTTGCTGTAGAGGTGGTTTGGTGGTGCTGAATTCTCTTAGCTTTTGCTTGTGTGTAAAGCTTTTGATTTCTCTATCAAATCTGAATGAAATCCTTGCCGGGTAGAGTAATCTTGGTTGTAGGTTCTTTCCTTTCATCACTTTAAGTATATCATGCCACTCTCTTCTGGCTTGTAGAGTTTGTGCTGAGAAATCAGCTGTTAACCTTATGGGAGTTCCCCTGTATGTTGTTTGTCGTTTTTCCCTTGCTGCTTTCAGTAATTTTTCGTTGTCTTTAATTTTTGCTTGTTTGATTACTGTGTGTCTCGGCATGTTTCTCCTGGGTTTATCCTGTATGGGACTTTCTGCGCTTCCTGGACTTGGGTGGCTATTTCCTTTCCCATGTTAGGGAAGTTTTCAACTATAATCTCTTCAGTTATTATCTTGGGTCCTTTCTCTCTCTCTTCTCCTTCTGGGATCCCTATAATGCGAATGTTGTTGTGTTTAATGTTGTCCCAGAGTCTCTTAGGCTGTCTTCATTTCCTTTCATTCTTTTTTCTTTATTCTGTTCTGCAGCAGTGATTTCCACCATTCTGTCTTCCAGGTCACTTATCCGTTCTTCTGCCTCAGTTATTCTGCTATTGATTCCTTCGAGTGTAGTTTTCATTTCAATTATTTTATTGTTCATCTCTGTTTGTTCTTGAATTCTTCTAGGTCTTTGTTAAACATTTCTTGCATCTTCTTGATCTTTGCCTCCATTCTTTTTCTGAGGTCCTGGATCATCTTCAGTATCATTATTCTGAATTCTTTTTCTGGAAGGTTGCCTATCTCCACTTCATTTAGTTGTTTTTCTGGGGTTTTATCTTGTTCCTTCATCTGGTACCTAGCCCTCTGCCTTTTCATGTTGTCTATCTTTCTGTGAATGTGGTTTTTTCCCACAGGCTGCAGGGTTGTAGTTCTTCTTGCTTCTGCTGTCTGCCCTCTGGTGGATGAGGCTATCTAAGAGGCTTGTGCAAGGTCCCTGATGGGAGGGACTTGTCATTATGATTTTGATTTGCATTTTCCTGATGGTGAATAAAATTAAGCATTTTTTCATTTGTTTATTTACCAGTTGGATAGTCACTCTGGTGTAGTGGTATTTCAAGTCTTTTGCCCATTTTTCTTTTGGGTTTTCTCTCTTTGTATTGATTTTTAAGAGGTTTTTAAAAATTCTGAATTTAAGAACTTTATTGGATGCATGTGTGTGTGCATATATATTATATACGTGTATATCTCAAGTATCTTCTACTGTGGCTTGATTTTATAGGATCTTAAGCTTGTCTTTTGATGAACAGATACTAATTTTAGTGTAGTCTAACTTATTTTTTTTGCCTGTATGTTTACTGCATTTTAAATCTTACGTGAGAAATCTTTATTTAACTTAATGTCATGAATATATTCATCTAAGTTTTGTTCTGGTAGTTTTACTGTTTACCTTTCAAACTTAGATCTGTAATCTATTTAGTGTTTATTATTGTGTAAAGAATGAGGAAAGGGGTTAACATTCCTTTTTTTCCCATATGGTTATCCAGTTGACCCAGCATAACATTGAAAAGATCATCCTTTTTCCATTGTACTGTAATGTTACCTTTGTCAAAACCAAGTAACTGTGTAGGTCACTTGATGTATGTAAAGTTACCTTTACATATTGTTGACTGGGGAAAAACGCACAATCTAAAAGTTGTGAGTTATATTTTATTCAGGGACCTTACTGAGAAAAATAGCCTGGGAAACAGCCTCTCAGATGGCTCTGAGGAACTGTTCTGAAGAGGTAAGGGAGGAGCCAGGCTATATTCCTATATATTCTGAGAAAAAAAAACTGTGTAGTCAAACATCAGAAGACTACTGCTAATGGCAAAAACCAGATATCTGAAATTAGTGATTTTAGTGCTTTTCTATGTATGAGAAGATGTAAGAGTCTGGACTTATTGAAATTATTCCTTAGATATACATCTTACATATCTAGGGCCTGTATCCTGTTTTTCTCCATTCTGAATCCCTTCAGGGTGCACCATGTGGGGAGGAGGGGCAGCAGTGGCTGATGGCTTGATGGTGGCAACATTTGTTGTTTACTGGAATGGTAGGCAACATTCTTTGTCCACAATATTATGGAATTTTCCAATCCATGAATATGGAAGAATACCCTCCCACTTTTTGGTCTTTAGCTTTTCTCAATAATTTTTTCTCTTTTCAGTGTAGAGATCTTGTACATCTTTTATTAAATTTACTCCTATTTAGTGGTATTTTAAAAATGCTATCATAAATGCTACAGTTTTTAAATTTCATTGTTTGTTACTTATATATACAGTTGATTTCTGCGTATTGACCTTGTAGTCATTAACCTTGCCAAATTTCCTTATTAAGTCTAATGGTTTATCATGATATCCGAGATTAGTGACAGTTTTATTCTTTTCCAATCCTAATACCTTTCATTTCTTTTCATGCTTTATTGCCAGTTATTCTGTTATACATATATATTTTAAAATACTTATTTATTTATTTTTGGCTGTGTCAGGTCTTAGTTGCGGCACATGGAATCTTCTGTTGTGGTGCTTGGCCTTCTCTCTAATTGTGGCTCAGCAGCTCTCTAGTTGTGTTGCACGGGTTCCAGAGCGCGTGGGCTCTGTAGTTGTGACATGCAGTCTTAGTTGCACCGCGGCATGTGAGATGTTAGTTCCCTGACCTGGGATCGAACCTGCATCCCCTGCATTGGAAGGTGAATTCTCAACCACTGGACCACTAGGGAAGTACCTCTGTTATATTTTTAATGTCATTAGCCTCATTAGTACCTTCTCTCTCTTCTTCTTGATTCGTGTTTCTTAAAGTGTTTATCAGTGTGGGTCCAGTCGGGAGAGATAAAGCACACAATTATTTAAATAGGGAAAGTTTAATATAAAGAATTATTAACTACAACAGGGGATTTGGAGTAATGAGAGATTAGCTAGTCGGAAGTAAAGATAACTCTAAAGAATACCAGAATAGCTGGTAAAAGGAGCAGTCACCAACTCTAGGGCTGAGACAGAGCACCCAAGGAAGATCCCATGCTCCCATGACTGATATCCAGACTCTGCCGGAGGGGGCACACCTGTGGATGGCAATCTTGAAATCAGATTCTTCACCTTCCTTAGAGTTTGTTCTTGCTCTCTGTTGTGGATTATTGTTGTTCACTTGCTTAGTCTTTTCTAAACTGTTTTTGTAAAGTCTGTATTCTTTGTCATGTGTGGCCACTGAAGCATCTGTTCTGTTAGCTTAATGCTCAGCTGGTGTTTCGACAGATTTTACCTTAAACACTTGAAGCTTACAAAAGAAAATTAAAAAAGCTCTCCCAGTGTTTGCAGATTGGCTTTGTGTTGGAGTCCTCCTTTAACACTTATCCAGGTTTTATACAGCTCTGCCTTTGTTCTCACTTTCTGCTTGTATGGAGCCAGAAGACCCCAGATGTGAAAGCCTAGTCTTCTCAGACCTTTTCTGAGCATGTATCCTGGTCTTGGGCATGTGCATGACTTTCTTAATTCCCTGGTATTTGCAGAAGCTTTTAAAAGCTCCCATTCCCACATTTATCTCTTCTCCCAACCCCGTCCTTCCCTGGCTTCTTGGTCTTTTCATTGCTTGTCCCAGCTGTCATTTCATGCCCCAGCTTTTGCAGCCAATACCTGCACCTTTAAATGTTTTTGGCAGAAGCTACCTAGGAACCTGTCCTAGCTCTGGAAATGCTCAGAGTTGGGCCAAACAAGGGCAGCCTTTGCACCAGTCCTTGATGGGAGTTGCCAGACAGGTTGAGACCCACAGCCACAATTTTTTGACAAAAATGTCTGTATCACTTCCTAGCAATTTGCACCAGGAGTATGGGCTGCTGTTCTCTTAGCTGCTGCCTCTCTGGGATATGGGAATTACAGGCAGGCTGTTTAAAATGTCACAGTGCTTTCTTACCACAAAGCAACAGCTTCTTTCTTCATCAAGGCTTCCCCTGGTTGTTGTAAGTCTTTGACTGTATTCCAGAGTTTTTCAGAAGTTGATTTTGACAGTTTGGACCAGCTCATTACATGCTTTTGGGGAGGGTTAGAGTCTTGGGATTCCCTGTCCTCCATTTTCAGTGACCATTTTGATGACCAGTGGTGATGGTGCTTTTAATAGAGCTCTGTTTTCTGCAGTGCTGTTGACTTTTGGCTACTGTTGAGCTGGGGAGAGAAGGAAAATGAAATAACCTTAAGTTAAAACACTGAAGACCCCACTATCTTACCAAGGTTTAGTTGTTCCTGTTGAATAGACACTTCTCAGTGGGTACTGGGTTTTGGTTAATTGCCAAAGTGCTGGAATGGTTGATGTTAGTTGTTTAGTTGTTTCGCACGTATTTTCACTGTTTTAGAGGGAGACTGAGATCACCAAAGTCCTCACTCCACCATTGTGGAAGTCAGTCTGTCTTCTGGAACATTTTTATTTTTAATTTTTGTTTTATTTTTGTGGTACGTGGGCCTCTTACTGTTGTGGCCTCTCCCGTTGCGGAGCACAGGCTCCGGACGCGCAGGCTCAGTGGCCATGGCTCACGGGCCCAGCCACTCCGCGGCATGTGGGATCTTCCCGGACCTGGCACGAACTCGTGTCCCCTGCATCGTCAGGCGGGCTCTCAACCACTGCGCCACCAGGGAAGCCCTCTTCTGGAACATTTTGAAAGAGAATTGTAATGGAAAATATTATATAGATATGGTAAATTTTCAAAATTATGTTAGTGGCATATGTGTAGATCAGGGAGGTCCTTTACACTGTGACAAAACTTTCATGGAGTTGATATGGGAAAGTAGCTTAAATTTGAGTTCCTAACATGAAAGGGGCTTTATATATTTTACTTCACAAAACCCTTCACAAAACTGTGTTGTGTGACGTAAGTACAATTATCCCTATCGCAGCAACCGTGAAAAGTGGGAGATGTCATGCCTGTTTAACTGTTGAGACACCTGAACCTTGGAAAAGTCAAGCAGATTGCGCAAAGTCACATTACTTCTAAGTGACAGAGCCAGAAGTAAACCCAAGGTTTTTCTGACTCCAAAGCTTTTGATCTTTTTATTACACATTGTTTTATTTATTTATTTATTTATTTATGGCTGCGTTTGGTCTTCGTTGCAGCACGTGGGCATTCTCTAGTTGCGGCAAGTGGGGGCTACTCTTCGTTGCGGTGTGCAGGCTTCTCATTGCAGTGGCTTCTCTTGTTGTGGAGCATGGTCTCTAGGTGCGCAGGCTTCAGTAGTTGTGGAGCGTGGGCTCAGTAGTTGTGGTGCATGGGCTTAGTTGCTCCACGGCATGTGGGATCTTCCCGGACCAGGGCTTGAACCTGTGTCCCCTGCGTTGGCAGGTGGATTCTTAATCACCGCGCCACCAGGGAAGTCCCTACACATTGTTTTTTATTCCACAGGGGATTTGATAAATATTCGTTGGATGAAGGAATGACAAAGAGACTCTGAGAGGTTTCTGTCACTGAAGCATGTCTAGGACTTTTACATATTCATATATTTATTGATTGTTTACTATATCACAGCCAGTCTGTGGGGAACCTTTACCATTTTTAATTAGATACTAAGACTTTAATATCTTTTTTTTTTTTTTTTTTTTTTGCGGTATGCGGGCCTCTCACTGTTGTGGCCTCTCCCGTTGCGGAGCACAGGCTCCGGACGCGCAGGCTCAGCGGCCATGGCTCACGGGCCCAGCCACTCCACGGCATGTGGGATCTTCCCGGACCGGGGCACAAACCCATGTCCCCTGCATCGGCAGGCAGACTCTCAACCACTGTGCCACCAGGGAAGCCCAAGACTTTAATATCTTAATTTCCTTTAGGTTTAAGGTTTTCCCAGCCTTTGAACATTTAACTTATATTTTCTGTTTTCACTGTTGTGGTTTTTTTGTTTTCCAAATCAGCCCTTTGACAGAATCTGAACCTAAACGATTAGGGATGTAATTATTGGTGGAGCCAGTGTTAGCCTGACAGGTCAGTAAACACCTGAATGTTTGCTGTGATTAAGGAGTTGAACTGTATACTCTATGAAATGAGTCTACTTGATGGATTTTTCTAAGATTTAGTAGGAGAAAATAGTAAATCATTGTGTTTTTCTGTTTTGTTTCAGCTTTCGGAAGAATTATTGGATAAGTGGCTCTCCTACCCAGAGTCCCAACATGTCCCTCTCTGCCAGCATATGCTTGGCTTTGCAATGAAGTCTGTTACGCAGATGGTAATGGGTAGTACATTTGAAGATGAACAAGAAGTCATTCGCTTCCAAAAGAATCATGGCACAGTAAGTCTAGGGCCAAATTTAAAATTACTCTTTCATCAAATTAGATAGTTGAATAATGTAGACTTTGCCTCTTAAGAAGAAGGTTTAAGATTCTGTAGTACAGAATTTCCTTGTTTGGGGCTAAAAACAATGCAAGAAGGTTAATTCCCTTTTTTAAAAATTTAAGAATTACTTTTTTTTTTTTCTTTCTTTTTCTTTTATTTTGCAATATGCGGGCCTCTCACCGCTGTGGCCTCCCCCGTTGCGGAGCACACACAGGCCCAGCAGCCGTGGCTCACAGGCCCAGCCGCTCTGCGGCACGTGGAATCTTCCTGGACCGGGGCACGAACCCGCGTCCCCTGCATCGGCAGGCGGACTCTCAACCACTGTGCCACCAGGGAAGCCCAAGAATTACTTTTTTAAGCAGTTACTTTTTAAAAAAAATTTATGTATATTATTTATTTATTTTTGGCTGCGTTGGGTCTTCATTGATGCTTGTGGGCTGTCTCTAGTTGAGAGAGCAGGAGCAACTCTTCTCTTCCTTGCGGTGCGTGGGCTTCTTCTTGTGGTGGCTCCTCTTGTTCTCTTGTTGAGCACGAGCTTTAGGCGCATGGGCTTCAGTAGTTGTGGCACACGGGCTTAGTTGCTCCGTGGCATGTGGGATCTTCACCAGGGATCAAACCCGTGTCACCTGCATTGGCAGGTGGATTCTCGACCACTGCACCACCAGGGAGTCCCTAAGCAGTTACTTTTTGAAATTTAAAAAATGAATGACTAAAAAAAATTTTTCTTTTAATATGTAGCAAGTATGTCGGGAGTTCCCTGGTGGCCTAGCGGTTAGGATTTTGGGCTTTCACTGCTGTGGCCCAGGTTTAATCCCTGGTTGGGGAACTGAGATCCTGCAAGCCATGTGGCGTGGCAAAACACCCAAAACCAAGTGTGTTATAAAATAATGCTAATTTCTAGAATAAAGAGAAAAACCATACTTAATAGAGACTACGTCCTCTATAGAAAGAAATTAAAGTTGATGGAGTGTTAAAATACTAAAATGAATATGAAGAAAGGCTAATGCAGTTGAAAACAGGTTTACTGTTTGCCTTTGTGAACTCACATATGGACTTTATTATTCTCTATTTTTATCAGTCTCAACATTATATTACTTTATTTGTTTCAAATCATACTTAAGTCATTTACTTCACTGCATTTTGGATCTCTGAGAAATCACTTATTTTCTTCAAATCTATAAAAACAGGTTAAATAATATAATGTGTGTAAAACAAAATCACTAGGCACTGTGGCTTAACACTCTGTCACTGTTTAATATTATCATTTTTCCCTTTAAAATGGTTTTATTACTTGTGTTTGATGATTGAAAAATATTCTTAGAAAACGTTCACATGTTCAGGAGCGTAAAAATAAAAGTGGAAAAATCACTCTAATTCCCCTTCCTAGAGTAAACTACTCAGGTTACCCAGCTAAAACAAATTGGCTAAGGAATTCCTAAAATGTTTTCATATTTTAACGAAGAATCAATTTTTGACTCAGTTGTTGATATCTGATTTTTTTCATGTTGATGAGACCGCAGTTTTAAAACGGGACCTCCACTATTATTTCCAGAATTTTATTCTAAACTGCTGATACCTATTCCTATTCTGCGTATTTTTATGCTGGCATTTTCTTTACCTTTCTTTCCTTAGAATTTCAAAGTAGAAATAATAATTTCAAACTTACAGAAAAGTTGCAGCCAGTACTAGGAACTCCCGTAATATCCTTCGCCCAGGTTCACCAGTTGTTTACATTTTGCCCCATTTGCTTTTGTCATTCATTCTCTATCTATCCATCCATCCATCCGTCCGTCCGTCCATCCATCCATCCATCCATCCATTCCTCCTCTCCTTACCCAAACCATTTGAGAGTAAAGTAGACATTTTGCTTCTTTCCCCCTAAATACTTCAGTCTGTATATCCTAAAAACAAGGATATTCTCTCATATAGCAACAACATGGTTGTCAAACTTGGGAAATTTAGCATTCATACCATACTTTTATCCAGAGCCGATATTCAGATTTCTTTACTTTTAGTGGTCAAACCTCTTTAATGTGAAACAGTTTCTCAGCTTTTCTTTGTTTCTTGACCTTGACATTTTTTTTTAAGTACAGGATAATTATTTTGTGGACTGTCCCTCATTTGGGTTTGACTAGATTCAAATTACATATTTTTGGGTGTGACTAGATTCAAATTGTATATTTTTGGCAGCAATCTGGCATTTTCTTAACATTACTGGAAGTTGTCAAAGTTTTCAGACCAGGGCTTCCCTGGTGGCGCAGTGGTTGAGAGTCCGCCTGCGGATGCAGGGGACACGGGTTCGTGCCCCGGTCTGGGAAGATCCCACATGCCGCGGAGCGGCTGGGCCCGTGAGCCATGGCCGTTGAGCCTGCGCGTCCGGAGCCTGTGATCCGCAACGGGAGAGGCCACAGCAGTGAGAGGCCCGCGTACCGCAAAAAAAAAAAAAAAAAGTTTTCAGACCATAAACATGACTTAAAATCCTGCCTTAAATGATCTTCAATTTCTGAAACACCCCGGGGCTGCTGTTGTCCAGCCGTGCCACCAGGAGCACTAACCAGGTTGTGAATGCAGAGGCAGTGACAGCTGCACCATGACTGTTGCTTGGCTGACAGCACTTGGGAGATGTCGTCAGTCATAAGATGCATACCGCTTTCACAGGCGTTAACATGTGAAAAATGTTCACCTCACACCCAACTGCATACTGTTTCTGAACTACCCTCCAAAAACATTGTCCCAGTTATTTTCCCACCAGCATTAGCGTGCTCTTTCCTTGTGCTTTTGACATTTAGAGTTATGTGTCTTTTAAATATCTGCCTATTTTGTAAGTAAAAAATGATTTTTTATGATTAAAATTTATAATTCTTTTATTGTTTGTGAGGTTAAACATTGTTTAATATTTTTGCTGAACAACTTGTGTTTCATCTTTTGTGGGATGCTTTCTCATGTCCTTCACCCATATTTCTATCAATGTGTTTCTTTTTCTTACTAATCTGTAAGAGCTTTTTATTTTTATCTCAATTTTCATTTGCTTTTACGTTTATTTATAGTGCTTTTAAATTTTTATTTATTTTTTTAAAAGATTTTTTTGATGTGGACCATTTAAAAAGTCTTTACTGAATCTGTTACAATATTGCTTCTGTTTTATGTTTTGGTTTTTTGGCTGCGAGGCATGTGGGATCTTAGCTCCCTGACCAGGGATCGAACCTGCACTCTCTGCATTGGAAGTGAAAGTGTTAACCATTGGGCCACCAGTGAAGTCCCCTATAATGCTTTTTTAAAAAGACTTCTTTTTTAAGCAGTTTTAGGTTTACAGTAAAATTGAGAGGATGGTACAGAGATTTCCCATATACCCCCTGTTTCCACACATGCATAGTCTCCCCCATTATCAATATCATTCACTAGAATGGTGCATTTTTTGCCAAGGATGAACCTACATTGGACACATAATAATCACCCAGAGTCCATAGATTATGTAAGGGTTCACACTTGATGCCATACATTCAATGGCTTTGGACAAATGTATAATGACCTATATCCATCATTATAATATCGTCCCCCACAGTCTCAGCAACCACTGATCTTTTTCTTGTATCCATAATTTTGCCTTTTCCAGAATTTTGTATGACATTGGAATAATACAGTATATACCCTTAGATTGGCTTCTTTCACTTAGCAATATGTATTAATATTTAAGCTTCCTCCTTGTCTTTTCTTTTTTTAAAAAAAATATTTATTTATTTATTTGGCTGTGCTGGGTCTTAGCTGTGGCACCTGGGATCTTTGTTGTGCCATGTGGGATAGCTGTGGCATGTGGGATCTTCGTTGTGCCATGTGGGATCTTTCGTTGCGGAGTGTGGGTTCTTTGTTGTGGTATGCGGGCTCAGTAGTTGCGGTGCATGGGCTCTAGAGCACCTGGGCTCAGTAGTTGGGGCACGCGGTCTTAGTTGCCCTGCAGTATGTGGGAACTTAGTTCCCCGATGAGGAATCGAACCCACATCCCTTGCATTGGAAGGCAGATTCTTAAGCACTGGACCACCAGGGCATTCCCCCTCCATGTCTTTTCATGGTTCTTTTAGCTGGATAGTATTCCATTGTGTGTACCACAGTTTATTCATTCACCTGCTAAAGGACCTCTTGGTTGCTTACAAGTTTTGGCAATTATGAATAAAGCTGCCATAAATATCTTGTGGAGGTTTTTGTTATCAACATAAATTTCCAGCTTCTTTGGGTAAATACCAAGGAGTATGATTGCTGGATCATATTGAAAGAGTATTTTTTGTTTTGTAAGAAACTGTGTTTGAGGATTCCATGGATATATCCTCTAGATCACACCTTCTTTGCTAAGCCAAAACCAGTATACTATCAGTAATAAGCCTGTCAAAGGCATTCTTCATTTCTGTTACAGTGTTTTTGATCTCTAGTTTTTTGTTGTTGTTGTTGTTCTTTCTTAGGATTTTCATCTCTCTGCTTACATTGCCTACCTGTTCTTGCATGCTGTCTACTTTATCCTTTACTTAAGGATCATTTAGAGCCCTTAGCCTATTACCCTTTAGAGCCTTTAGCAATTAATCATAGTTGTTTTAAATTCCTGATCTGATAATTCCAAGATTCCTGCCATTCTGATGCTCGGTTTGTTTCTTCAAATTGTGTTTTTTGCCTTTTGGTATGGCTCGTAACTTTTTCTTGATAGCCAGACATGATGTACTGTGTAAAAGAAACTAGTGTATATAGGCCTTTAGCAGTGTGGTGGTGAGGTGTGGAGAAAGGGGAAGCATTCCATAATCCTGTGATTAGGTCTGTCTTTTAGTGAGCCTATGCATTTGGACTGTGAACTTCACCAGTGTTTCTCAGTTTTTTTCTCCCCCCTTAGGTGGGAAAGGATGGCTAGCATAGGCGGGAGTTCGGTACTTGCCTTCTTCCACGGGAAAGACTAGACTTGACTGGGATTGAATATCCCTTTCCCAGCTCTGTTAATACCCCAGAAGGTTAGACTCTGGCTAATGAGTTCCCTCTGAGGGCAGGCCTTGTTAAGAAGAGCAGAGTGCTCTGCCTTATTTTAAATGGGTTCCTTTTTCAGCCCCCCTGCTGGAAGCCTAAGGGGATTTTTCTCTTATATTTACTGTGGGAACCTGGTCAAGCTCCCAGAAGTAAATCTCACTTGGGGGGCCCTGTGTCTGGGTCCCCTGGAGTTTTTAACTGTCAGAGTTGTCATACTGAATCTCTAGCCATTTGTCAATTAGAGTTCAGGTTTTCCTACCCCAGCACTGGTTCCTGAGGTAGTTTCCACTTGTATATCTGTTCCAGTAAAGTGTGACTCCCTGTTTTCACCTGTCTCTCCAGTCTTGGGGGCCACAGTTTGCCCTGGGTCCTCCTCTGTCTCAGAGATCCAAGAAGACTTGTTGATTTCTGTCTGTTGAGCAAAAAGCTGAACTTCATTCTCACTTTAAGGGTATTCCTACATTTTCACGGTACTTTTTTTTTAAATAAAGATTCTATACTTAAATTCATTATTTATTTATTTATTTATTTATTTATTTATTTATTTATGGTTACATTGGGTCTTTGTTGCTGTGCGCGGGCTTTCTCTAGTTGTGGCGAGCGGGGGCTACTCTTGGTTGCGGTGCGCAGGCTTCTCATTGCAGTGGCTTCTCTTGTTGTGGAGCACAGGCTCTAGGTGCGCGGGCTTCTGTAGTTGTGGTACGTGGGCTTCAGTAGTTGTGGCACGCGGGCTTCAGTAGTTGTGGCACACGGGCTTCAGTAGTTGTGGCTAATGAGCTTTAGAGCGCAGGCTCAGTAGTTGTGGCGCACGAGCCTAGTTGCTCCGTGGCATGTGGGATCTTCCTGGACCAGGGCTCGAACCTGTGTCCCCTGCATTGGCAGGCGGATTCTTAACCACTGTGCTACCAGGGAAGCCCTACATTACTTTTAATAGTTTAATTTTTTACATTGAAATAATCTGAAAGGCATACCTTTGTAAGATAAGACTTGAGGACTCTTAACTCTATTAATAATTTAAAAAATATTTAGCATTGTTTAATAAGTGTTTTGTCCTTTCCCAGGTTCTTTCAGAACTTTTGAATTATAAACAATTTTTTAAGGGCTAATTATCCAATTTTGAAATAATTAGAAGCCTATTCTGTTGTTTACCCTCTCTAAATCTTAGACTAATTTTTAACCTTTTTCTGGATCGCAGCCAAACCTTATCAGTATTGCAGGTGAAGTAAAAATTTGGAATTCCGGATGAATTTTACTTATCCACTGGTACCATTATAATAAAAAATTGAG
This sequence comes from Orcinus orca, assembly GCF_937001465.1. Classification (NCBI taxonomy): domain Eukaryota; kingdom Metazoa; phylum Chordata; class Mammalia; order Artiodactyla; family Delphinidae; genus Orcinus; species Orcinus orca. The sequence goes on from NC_064565.1 coordinate 88,226,377, forward strand.
AATTGACTCTACTGCAGTGTTCTTTTCCTCCCTGTGCATATACTTCTTTGAAATTCAGGAAGGGAACTTTTTTTTTTTTTTTGCGGTTCACGGGCCTCTCACTGTTGTGGCCTCTCCCATTGCGGAGCACAGGCTCCGGACGCGCAGGCTCAGCGGCCATGGCTCACGGGCCCAGCCTCTCCGCGCTATGTGGGATCTTCCCAGACCAGGGCACAAACCCATGTCCCCTGCATCGGCAGGTGGACTCTCAACCACTGCGCCACCAGGGAAGCCCGGAAGGGAACTTTTGACTTTCTAATTATAATTAGTTTGGAAGTACTTTGAATGAAATTATTAAAATGTATTTGTGCCCTATCCTTAAAGACTGTGGAGTAAATGATTATGCAGCCCACTTGAAAAGGGGAGTTTAATTAACAGTTCTGTTAGTGAGACAGGTTCTCCAGCTGTTAGCTTAGATTGCTTGATATGATTTGGAAAATTTACATATTAGGTAATAGATACGTTTTGCTATTTTCAGGTTTGGTCGGAGATTGGAAAAGGCTTTCTAGATGGATCACTTGATAAAAGTACAACTCGGAAAAAACAATATGAAGATGGTAAGTTTTATCACTATTAATTTTTAGTAAGGACTAAAGGAAATGTGCCCTAATTTTAATGGGGCTATGTCTGATTGATGAACATATAGGTCATGTATATTTTCTTCCTTTATTTATTTATTTATATTTTTAATCTTTATTGGAGTATAAGTGCTTTCCAATGGTGTGTTAGTTTCTGCTTTATAACAAAGTGAATCAGTTATATGTATACGTATGTTTCCATATTCTTCCCTCTTGCGTCTCACTCCCTCCCACCCTCCCTATCCCACCCCTCCAGGCAGTCACAAAGCAACGAGCTGATCTCCCTGTGCTATGCAGATGCTTCCCACTAGCTATCTACCTTACGTTTGATAGTGTATATATGTCCATACCTCTCTCTCGCTTTGTCACAGCTTACCCTTCCCCCTCCCCATATCCTCAAGTCCATTCTCTAGTAGGTCTGTGTCTTTATTCCTGTCTTACCCCTGGGTACTTCATGACATTTTTTTTTCTTAAATTCCATATATATGTGTTAGCATACGGTATTTGTCTTTCTCTTTCTGACTTACTTCACTCTGTATGACAGACTCTAGTTCCATCCACCTCACTACAAATAATTCGGTTTCATTTCTTTTTATGCCTGGGTAATATTCCATTGTATATATGTGCAACATCTTCTTTATCCATTCATCTGTCAATGGACATTTAGGTTGCTTACATGTCCTGGCTATTGTAAATAGAGCTGCAATGAATATTGTGGTAGATGACTGTTTCTGAATTATGGTTTTCTCAGGGTATATGCCCAGGAGTGGGATTGCTGGGTCATATGGTAGTTCTATTTATAGTTTTTTAAGGAACCTCCATACTGTTCTCCACAGTGGCTGTATCAATTTACATTCCCACCAACAGTGCAAGAGTGTTCCTTTTTCTCCACACCCTCTCCAGCATTTATTGTTTCTAGAGTTTTTGATGATGGCCATTCTGACTGGTGTGAGATGATATCTCATTGTAGTTTTTTTTTTTTTTTTTTTTTTTTTTGTGGTACGCGGGCCTCTCACTGTTGTGGTCTCTCCCATTGAGGAGCACAGGCTCTGGGCACGCAGGCTTAGCGGCCATGGCTCACAGGCCCAGCCGCTCCGTGGCATGTGGGATCTTCCCAGGCCAGGGCACGAACCCGTGTCTCCTGCTTTGGCAGGTGGACTCTCAACCACTGCGCCACCAGGGAAGGCCCTCATTGTAGTTTTGATTTGCATTTCTCTAATGATTAATGATGTTGAGCATTCGTTCATGTGTTTGTTGGCAGTCTGTATATCTTCTTTGGAGAAATGTCTATTTAGGTTTTCTGCCCATTTTTGGATTGGGTTGTTTGTTTTTTTGTTATTGAGCTGCATGAGCTGCTTATAAATTTTGGAGATTAATCTTTTGTCAGTTGCTTCATTTGCAAATAGTTTCTCCCATTCTGAGGGTTGTCTTTCGGTCTTGTTTATGGTTTCCTTTGCTGTGGAAAAGCTTTGAAGTTTCATTAGGTCCCATTTGTTTACTTTTGTTTTTATTTCCATTTCTCTAGGAGGTGGGTGAAAAAGGATCTTGCTGCGATTTATGTCATAGAGTGTTCTGTCTATGTTTTCCTCTAAGAGTTTGATAGTTTCTGGCCTTACATTTAGGTCTTTAATCCATTTTGAGCTTATTTTTGTGTATGGTGCTAGGGAGTGATCTAATCTCATACTTTTACATGTAGCTATCCAGTTTTCCCAGCACCACTTCTTGAAGAGGCTGTTCTTTCTCCACTGTACATTCCTGCCTCCTTTATCAAAGATAAGGTGACCATATGTGCGTGGGTTTATCTCTGGACTTTCTATGCTGTTCCATTGATCTGTCTTTCTGTTTTTGTGCCAGTACCATACTGTCTTCATTACTGTAGCTTTGTAGTATAGTCTGAAGTCAGGGACCCTGATTCCTCCAGCTCCATTTTTCATTCTCAAGATTGGTTTGGCTATTCGGGGTCTTTTGTGTTTCCATACAAACTGTGAATTTTTTTGTTCTAGTTCTGTGAAAAATGCCAGTGTTAGTTTGGTGGGGATTGCATTGAATCTGTAGATTGCTTTGGGTAGTAGAGTCATTTTCACAATGTTGATTCTTCCAATCCAAGAACATGGTATATCTCTCCATCTATTTGTATCATCTTTAATGTCTTTCATCAGTGTCTTATAATTTTCTGCATACAGATATTTTGTCTCCTTAGGTAGGTTTATTCCTAGATATTTCATTCTTTTTGTTCCAATGGTAAATGGGAGTGTTTTCTTGATTTCACTTTCAGATTTTTCATCATTAGTGTATAGGAATGCCAGAGATTTCTGTGCATTAATTTTGTATCCTGCTACTTTACCAAATTCATTGATTAGCTCTAGTAGTTTTCTGGTAGCATCTTTAGGATTCTCTATGTATAGTATCATGTCATGTGCAAACAGTGACAGCTTTACTCTTCTTTTCCAATTTGGATTCCTTTTATTTCCTTTTCTTCTCTGATTGCTGTGGCTAAAACTTCCAAAACTATGTTGAATAAGAGTGGTGAGAATGGGCAACCTTGTCTTGTTCCTGATCTTAGTGGAAATGCTTTCACTTTTTCACCATTGAGGATGATGTTGGCTGTGGGTTTGTCATATATGGCCTTTATTATGTTGAGGAAAGTTCCATCTATGCCTACTTTCTGCAGGGTTTTTATCATAAATGGGTGTTGAATTTTGTCAAAAGCTTTCTCTGCATCTACTGAGATTATCATATGGTTTTTCTCCTTCAGTTTGTTAATATGATGTATCACGTTGATTGATTTGTGTATATTGAAGAATCCTTGCATTCCTGGAATACACCCCACTTGATCATGGTGTATGATCGGTTTAATGTGCTGCTAGATTCTGTTTGCTAGTATTTTGTTGAGGATTTTTACATCTATGTTCATCAGTGATATTGGCCTGTAGTTTTCCTTCTTTGTGACATCCTTGTCTGGTTTTGGTATCAGAGTGATGGTGGCCTCGTAGAATGAGTTTGGGAGTGTTCCTTCCTCTGCTATATTTTGGAACCGTCTGAGAAGGATAGATGTTAGCTCTTCCCTAAATGTTTGATAGAATTCGCCTGTGAAGCCATCTGGTCCTGGGCTTTTGTTCGTTGGAAGATTTTTAATCACAGTTTCAATTTCAGTGCTTGTGATTGGTCTGTTCATATTTTCTATTTCTTCCTGATTCAGTCTTGGCAGGTTGTGCATTTCCAAGAATTTGTCCATTTCTTCCAGGTTGTCCATTTTATTGGCATAGAGTTGCTTGTAGTAATCTCTCATGATCCTTTGTATTTCTGCAGTGTCAGTTGTTACTTCTCCTTTTTCATTTCTAATTCTACTGATTTGAGTCTTCTCCGTTTTGTTCTTGATGAGTCTTACTAATGGTTTATCAATTTTGTTTATCTTCTCAAAGAATCAGCTTTTAGTTTTATTGATCTTTGCTATTTTTTCCTTCATTTCTTTTTCATTTATTTCTGATCTGATCTTTATGACTTGTTTCCTTCTGCTGACTTTGGGGTTTTTTTGTTCTTCTTTCTCTAGTTGCTTTAGGTGCAAGGTTAGGTTGTTTATTCGAGATGTTTCCTGTTTCTTAAGGTAGTATTGTATGGCTATAAACTTCCCCCTTAGAACTGCTTTTGCTGCATCCCATAGATTTTGGGTCGTCGTGTCTCCATTGTCAGTTGTTTCTAGGTATTCTTTGATTTCCTCTTTGACTTCTTCAGTGATCACTTCGTTCTTAAGTAGTGTATTGTTTAGCCTCCATGTGTTTGTATATTTTACAGATCTTTTCCTGTAATTGATATCTAGTCTCATAGCACTGTGGTCAGAAAAGACTTGATACAATTTCAATTTTCTTAAATTTACCAAGGCTTGATTTGTGACCCAAGATATCTATCCTGGAGAATGTTCCATGAGCACTTGTGAAAAACATGTATTCTGTTGTTTTTGGATGGAATGTCCTATAAATATCAATTAAGTCCCTCTTGTTTAATGTATCATCTAAAGCTTGTGTTTCCTTATTTATTTTCATTTTGGATGATCTGTCCATTGGTGAAAGTGGGGTGTTAAAGTCCCCTACTATGAATGTGTTACTGTCGATTTCCCCTTTTATGGCTGTTAGTATTTGCCTTATGTATTGAGGTGCTCCTATGTTGGGTGCACAAATATTTACAATTGTTATATCTTCTTCTTGGATCGATCCCTTGATCATTATGTAGTATCCTTCTTTGTCTCTTCTAATAGTCTTTATTTTAAAGTCTATTTTGTCTGATATGAGAATGCTACTCCAGCTTTCTTTTGGTTTCCATTTGCATGAAATATCTTTTTCCATCCCCTTACTTTCAGTCTGTATGTGTCTCTGGGTCTGAAGTGGGTCTCTTGTAGACAGCAAAGATATGGGTCTTGTTTTTGTATCCATTCAGCCAATCTGTGTCTTTTGGTGCGAGCATTTATTCCATTTACATTTAAGGTAATTATCGACATGTATGTTCCTATTCCCATTTTCTTAGCTGTTTTGGGTTCATTATTGTAGGTCTTTTCCTTCTCTTGTGTTTCTTGCCTAGGGAAGTTCCTTTAGCAGTTGTAAAGCTGGTTTGGTGGTGCTGAACTCTCTCAGCTTTTGCTTGTCTGTAAAGGTTTTAATTTCTCCATCAAATCTGAATGAGATCCTTGCTGGGTAGAGTAATCTTGGTTGCAGGTTTTTCTCCTTCATCACTTTAAATATGTCCTACCAGTCCCTTCTGGCTTGCAGAGTTTCTGCTGAAAGATCAGCTGTTAACCTTATGGGGTTTCACTTGTGTGTTATTTTTCCCTTGCTGCTTTTAATATGTTTTCTTTGTATTTAATTTTTGACAGTTTTGATTAATATGTGTCTTGGCGTATTTCTCCTTGGATTTATCCTGTATGGGACTCTCTGGGCTTCCTGGACATGATTAACAATTTCCTTTCCCATATTATGGAAGTTTTCAACTATAATCTCTTCAAATATTTTCTCAGTCCCTTTCTTTTTCTCTTCTTCTGGAACCCCTATAATTCGAATGTTGGTGTGTTTAATGTTGTCCCAGAGGTCTCTGAGACTGTCCTCAGTTCTTTTCATTCCTTTTTCTTTATTCTGCTCTGCAGTATTTATTTCCACTATTTTATCTTTCAGATCACTTATCTGTTTTTCTGCCTCAGTTATTCTGCTATTGATCCCATCTAGAGTATTTTTAATTTCATTTATTGTGTTGTTCATCGTTGTTTGTTTCATCTTTATTTCTTCTAGGTCCTTGTTAAATGTTTCTTGCATTTTGTCTATTCTGTTTCCAAGATTTTGGATCATCCTTACTATCATTATTCTGGATGCTTTTTCAGGTAGACTGCCTATTTCCTCTTCATTTATTAGGTCTGGTGGGTTTTTCTCTTGCTCCTTCATCTGCTGTGTGTTTTTCTGTCTTCTCATTTTGCTTATCTTACTGTGTTTGGGGTCTCCTTTTTGCAGGCTGCAGGTTCGTAGTTCCCATTGTTTTTGGTGTCTGTCCCCAGTGGCTGTGGTTGGTTCAGTGGGTTGTATAGGCTTCCTGGTGGAGGGGACTAGTGCCTGTGTTCTGGTGGATGAGGCTGGATCTTGTCTTTCTGGTGGGCAGGTCCACATCTGGTGGTGTGTTTTGGGGTGTCTGTGGGCTTATGATTTTAGGCAGCCTCTCTGCTAATGGATGGGATTGTGTTCCTGTCTTGCTAGTTGTTTGGCATAGGATGTCCAGCACTGTAGCTTGCTGGTCGTTGAGTGAAGCTGGGTGCTGGTGTTGAGATGGAGATCTCTGGGAGATTTTCACCGTTTGATATTATGTGTAGCTGGGAGATCTCTTGTGGACCAGTGTCGTGAAGTTGGCTCTCCCACCTCAGAGGCACAGCACTGACTCCTGGCTGCAGCATCCACATGGCTCAGAGTAAAAGGGAAAGAAGATAAAGTACAATAAATTAAAGTAATTTAAAATATAATAAAGTTATTAAAATAAAAAAATAATTATTAAGAGAAAAAAATTTTTTAAAAAACGGACGGATAGAACCCTTGGACAAGTGGTGGAAGCAAAGCTATACAGACAAAATCTCACACAGAAGCATACACATACACACTCACAAAAAGAGGAAAAGGGGAAAAAATCATAAATCTTGCTCTCAAAGTCCACCTCCTCAGTTTGGGATGATTCCTTGTCTATTCATGTATTCCACAGATGCAGGGTACATCAAGTTGATTGTGGAGCTTTAATCCGCTGTTTCTGAGGCTGCTGGGAGAGATTTCCCTTTCTCTTCTTTGTTTTCACAGCTCCCAGGGGCTCAGCTTTGGATTTGGACATGCCTCTGCATGTAGGTTGCAGGAGGGCGTCTGTTCTTCACTCAGACAGGACGGGGTTAAAGGAGCTGCTGATTCAGCGGCTCTGACTTATCCAGGCCGGCGGGGGGGGGTGGGGGTGGGGTGGGGGGCGGTGGAGGGGCATGGAGTACAGGGCGGGCCTGCGGCAGCAGAGGCCAACATGACGTTGCACCAGCCTGAGGCACGCCGTGCGTTCTTCTGGGGAAGTTGTCCTTGGATCCCGGGACCCTGGCAGTGGCGGGCTGCACAGGCTCCCCGGAATGGTGGTGTGGACAGTGACCTGTGCTCGCACACAGGCTTCTTGGTGGCAGCAGCAGCATCCTTAGCGTCTTATGCCCGTCTCTTGGGCCAGCGCTTTTAGCCACGGCTCGCGCCCATCTCTGGAGCTCCTTTAAGCAGCGCTCTTAATCCCCTCTCCTCACGCAGCAGGAAACAAAGAGGGAAGAAAAAGTCTCTTGCCTCTTCGGGAGCTCCAGACTTTTCCCCGGACTCCCTGCCGGCTAGCTGGGGCGCACTAACCCCCTGCAGGCTGTGTTCATGCCGCCAATCCCAGTCCTCTCCTGGCACTCCAACCGAAGCCGGAGCCTCAACTCCCAGCCCCGCCCTCCCTGGAGGGTGAGCAGACAAGCCTCTCAGGCTGGTGAGTGCCGGTCAGCACCGATCCTCTGTGCAGGGATCTCTGAGCTTTGCCCTCCGCACCCCTGTTGCTGTGCTTTCCTCCGCGGCTCCGAAGCTTTCCCCCTGAGCCACCCGCAGTCTCCGCCTGCGAAGGGGCTCCTAGTGTGTGGAAACCTTTCCTCCTTCTCTGCTCCCTCCCACTGGTGCAGGTCCCGTCCCTATCTTTTTGTCTCTGTTTATTCTTTTTTCTTTTGCCCAGTTACGTGGGGGGTGTCTTGCCTTTTGGGAGGTGTGAGGTCTTCTGCCAGCGTTCAGTAGGTGTTCTGTAGGAGTTGTTCCACGTGTAGATGTATTTCTGGGGTATATGTGGGGAGGAAGGTGATCTCCGTGTCTTACTCTTCCGCCATCTTCCTGGCCCTTTATGTTTTTTTCCTACATTTCCTATTGTGAAAGTTTTTCTTAAAAGAAAGGAAAAAGCAGTGAATTAGTAAATAAACTCTAGCACTCACTGCAGCATGAGGGTTCTGGAGAGCTGGTATAGCCTACAGGATTAATGGAAAGTGTCAGGGGTACAATCCTGGGAAAGTAATTTAAAAATACAAGTTAAGAGTTGTAAATGAGTGAAATTATCTAAAATAAGAAAATAGTCATGAATTTTTTTTGTAATGCTATTTCTACAAGTAGAAAACCAAAAAAACTAAATATACAACAATATAGGAATTTTTAAGGAAATAATATCAACATGATAAATCTGTAAGAAATGTAGCAACATAAAAATATTCTTGGTCATTATAACATTGAGTAAAGATATTTTCAAAACTATTTAGCATTGGTTACAACTTTATAAAACCTACACAGAAAAATAGCAAGTTTAGTTTAAGATGGCCCCCAACGTGTGCTCCCCCTTTTGTCTTCTCCTTTTTTTTTTTTTTTTTGCGGTACGCGGGCCTCTCACTGTTGTGGCCTCTCCCGTTGCGGAGCACAGGCTCTGGACGTGCAGGCTCAGCGGCCATGGCTCATGGGCCCAGCCGCTCTGCGGCATGTGGGATCTTCCAGGACCAGGGCACGAACCCGCGTCCCCTGCATCGGCCGGCGGACTCTCAACCACTGCGCCACCAGGGAAGCCCCCCTTTTTTCTTTTGTATTATATTTTCTGTCAGTAATTTAATGATTGTTATCCTTTAATACGTTTATTCTGAGCTGCTGCAATTTTTGCTTTGGAAGTAAGCAGGGCAAATTAAAATACATAGGCTGTATTGGAATAATGGATTATTTTTCATGGATAATAATATTGCTTCCCAAGATTCTCTTCCTTCATTCTTTCAACAAATATTTATTGAGGCCTGTATGTGCTAGGCACTATTCTATGTATGTATAGGAGACAAAAAAATCCGTGTCCCCGGGCTTCCCTGGTGGCGCAGTGGTTGAGAGTCTGCCTGCCGATGCAGGGGACTCGGGTTCGTGCCCCGGTCCAGGAAGATCCCACATGCGGCGAAGCAGCTGGGCCCATGAGCCATGGTCGCTGAGCCGGCGCGTCTGGAGCCTGTGCTCTGCAACGGGAGAGGCCACAACAGTGAGAGGCCCGTGTACCGCAAAAAAAAAAAAAAAAAAAAAAAATCCCTGTCCTCTTGGGGTTTACCATTCTGGTGATTCTTTCAGTTCCAGCGTAAGTCTAGAAAAGCCAATTTAATGGACACGTTTCCTGCTATCTGCTAGTCTACCATTCTGACTATCTTGATGGATGCATTTGGATTAATTACCCTTAATAAAAAATGTATTTTACAAATATTGGTTTTAATTTATATAAAAGGAAAATTAATAATTTATATTCTTTGATTCTAAATAAAAGTAGATTGTCTAGTATGATACGCTCCTTGAACTGTAACATGGGCATATATCAAATTTGAGCTTTTATTGAAAATGATTATGTTTTGGTATTTATATGAGTGGAAACTCATGGCTGGGTCACTTCTTCTGTTTTAAGTAAGTAATTCTCAACCTGGTCTGTACATTAGAATCACTTTGGGAACTTAGAACAAAACAAAAAATATTGAAGATCAGGCCCCACCCTAAATCAGTTTATTCAGAATATGGGATAGAGGTGCTTTGGTTGTCAGATCTTTTTTTTTTTTTTTTTAATAAAAGCTCTCCAGATTATCCTCATGTACTTGTAGGATAGAGAATGTACAGCAGTAGTTCCCAAACTTTGCTACACATTGAATCTTTTAAACTTTTTTGAAGCTTGACTTTCGCTCCTGAACATTCAGATTTAATTGGTACAAGGTGTGGTTTATATTTTATGATTTGTTTTTTAAAAAAGCTTCCTACGTGATTGTAATGTAAGCAAAGTTTGTGAACCATTGCAGTACAGTGTTAACAATTTCTCATTTTAATCACTAACGTGTTACTAGACTCCTTCAATTCTATAAATAATGAAGATCTAGAATATCCTGGTATGTTTTTCGTCCTGGGGAGGTGTCAGTGAACAAAACAAACAAAAATTCCTCTCCTTGTGGCACCACATTCTAGTGGCAAGAGGCAGATGAGAACCTGAATAAGTAAACTGAATAGTGTGTTAAAAGATGAAAGTTGCTATGGAGAAAATTAAATCAGCAAGGGGGATAGGAAGTGCTAGGGGTGGGGAGATTATTAGGAAAGGCCTCACCAAGATTAGGTGACTTGAGCAAACACTTGCAAGAGATAAGGAAACCAGTCCATGCAGATCATGTGTATATCCACGACAAGTAGTTGCAAAATCCTTGAGGTAGGATTCTTCCTGATATATTTGAGGTACATCAGGGAGCTGTATGCCTGGAGTGAAATGAGTCAGAAGAAAAATAGAAGGAAATGAGACCAGAAAGATTGGGGGGATGGAACAGATTTTGTCTGGCTTAGGTGTGACTAGGTTGCTACTATGAGATAGGAAGAAGCCACTGGAAGATTTTGAGCAGAATTATGAATCTGAGTTATATTTTTAAAGGATTACTCTGCTGCTGTCATAAAGGGGCTCAGAGCAGAAGCAGGGAGACTAATTAGGGGGCTACTGCAATGAACCAGGCAAGAAAAATAATTTGGCTTGGACTAGGTGACGGGTAGCAGAAAATATAAAATTTTTTAAAAAAGAGTAAGAGAGATTAATTCTGTATTTTGAAGGTTAGAGCCACCAATATTGACTGCCAGATTAGATATGGGGTATAAGAGAGAAGGAGACACCAGAGTTTTAGGCCTGAGTAATTGGAAAATGAAGTTAATAGGAAATAAGATGGGACAGACTGTAGAAAGATCCAGTTTTGAGGCGAAAGAGCACGACTTCAGTTTTGGATATGTTTATGTTTAGTATGCTTCAGACGTCGAAGTGGAGATGTTGAGTTGATTGTCAGTTATATGAAACTGAAGTTCAGGGGAAAGAGATCCTAAATGGAAATATAAATTTGGAAGTGTTCAGTACATAGATTGTACTTAAAGCTTTGAGAATGGTGATCACCAAGGTAATGAATATAAATAGAAAAAGAGGAGAGGTCCAAGAAAAGAGATCCCTGACCTTGGGCATTCCGTCATTAAGAAATTTGAGAGGTGAGAAGGAATCGACAAAGGATACTGAGAATGAGCTGGCAGTAAAGTGGGAGGAAAGTGTGGAGTCCAGGAGAGTGTGGAATCCTAGGAGCCAAATGAAAAAGTTCTTCCTACAGAGTAAGTGACCAGCATCAGATGCTATGATAGGTCAAGTAAGATGGGGCCTAAGAAATCTGTGGATAATTTTCTTGATAGTTGGATTAATCTTCCAAATGTCAGAAGTTTACTTTTCTGATTATTTCACATCTGTTTCAGTCTCTAAATGAGTGCTGATTTGGGAGAACAATGGAGTTACGAGGACAGAATTTAGAAGGAAGGTGAATAATACCAGGGGAGGGATATATGTGTAAAAGGCCTTTAAGGGGCTAGCATTGTTCTATTTCTCGACCTGGGTGTTTGATTTACAGTTGTTTGTTAAATTGTGCGTGTATGTTTTATTCACTTTTTGGTGTATGTGTTAAATTTAGCAAAAAGAAGAAAAGTAAGTGGATGAGTTTAAACATAAATTAGCTTTTAAAGCATTATTGGTTACTACTTTTAACTTTGAAAGTTTTATTCTTTACATAGGAACATTGTAGAGATACAGAAAAATGTTCAATCCTCACAAATGCTTATATTCTAAAATCTTTTCTTGTTTTTCTTCTCTAAGCCCTTATGCAACTGGAATCTATTTTAAAGAAAATCATAAAAGAACGAAAAGGAAGGAACTTCAGTGAACATATTTTCATTGACTCCTTAGTACAGGGGGACCTTAATGACCAACAGGTGATGTAATTGTTAAATGTTTATCAAACAAAAGATAATCAGACATGTATAGAGTGTGCTTTTTATCCACTTTAATTAACCCAGACTCCCTCCTAGAATTCAATGGCTTTTTTCTTTTTTCTTTTTTTTTGTGGTACGCGGGCCTCTCACTGTTGTGGCCTCTCCTGTTGCGGAGCACAGGCTCCGGACGCGCAGGCTCAGCAGCCATGGCTCACGGGCCCAGCCGCTCCGCAGCATGTGGGATCCTCCTGGACCGGGGCACGAACCCGTGTCCCCTGCATCGGCAGGCGGACTCTCAACCACTGCGCCACCAGGGAAGCCCCGTTTTTCTTTTTTATTGTACATCATCCAGAAATAGTATTTAGTATTTAGTCTCCTGTTATTTAGTTCTTTGAAGCAACTATATAGTATTTAATATTTGAGTAAGCAAATATTGAACCAAAGTTCTCTGACTGTAAAAGAGGAGGACTTGGATAAGCCTGTACTGACTAAGGCTGCTCTGCCTACATTACCAGGTGTGGCAGCTTGGCTTGTTCCCAGTGTGTCTGTCACCCCAGCATACCACTGGGATATTGTGTGTTTGTGGTGTTGTCAGGCAAAGGACAGGAGTGAAGCTGTTACTGCCACACCTACCTGTTCAATGTAGGAATCTTCTGCCCTACTCTATGCATGCAAGTGCTCATAGACAAAAGCGGTTTTCTGGGTGTGTGTGGGTGCAGAAATTATATCAGGATCCAGGACAGTGGCAGGCTCTTCACTGTTCCTGAGTCTTCGTTCTGCTCTAGGCCAAGCTAGAACAATAGCACTGAACCAGTTTGTTTGATGTATCATGAGCCAGTAATATTACTGGGTAAGTGTTCACTGTATCAAAAATGCAGTGCAGTGTTTCGGTTGGTTTTTTTATTATACAGATTTTCTTTAAGTGAAAACCTCATAAAGAAATAACATGTTTTCCCTTTCCTTAACTCCCATTTTGTATTCTAGGTGATTTTACTAGGGCCTAATATAGGCCACCTTACATTTCACACTTTCTAAACTTAGTTTTGTTTCCTAGATCCTAGAAGACAGTATGATATTTTCTCTGGCCAGTTGCATAATAACTGCAAAATGTAAGTATAAATTGATTTCTGTTTGAGATAGGTTATAAAATATACAAGGATAAAGCTATTCTAAAATAAAGGAAACACTGTTTGCAAGACCTCTTTATAATTTCCCTTCGTTCTTCTTTTTTTATTCTTGTTTGAAAGGCTTGATTCACACAGGCACCTTTTTTTTTTTTTTTAAACCCCAGATGCTCTGTGCCACCTCTGAACATTGCCATAAATTTCTTGACACAGTTTATGGATTGTGAATTCTAGTTAGTGCCTTTAAAATGAACTGCTATTGACACCTTTCCAGCCAGAGCTGTGAGCTTTTCAATTTCCTGCTGTGGCTTTTCACTTTGTCTTCAATCTAGTCTGCTATTATTAAGACCTACCAGCAGAGGATATAGGCCACAGAAATCATGATTTAAAAAGAACTCTTCTCTTGGTGGAATTGAAGGTGATTATTATTTAAAATGCTAAAATGGGTGATATATTTCTAGTTTCCTTTCTGGTTTTTAGTTTATCAGACTACCATTTGTTTATACAGTATTTGTAAAAATTTGTATATCCATAAAAATATACTGACATAAAATGCTAAAGGAGATATTAAAACATCAGTTTAAAATCTAAAGAATTTATGTTAACTTGAAGGATTTCACTCACAACTCTTTCAGTTTAAGAAAATTTTAAAAAGGATGAGTATAAATGTAAACTTCCTGTATTTCTTCTTTGTAAAATTTTTGATATCTAGACATGTCCAGATATTATAGATTAAATGGAATTTAGGTAAGCATGTGTCAGATATAATGTATCAAACCTTTTAAATACTTGTTTAAAAATTTATTACATTAAAATATATCTTTGCTGAAGACCTTCAAAAAATCTGAATCATTTATACTCTGGATACCATAAAAAGTGACCATTTCCAAGGTTGATTTAATATTTTAATCTTTTTTGCAGTTTTTAGGGGGAATTTTCAGAGTATTGCTATTTCTTTGCATGTGGGTTGGTTATTTTTTAAGGCACCTCTGAAATTTTGAGAGTCAAGATCGGCAGGAAACCTTAATTAAAGTCCCTCCTCTGCGACTTAGCAAGTCTTAGCCTAGAGCAAGATACTGAACTCTGCATTTCTTTCCTTTTCTAAAATAAGGGTGACCTCCAAGGTATCTTTCAACTATAAAATGGTGTCTTGATTCAATAGTATAATTAAAGAACATTAAGTGGCTTAAAATCCCATTTTAAAGCTATCCCCTCTGTCATACTCTTTAATAGAGTTGTACAAAAGAACCAATGTTTGAGGTTATTAAGTGTATACAGTTAAATTAATTTTAAGTGATAATCTAGTCAATCAGTGTATATGAGTGCCTACTGTATGCAAATACTTGTGCTAAATCTTCCAATATTATATATTACTACATATTGTTGTAAAATTGCATACATGTACATATTGTACACTGTCCACATAAGTTTTCATATCACTTGTGAAATAGAAATTCTGCAGTTCACTCAAAAGCCATAATAAAGAAACATATGTAGGAAAAAGTTAAAGTCCGCTACTCCTATGTGTTTTATGAACTCTGGGTGTGAGTAATATCAGAATAATTGAGCATGAGGTAGCTGTTGATTTTATTGATAATATTTAGTGCAGAAAGTGAATTACGTATTTTCCAGGCATTGTAATTGGATGATAAGTGACTTAGGCGAACATTTAAAAAAATTAACTTTGAGATAAATTTAAGTCAGCCCTTTAGCTCAGGAAAGAGATAATTAATAAGCAGAAGTAGAAATTATTAAATGCATTTTAAGAAGTACTTGACATAGAAAATGTAGAGCTGTACATAGAGTCATATCAAGCATAGTCTAGGGAAAGAGATATTATGTGTCTGGATGGTTCCATTTGAACAGTTGTAATCCCAGTGGATTCCTAAAGGGAATATAACTACTGTTTCCTCTGTTTTATGTTCATCATGTAATTAATTTTCTTACCTTTTGATTTCCCCAGTGATTATAATCCATAGCCATTTTAAGCAAAAGTAAGCCATAAGCTAGTGATCTTCCAGTGTTGATGTTCATCAAAGTAATTGTGGTATTTGTTAGAAATATAGAACCCTGGACCACACCCTAAACCTACTGAGTCAGGATCTGTGGATGGTGGGGTTGTGCCATCAGCAACCTCCCAGAAGAGTTTTGAGAACCACTGTCCTAAGCAATAATCGGTCTCAGTTCTTGAACCAGTGTATCTACCTTTACAAGTAAAAATTTAGAGTAATGATTTGTAGGTAAATCTCCTGCTACTTTGATTTGTATGAATCATTTAATTAAAGCTCCTGAGGAAATTGATAAATCAATTTTTTTTTTTTTTTTTTTTTGCGGTACACGGGCCTCTCACTGTTGTGGCCTCTCCCGTTGCGGAGCACAGGCTCCGGACGCGCAGGCCCATCGGCCATGGCTCACGGTCCCAGCCGCTCCGCGGCATGTGGGATCTTCCCGAACCGGGGCACGAACCCGTGTCCCCTGCGTCTGCAGGCGGACTCCCAACCACTGCGCCACCAGGGAAGCCCAGATAAATCAATTTTTTGATTTTACAAGGTCGATTGAACCAAACAGTTCATCACAGTTACCAACATTTAACACTTCCCCAGATGTGAAGTTTATTTATTATCATTACTATTTTATCTAAGGTAAAATGTATTAAGTGCCTTTGATTACTTGCCAGTTTTAAGAAAGAAATCTAGATTTCACTATCTCTTTTTGGGAATATTCTGTAAATATTCATGTTCTGTTCAATGAAGTACAAATCTTGTGAACAGTCTTGTTTTATCTTTTGGTAGCATTTATGTATCTTTTGTATCAGAAAAAAGGAAAATACCAAAAAATTATAAATTTGTTTCTTATTCTGCACCCAAACTATGAATTAGCTGCTTTCATTGTTATTAATATAAATTTTCGCTTAGTGTGTACCTGGGCAGTCTGTTTTTTAACCACCTATGAAGAAGTTCAGAAAAAACTATATGAAGAGATAGACCAAGTTTTTGGGAAGGGACCTGTAACTCCAGAGAACATTGAGGAGCTCAGGTAAGAACACAATAAGAGGAAAGAGGAGATCATTAAAGGGTAAATTTGAGTTGGTTTATCTAATTTAAAGCTAATGCTAATATCTAGGAAAGCTATATATTTTTACAGGACTTAAAGTATTTACATACAGATTTTAATGGATAACTTAATTTGCTTTTTAAAATCTTAAGGTACTTTTGGGAAACCTTTACATGAGCCTGTATAAAATAGTATCAGTGGGCTTCCCTGGTGGCACAGTGGTTGAGAGTCCTCCTGCCAATGCAGGGGACACGGGTTCGTGCCCCGGTCCAGGAGGATCCCACATGCCCTGGAGCGGCTGGGCCCGTGAGCCATGGCCGCTGAGCCTGTGCGTCCGGAGCCTGTGCTCCGCAGCGGGAGAGGCCACAACAGTGAGAGGCCCACATACCGCAAAAAAAAAAAAAAAAAAAAAAAAAAATAGTATCAGTGATATCTAATAAGTGGAACATCCACACCTTGTTGGTACAAATGCAGGATGGTACAGTTCTGTTAGAAAACAATGTGGCAGGATCTTATGAAGTTAAACATACCATATGACTCAGCAGTTCTCCTAGGCATTTACCCGAGAGAAATGAAAACATATGTCAGACAGAGACCTGTATGGAAACATTTATAGTAATACTATTTATGATAGCAAAAACTGGAAGTAGTCCAAATGTTCATCAACTGGTAAATAGATAAATTGTGTTATATATATACAAGGAAATGTTACCAAGTAACGAAAAGTAACACAATATCAATACACACAACAACACGGATAAATCTCTTTATGCTAAGTAAAAAAAAAAATCAAACACAAAAACTGCCTACAATACGTTTTATTTAGGTGAAATTCTAGAAAAAGCAAAACTATTGTGATAGAAAGTAGATCAGTGGTTATCTGGGGCCAGAAATGGGGAGGGGATCAATTACAAAGGATCATGAGGAAAGCTTTTTAGGGTGAGGGAAATGCTCTGTATCTTTCTTGTGGTTATGTTCACACAATTATATACAATTACTAAAATTCATCAAACTGTACAGGTAAAATAGATACTTTTTTTTTTTTGCGGTACGCGGGCTTCTCACTGTGTGGCCTCTCTCGTTGCGGAGCACAGGCTCCGGGCGCGCAGGCTCAGCGGCCATGGCTCACGGGCCTAGCCGCTCCGCGGCGTGTGGGATCTTCCCGGACCGGGACACGAACCCGTGTCCCCTGCATCGGCAAGCGGACTCTCAACCACTGCGCCACCAGGGTAGCCCCTAGATACTTTTTCTTATATGTAAGTGATACCTTAATTAAAAAGATTTTTAAAAATAACAGCTGTGACTTCTTAGGGGGTTGGAAGTCTGAGACTGGGTAGCAAGCACCCTTACCTTGGATCATCTTTCAACTATAGAAAAGAAGATAGGGATACAGCCATTGGAAAGAACTCGAAGCTATGGGTTTCACAGGGAGACTTTTTTTTTTTTTTTTTTTTCTGCGGTACGCAGGCCTCTTACCGCTGCGGCCTCTCCTGTCGCGGAGCACAGGCTCCGGACGCGCAGGCTCAGCGGCCATGGCTCACGGGCCCAGCCGCTCCACGGCATGTGGGATCTTCCCCGATCGGGGCACGAACCCGTGTCCCCTGCATCGGCAGGCGGAGTCTCAACCACTGCGCCACCAGGGAAGCCCCACAGGGAGACTTTTGTTACCAATTCTTTAAAATGTAGGAAGCTTTATTACAATTTTAAAAGTAATACATACTTGTTTTTTTAATTTATTTTTTAAATTTTTTAACATTTATTGGAGTATAATTGCTTTACAATGGTGTGTTAGTTTCTGCTTTATAACAGAGTGAATCAGCTATACATATATCCCCATATCTCTTCCCTCTTACATCTCCCTCCCTCCCACATACTTGTTTTTTGAAGTTTTTATAATACAGAAGTGTATGAAGTGGAAGGTGAATGTCCTTTGTAAAAGAGATAATAATTGTTAACTATCTGTATTGTTTTTCCAGACTTTTTCTATGCATATATACATATGTATTTAACACAAAAAAATTAAAACCATTTAAAAATAAAAAACATGTAACTCTTCTGTAAATTCCATTTTTTCTCTAAATGTGCTGTGGACAGCGTTCCTGTACGTAGTAACTCCACATCCAATCAGTGACTAAGTTCTGTTGATTTTGCTTTCCAAATAACATTTAGTTGGAAGTTTAGTTTTAGTTCTTTCCATTGCCCCCACTGCCTAGAGCACCATCAACTTGTCTGGGATATTTCAACAGCCTTGGATTTGCTTCCCTCCTATGCATTCTCCAGATTGCTGTTGGAGCCTGTGACTGTACACTGTAATCGCTTCAACTACTTTAAAAATACACATAACCTGTGACCAATCCCAAACCAACAATCTCTTGGCATCAGAAATTTTCAGAAGCTTCTCAGGTGATTCTAATGTGTAGCCAAAGTTGAGAATCACTGTGCTAGTCATCTTTCTATATCTGGGGAGTCATATCTGATCAGACTCCCCGACTTAACATCCTTCAGTGACTTCTGGTTGCCCTTAAGATAAAATTTAAACTCACCAGCTTAGCTTATAAGGCATTTCAGGAGCTAGGCCTTGCATTCCTCTCCCACCTTATCTCATTACTTGTGTCTCTTCATACCCTTGGATTCAGCTGTATTGAAATTCTTTTGTTTCTTCAAATGTAAAGTACTCTTTTTTATCTTCTGGCTTTTGTCGAGATTCTCTCTTCCTCCCTCCTCTAGCTAACTCCAGTTTTTTCTGCAGGTCTCAGCCTAAGTGTTTATTTATCTGCAAAGTCCTTTCTCTAGTTAGGTGCCCTTGCCATGTGTCCCCTAACACTCTGAACTTCCTTTATCATAACAGTTACTGTGCCCTTTTTTTTTTTACTTCTTTTACTTTATGGCCACAGAGGAAGTAGAGGTTAAAGAGAGGCTGGAGAGAACTATTATAAAATTCCAATTAATATCATCAGATAATTTGTGAGCTGTTGTATTCACTGAAACCAGAACAGAACAATCAGAGAAATTTCTGGAATGGAGCAACTCCACTAGTAATTTCAAAGCCTTCCTGACTATAGCACCCTAAATAAGAAGCCGTGTTTCTAGGAATACACTCAACTGGTTGTGCATAAGAGCCATGTTAAACTAAACTGAGGAGATCTGACATTGACTTCTTTGCCATCCATCATTTTTAATCAACTTTATTGAAGTATAATTTACATATGATAAACTACATTTATTTTATACTCTGCCTTTTTTTCTTTGTATTTACGTTTTTAATATACTGTGGCTTTTTAATTGTTCATTCTTGATGTCCCTTCCTCCGTCCCTTCCCCTGCCAAATAGACTTTGAAATTCTTTGAGGGTATCTGTCTTGTTCACTGTTGTAGCTCAATATCTAATGCAGTGCTTCTAATGTAGTAGGTACCCAAAAAATATTTGTTCAAAGAGGAAAGGATGTTTCCTCTTGTTTTTGTTACTTTTAGAAATTACAAAAATCAGCATTCCTATGCTTACATCTTTGCTGATATTTCTGATTGTTTCTATTAATAAGGTTCAACTGGCATTTACTATGGATCCAACTCGTTATTTTTAATGGATGCATAGTATTGCATTGTATGAGATTATTATTTAAGAGTATATGCAATAGTGTAGTGTTTACGATTAGGGGCTATGGAGTAACAGACTTGGGTTTGAATCCTACCAATACCACTTACCTGCAGTACACTTTTAAACAATTGCCTCATTTTTAAAATCTGTAAAATTAAAAACTAATAGCATCCATGAGCTTCTTATAAGGATTAAATGAGATACTGCATAGAAAGTAACAGAACTGGCTCATAGCAAGAGTTCAATACATTTTAACTTTTATTCTCATTGGGAGGCACACTTCATATTTTCATATATATTGCCAAGTTATCCTTCAGAAAGGTACCAATTTATACTTCCACCAACTGAATATGAATGTCCTTTTCCTTATTTTTTGTTAGTGTTTGTCTGTGACAGTACTCTTGTTCATCTTTGCTAATCTGGCAGGTAAAAAAATTCGCTTTGATTGGCAATCTTTCCATTGTTAATGAGGTTGAGTATCATTTCTTAGGTTTCCAGGCCATTTGCATTTTTTCTTTGTTTTTGTGGTTTGCTTTTTATATTTTCTGTCCATATTTCTATTGGGGTATTTGATCATTTTAATTATGAATTTTTAAAGAGCTTTGATGCATTAAGGATATATTTACTGTAAATATTTTTCCTTCTTAGCTTTTAATTTTACTTATGATGATTGCAAGTATGAAAAAAAAACTTCCATAGTCATATCATTCAATATTTGTGTTTTTCTTTATGGTATCCTTCATTGTTTCAGTATTTTTATAATTTTTAAGTAGAAAAGTCTTTTATTAAAATTTTTATTAAATCCTTTATTAAAAATAAAAGACATTGGGGGCTTCCCTGGTGGCGCAGTGGTTGAGAGTCCGCCTGCTGATGCAGGGGACATGGGTTTGTGCCCCGGTCCGGGAAGATCCCACATGCTGTGGAGCAGCTAGGCCCGTGAGCCATGGCCGCTGAGCCTGCGCTCTGCAACGGGAGAGGCCACAACAGTAAGAGGCCCGCGTACCGCAAAGAAAAAAAAAAAGGCGTTTCTACTCAAAAATTTTAAAAATATTGTTTCGAGTTTTCTTCTGGTACTTTTAAAGTTGTTTTTATTTGTTTAAATCCTTACTCAACCTGGACTTTATATACGTCTAATATATAATGTATTTTAAGCAAATAAGAATTATGATATGACTATTTCAAATTAGGAAGGTTATGAAAATTGTTGAATGACACTTTAAAATGTATATACATTTCAAACTGCCTCTCCCAAAATAAAGATCTTCAAAAACAAATTTTTTTAAACAGGTATTGTCGGCAAGTACTTTGTGAAACTGTTCGGACTGCCAGACTGACGCCAGTTTCTGCCCGGCTTCAAGATATTGAAGGAAAAATTGACAAATTTATCATTCCTAGGGAGGTAGGAAACATTTGGTATACTTAACCCATTCAGTTATTCTTTTCAACTCTGTTAGTGTGTGTTTTTAAATTTTATTGTTTAAAGTGTCCAATAAATGTTGCCTATTATTAAATCAAAGACACGTGTTTTAAATGACAAAATAATATGTGCTTGTTTTAAAGTTCAAACAATATAAAAGAAAGGCTCATTTCTCCACACGTACTACTGTGAATAGTTGAGTGTTTATTCTGTAGGTCTTTTTCTGTATATATGTATTACTCTGTGTGTGTATATACATGTATACGTATGTATTTTTAAAACCAAATTCATATGTGAAAGAGTACTCTGTGTATTCTTTAATTTTCTTTTATTGAGTGTACCATGGCAATCGATACAACTGGCACTTACTGTGGATCCAACTCGTTATTTTTAATGGACGCATAGTATTGCATTGTGTGAATGTACCGTAATTTATTTAAGCAGTCCCCATTGATGGAAATTTAGATTGACGTTAATTTTTTTCATTTTTACAAATTGTATACTTGTACTGGTATTGCGAGAGCCTTAGAAAAGGAGTTTGGGGGCCAAACAGCACATGTGTGTAAAATTTAAATTGCCCTCTACAAGGCAGTTTATACTTTGAGCAACAGTGTATGAGAATGTTTTTCCTTTCCATATTCTTACCACATCTGGATTTATGAATCTTATATGAAAAATTGTCTCTTAATTTGCTTTCCCCTGATCATTGGAGAGATTGAACAGCTTTCCATATATATATTAACAGTTTGTATTTCCTTTAACTTCTTTCTAGTGAGTTTATATGTCTTTTTGTATATTATACATATTAATTCTGTCACTTATATGGCAAATTTTTTTTCCTGTGTGTTATTTATCTTCTACTTGTTTTATGGTGTGTTTTTTGTTTTATTTTTACTGGATACGGGTTTTAAATTTTCAGGTAGTGAAGTTTGTTATTCCTTTATGGCTTCGATATTTTGTGACATGCTCATCCTTCCCACTGTGAGATCACCAGAATAATGGCCTGTGTTTTCTTCTATTATTTTATTTTCTATTTTTTATTCACTATCTATATTAAAAGAGCATTTAGATAAGTTGGCTTTCTGGGCATCATTTTGTCTCTGTTAGACCTTGAATAACTAGAGTAATTTTTTTTTGCAGACCCTTGTTCTTTATGCCCTTGGAGTGGTGCTTCAGGATCCCAGTACTTGGCCATCACCATACAAGTATGAAATTTCTGTCATTGTCTTTGCAATTATTGATTTTTATGTGTTTGCATGTTTTGTGTTCCTTTTTAAGTTTTGAGGAGAAAATTCAATATGTAACAGGCATACAAGAAAAGAAAGCCACTGCCTTCCCTGTGTATCTTCTGCTCACTGCTTTTTCTTTCATGAATCTACTGTCTGCTACCCTTTGTCTCTCCTATTACCACTTCTATCCTAAGATCTATTTAATTACTTAATCTCTACAATTATTCTTTAATTTCAGTGGTATTTTGGAGTTATTTTACTGATAAGTGGGTATTTTTAAATTAATTACTTAATTTTATTTTTGGCTGTGTTGGGTCTTTGTTGCTGCACACGCGCTTTCTCTAGTTGTGGCGAGTGGGTCTACTCTTTGTTCTGGTGCGCAGGCTTCTCATTACAGTGGTTTCTCTTGTTGTAGAGCATGGGCTCTAGGCATGTGGGCTTCAGTAGTTGTGACACGCGAGCTCAGTAGTTGTGCCTTGTGGGTTCTAGAGCACAGGCTCAGTAGTTGTGGTGCACAGGCTTAGTTGCTCTGCAGCATGTGGGATCTTCCCGTACCAGGTCTCGAACCCACGTCCCCTGCAATGGCAGGCGGATTCTCAACCACTGCACCACCAGGGAAGCCCTGGTAAGTGGGTATTGGTTGTGCAGTTTCTTTATTTTCCTTCTTTTGGTCTCAATTATTAAGCTCTTTAGTCGAATGCAGAAAATAGGTGTTGTGTGTGTATATTGTTATGTGTGAGAACAGCAAGGGAGGGAGAAGGTGAGGAATAAAGTTGATATTGTTTGCCTCTTAGGTAGGCATCTGGTAAATCCACCTTAAAGAAATGGGTTAAGATTTACTGCCCTGAAGAAAGAAGGTTATTCATTGAGTTGATTGGGACTAAGAACTGTGTGAAATGCAGGGGACAGAGTTGATGGCATGGTTGAAGTAGTAGAAAAACCTACTTCTGGAATATAAGGATGGGACATTTTCAGTGTTTCTATCATTTTAGTTTTTAATATTACAATGACATTAAAGGAGAATCTATTAATAAATGAAATAGCAGTCCTTCAAAATCTTCTGTAAAAATTAAGTAAATTTTATATTCCAAGGGGCTTTTGTAGCAAAATTAAAGATATACATTGGTTAAAAAAAAGTATGCTTATAATTATAAAAAATGAAAATTTCAAATTTTAAAACCTTAAAAAAATTTCATGTGGAAAAATGCCAAGTTTTTGATAAACTTTAGGTGTAATGCGAAAAGCATAAGAACTTTGCTGGAACTTTTGACACTATTCCTATCCTCAGAGCACTCAGAGAATCTAGATTACAGATTGAAAATACTGAAAGGAATATCTTCTAAAGTGTGGAAATCATTTTTACGAATTAAATGCAGTCAAATTTAAGAAATATTATTAATAATGTTGTATACCAAGGAAAAGCTTTCTTAGGTTGTGCAGCTCATCACCCATCCCTTGTGAAAAGTCCATAGATTCATTTGTGTCAGCACCTTGAGAGGATCCTTGAGAGACTAATTCACAGTAGCAAAAATGTTCGTAGACTGAGATAGACCCTGTAGAGGTAATTGATTAATTATAGTTTAAATGTGTCACACAGAGGAAGATGAAGAGGTTGACTTTTTTCACTATATTTAATGCTCTTGAGGTCAACAGAGGATGTTGCATATCTTTTTATGGCTGAGTAGTATTCTATCTTACGGATGTGCAGGGTTTGTTCAACTTTACCCCACTGAAGGACATTTGGTTTGTTTGCAGTATTTTGCTTTTAGGAGTAAAGCTGTTACAAACATCTGTGTACAAGTTTTGTGTGAACATAGGGTTTTATTTTTTAGGATAAATGCCCAAGAGTACGATTGCTGGGTTATGTGGTTAGTGCATATTTAATTTTGCAAGAAACTGCCAGGCTATTTTTCTCAGATTCTTAGCAGCAGTGTTTTGAGAGATTCAGCTTCTCTGCAGCCTCAATAGCATTAACTATTGTCACTATTTTTTATTTTAATTGTTCTAATAGGTATGTGGTGATATTTCATTGTGGTTTTTATAAGTTTTTTTTGAGTGAGTAGCTGACATTACCTTATTCTCCCTATAGAAAAATGTCTAGATATGATTTATTTACAGAAATAAATGCATGGAAATACATTATTATTGTATTGGCAGTATCTCAGAGGAAGAAACCCTGGGTCAAATTCTATGACTTAATTGGATCATAATGTAAATATTACTCTATACCAAATAATGAAATATTCTCAACTTTAAAAAAACAGACTGAAATAGAATTCTCAACTGAAAAGAATGAAGACATGACTTCCCTGGTGGCACAGTGGTTAAGAATCCGCCTGCCAATGCACGGGACATGGGTTCGATCCCTGGTCCAGGAAGATCCCATTTGCCATGGAGCAACTAAGCCTGTGTGCCACAACTACTGAGCCTGTGCTCTAGAGCCCGCAAGCCACAACTAGTGAAGCCACGTGCTGCAACTACTGAAGCCTGTGTGCCTAGAGCCCATGCTCCGCAACAAGAGAAGCCACTGCAATGAGAAGCCTGCGCACTGCAACGGAGAGTAGGTGCCACTCGCTGCAAGTAGAGAAAGCCCGCATGCAGCAAGGAAGACCCAATGCAGCCAAAAATAAATAAACTAAAAAAAAAAAAAAAAAAAGAATGAAGACAAACATTCAAAACCTCAGTATGGACTGGGACCAAGATAGTGACATAGCAGGCTTCTGAATTTCCTTCCTCACACAGATGCATTGAATGTACAGCTACACATGGAGCAATTCCCTCTGAGAAAAATCCAGGAGCTAGCTGAGTGACTCCTACACATTGAGCAAATGAGAAAATACCCACATTGAAACAGGTAGAAAAGAATGAGACACATTCTTGCCATAAACCCCACCCCCAGCCCAGTGCCATACAGTCAGGAGGGAACCCCCAAGTCCCAGCTTCTCCCTGCGGATTGAAGGCTTTGGACCACACATTTAGTGCCCTGGCTTTAAAGACTCCCACCTGAGGAGTGGGCTCCTAAAACATCTACCTCCGAAAGCCATCTGGGCTTGCATTCTTGAGTCCCACAGGACTGTAGCAAACAAAGAAGCAGTTCTTAATGGGAGCATAGCGTGAGCACAAGCATTCATCATGGCTGTCCCCATAGGGTTCAGCATAGAGGGAACAGGAAAAAATGCCTGTCTCCCAGTCTTTCTCTGAAGGAGGTTGACTACATACTTTACAAGCTGCTGCCTGAAGGTCTAGCTTCTAATTGGCATGCGTCTGGGTATACTGGCTGTGATCCTCCCCGGACCCTGGGGGAGTCAGTGGACACACCTCCAACCTTCTCCTTCTGGTTCACTCCAACAATAAAACCAGGTCGCCAGCATCTCCCTTGCACAGACATCTGGTGTCCCAACTTTTATGGCTGCCATGCGAGGGAGGGATATGCCCTAAATCTCATAGCTCTGATAGCTAGTACATCTTGCATTCATAAGTCCTACGGGACTATAGCAAACAAAGAAGCATATGTTAATGTGCATGGAGGTATTTGTGGTTAGCACCCACCTTTCAGTGCAGAGGGAGCAGGCAAAAATGCCCATCTCCCAGTCTTTCTCTGGAAGGAGTTTGACTACATACCTCACAAGCTGTTGGCTGAGGGTCTGGCTTCTAATTACCACCATCTAGGTGTTGACTGTGATCTTCTGGACCCCAGAAGAGCTGATGGGTACTTTCCTCACCTTCTCCCCCCAACTTTACGCCAACAATAAATCCAGCTTGCAAGTATCTCCCAGGAAGGAGCTTGTCCACACATCTAGCAGTCCAGCTTTTATATCTGCCACCTAAGGGACAGGCCCCCATCACCCAGCTGTGATAGCTTATGGGACTTGCATTTACAAGTTCCACAAGATTATAGTAAAGAAACAAACAGTTTTTAAATGGGTGCAGGAACACCCCCTGTGGCTATACACCCAGGCTCAGCACAGAGGGAGCAGATAAAAACGTACATCTCCCAGTTTCTCCTTGGAAGCAGTTTGACGACATACATCCTTACCTGTTGCCTGGCAGTCCATCTTCTTATCAGCCTGTGTATAGGTGCTGACTGTGATCCTCTCCTTTTGGACACTGACAGGTCATGACATACCCTCAACTACTGGGAGCAACTGTGAACAAAGACAGCAGGTTAGACAATCACAGATGTTTAAGAGGCAACCAGGAAGTCAGGCTAGGCTAATTAATGAGCTTCATCTCCTACACAAGACTGTGACAGCAGTCTATTTTACTAGATAAAATAGTCTGCTGTAAAGTGATGACACTGGAGAAAGACTGGAACAGCCATTGCTGGCTTTCCGTGAAAAGCCATATGCCAAGGAATGTGGGCAAACATAGGAAGCTGGAACACACAAGGAAATGATTTCTACTCTAGAACCTCCAGAAAGAAGTGCAGCCCTGCTGACACCTTCGTATTAGCCTGAGTGAAGAAGGAGCCCCCCAGGAAGGAATTCTGGAAGATATGCCCTTGGATCCTGACAGTGAGGCTTATGAAATGCCTTCTGAGGAACAATATCAGGACTACGAACCTTAAGCCTAAGAAAAATCTTTGCTTCCAGTTTCCTGAGATCTGCTGACAGATGTTCCATCCTGTACAAGTGCTCAGCTCCAAGATGCCCAGTAATGACATTTTCTCAGAGTTTTCACGTTGCATTATAAAGTAGAAGAATGTTTTATCTGATATAAAGAAACCAACACAAGGAGTCATGGAAAATGAAGAAACAGGGGACTATGTTCCAAACAAAAGAGCAAGATAAATTTCCAGAAACTGATCTTAATGAAATGGAGATAAGTGATGTACCTAATAAAAGAATTCAATATAATGGTCATAAAGATTGCTCACGAAGGTCAGGAGAGCAATGCATGAACAAAATGATAATTTCAGTGAAGAGATAGAAAACATAAAAATGTACCAAACAGAAATCACAGAGCTTAAGAATACAGTAACTGAATTGAAAAATTCATTACAGGGGTTTAACAGCAGATTAGATGAAGTGGAATACAGGATCAGCAGATTTAAAGGCAGGGCAGTGGAATTCATCAGAGTTGCAAAAAGAAAAATGAAGGGTGAATATAGCTTAAGGGACTTATGGGATATCATCAGGTAGTCCAATATACACATTATAGTTGTCCAAGAAGGAGAAGAGAGAGAGAAAGGGACAAAGAAAGTATATTCAAAGAAATAATGGCTGAAAACTTCCCTGTCTGGGCAAAGAAACAGACATCTAGATCCAGGAAGACTGAAGAGTACCAAAAAAGATGAATCTAAAGAGACACACACTGACACACATCATAATTAAATTGTCAGAATTTAAAGACAAAGAGGGAATTTTAAAAGAAGCAAGAGAAAAGCAACATGTTATGTACAAGGGAACCCACATAAGATACTCAGCAGATTTTTCAACAGAAACCTTGCAGGCCAGAAGGGAGTGGGCTGATATATCCAGAGTGCTAAGAGAAAAAAATTGCCAATCAAGAATACACTACCTGGCAAAATTGTCCTTCAGAATTGAAGGAGAGGTAAAGAGTCTCCTAGACAAAGAAAAGCTGAAGTGTTAAAGGGAGTTATTCAAGCTCAAATGAAAGGATGCTAATTAGTGACATGAAAACATATAAAAGTATAAAATTCATTGGTAAAGGTAAATATATAGTTAATATGAATACTCAAATATTGTAATGGTCGTGGGTAAATCACTTATAACTGTAGTATAAAGGTTAAAATACAAAAGTGTTTAAAACTGCAATAATTTATTAATGATACACAGTATAAAAAGATGTAAAATGTGACATTAGAAACATAAAATATTGGGGGAAATGTGAAAATGTAGAGCTTTTCAATGCATTTGAAATTAAGTTGTTATCAGATTAAAATAGACAGTTATAACCATAATATATTTTATGTAATCATCCTTGTAACCACAAAGCAAAACCTATATAGTAAATACACAGTGTATAAAGAGAAAGGACTCAAAGCATCCCACTGTAGAAAATCATGAAATCACAAAGGAAGAAAGGAACAAAGGAACTACAAAACTGCTGGAAAACAGTTCACCAAATGGCATTAGTACATCCATACCTATTAATAGTTTCTTTAAACATAAATGGACTAAATTTTCCAATCAAAATACATAGGGTGGGCTTCCCTGGTGGCGCAGTGGTTGAGAGTCCGCCTGCCGACGCAGGGGACATGGGTTCGTGCCCCGGTCCGGGAAGATCCCTCATGCCGCGGAGTGGCTGGGCCCGTGAGCCATGGCCGCTGAGCCTGTGCGTCCGGAGCCTGTGCTCCGCAACGGGAGAGGCCACAACAGTGAGAGACCCGCGTACTGCCAAAAAAATTAAAAACAACAAAAAACAAAACAAAATTGTATGATCATCTCAGTAGATACAGAAAAAGCTTTTGCCAAAATTAAATATCTTTTCATGATAAAAACTCAACAAATTAGGTATAGAAGGAATGTGCTTCAACATAATAAAGGCCATATATGACATGCCTATAGCTAACAGCATACTCAGGGGTGAAATGATGAAAGGTCTTCCTCTAAGATCAGGAACAAGACAAGGATACCCACTCTCACCACTTTCATT
Organism: Orcinus orca; assembly: GCF_937001465.1. Lineage (NCBI taxonomy): Eukaryota > Metazoa > Chordata > Mammalia > Artiodactyla > Delphinidae > Orcinus > Orcinus orca. The sequence continues at coordinate 88,255,348 of NC_064565.1, forward strand.
CAACATGATATTAGAAGTCCTAGCCAGAGCAATTAGGAAAGAAAAGGAAAGAAAATCAGAAAGGCAGAAGTAAAATTGCCTTTACTTGGAGATGACATGATATTATACATAGATAACCTTAAAGATTCCACCAAAAACTGTTAGAATTAATAAATGAATTCAGTAAAGTTTCATGATTCAAAACCAATATAAAAAAGTCAGTTGCTTTTCTATACACTGACAACAAATTATCAGAAAGAAAAGTTAAGACAGCAATCCCATTTACAATAGCATCAAAAATAGTAAAATACTTAGGATTAAATTCAAATAGATGAAAGATCTGTACTCTGAAAACTAAAATATTGACGAAAATAATAGAAGAAGACCCAAATAAATAGAAAGATAATCTGTGTTCATGGATTGGAAGAATTAATATTGTTAAAATGTCCCTACTAGACAAAGCAATTTACAGATTCAGTACAACCCCTGTCCAAATCCCAATGTCAATTTTTATAGAAATAGAATAAACAATCCTTAAATTCACAGAACCACTAAAGACCCAGAATAGCCAAAGCAATCTTGAGAAAAATGAACAAAGCTGGAGGCATCACACTTCCTGATTTCAAACTATGTTACCAAGCTTTAGTAACCAAAACAACATGGTAGTGCACTTTAAATATATTACAGTTTTGCAGTTATAAATCAATAAAGCTGAAAAACTTTAGATTAAAAAATCCTTCAGCATTTGAGGCCAAATTATCTGTTTTTCATTTTCATTTTATTTTTAATCCTTAAAATTGTGAGGTATTTCATAAAATAGTTGGACGTCTGTATGTCTTCTTTGGAGAAATGTCTATTTAAATCTTCTGCCCATTTTTTGATTGGGTTGTTTCTTTTTTTGATATTGAGCTGCATGAGCTGTTTGTATATTTTGGAGATTAATCCCTTGTTGGTCACATCATTTGCAAATATTTTCTTCCATTCTGTGGGTTGTCTTTTCGTTTTGTTTATGGTTTCCTTTTTTCTGCGAAAGCTTTTAAGTTTAATTAAGTCCATTTGTTAGTTTTTGTTTTTATTTTCATTACTCTAGGAGGTGGAGCCAAAAAGATATTGCTGTGATTTATGTCAAGGAGTGTTCTGCCTATGTTTTCCTCTAAGAGTTTTATGGTATCTGGTCTTACATTTAGGTCTTTAATCCATTTTGAATTTATTTTTGTGTATGGTGGTAGAGAAGGTTTTAATTTCATTCTTTTACACGTAGCTGTCCAGTTTTCCCAGCACCACTTGTTGAAGAGACTGTCTCTTCTCCATTGTATATTCTTGCCTCCTTTGTCATAGATTAATTGACCATAGGTGCTCAGGTTTATTTCTGGGCTTTCTATCCTGTCCCATTGCTCTCCAGGTCTGTCTTTGTGCCAGTACCATACTGTTTTGCTTACTGTAGCTTTATAGTCGGAGGTCAGGGAACCTGATTCCTCCAGCTCCATTTTTCTTTCTCAAGATCGCTTTGGCTATCTGGGGTCTTTTGTGTTTCCATACAAATTAAAAATTTTTTTGTTCTGTGTATGCAAAAAATGCCATTGGTAATTTGATAGGGATTGCATTGAATCTGTAGATTACCTTGTGTAGTATAATCATTTTGACAATATTGATTCTTTCAATCCAAGAATGTGGTATATCCATCTGTTTGTGTCATCTTCAATTTCTTTCATCAGCATCTTATAGTCATTGGAGTACAGGTCTTTTGCCTCCTTAGATAGGTTTATTCCAAGGTATTTTATTCTTTTTGATGCAATGGTAAATGGAATTGTTTACTTAATTTCTCTTTCTGATCTTTCGTTGTTAGTGAAGATGACTAAAAAGCACTTGAAAATATGCTCAACATAGCTAATTATTAGAGAAATGGAAATCAAAACTACAATGAGGTATTACCTCACACCGGTCAGAATGGCCATCATCAAAAGGTCTCCAAACAATAAATGCTGGAGAAGGTGTGGAGAGAAAGGAACCCTCCCACACTGTTGATGGGAATGTAAATTAGTACAGCCACTATGAAGAACAGTATGGGGATTCCTTAAAACCTAAAAATAGGGTTGCCATATGATCCAGCAATACCACTCCTAGGCATATATCCGGAGAAAACCATAATTCGAAAAGATACATACACCCCAGTGTTCATTGTAGCACTGTTTACAGTAGCCAAGACATGGAAGCAAGGTAAGTATCCCTTGACAGAGGAATGGATAAAGAAGATGTGGTACATATATACAATGGAATATTACTCAGCCATAAAAAAAGTCTGAAATAATGCCATTTGCAGCAACATGAAAGGACCTAGAGATTATCATACTAAATAAAGTAAGTCAGACAGAGAAAGATAAATATCATATGATATCACTTATATGTGGAATCTAAAAGAGTGATACAAATGAACTTTTTTACAACACAGAAACAGACTCACAGACTTAGAAAACAAACTTAGGGTTACTAAAGGGGAAAGGTGCTGGGCAGAGGGATAAACTAGGAGGTTGGGATTAACATATACAGACTACTATATGTAAAATAGATAATTAACAAGAACTTACTGTATAGCATGGGAAACTCTAATCAATATTCTGTAGTAACCTATATGGGAAAGGATTCTAAAAAAATAGATATATGTGTATGTATAACTGAATCACTTTGCTGTACACTTGAACACAGCATTGTAAATCAACTGTACTCCAATATAAAATAAAGATTAAAAAAAGTAGTTGGAAAAATCAAGTTTGATTCCCTTTTAATCTGGAAACATAGGTATCTTGAAGTAAACATTTAGGGTCTCAATTTTCAAGATAGTTTACAAAAGGAAAGGCTGATTAAATTTGATACAGTTTTTTATATGGACTGTAATATAAATATAGTATATTCCAAAAGTGAAAGGTAATTTACACTTTTTAAAAAGGGCAGTGAAAGCAGGATTCTTTTTCTTTTTCTCAGAGTTTAGATCTTTTAAAAACACTTGTTTTTGAGGGGAATTTTTATGCTCCTTGGTGGGTGGGTTGTTTTTGTTTAATATATCCATTTCCTCATTGACTTTTTTTTTTTAAACATCTTTATTAGAGTGTTATTGCTCCCATTGACTTTTTACAGAGTAAACTTCTGTACAATAAAAAATCCTTCTTAGCCTCTTCATTTCCCTCACTTATTAATAAGTCTGGGTCTCATTTAATTGATTAATAGAAATTGTAGTCTGGTGTCTCCAGACTAAATTTATTTATCCTTAAATTTATCCTTAATTTATCCTTAAATTATTTATCCTTAAATCTCATAAATTTATCCTTAAATCTCATAAATGATGTAGTTGCATGTTACAGTTTCATTCCTCGATGATTCTAGAGAAATGTATTTTGCATCTATTCTTTAGAAGTAGGGGTTTCCCTGGTGGTGCAATGATTAAGAATCTGCCTGCCAATGCAGGGGACACGGGTTCAATCCTGGTCCTGAAGATCACACATGCTGCAGAGCAACTAAGCCTGTGCACAACTACTGAGCCTGCACTCTAGAGCCCGCGAGCCACAACTACTGAGCCTGCGTACTGCCACTACTGAAGCCCGTGCGCCTCGAGCCCGTGCTTCTCAACAAGAGAAGCCACCTCAATGAGAAGCTTCCGCACCACAGTGAAGAGTAGCCGTCGCTCGCTGCAACTAGAGAAGGCCTGCTCACAGCAAGGAAGACCCAGTGTAGCCAATAAATAAATAAATAAATAAATAAAATAGAAGTAATAAAAGTAAGCAAAAAAAGATGTAATATATGTTCAATAGTTTGGGAACATAAAAGGTCAAATTTAAATATAATGTGAGAGCAGTTTCTATCTTCAGTAGTTTTAAAACTTTATTACATACCCATGTTCTTATAGTGTAAATATGTACCATGCCAGTGGAACTCTGTTGTGATCAGGCCCAAATCTTCTTTTTAGGTTTGATCCAGAGCGGTTTGATGATGAATCGGTAATGAAGACTTTCTCCTTGCTTGGATTCTCAGGCACACAGGAATGCCCAGAGCTGAGGTGAGATGATAGAGAAACGAAAAGGAAAGGAAAGATGCTAGACTTTGTACTTATAATTTTGTTTATCACTGTTGATGAGAATGAACAATCTATATAGTTAAAGTATAGTTGTTAATCTTTAGTAACCAGTTGACTTTCTTCCTGACTAGGTTTGCATATATGGTAACCACAGTACTTTTGAGTGTACTGGTGAGGAGACTGCACCTACTTTCTGTGGAGGGACAAGTTATTGAAACTAAGTATGAACTCGTAACATCATCCAAGGAGGAAGCTTGGATCACTGTTTCAAAGAGATATTAAAATTGTATACACTTAACTTTGTTGAGGGAAATGACCATTTAGAAAATATGTATTGAATCCTTTTATAAGCCAAGCATCATTGTATAATATAAACACCTATTAGTACTTCATCATGTAAATTTGAATTTTTGTATATCAGAGTTTCTTAGTGCATTATATACTTTTATACTTATTGCATTATTATAGTGATAATTTTAATGGGAGGACTTCTACTTTTAACTTTTGTTTTATCAGTTTCTATGTCATTGTTTTCATATTCTTAGCCTTAGTTTGATCTCTAAAATTAATATTCTTGAAGAGAAATTATTTTTCACAATAATGTTTTTTAAATATTCATAAAAGAGAAAAATAACTCATTTTCACACTTTTAGTAAATCCTCTTAAAGGGGACTTTACATAAAAAGGAAAAGAAAAAAAGGACTTTATATAATTTTATTTATTGGATTAATATTTTTATTTTCTGAGTATAAATTAGTTTGTGTTTAATCATTGTTATTAGGTTTGGGTAATTCAGTGAATAACATACCTTGTATTTGCTTGTATGCCTTCCCAGACAACAGTGTTTATTTCATGACTTATACATTGCTCATCATTTTGAACAGTTCTGAATCATTTGGAAAATAATACAGTTAGTTCTGAATGTGTTTTGAAGTAGTGTCCTTCCTAAGTAGCAAACTAAGAGTGAGGCTTGTCTGTCCTTTTTTTGCTGGAAATTGTAGTAGCACTCTGTTACTCCACTAATCATCATTTGTGTAAAAAAAAATTCCTGAATTTATTTATTATTATGTCATATCCTAACCATAAGAAATGAGAGAGCATTAACTAAAAGCTGAAACCAAATTTAAAAGAAAGAAAACAAAGATGGGTCGAAAATAATTGCAAAATATATGACAGAAAGGGATAATATCCATATTACATATAAAGAGGTCAAACAAATTGTTAAGAAAACATACAGTAGATAAATAGACAAAACAGCTTTTATAAGGGGAAACAGCTAATAAGCTTTTAGAAAAATGATCAGTCTAACTAGTAAGCAAAGAAATATTGGGGCTTTTTCAAAAATAAGTATCTTTCAAATTTACATTTTAGTACTGGTAACTTTTATATTTAATGCTTTTTTATTGACAGCATTGTATTTTAGTTTGCTTTCTTTGGTTACACTGTTCTTGAAGAACTCTTTTTTTAAAATATGTTTTTTTAAAGATAAAAGGAGATATGAAGGAAGTATGCCAAGTGCTGATAGAGAGGAAAGGAAGAATAGTGATAAATGTTTGCAGATGGGCTTGTTTTTGACACTGCTGAATTTCTCTTGTAATTTTAGTTTCAAGAATGTACCCTAGTTATTAATTGAGTTATTTTATGTTGTGTTTATGGTTATATAGCTAACATTTTAGACCTAGTAATAAGTAGTTAAACATAGAAACTAAGTAACTAAATGCAGCCTTTATTTCTGACAAAAACATTTAATTTATGGAATAATTTAAATTCTGAAACTTTAAGTGAAATGTATTCTTAGTTCCTAGCATCATGTTTCTACAAAGGCATGTTGTTACATTTATTCCCTGTCGCCTATCATATTCTATGGTTTTGCGTATAAAGAGCATCTTCCTTTGTTATCCAAGTACCTTAATTGGTTTGGAAACTGGCACTGGAAGGTTAGAGTAGCCAGTTGATATGTAAACCGAGTGTCAGTAAAATCAGGTGAGATCAGTGGAATTTTAAAGCAAGTGCGACCTGATTAGCCATGATCAAGGCAAAAACAGGGTAACTGAACCAGAGTCAGGGTGTTGGCATGTTGCCAGTAAGTGAGACAATGTATAATAATGATGGAATCGAGGAAAATAGAGCATAGAAGAATCAGGTAAATAAGCATATTTTATCCAGAGTTACATAAATAACTTGAAACATTAAAAATAAGTCATTTTTCTAGAGGATTTTTAAAAAATAAAAATTACTGTTAATCATATGTAAAATAAGTTATCCATTCACTGTTGTTCTTACGTGGCCCTCTATTTGTCAAATGACCTAAATTTTAGTAGCCTCAGTGTTACTGATGGCTCGTAGCATGGCTCTAGCAGGACTCTTTAAGTTTTATAGCTTTCTGGCTTTTTAAAAACTATTTCTTCACTGATTTTGATCTACATTCTTTTTGATAGTTCAGAAGTTTATTGTTAAAAACATCAACACAACACATTTTTTATGGAATGAAAGGGCTCTTCCACACTTTGTGCTAATAAAATTCAAAACAATTAATTCTGTGCATATGTTTGGGAAAAATGAAAAACTCACATGCTGTTTGGCCCACAAATGTACAGTTTCATTTTTTTATATAAATAGATTCTATCTTATTTATAGACTATCAAAATTTATTTGTTTTCTTTATATTAAAATAGTTTGTATTTTAAAGACAAAATGCTCTATTTTTTTATTAGAAAATTATATGGGTTTATTGTAGAAAAATCTAGGAAACATAGAAGCACAAAAATAGGAAACTCCATCACCACTATTTGAACTTAAACAGTGTTAAGCTTCTGAGGTGGATCCTTCTACACTTTAATCCACATGTAATTTTTACAGACATATTATACACAATGTTCTCGTCATTTAATATGTTATGAACCAGTAGTGTTTTCCACAGCTGGAACATTACTATTCTTACTCAGAATGTAAGCACAGACTTGTCAGTCTTTTTCTCTGCCTCTTTCCCTTCTCAAATATTGTTATTCTTTTCAACTTTAAAAATGGCCTTAGTTCTCCATCTATTCTATCAAAACAGTTATATATTAGTAGAACCAAGTTGCTAAAGTCATAGCATAATCTAGGTGTTACAATGAGCATTTAAGAAATGAAATTACTCCATTATCCTAAGAAAAATCTTCAATATAATTAAGGGATAATTGGGATAGCATAATATATAATTATAATATATAATTGGGATAGCATTTCATCTTTTAAGAGGACATTTTAAGAATCTTTGTTGTTGTTTTTGGTCTCTGGGGGAAACAGATTAAAATTCTTCCCTGAAGACATGTTTATTTTTTTCTCCAGACCCATAAAAAGTACTGTTACCCTTTATAAAATGTACCTTTTTTTCACATGCGGTTATGTTGACACATTGAAAACTGCTTAAAAAAACATAATTCTACTGAGTGTGTAACAGTGAAGACATGGCCAGTAGAATCAAGGAGTCGTTTAGTAGCTGTGAGAAGATAGCTGCGAGAGAAATGGACACTATTTTCAAGGGTGGGTTTTTATATTGTCAACAAGTTGATGCTAATGACCTTATTTTTCTTCTTAGCCAGTCCTATGCCTGTTTCCTGAGTTCCTAAGACCAATGATGAAGGTAGAAGGGGAGGAGTTGGGGGAAGGGAGGCAGTGACAACAAAGCAGTTGCTGTTATTGCAGAAGTCAGAAAATCAGCATGGCCAGAAAGGCTGGATACTGTGTTGCTTTGAGTGTTGTCAGTGATCTGCACTGATAAAAAGGAGTGAGACTGAAACTTGCCAAAGTAGAACAAGGGACTGGAATGAGCATTTGTTACACACCAAATTCTTTATATACTCATCTCATTTAGTCCTTAGAAAGTAATAGTAGGTACAGGTAGGACTAACTAAAATAGTTCTTCATTCCTGCTAGAATAAATACTGTAAATAAAGACAGCAGATACTAGCTAAGAAACAGTAAAAGATCTAAACTTCAGATTATCTTAATAGCTTCAGTGGGGTTTAGTGGGGTTTTGTTCTTATTTAAGAGAGAACCAAGCAATAGTTTCAAATGATGTACAGTTCGTAATAGCTAAAGAAAATGATTAAGAGAGTAATGTAACAGCAGTATTAAAAGAAATCTCAAAGGAAACTAAATATTGACAACTCAGCTGCCACTTGTACAACTGTTTTAAGTTTTTTCCTGTTCCCACATACGTATATTTTTACCTATTGCAATCAGAATAATTTGATCTACTTTTCATTTAATGCATTTCAGACATTTTCTTTTGTTACTTCAATTTTGTAAGGTCTTATTTTGGGGTGGGAGTAGACTTTTAAAATACAATAGAAATCAATTTCATGTTTGATTTATCGAATTTTATGACACTGAGTGAATGGATAATTGTAAAATTTGAGCTGGGAGCCATTTTGTAAAATATCCAGACAGTAAACAAAAGGCAGGAAATGACATTCCTTCTTCCAGTTGGCTTCCCATTCAGTCAGTTTACAGTTTGGTGGTTGTCTTTCTACAGATTGGGAATGGATCTTGTTATAGCATGGATAAACTGCCAGGAGCAAATAAGTCACAAATAATCCTGTTTGGTAGTTTTTTTTAAAATCTACATTTATATACATCTAAAATACTTGCAAATTCTTGTTTTAATTTTTAACACATGATAGTAGAGAATGAAACTTATTTCGTAACTATATTATAGATAAAGTTGTAATGTGCCTGTCTCCAAAAAGGCAATCAGTAAATATTTTTGAATAAATGAATGAAATCTTCATTGAGGTTTTCTCTGCATATAGAATAAAGGAGATTATTCAAGTTACTTAATAGTTGAAAAAGATTTCCAGATAGCCAAACTACCTCTAATGCTAACAGCACTTTGTAATATGCTAAGTACCCCATTGCTGGAAGTATTTAAGAAGATGTTGTATGGATATCTTTCAGTGATGCCTGTATTAGGTGTGAACATAGGTTTATAATAGCCTATAGTTCTACAAAATATCAACCAAAATAGTTGGTAAGCAAGTAGTCCTTTGTTCCTTCTATATCTTATCACTAGGTCATCATTAAAACTAGGAAATGTTTAAGGATCAGAGTTTTTTTATTAGGTTAACAACAGCATTATTTCCCAAAGTGTGTCTCATGGTACCCTATCCAATGAGATACTCTGAGAAAAAGTTTCCTCGATCGTATTCATTCTGTTTATATACATATATTCTTTCTCAGAACGAATATTAATATATTGGAAGAACTGAGAAGTTCTGCTGTAAGGAAACCTATTTTAACTTGGTGTAACACTGAGTGTTCCAAATGTATTTGATGAAGGTACCCCTTTTTCAAGTTATACCTATTATCCTGAAAAACCAGTGTTTCATGGAGATATAGTGTTCAGTAGATCTATAGATGTCGTGTCCAGAATGATCTACAGACAAAAGGAGTCTAAAGGAACATCTGTCTTAGGTAGTTCTTTAACCTATGCATGGTCCAGAGATTCTCCAGACTAGGAGTGACCATATTAGAACCAAGGCACCTGAATTCCATGTTCTCTCACTCCCTCACCTCCTCCTTTTTTCCCTGTCAGAGGACAGAGCCCTCTTACTCTCCTGACTCTCTCCGTCTCCTGACTTCCATTTCTGTCCAAAGAAATGTGACCCATTTAGTTAGGCAACACTTTTTTATTGGTCACTTAATGTGTGTCAGATCTTATTGCAGACGCTGGGGATATAGCACTGAGCCAAACAGACATGGAATTTACTGTGTTCTCTCTCTTCTGTGCTTCGCCCCAGGAGGAAGAACCCCAGTCTCATGTGCCAAAGCTTAACTTTCTAGCACTTGAGCTCTCTAGGTCCTGGGTTTGGAAGCAATTCAAGGACCCTTTAGGTTAGTGGCTGAAAGGGACAAAGGAAGAAACTTGTAGTTGACTACATGACAGAGAACAGAAGGCTTCAGTTACAGGCTGTAGAGGTGCAAGAAGCACAAGGAACCGTTGGGAGTGAAGCCATTATTTTTGTTACTTTAAGTTTATGAGCAAGAGAATTAAACTGCGTATCTTATCAAGGAAAACTGTCAACATTGATGCTGAATAGAAATCTTGGAGATTGTTCAGAGTGAGACGAAACAAAGCTAGGAATTGGTTTGACTAGATTAAAGAGCAATATTGATTATAATCATTTGTATGAATTGTTCAATTATACTGCAGCACTAGGTATGTTCATCTTTCATGATTTGTTGCTATGTTGCAAGGTCAGCAGCTAATAGATAATTGATTTTTAGAGCTTAAAAGGACCTTGTAGAGATTATATGGCTTAGCCTGCTCACAATTTAAAATTTTAGAGGGGGAAATCTAGGGCCTCTGGGAGTAGAAGAGCAACATTATTTGGCTTTCATTTTGGATTTTCTCATAGTCTTCCAAAGATAGGTGCTTAAGTCAATGCTGTTATTATATTCATAGGATTTTGTTAAGCTTCCAAGGAAGTGTAGATGCAAAGGGAATTGGAAAAAATTTGTTTAATATTCTTGATATAGAGCCTTTGAGGGAGATGCAAATGTGTTTTGAATGTTAAATTTACTTAGATTTAAAAATACATATCTTCAAGCGCAGTTGCCATGACAACCTTTCTTAATGTGTGTATAAAATTTATGTCTGTCTCTGAGGTTTTCATCTTTCTCAATACAGGGTTTAATCACAAGAATTGGGCACTGTGGTGTATTTCTATCTAGATGGTGCCCTGTGGGAATTATATAATTTTGAGAAATGCAAGTCAAGCATCAGAGCAGTTCTGTAGCATGGTGATCCCACCAAGGTAAATGTCATCTTGTTCTCTCCATGATCAGAGATTGATCTGGCTTCAAACCCAAGATGAAATTCTGGATTGAAATAGAACCATGAGTCTGTTCTGAGTTTCTGTTTTTTTCATATTTAGAGGATTTGTAGGAGGGCCCTAGGAGGTTTGGGAAATTTTGGACTAAATCTCTTGGATAGCCCCCAAACTGATCCAGTCTCCTTGGGATCATCTAAATCTAATCAATAGTATAGGTTGACTCAGAACCACAAGAGACAGCTCTACAATGGCCAGCCATGTGCACAGAGACACCCCAGAGACTCCTTCTAGCCTGAACTCCAATCCAGCAACCCTAGAGAGATACCATTATCAGACCTCTTCACTTACTTTTACCTCACTTCATATGCACTTGTCTGTCAGTCTCTCTTTTGCACGTCAGGGGCCAGGAGAAGAATACTAGGATTTTGGACACCCAAAGTTTAGGAGGAAGGAATTCTTATCCTCAATTCTGGAAATATGAATTTATTAAGCAGTGGAATAAGGGAGTAGTCACTGGTACCTTCTGGTAACTATGACTTGAATTTGAGAACTCAACATGGCTGCCTGAGATTTTGAGATGCTTGCTAAAGAGCTATGTTTGTGTTTTATATTTTAGTTCCTCTGTGGTATAGTAAAAAATAATAATAAATTTTTTTTTGCAATTTAAGAACCCCTGAAGATAATTAATTAAGTTGAGATTAGAAGTATGATCTACTAATGTGCTAGCTTTGAATTTACTTTAGTCTTAATAGACTTTGAAAAACTATGTTACATTTAAGAGACTCCACGGATATGTTCTAATCCAATGGCCTTATAAAAGGGGGAAATGAAAGCTGAGAGAACTTATTTTATATGAGAATTTGCCCAGGCTAGCACAATTTTTTTTTCCCCCAAACTTGTTCAGAATGTGATTTCCTTTTGGTTTCATATTATTCTCTAAAGGATGAATTTAAAACCAAGGAAAGGCCCCCTAAGCAAAAAGAACTGCCTAAGTTACTATACTATGCTATTGATAACTGGAAGAAATAGGATAATAGTCTCCTAAAAACAAACACTTGAAAAGAGATGTCCCATCTATGATGGGACATGCTATGATGTTTATAAAGGTTTGGGGGCTTATTTTTATTGTAAGAGGCACAATCAGGGCCAACTACATAATTTGTATGCCCAGTGCAAAATGAAAATATGGGGTCTTAGCTGGGGATGAAGTCAGTCTCCCCCCTTCCCACCGTTGGGTCTGCTCTTTTAACCTATAGTTGATGAGAGACCCCCCTCCCCACCCCACCCCCAACGGATTGAAGTTTCCATGCTGGGACAATGTTGTTTACCTAGATCAGGGGTAGGCAGAGGAGCCCTGCCCAGTTACCTGGTGAACATGCTGTGGTGTGGCCAGCCCAAAGCAGAGATGACTTCTTCCTTGCCCTGCCTCAAGATGCTGCAGAGCAAACTGCTGGCTGGACTCCAGTCCTCCCCACACCTGCTCCCAGGCCCCCACTGGAGGGTGACGTGGCAGAAAGTGGGCCTCCCTCATCAACCCTCCTCCTAATGCAATCTTACTGCTGCTCTGGGTGGAAGGCAGCAGTGGTAATGGGCAGGGATGGTTAGAGGGAGGCCAGGCAGGGTGCAGGGCACTGGGGAGCAGGAAGCTGGTAACTGAGAACATGTCTAGGGAGGCAGGGAAGTAAACTCTAAGCCCCGGGCGTATACTCCAGGGTCCCATTGGACTTCACTTACAAAATACAAATTCACAAATAAAATTTGAGAATTTCACTGCAGAGCCTTCAAAGTGTTATACCCCAACATAGGGTCCTTCTGAGGTGTGGGCTTCTGTGGGACTGCACTGGTTGCAGCCCATGAAGCTAGCCCTGGACACATCTGACCTTACACAGCATGGTGCTGTGACTCAGTGGTTTTTGAGGGCTGTACCTCCTGGTTGTATGCTAGTTGTCCTGGCAAATACCCATAAATGTCTTTTTCATGATTTATCATCAAGCGATTTAAAACTCTCTAGGATGTCTTAAAATTATTTACAAAATAGGCAACAAATAGATGCCAAACTTAAAAGCAATTTCATAATACAGATTTTTATTAAAGTTGCAAAAGTGATACAGTACACTATAAGTCTCTTATCTGAAGCCCCATTTCACTGATGGAGCTCTTACTTTCCTGTATTTTAATAATTGCCAAACATTTTCTGCTGGAAGGTAAAATGGGATTTTTCCCTGAAATATCATTATAAAACCCTATGAAATATTTCAGTGATATGAGTCATTCACTTATTCATATGGTTGGACATCTAGATAATAGAAATCTGTGAGAAATATATTATTAATTCCTGTGGAGGAGGAAGGAAGAAATCCTACTGATGTATTTTAAGTGTAGTTAAATTCAGTATTCCTTGCCATTTTAAAATACCAAAGTTATTCTCTTCTGCTCCTTTCTTTCCAAGAGGCTACATAAAATTACTTTGACAAGGAAAATCATGAGTCACTTTTTTTGCTGTTAACCTCTTCTACATTCCATTTCATGAACATAGCAATCGGTGGTCAATGATATTCTTAGCAACCTTGTACTATACAAGTGAGACTTACTACCATATACCATGATGTTTAGTTAGCAGTTTTGTCAAAGTATAACCTCTTTGTTTGCAATATTACTGAAACTGGTAAGGAACAGATTGTTGTAAAAAAAAGTTAGCAGCTTTGAAAATCATACATGCTGCAGTGAATATTCAGCATACAGGTTCTAATGGTATTAAAGCATAATCAGAAAAACTGGCATATTTCAAACTCTTAGCAATTCATGTTATTAAGTGAAGGTCAATATAGCTGTCAGTAATAAAAACCTAGTTAGTACATTTTGAGGCTTGATGCTCTATAAAACCTTTAACATAATTTAAGACAAAGTGTGAACAAAAGTAGCTAATTTTAGAAATCCAATTTTTGTGAACTGATTGGTGATCTCTGCTGTGGGAAAGGATGATCTGTTTTATGCTTTAGCTCTGAAATTCACTGTTTTTGTGGGGGAGGGATATGTAAAACCAATTTTAGTAGAAACTTAAAGAACTGAGGACTTTTTATTCTTCAAAACCATATGCCTTTCAAGATAAATTATCTACCCCATTGGTTATGTCTATACACAGAGATATGTTGTCATGAAGAATTTCAGGTTTATATTGTCCACTCTCATGGTTTGATGGAAAAACTTTTTTCCTCCTTTCACTTTTCACGGGAAAGGGAGCTATTTTGTTGTCTCTTACAGGAAACTATTATAGATTCTAAATATTTAAATACAATCCTTCCAGGTTGTATCTTGGGTATATGTTATTTTCTCTCCTTTCAAGAGTAATTTCTTCTTGAAAAATGCTTTTTATTGGGTATTGGTTAGTATGAGAGGATTATTGCTGATTTTGTTAGATGTACAACAATATTGTGGTTATGTGGCAAAATATCTTTGTTTTTTAGAGATATATAATAAAGTATTTAGGGGTTAAATGTCATGATTATTGTAATATTCTTTAAAATTCTGTATCATAAGAATAATATAAGGTAAAATAGAAGCCATTGTTACATCTAATCAGTGGATGTTTGTGTATTCATTACACCATTCTCCGTACTGTATGTTTGTAATTTCCATAATAAAGAGACAAAAAAATGACTTACAATAAAAATGAAAAAAATATGTATGAGACTTGTGGACTCCTGACTTCCTGAAAATGGGAGGGGATTTTTTTTCTTACAGACTAATTTTGGAGGATTCTTTGTATTCTTTCCAGTCATTTTTAACTTATTTCTTAAAATGTGTATTCATATAGCTATAAAGCATGGAATGCTCTATTGCACAGTAAAGCTTCTTTTTTAGTAGTTTGGTACATTTTTAACCATTAAATGAGTATCCCTAAAATTGAGACCAAGGTTTATATCACTAAAACTGAAACCAAAGTTTCAGATGATAAAGTGTGCCTAAAAATATAAGGCTTAGATCCCAGTCATTTATCTTCTGATCACATACAGAAAATTTGTTTCAAAAATTTAATATATACACATTATATGCACTTGGTATTAAAATTTCCTGGTAGTCTTAAATTTGATTAAAACCCCAAAATGTGTATAAATGTGTATGAAAATATTAATCACTGATAATTATTTTTCTTGTTTGGGGTAAGAATAGGAACTAAGTTAACCATGTCATTGCTTGAGTAAAACACTCTGCTTTGCATTTCTCCTGATTACTACTGTGTAATATCTCAAACAGGGAACTTAACTACTTAAAAAGGAATTCTTTTAAATTTCATTGAAATATATATTCATTCGTTGAACTGTATGTACATATATATCCAACTTGGTATTGCCTGATAAAATCATATAGCAGCCAGAAAACTAGTTTTGAGATCCTCAAGGTAAAGAAAGAAAACAGTCCCAAGTATCTTCATGAAGAAGGATGACATTCTTATAGTTTCTTATTTAATAGTTTCCAAGCATTTAATGTAAAACCAGGAAAAGGGATAAATATTACAGAAAGTGCCGTGTGGAAATGAAACACATGGTATTCTTTAGGTGCCATAGATATTATTCTCTAATAAATTTTTTAAATGTATGAGAAAATACAGTAGTATTAACTACTAATTAATACTCAATGTTAAGGATTTTAAACCTGATAGGTTGATGTCATTTAAAAGAGAGACTGAAAATTTGGAGGCAAAGAGTTAATGATGAAAATAATGGGGTTTTTTTTTGTATTCTTTTTGGTGATAGCTCTTCTGACATGTGTGAGGTGATGTCTCGTTTCCCTGATGATTAGTGATGTTGAGCATCTTTTTTTCCTTTTTTTAATGTTTATTTATTTATTTTGGCTGTGCCAAGTCGTAGCACACAGGATCTTTAGTTGCAGCATGCGGACTTCTTAGTTGCGTCATGTGCTCTTATTGCGGTATGCATGTGGGATCTAGTTCCTCGACCAGGGATGGAACCCAGGCCCCCTGCATTGGGAGCATGGAGTCTTACCCACTGGACCACCAGGGAAGTCCCTGAAAACAATGTTTATGATGAATTATCATGTCAGTGTGTGCAGGAAGAGTCTGGGCAGAAAGTCTGAAGTGAATCGGTATGTCTTCTAGGTATCATAAGACAAGCAATGTAAACAATTCAGTTAAGCAACATTTATTTCTTTAGAGCCCATAATATTAGGCAATATATTATATGCTTTACCTTAATTTCCTCATTTAAGTATAGAGTTGCTAGGATGAGATACATCAGGGGAATTCCACAGTATCTTTATTTCAGCCGAAGAACTTGACACTTTCTCACCAGTCATGTGACTATGATGATGAAATACTGGATAAATGTGAATCCTTTAAGGTACAGTCACAAGTGGCCCAGTTTAAGGCATACTGAGAATGGCTCTGACCAACTAAGTGAGTCTTCCAGGGCCAAGCCGTTAGGCCCTCTTCTTGGCCTTGAATTCTTCAACATTCTTATTGAAAGCTATAATGAACCCCAAAGTCTTGCTTATCAAATCAGTAGATGATGTGAAGCAAGATAATTTATTTCAGGAGATGGTAATGAGGGTTTAAATCTGGGAAAAAGCCAAGGCATAATTTGGAAATAAATATAAGGACCTGCAATTAGATTAAAAAAAAAATCAACTGCACTTGGCATGACTGGGTTAATATGTAAAAAATCTGTGACTTTTTAATGCTTACTTTGAATCAAACTGATGATAAAATTGCTTTAAAAATGTCATCTTGGGATGCATTAATAAAAGTATTCTCTCTGATTTGGGGAGATAATAGCCTCACCGGACTCTTATAAACTAATCCATGCTCATTTTAGAGGAATTAAGATGCGCAAAACCAAAAACCCTACAATCCTTCCACTCAGATAATATATATGCACACACGATGCATGTACTTTGTATAGATTTTGTAGTTGTCTTCTTTTTTGCTGAAATGTTCTTGGTGGCAGCAGAAGTGTGTATCTATGTCCTTCAATTCTTAGATTCTGCCGAATATTAAAAGGTCTTCTCTCGGCAAAGAGTCCCACTTAGACCTTCAGAGCCAGAAGGACAGTTTCATTGGCACCACCTGGGACCTTGTTAGAACTATTAAGTGGGGCAGACCAACTGAATCAGAAACTGTGGGGCTGGGGCCTAGCGATCCTGCGGTTCAACAAGCCCTGCAGGTGATTCCAATCCACTCAGAAGTTTAAGAACTGACCTGAGTTTAACCCTTTGATTTTTCAGATAAGGAAGCTAAGCTCCAAAGAAGTCGCATATTAATTTGAGAAAGTGCATACTAGAATCTTCACGCAGTGATACCTAGGATGAAGAATCATCCCTCTGGGGAGAACTGTTTATTGGGCTAATTGCTAAGCAGTATTTGAAAGAATGCTAGGTGGAAACAAGTAATGGGGGAAGAGTCTGTTTAGCGTTTAACTTACCCTGGTGGACTTAACACAGTTCCAACAGTAGCCTTTGATTCATTGAACTTTAGCCCGAAAGAAAAGTTTGCTTGATCTAATATGTTAATCCCTGAAGCATGTTTATGGGCCATTTAAGTAACTACTCCATTCCATCACTAAAGCTAATGAATCTCTAGAGTGTGACCTTGCAGCTTTCATTTTAAAGAGCTCTTCACACTTAAGTTTGAGAACCACTAATACAGAAGATGTTTAAAGTGGTTAAGAACAAAACTAGCTGGACTGGAACAACATTTTCAGTATCCTTTAATTTGGGTTCCACAGAGAAAACACAATTTGCTAATGTGCATATAATAAAGCTAATATAACATCATCAGAGATTGCTCCAGAAATGTGTAATGGTAAGGCATTAAAGTGATTTTTTGAGAAAGTATAATATAGTTTCCTCATAATCTGGGAAGAAAAAAATGGGGAGGGGAATCACTGTAGGAGGGCCAAGAGATCACAAATACAAGAGTTGAAATAATGAATCTTGCTCTAAACTGCAAATGTAGTCAACCTTGACTTTCCACAGTACAAATAAAGGCCATGGACTTTATAATATCTCAGCAGTTGTCACGAATTTTAGTTTTCTAAGATTGCATTGTGTGTAGTAGTCAGATTTAGGAAAAAAAGATATAGTATCTAAGGAATAACAGAATAATAACTGCAAGATCAAAATGACCTACCTTGAATTTTTGTGTCATTTATCGTTTCCCGAGGTGCTTTAAACTTTTATTTTATCCATGTAACAGCCCTGTGAGGAATGAAAGTACCAGCAAAACCGTTTTCGAAACTTTAAACACGGAACAGACGAAGAAAAAAGTGAAGTTGACAGACTCAGAGAAATGACAGAAAAGGTGGTCACTGAGGAAGCGTAGCAAAGAGAGAGGGGCAAGCGCAAAAAGCTGAAGTCCGGAGGATGGTCAAAGGAGAACAGAACAGAGGCTAACCTGGCCGGGGGAAACGGTGTCAATGGGCAAACAGGTGCAAAAAAGGCCAAGGACAGGAAATTTGGGATTAGGAAATTGAAATTTATCTGTACCAGAGAGAATGGATGAGGTCAAAGATGAAGAGAAAAATGAAAAGTGGGGCGGCACTTAAAGCTGCATGGAAGTTTAGTGGGCTGTTATCCCTCAGGCCCATGACCATGGGGTTGGGCCCCAGGTTGAGGATAACACCGAGGGGAGTCGCTGAAGACGCGGGCCAAAAGACGGCGGAGCCGGGTGGGCGTTCACGCCGGACTAACAAAGACAGCCCGGGGCGCTTCTCCAGCCACGCAACCTGCGGGGGCCGAAGGGTTAACCGCGCGCGCTACTCCCGCGCGCATCCCGGCCCCCACTCCCGCGGTCGCTAGGAGACACCGGAAGTGGGGGAGGGGCGGGCGGCGCGACCAAGGGTGGGAATCTTTTTCGGGCTCCCGGAGGCGGAGGGAGGCGAGCGCGCGTGCGCGCGCCGTGCCGGCCGTCGCCGCGGTGACCGTCCTCGGAGTCCGTCGGCTCGCGCCCCGCCCCCGTTCCTGCTGCCCCCTCCCCTGTCGCTGGCGGGGAGTGTTTCTCGCTCCTCCCGGTTGCTGCCGCCGTCGCCGCCGCTCCTTCTCTCCCAGTCTTGGGTTTCCCTGGCGCTACTGCCGCCACTGCCTCTGCGGTCTGTATGAGGAGGAGGAGGATGTGAAGATGGCGGAGCTGCAGATGCTGCTGGAGGAGGAAATCCCGGGGGGCCGCCGGGCCCTCTTCGACAGTTACACGAATCTGGAACGGGTGGCCGATTACTGCGAGAACAACTACATCCAGGTGCGACGCATCTCCCGGCCTGGGCGCGTCGGGCCTCGGGGTGGTGAGGGCGCGTGGGGGACCCCCGGCCGGGGGCCGCGCGCCTGGGGGCGTAGGGCGCGTGGGGTCGAGGCCGCGGCGGGGATACAGTCCAGCTGACCCCCCATGTAGCGGGGGGAGGAGCATGGTGGGAGCTGGGGTTGGGGAATGGGTGAGAATTCTTCGGTTGGAGGAAATTGTAGCTTTAAAACATTTTAAAAAGCCATGAATCAGCCCTCGGTGCGGGTGTGGTGTGTGCGTGTGTGTGTGTGTGGTGTGCGGTGTGGTGTGTGTGGGTGTGCGGTGTGGTGTGGGGGGTGTGTGTGTGTGTGTGGTGTGGTGTGTGTGGGTGTGTGGTGTGGTGTGGTGTGGTGTGTGTGTGTGTGTGTGTGTGTGTGTGTGTGGTGTGGTGTGTGCGTGTGTGTGTGTGTGGTGTGCGGTGTGGTGTGTGTGGGTGTGTGGTGTGGTGTGGGGGGTGTGTGTGTGTGTGTGGTGTGGTGTGTGTGGGTGTGTGGTGTGGTGTGGGGGGTGTGTGTGTGGTGTGGTGTGGTGTGGTGTGGTGTGGTGTGGTGTGTGTGTGTGTGTGTGTGGTGTCCCCCGCCTCGCTTCTTCCCTCGGCCGCCTCCGCACTCGGTGCCAGTCAATTTTCGGGATGGCGGAGGAGGCGGAGAGTGGCATTTTCTATTTGACAGAATCTTGCTCCCCCATATGGCAAGGGTGTGGGGGGATTGATGGGTCACCCCCATCCCCCAAGCTCTGGAGGATTTTTAAGGGTTATATTGCTGCAGAGTAAACTGTCTCAGCTTTCTATTCATTTGAATGCATCAAAAGATCGGTTTTTGGTTTTTTGCTTGTTTTTAGGTTCTAACTGGGGATACAGTATAAGAGTAAGCTGTCCCTTGTTGGAAGTTAATGCCATTTTTCTCCCTATAGAGAGTGAGAAGCTGCATGATAATGAAATCTTCCGTCCCGCCACCTCCCTTCAATCCCATTAGAATAGGTAATTTGTCTTCGGGGAAAAAATTGGGGATTATTTTTCAGAGAGAATTAGGAAATGATCCTCATGGTTTAGTTTTTCCTGGGATGATTGGTTTGGCACAGGGACTCAGTGGTAGCGCTGTATGTATGTGTATGGAGGTGGGGGATATTGGGTGAGATGAAATCCAGCTGCTCCTGGAAGAAGCAAAAGACTGTGGATTAAAAAAAATTCCTCTTTAAAAATTATATGAAAGGATAGTTTAAAACGCACGGTTTGCAAAGTTAGTATCTTTTGTTTTCTTTATAGCTTATTCTGAATCACAGGTTCTACGTCCATTTTTTCCCTTCCCATTTAAATTCTCTTGGGATGAAGGTGGAAATGGAAGAAATAAGTTAAATTGTTCCTTCACTATGGTCTTTTTTTCCTGTTCCCACCTCCATCTCTCCAGGCATCCTTCTTAACATCGGCTGTATTGGGAAGCATTCTCAAGTCTTGGTTTAAACCAAAAAAAATAGGTGTTAAAATTTACAGGTTCATAAATTTTGTAAGGACCACATGGTTGATCAAGGATAGTATTGTGAGATTTTGCTTGATTAGACATATCCTGAACTCTGTATTTTCTTGTAGGGAATATTTGTATTGGAGAATAAATCAGACATAACCCAAGGCTTTTCCCTCCAAAGAGGCAGTTGAAAGTATGGCTAGTAGGAAAAGAAAGAATGTGACTTGGGTCAAAGATTCATACAAAAAGTACAATTGTCCATATTCATCAGGTGCTTTGCTGATACTGAGTGTGGTAGGAGAGATTCAAAGGTTAAAATGCTCAGTTTTTCACTAAATACATTTGAAAGTCTATATAGCCTGGCACTGTGTCAAGTGTTGATGATTCATACCTAGTGTCCACAGAATCTCATAGTGTAGTTAGTAGGAGAGGCTGATCTGTGAGCAAATGAATACCATGTAGTGTGTCAGTTTATACTCTTAATGGGCTGCAGGTGAGAAGAAGGAAGAAGCTATGCTGTCCTCACTCTGGGAATTCACAGTCTCTAGGAGAGGCAAATTAAAAGGACTGAAGTTGTTATTACAATCCCTTGTGCAACATATGAGAAAGAGTTACAGGTCAGAAGAGAAATTGAGGGTGGAAAACTGATTGGGTTGTGGTTATCACCACTAAATTAAAAAAAAAAAAGAAAGAAACAGATTTCTCTCTCTTTGGAAGATAATTTTTTTTTATTTATTTTTTATTTTTTTAACATCTTTATTGGGGTATAATTGCTTTACAATGGTGTGTTAGTTTCTGCTTTATAACAAAGTGAATCAGTTATACATATACATATGTTCCCATATCTCTTCCCTCTTGCATCTCCCTCCCTCCCACCCTCCCTATCCCACCCCTCCTGGAAGATAATTTTTATTGTAATGTGAAGGTATAGTTCCTCTTATATTACAGTTGTTACATAAAGGTAAAAGTACCTGAATTAATAAAGCTGAGAGAGTAAAGGGATCAACAACTGTCATCTTTTTATATGTTTTATACATTTATTCCAGTTCAAGAGAGAAGAATGTTACTGCCATTATTTGTCTTAGCAATGGGACTCAGAATTTAATGGGATGGTATTTTAAAATTCAAAGTATAAATACTGGTTAATAGAAATGGACTTGGGTTTTAAAATATCTTATTTCTTCAACTTAGCATCTAAAATAAACTTTACACTTTTACCTCTTAGATTATCATCTGTGTTAAGATCCAGTGGGGATATTGTTGGGGATCTCTCCCCAGATGACAACTCTTACATGATTTGTTTGTGGTAAAGTTGATAAATAGAAGATGGTGATAGTGGATTTGTGCTGACCCAGCTGCTCATTTGCCTGGCTCTTCTTGGTGACCAGCAAACTGACCAGCAGGAGTTTCGATGCTGCCTGTGACCCTGCTATAGATGAAAGTGATTTGGTGGGATCGGTGATCAAATGGTCAATCTAGCCTTATTATAGCATCATGTCCTAACCATTAGCTCAAGTTAACTCACCCAACACTCATTTTATTTTGTGGAAATATAATTTTTGCCTGTAAAGCAGAAAAAAGGCAAATCTACTGATCATAAGTAACAAATGATAAGGTTCTTTGCTCAGTGTCCTTAAATAGCTGGTTTTATGCATTGGAATATAAAAAAAATAAGGTAAATAAGAATATTCTAAATGTGGATTATATTTAGTGTGAAGATTGAGGAAAGGAAGGAAAATGGTGTGCTGTCCTTCTGAAAACAAACATACTGTGTTTAAATTATTTCTATCATGAAAATGTCCTTCAGAAATGTTATCTATTGGCATTAGGAGTGATCAGATAGTACCTGTATTAACACACACACACAATCTACAGGTACAGCAGAGTTGTAAGTAGTAGTTTTCCAGGTTAATAATGCAGTTAACATTAGAAATTTAAATATCATCTTTAGTAAAAAGTTAGATGATTCTGTTTTATTTCAATCTCTAGAAAAAGTGATAGTCAAAATATTTTTTCTAAAATGTGATGATAAAAAGTGATAACTACAGTTTCCTGTTTCCCCGATTGATTTTCTTTCCTGTAAAAAGGATTAAAGTTATTGTTAAGGACTTTTTCGAGATAAATGTAAGACCTGTGTTTTTTTCTCTTCATTTATAAATATAAACATTGATTCCTAATCTAGGAAATGTCCAGAAACTTTAAAACATTTTTGATTAACTTGGAATCTACATATTTACATATGGAGAATTTTATAATAACATGGGTTGCTTTAATGCTTTGGTGGATGAAGTAAGATTATATTTGTTACTTTCCTAAAGTAAGTCTGAAAAGCCAACTTATTCATATTTATATTTTTCCTTTTCTTAGATAAAAGAAAGTTATTCCTTTTTGTGAGTGTTAATTCACATAGATACATAGTAAAATCCCGTTGTCCACTGTTTGGATTAAGAACAAAGTCATCCAGTAAAATGGTTTTGCTCAGAAGAACAGAAATTAAGAATTTACCTTAATGTTTTGATAAATGCTGGAGAGGGTGTAGAGAAGAGGGAACCCTCTTGCACTGCTGGTGGGAATGTAAATTGATACAGCCACTATGGAGAACAGTATGGAGGGTCCTTAAAAAACTAAAAATAGAACTAGCATATGACCCAGCAGTCCTACTACTAGGCATATACCCTGAGCAAACCATAATTCAAAAAGAGTCATGTACCACAATGTTGACTGCAGCACTATTTACAGTAGCCAGGCCATGGAAGCAACCTAAGTGTCCGTCAACAGATGAATGGATAAAGAAGGTGTGGCACATATATACAATGGAATATTACTCAGCCATAAAAAAAACGAAATTGAGTTATTTGTAATGAGGTGGATGGACCTAGAGTCTGTCATACAGAGTGAAGTAAGTCAGAGAAAAACAAATACCGAATGCTAACACATAATATATGGAATCTAAAAAAAAAAAAAAAGGTCTGAAGAACCTAGGGGCAGGACAGGAATAAAGACGCAGACGTAGAGAATGGACTTGAGGACATGGGGAGAGGGAAGGGTAAGCTGTGACAAAGTGAGAGAGTGGCATGGACATATATACACTACCAAATGTAAAATAGCTAGCTAGTGGGAAGCAGCTGCATAGCACGGGGAGATCACCTCGGTTCTTTGACTATCTAGAGGGGTGGGATAGGGATGGTGGGAGGGAGATGCAAGAGGGAGGGGTTATGGGGGTATATGTATACATATAGCTGATTCACTTTGTTATACGGCAGAAACTAACACAACATTGTAAAGCAATTATACCCCAATAAAGATGTTAAAAAAAAAGAATTTACCTTAATGTTTTCTCTGAAATCTTTCTTTTGAATAATGGGAAAGATGTCATTAATAGCTTTCCTTTTTTCTCATTATCAGCAAGGATACTCTCAGAATTCATCAAAATTGCAGGAAGGGTTTATAAGGGCATAACAGAATCATGGCTTACTAGTCAGTTTCATTAAAAAGTAGTTACTAAAATGATATAAAGATTGCACATTCCTAATAAAAACCATTAAAATGCATGCTTATTGTTGAAAAATTATTAGAAAATACAAATAAATATTAAGGAACAAACTTAAAATTGCCTAATCATTTTGAATATGCATCTGGTAATTATACTTTTAAATCTTTTTGACATGTACATCTACGTATCATATATTTTAAAAATATTATGTTCATGTTCTATATTACTTTTATACCTTGCTTTAAAAAGAGACTTTTAGTGGTGGTAATCTTTGCTTTTTATCATGGTCATAGAGTATACAGAAAGGAGGTTTGTATTTATGTGTTTAACTTCTGTTTGTTCTCACAAATAGAATAATGTTAAAAGTACCTAGAATGAAGAAGGAGAAAGTAGAAATTTGAGGACTGATGTTTGAATCCTTCCCTGTAACTTTTGTCTTTTACCTCCACAGAGAGGAGTGAACCATGCAAGTGAACATCAGGCTGAATTAGGGAGATTGAATTTCCGTAGATGGAGGTGATTTAACACATCAGAATTTTTTTTAATTTTATTTTTTTTAATGCAGCAGGTTCTTATTAGTTATCTGTTTTATACATATTAGTGTATAAATGTCAATCCCAATCTCCCAGTTCATCCCACCCCCACCCCCCCACTTTCCCCCCTGGGGTCCATATGTTTGTTTTCTACATCTGTGTCTCCATTTTTGCCTTGCAAACCGGTTCATTTGTACCATTTTTCTAGATTCCACATATATGCATTAATATATGATATTTATTTTTCCCTTTCTGACTTAACTTTACCTTGTATGACAGTCTCTAGGTCCATGCACATCACTACAAATGACCCAATTTCGTTCCTTTTTATGGATGAGTAATATTCCATTGTATATATGTACCACATCTTCTTCATCCATTCGTCTGTTAATGGGCATTTAGGTTGCTTCCATGACCTGGCTATTGTAAATAGTGCTACAATGAACATTGGGGTGCATGTGTCTTTTTGAATTATGGTTTTCTCTGGGTATATACCCAGTAGTGGGATTGCTGGGTCGTATGGTAGTTCCATTTTTAGTTTTCTAAGGACCTTCCATACTGTTCTCCATTGTGGCTCTATCAATTTACATTCCCACCAACAGTGCAAGAGGATTCCCTTTTCTCCACACCCTCTACAGCATTTGTTGTTCGTAGATTTCATGATGATGGCCATTCTGACTGGTGTGAGGTGATACCTCTTTGTAGTTTTTTTTTTTTTTTTTTGTGGTACATAGGCCTCTCACTGCTGTGGCCTCTCCCGTTGCGGAGCACAGGCTCCGGACGTGCAGGCTCAGTGGCCATGGCCCATGGGCCCAGCCGCTCCGCGGCACGTGGGATCCTCCTGGACTGGGGCACGAACCCGCGTCCCCTGCATCGGCAGGCAGACTCCCAACCACTGCGCCACCAGGGAAGCCCCTCTTTGTAGTTTTGATTTACATTTCTCTAATAATTAGTGATGTTGAGCATCTTTTCATGTGCCTCTTGGCCACCTGTATGTCTTCTTTGGAGAACTGTCTGTTTAGGTCTTCTGCCCATATTTTGGTTGGGTTGTTTGTTTTTTTAATATTGAGCTGCATGAGCTGTTTATAATTTTTGGAGATTAATCCTTTGTCCATTGATTTGTTTGCAAATATTTTCCCCCAATCTGAGGGTTGTCTTTTTGTCTTCTTTATGGTTTCCTTTGCTGTACAAAAGCTTTTAAGTTTCATTAGGTCCCATTTGTTTATTTTTGTTTTTATTTCCATTACTCTAGGAGGTGGGTCAAAAAGGATCTTGCTGTGATTTATGTCAAAGAGTCTTCTTCCTATATTTTCCTCTAAGAGTTTTATAGTGTCCGGTCTTACATTTAGATCTTTAATCCATTTTGAGTTTATTTTTGTTTATGGTGTTAGGGAGTGTTGTAATTTCATTCTTTTACACATAGCTGTCCAGTTTTCCCAGTACCACTTATTGAAGAGACTGTCTTTTCTCCATTGTGTATCCTTGCCTCCTTTGTCATAGATTAGTTGACCATAGGTGTGTGGGTTTATCTCTGGGCTTTCTCTCCTGTTCTATTGATCTATATTTCTGTTTTTATGCCACTACCATATTGTCTTGATTACTGTAGCTTTATAGTATAGTCTGAAGTCAGGGAGTCTGATTCCTCCAGCTCTGTTTCTTTCCCTCAAGATTGCTTTGGCTATCCAGGGTCTTTTGTGTCTCCATACCAATTTTAAGATTTCTTGTTCTAGTTCTGTAAAAAATGTCACTGGCAATTTGATAGGGATTTCACTGAATCTGTAGATTGCTTGGGGTAATATAGTCATTTTCACAGTATTGATTATTAAAATCCAAGAACATGGTATATCTCTCCATCTGTTTGTGTCATCTTTGATCTCTTTCATCAGTGTCTTATAGTTTTCTGCATACAGGTCCTTTGTCTCCTTAAGTAGGTTTGTTCCTAGGTATTTTATTCTTTTTGTTGCAGTGGTGAATGGGATTGTTTCCTTAATTTCTCTTCTGATCTTTTGTTGTTAGTGTATAGGAATGCAAGAGATTTCTGTGCATTAATATTGTATCCTGCAACTTTACCAGATTCATTGATTAGCTCTAGTAGTTTTCTGGTGGCATCTTTAGGATTCTCTATGTATAGTATCATGTCATCTGCAAACAGTGACAGTTTTACTTCTTCTTTTCCAATTTGGATTCCTTTTATTTCTTTTTCTTCTCTGATTGCCATGGCTAGGACTTCCAAAACTGTGTTGAATAATAGTGGTGAGAGTGGACATCCTTGTCTTGTTCCTGATCTTAAAGGAAATGCTTTCACTTTTTCACCATTGAGAATGATGTTTGCTGTGGGTTTGTTGTATATGGCCTTTATTATGTTGAGGTAGTTTCCCTCTATGCCCACTTTCTGGAGAGTTTTTTTCATAAATGGCTGTTGAATTTTGTCAAAAGCCTTATCTGCATCTATTGAGATGATCATATGGTTTTTCTTCTTCAGTTTGTTAATATGGTGTATCACATTCATTGATTTGCATCTATTGAAGAATCCTTGCATCCCTGGGATAAATCCCACTTGATCATGGTGTCTGATCCTTTTAATATGTTGTTGGATACTGTTTGCTAGTATTTTCTTGAGGATTTTTGTATCTATATTCATTAGTGATATTGGTATGTAATTTTGTTTTTTTGTAGTATCTTTGTCTGGTTTTGGTATCAAGGTGATGGTGGCCTTCTACAATGAGTTTGGGAGTGTTCCTTCCTCTGCAGTTTCTTGCAAGAGTTTGAGAAGGATGGGTATTAGCTCTTCTCTAAATGTTTGATAGAATTCACCTGAGAAGCCATCTGGTCCTGGACTTTTGTTTGTTGGGAGATTTTTTTTTTTTTTTTTTTTTGCGTTACGCCAGCCTCTCACTCTTGCGGCCTCTCCTGCTGCAGAGCACAGGCTCCGGACGCGCAGGCTCAGCGGCCGTGGCTCATGGGCCCAGCCGCTCCATGGCATGTCGGATCTTCCCAGACCGGGGCACGAACCCGCGTCCCCTGCATCGGCAGGCAGACTCTCAACCACTGCGCCACCAGGGAAGCCCTGTTGGGAGATTTTTAATCACAGTTTCAATTTCATTACTTGTGATTGGTCTGTTTATATTTTCTATTTCTTCCTGGTTCAGTCTTGGAAGGTTATACCTTTCCAAGAATTTGTCCTTTTTTTCCAGGTTGTCCATTTTATTGGCATAGAGTTGCTTGTAGTAGTCTCTTAGGATGGTTTGTATTTCTGTGGTGTCTGTTGTAACTTCTCCTTTTTCATTTCTAATTTTATTGATTTGAGACCTCTGCCTCTTTTTCTTGATGAGTCTGGCTAAAGGTTTGTCAGTTTTGTCTATCTTCTCAAAGATAGACAAAGAACCAGCTTTTAGTTTTATTGATCTTTGGTATAGTTTTCTTTGTTTCTATTTCATTTATGTCTGCTCTGAACTTTATGATATCTTTCCTTCTACTAACTTTGGTTTTTGTTTGTTCTTCTTTCTCTAGTTCCTTTAGGTGTAAGGTTAGATTGTTTCTATGAGATTTTTCTTGTTTCTTGAGGTAGGGTTGTATTGCTAGAAACTTCTCTCTTAGAACTGCTTTTGCAGTATCCCATAGGTTTTTTTGTTTGTTTTTGTTTTTATAAGTTTATTCATTTGTTTTTATTTTTGGCTGTGTTGGGTCTTTGTTGCTGTGTGCAGGCTTTCTCTAGTTGCAGCAAGCGGGGTCTACTCTTCGTTGCGGTGTGTGGGCTTTTCATTGTCGTGGCTTCTCTTGTTGCAGAGCATGGGCTCTAGGCACGCAGGCTTCAGTAGTTGTGGCACGCGGGCTCTAGAGCACAGGCTCAGTAGTTGTGGCGCATGGGCTTAGTTGCTCTGTGGCATGTGGGATATTCCCGGGCCAGGGATCGAACTCATATAGCTCTAAAGCTGGTGGAACCGTTATAACTCATATAGTTCAGTATTTCCCAAACCAGAATTGTGTAATATGTAAAAATATTTGTTGTAAAGTAGTTACTGCATAATGTGCCCCTTTTGAACCTACAAAACACAATATCATTTCAAGTGTTCTGGGAAGTCTTGCAGTAAAGAAACCTGTTTAAGTTACCTACATATAGTGTTTCACAAAATGTATTAGTCCTCGAAACTGTTTTTGGATGCCCAGTAGCTATTAATAAGACCTACAGCACAGTCTGGGAAATGCTCTTGTAGTTAATTTTCTTTTTATAAACTCAGAAGCTTATGCCCATAGAGGTTAAACACTGTTTTGAAGTCATCCATCCTTGGGTTATAGCTTTTGGACTTTCATCTGAATTTATATTCAAAAGTTTTAAGCAATTACAGTCCAAATGTTTAGCACTTCTTTGCTAGTCTTAAATTTGTCTGTTCCTGCTCTCTTCCCAGCCCCTACTTCTCAAATGGCTGAAAACAGAAGTCTGTTTCTTGCTAATCGAAGGCTGCTTTGAATTTAGGCACCCTCTATGGCTGTGCTGTCTAGTACAGTAGCCATTTGTGGCCATTTAAATTTTTTGAATTGAGATATATTTCACATACTGTAAAATTCACCTATTTAAAGTGTACAGTTTAGTGGGTTTTTATTGTATTCACAAGATTGTGCAACCGTCACCACTATCTGATTCCAGAACATATTCATCACTCCAGAAAGAAGCCTGTACCCTTTAGCCGTCATTTCCCCATCCCCCTCTCCCTCTGCCTCCTGGCAACCATTAATCTTTTTGTCTTTATGAATTTGCCTGTTCTAGACACTTCATATAAATGGACTCATATGTGATTTTTTGTGTCTGCGTTCTTTAATATAATGTTTTCAAGGTTCACTATATTGTAATATGTCAGTATATCATTTTGTCTTTTTTTAAAATAACAGTTTTATAGAGATATAATTCACATACCATTTAAGTACCCATTTAAAGTGTATAATTCAGGAGTTTTTAGTATCTTCACAGATATATGCAATCATAAGTACAGTTAATTTTTAGAACATTTTCATTACCTCAAAAAGAAACCCCATACCACTGAGTTACCACCTCTTATCCTCCCAGCTGCCTATATCTAGGCAACTACTAATATAGTTTTTTGGGGTTTTTTGTTTGTTCTGGACATTTCATAGAAATGGAATCATATGCTATGTGGCCTTTTATGTCTAGATTTTTTTCACTTATCGTGCTTTCAAGGTTCATCCACGTTGTATTATGTATCAGTGCTTCATTCCTTTTTATAGCTGAATGGCTGTACTACACTTTTTTTATCCATTCCTCAGTTGATGGATTTTTGAGTTGTTTCCACATTTTGGCTATTATGAATAATGCTACCAGAACATATATTAACATGTAACGTTATAAACATTCATGTATACGTTTTTATGTAGGCATATATTTTTTCTTTCTCTTGGGTATATACCTAAGAATGGAATTGTCAGGTCACATGGCAACTATATTTAACTATTTGTGGAACTGTGAGATTGTTGTCCAAGCTGGTTATACCATTTTACATTCCCACTAGCATTGTACAAGAGTTCTAGTTTCTCCACATCCTCATCAATACTTGTTATTGACTGTCTTTTTACTTACAGCCGTCTTAGTGGGTGTGACGTGGCTTTTTTGTTGTTTTGATACGCATTTTCCTAACAACTAATGATGTTGAGTATCCTTTCATGTGTTTATTGACCATTGGTATATCTTCTTTGGAGAAACGTCTATTCAAATCCTTTGCACATTTAAAAATTGGATTGTTTGTCTTTTCATTTTCTAATTGTAAGAATTCTTCATATATTTTGGATACAGGTCCCTTATCAGATATTTGATTTGCAAATACAGTCACCCACCATCAACGGGTCCCGCATCTGTGGATTCAACGAACTGCAGATCAAATTGGTAGAACCCGAGGATACGGAATCCGAGGATGCAGAACCCATGGATACTGAGGTTATATAAAATGGATATGCCATTTTATATAAAGGACTTGAGCAGTGGTGGATTTTGGTATCTGCAGGGAGTCTGGAACCAGTCCCCCAAAGATACTGAGGGATGACAGTATTGTCTTCCATCTGTGGGTTTTCTTTTCATTTTCTTGATGGTGTCCTTTGATGCACAAGTTTTTAATTTTAATGAAGTCCAACGTATATATTTTTTCTTTTTCTCTGTGCTTTTGGTATTATATCTAAGAAACTATCACCTAATCCAAGGTCACAAAGATTTACTCCCGTGTTTCCTCCTAGGAGTCATAGTTTTAACTCTTACATTTAGATCTTTGATCTGTTTTGAGTTAATTTTTGGTATGTTGTAGAGGGCCCATATTTATTCCTTTGCATGTGCATTTATTCATCTCAGCATTGATTGTTGAAAAGATTTTTCTTTCCCCATTGAATTATCTTGGCACCTTTCTTGAAAATGAATTTCCCATAAAGATATTATTTTGTTTCTGGACTCTCAGTTCTAATCCATTATCCATGTATATCCTTACCCCAGTACCACAGTCTTGATTATTGTAGTTTTGAAATTTTGATGTATGTGTCCTCCAACTTTGTCCTTTTTTAAAATATATATATATATATATATGTATATATATATTTATTTATTTATTTTTTGGCTGTGTTGGGTCTTAGTTGTGGCATGCAGGCTCTTTGTTGCAGCACGCGGGCTTCTTTCTAGTTGTGGCACGCGGGCTCTCTAGTTGTGGTGCGCGGGTTCAGTAGTTGCGGTGCGCAGGCTTAGTTCCTCCACCAGGGATTGGACCTGCGTTCCCTGCATTGGAATGCGTATTCTTAACCACTGGACCACAAGGGAAGTCCCCCAACTTTGTGCTTTTTCAAGATTATTTCAGCTACTCTGCATCCCTTGAATTTCCATATGAATTTTTGGATGCCTTGTTAATTTCTGCCAAAAAGGCTGCTGGGATTTTGACTGGGATTGTATTGAATCTGTAGATAAACTTGGGGAGCCATCTTAATTACATTAAGTCTTCTGATCAATGAACATGGGATGGCTTTCCACTTAATTAGTTCTTTAATTTATTTTAATAATGTTTTGTAGTTTTCAGTGTCTAAGTCTTATACTTCTAATTTTAAAATGATTTCTAAGTATTTTATTCTTTTGGATACTATTGTAAATGGAGTTGATTTCTTAATTTAATTTTTGGATTGTTTATTACTATATATACAATTGACTTTGTATATTGACCTTATATGTTACTGAAATTTAAATTAATTGAAATTCAATTTAAATTTTACATTTCTACTACCTACCTTTCAAGTGCTCGATAGCCACATGTGCCTAGTGACTGCCATATTGAATTACACAGATTTGATTATTTCCACGGTTATAATTCTATTCAATGTCTACACCCTCACCCCCCCCCCAAAAAAAAAGAGTACCCCCTTTACTTTTGATTTCCCTCTGTCTGGAGACTCTTTCAACTTTTATGTTTCTTCTGATTTTTACCTCCACGTGTCCATGTTCATGTTGCTATTTTTAAAGTTTTAGATAATTCTGCTATGAGAAATGGTGACTTCACTTTCCTATACTTTTTCCCATCTTTTCAACATAACTTCTAGCAGTTTGGATTTATTGTATCCATTATATCTATGTAAATATTCACAGCTGAATCATACAGTGGACTGGTGATTTTATTTCCTTTCCTAAGCAAATTTTTTCTTTTCCTTGGGGCTAATAATTACCTCACTTCTTCGAAGGCTTAATTACTTATGTATCTATCTCTGTTTCATCTCTAAACTTTCCTCTGGATGTATAAATCTTATCTCAATATATTAAAGCATATTAGTGATCTATCAGTTGTCAAAAACTGTGAAGGGTCTGAAATTTAACCCTGTTTTCGACCTAACAGGCTAGCTAGCCACAGTTTTATGGTTGCTGTGGCAGAAGACATGAGACTCCTGTGTCAGAGACATAAGACTTTATTACTCACAGCAATAACATTAGCCAGAGTATCATTATTCCTAAAACCCCTGACTTTCAGTGTGAAAATCCTTATTTTCACTTATTATTATTCCTAAATAATATTCCTAAAACTCCTGATCTTATTCCTAAAACCCCTGATCTCAGTGTGACATGAGGAAGGCCAGGTGATATCTGCACATGCAGTGGGTTGCATTATTGGGAGGAACCCTGAATTTAGGGAACCTGAATCTTTTATGTAGGTCAGTAAAAATACCTGCCCCTTGCTCCAGAGGGAGATACTCTTTATCTTCTAAGACTATTTTCTGTACAAACATACTTGAAAAGATAGTGAAACAAAGGCCATCAGTGCATCTGCTCACCGCAATGTACAAAATGCAGAAGAACCACGGAGAATTGTCTCCCAATATCAGTTTTATTTCCTCCCCCAGGAAGTGTATTTCTTGGAGCCCTTGGCTGTTCTTCTCCAATATGGATTATATGAATTATTAACCCAGCCGTCATCTCAGAAATTTTCTTTGCCATTGGTCTTTGATTTTCCTTTGCCTCTTTGATGTAGATGCTATTTTCTGGATTCCATGCTTCCTCCTTTCTTGCCTTTCTGTTTTGAGGATGTACATCCTCCAGTGCTTCCTGAGAAATGGTACATGGAAAGTTTAAAAAAAAAAAAGTGTGCTGAAAATCTTATTCAACTTTCACTAGATTGATGGTTTGATTGGTAAGGAATTATAGGTTGGAAATAATTTTCTCTCAGATTGTAAAGACATTCTTCTATTTCTACATTTTCTATTAGCTTTTGGTGTTGCTTTTGAGAAGTCAGGTGCCATTTTGCTTCCTGATGTTTTTTTTTTGTATATGTTTTTTTTTTTTCTCTCCCTGTCTGGAGGCTTGTAGGATCATTTATTCCTCATGATGATGTTTTTTGCTATTGGTCTTTTTCCATCAGTTGTACTAAGCATTTGATGAGTACATTTAGTGGAGTCTTATATTCTTTAACTCTGAAAAATTGTGTGATGTTTCTGCTGTGTTTTCTTTTTTTGTGTTTTTATTAGTCAGATTTGGACCTCTTGGGTTGAGTTTCTAAAATTGTTTTCCCTTTTTTGTGGTTTTATATTCTTTTAAAATGTCTCTTTACTGTTTTTCACAGTGGCTGCACCAATTTACATTCCTCCTAATAGTGTACAAGGATTCCCTTTTCTCCACATCCTTGCCAACATTTGTTATTTGTGGTCTTTTTTTTTTTCTTTTTTTTTGGATGATAGCCATTCTGACAGATGTGAGGTGATATCTCATTGTGGTATTGATTTGCATTTCTGTGAATGATTAGTGATGTTGAACATCTTTTCATGTGTCTGTTGACCATTTGTATATCTTCTTTGGAAAAATGTCTATTCAGGTCTTCCGCCCATTTTTAATTGGGTTTTTTCAATACTGAGTTGTATGAGCTGTTCATATATTTTGGATATTAACTCCTTATCAGTCATGTATTTGCAAATATTTTCTCCCATACTTGAAATGTGTTTAAAAAGGCAACTGAGTAAAGGAGAGCATCTTTAAGTAATAAGGAAAGTGTTTTAAAACTTTTGTCTGTTTTAAAACAAATTTGATGTCAAATTTACCAGACTTATTTTTTTCCTAACCTAAAATAGATACTATTATAAAACTTGTGATCTGTCACTTTTTAGATAAGCATGTATAGTTGAATCTAAAATGACCTACTTCCAAATTCCAGAAAAGAATGATGGTATTTTATAGCTGAAAATGACGTAATAGTCTAGATTTTCCAATGTAACAAGTAGTAACTGATTTCTTGAGAGTATAAGTGAGTTATTTATGACCTGGTAAGATAGTAGCAGAGCTAGAATAAGAACCCAAATGCCCTATCTTTTCTGTTATCCTCATCATTTTCTAGAAACCTCACTTTGGCTGTAGTGATAGGTTTTCCTGAAATAGCCAACCACAATCTCAGCAAATAACTTTAGTTTTTGAATCTCGAAAAGATTAGTCAGTGATCTTTTGTTTTATTTCTAAAGTAACCTTCTTTTTCTCTCCACTGATACTTTAGGGGTGGAGGTGAATATCAAGTTTATCTGCCTCAGTTGTTTCCAGTTAGCATATACATAGGTTGTCTAGGTAGGTGACATAACAACTATTTTAAAGATGCCGTGTTACTGAGAGCTGAAGCCAGTATATATTAAGCTATTAAAAGTAACACTTTTAAGTGTTTTAGGATTCCTTGGCTTCAAGTGACAGAAACTCAATTTGAAAAAACTTTTTTTAACTTTTCCTCTTGGTGTTTAATACGAAAAGCAAAGCAAAAGGTCCATATTTTCCTTTTCAAGCATCAGTGAATATCAGCTTAGAATAATGTTCTTTTCCATAATGATGCTCCTTCAGGCAACAGGGAACCTTGCTAACTTGTCAGTTCCAACAATTGGTGTAAGATCATCTTC
The DNA here is from genome assembly GCF_937001465.1 of Orcinus orca. Taxonomy (NCBI): domain Eukaryota; kingdom Metazoa; phylum Chordata; class Mammalia; order Artiodactyla; family Delphinidae; genus Orcinus; species Orcinus orca. The sequence goes on from NC_064565.1 coordinate 88,290,370, forward strand.
TGATCATAAGAAATCCGTGAAGCGTTCTGTTCCTTCTAGCTGAGTTTGGCGTAGACTTCCTTATTACTGAATAAATCTTGTTCAGTTTTTAAGTCTGTGGCATAGGTTTGCAGGGTCAACAAAACACTGTCCCCAAGAAGCTGTCTTCATGATGTTTTGAGTTTAGTGACACTTGTGATTGTCAGGCTGTCCTCTTCCCTTTTTTTTTTTTTTTTTTTTTTTTTTTTGCGGTACGTGGGCCCCTCACTGCTGTGGCCTCTCCCGTTGCGGAGCACAGGCTCCGGATGCGCAGGCTCAGTGGCCATGGCTCATGGGCCCAGCCGCTCTGCGGCATGTGGGATCTTCCCAGACTGGGGCACGAACCCGCATCCCCCTGCATCGGCAGGCGGACTCTCAACCACTGCGCTACCAGGGAAGCCCTGTCCTCTTCCCTTTTATCATCTCCGCATCCATCCTGGTCTTTAAACTCTCTGAACTCCTCAGCAGGCGTGCACCGTACCTTGAGTGTGGTGGTCAGTTCCTCTTCAGTCAGCACCTCCTCCTGCCCAATCACAAATAGCAAAAATGTGAATGTATTAGTTACTAACCAAGCCATGTGAAAAAGTAGGAATGGCTGGCATCAAGAACTCAAACTCTCTCATTTCTGTTTCTTTCTGCGTGTTGGCTTTGTCCTTTCAGATAGGCATACTCCGTGTCCTGTGAGATAGCCTTACATATGTTTCAGACCTCATACATCTAAGAGGAAAGGAAAGTTCTCTCTTCTAGAATCAGTTGGAAAAAATCCAGAGATGTATCTGTATTTCTCTGGAAGAAAACCACTGTGGCCTAGAATGGGCAAAAGTATTAGAATTGGCCTAGTGTAGGTCACACCCAGGGTATGAGGTGGAGAGAAGTTTCTTTTCTCTTTTTAATAAAGATGGAGGGAATGTTAGATAAAAATGTGATCCGCTATGACACGTTAAATACAATTTTTCAGTCTTTTACATATGTCTTTATAGTTCTCTCCATCCCATATGAACTTATCTTCTAATTCCCAAGCAGATAGATGAATTTTCACTGATTACATTTTCACTTGACTTCCTATGAATGACATCTTACTTTTATCAGTAAAAATGTCTCCAGATCACATTTCGAGATAGAAAACCCTCTTGGGAAGGTTCTTAATAGCAGGCTTACATCATTTATAATTGCTACATGGTAACTTACAAATCATAGGGAGCGTTGTTTCTGATCTAAGTTCTTGCCTGTTCTTTTTTCTGGCTCTGTGTGTGGAGGAGTGGTGTGTGTGGGGATAGGGTGGGCGTGGATAGGCATCTACCTATTGATACTTTGGGTCTTTTAAGCCTCACCCACTGAAAAATTTTAGAGAATTCCACCTATAGTTTCTCTCATTTGTAGAATCTACACAGAGATCCCAAATTCATACCTTGCTTGATCTGAAAGAATTAACCTTTTTCATCTGTTAAGTTAGAACAGTATATAGCTTATATTCTTTTTTTTTTTTTTTTTTGCGGTACGCGGGCCTCTCACTGTTGTGGCCTCTCCCGTTGCGGAGCACAGGCTCCGGACGCGCAGGCTCAGCGGCCATGACGCACAGGCCCAGCCGCTCCGCGGCATGTGGGATCTTCCCGGACCGGGGCACAAACCCATGTCCCCTGCATCGGCAGGTGGACTCTTCAACCACTGCGCCACCACGGAAGCCCGCTTATATTCTTAATATAGAATATGTAGTATATTTATATATACTGACACTCTCTATATATATACAGTACATGTACTGGTACATACAGATTTAGGTATTTAGAAATTGAAGCGATTTTACACTTAAGACACTTGTAAGTTTTCTATTCAGTTGCTATATCTTGTGTTAGGATTTTAAGAAAACTTTTAAATGATTTAAAAATGGTTTGTATTGCCATGTAAAGTCATGAATGACAAAGGTTCTGATTTGTAAGAAGATAAAGAATGCTTTAAACACAAGGTGCAGTTCTGGGTGGAGAGGATTTTTTCACTTAGAGTTTTGAGAAGCTGGAAAGGGGAAGTGGGATATGATGAGGGGAAACAAATTTAGTTGTTTTTAGGTTAGGACAGTTGAGGAGCTGCAAATGTGAGGGGAGAAGAATTAGAACACTGTAGGTGATGGAGGACAGAGATGGTAAGCACAGAGAGGTATGGACAGGCCAAAGTAGCAGTTCAGCAAGAGGAGTATAAAGGAGAATTTAGGTACTAGGGATGAGCTGATTCAGAATAACAAATTGCTTGGGGATCAGTAGAATTGGGTTCATTATATGGGCTAGGTAAGAAGCAACAGATGATGAGCCCACCATGCAGAAAAGGAAGTTTGCTTGGCAAACTAGAGACTGGGCCAGCATTTAAGGGCATGACTCCAAGATCAGGATACTTCTGAGTTGAAAATGTTGACCCAACGCAGGGATTAAATAGGATCCTTGTTAGTCTCTTTTGCCTCTTGTTGCTGATACCATGTATGAAACCAGGAAGGACCAAAATCAGGGTAATTACTTTCAAGTATGATCTATACTTTGTTATTCAGGAATAATACATTTCTTAGGAGAAGTGTGGCTCAGCATGAGCACCATCTCTAAAGGTGCAGCTGGTGACTGTCAGTCACCTGGGCTCCCTAAAGCATGGTCTCTTGAAGGGAGGTCAGAACATGTGTCTCTGTGGCCACCACAGCAACCTTTGCTAACTAATTAATTTTCCAATCTGTTAGAGAAGTTCCAGAGAAGACTCTTACTGGCTTAACTTGAATCAGTGTCCTCTAAATCAGACAGTGTCCAAAGGATTGGTGTACTTTAGGTAAGCTTGGGTCTTGTGTCCATACCTGTGGCATGGGTAAGGTGGTGGGAGAATGGGAGTCAACTGCCACGAACTAAATTTGCCACATGAATGTGGAATTCTTTAACCAGAAAAAACAGTAATAGATGCTGAACAAGAAAGAGATAATACTATCTTTAATACTGCTTTCCTGTACTGAGTTATTTTTTGTTCGTTTGTTTTGGCCAGGAGACAGTGTAGAAAGAAGATGACTATAAAGGAAAACAGAATGAAAACTCTAAAGCAAACAGAAAGGCAGAGCCTGTTGTGTTTTTGTTTGTGTTTGGCTGTGTTGGGTCTTTGTTGCTGCACGCAGGCTTTCTCTGGTTGCGGCGAGCGGGGGCTACTCTTGGTTGCAGTGTGCGGGCTTCTCATTGCAGTGACTTCTCTTGTTGTGGAGCATGGTCTCTAGGCACGTGGGCTTCAGTAGTTGCAGCACACGGGCTCAGAAGTTGCGGCACGCGGGCCCTAGAGTGCATAGGCTTCAGTAGTTGAGGTGCATGGGCTCAGTAGTTGGGGCGTGCAGGCTCTCCGGCAGGTGGGCTTCAGTAGTTGTGGTGCGCAGGATCAGTAGTTGTGGTGCACGGGCTTAGTTGCTCCGCAGCATGTGGGATCTTCCCGGACCAGGGATCAAACCCGTGTCTCTGCATTGGCAGGTGGATTCTTAACCACTGCGCCACCAGGGAAGTCCCGTAAACAGTTTTCTTTTTTTTTGTTTGTTTTTTTGCGGTACACGGGCCTCTCACTGCTGTGGCCTCTCCCGTTGCGGAGCACAGGCTCTGGATGCGCAGGCTCAGCGGCCATAGCTCACGGGCCCAGCCGCTCCGCGGCACGTGGGATCCTCCCGGACTGGGGCACGAACCCGTGTCCCCTGCATCGGCAGGCGGACTCTCAACGACTGCGCCACCAGGGAAGCCCCATAAACAGTTTTAATACTAAATATCTTATGATATAGTTGTGCCAAATTTATGTAACTCTTTCCCTGTTGTTGGACATTTATATGGTTTCTAATTATTTGTGTAAGAGGATATTAAATGAGACTTTATTTTGTTGTCTTGGTGTTATAGTTCAGGCTCCAAAGTTGAGGACAATATTTAACAATTACCTCTGTATTTTAATAAAGGCTGTTATGTTACTCTTATAGGACCTGCTGAGAGATGAGACTGCTTTTCACCCCCTTATTCTCTGTATATCCATTAATATACATATACATAGGTATATATATCCATTCATTTACATATGTGTATGTAAACGAATAAAGATTTCTTATAAGAGGGTGGTAGAAATGCTGTGCTTCTCCCTCATATCCACATATATCAGGAGAGGTTTATGAAAATCAGTCATAGAAATTGGGGTTGTCTACTAAAAAGGAGGATTGAGATTTCATCCCCAGTTTGAGGTTTGCTAATCTGTAGAAATGTTTGAGCTGTGCACAGGGAGCGATATCTGAGTAGATCCTGACTGAACTGGGCATGATATGGGAGTAGGCATGAAAATTGTTGCCTGACTTTTCTTTTTTTCCTTTCGCTGCATTGGGTCTTCGTTGCAGTGAGCAGGCTCTACTCTTAGCTGCGGTGCGCGGGCTTCTCACTGCGGTGGCTTCTCTCGTTGTGGAGCACGGGCTCTAGGCGCGCGGGCTTCAGTAGTTGTGGCACGCGGGCTCTAGAGTGCAGGCTCGGTAGTTGTGGTGCACGGGCTTAGTTGCTCTGCAGCATGTGGGATCTTCCCGGACCAGGGCTCGAACCCATGTCCCCTGCATTGGCAGGTGGATTCTTAACCACTGCGCCACCAGGGAAGCCCTGCCTGACTTTTCTTGAGAAAATTCTGAAGGTTAAATCCTACTGGAATGGAGCAAAGAGAGAAAGCTGTATTGGGAGGACCTAGTACTTCTAGAGTTTGGAGGTGCAAAAATACTGATTTTTTTTTCCTCTATGGGCTAAATAAGTAGAACAGAAGGTAGCTGGGATAGAACTGTCTTATAAGAATGTTGGTTATAGGGCTTTTATTTTAGATCAGTTTTAGTTTTACAGAAAAAATGGAATACAGAGTGTTCTCATATACCCCTAAACCCCTACGCCCAGTTGCCCCTTTTATTAACATCCTGCACTAGTGTGGTACATTATCAAAGCTGAACCAATATTGTAATTATTAACTAAAGTCTGTAGTTTACATTAGGGTTTGCTTTCGGTGTTTCACATTCTATGATTTTTGACAAATGTATAGTGACATGTACCCACCATTACAGTATTATACAGAATAGTTTCACCACCCTAAAAATCTCCTGGGTTCCACCTATTTATCCCTCCCGTCCCTTTCCACAAACTCCTGGCAACCACTGATCTTTTTTCCTGTCTCCATAATTTTGCCTTTTTCAGAATGTCATATAGTTAAACTCATACAGTATGTAGCCTTTTCAGATTGGCTTCTTTCACTTAGTAATATACATTTATTATTCCTCCATGTCTTTTCATGGCTTGATAGCTCATTTCTTTTTAGTGCTAAATAGTATTCAGTTGTTTGATGTACCACTGTTTATTTCTCCATTCACCTACTCAAGGACATCTTGGTTGCTTTTAAGTTTTGGCAATTATGAATAAAGCTTCTATAAATATCTATATATAGGTTTTTGTGTGGACATAAGTTTCCAGCTCTTTTAGGAAAATACCAAGTGCTGGATCATACAATAAGAGTATCCTTGTGCAAAATTTGTATAAACATAAATTTTCAGCTCATTTGAGTAAATACTGAGGAGCATGGTTACTGCATCATATGATAAGAGTGTATTTAGTTTTGTAATAAACTGCCAGTCTGTCTTCCAAAGTGGCTGTACCATTCTGCATTCGCACCAGCAATGAGTGAGAGTTCTCCTTCCACTTCCTCTCCAGCATTTGGTGTTGTCAGTGTTTTGGATTTTAGCTGTTCTAACAGGTGTGTAGTGGTATCTTGTTGTTTTAGTTTGCAATTCCTTCATGACATATAATGTTGAATCTTTTCATATGCTTATTTGCCATCTGTATATCTTCTTTGGTGAGGTATCTGTTCAGATCTGTTGCCCATTAAAAAATTTGATTGTTTTCTTACTGTTGAGTTTTAAGAGTTCCGTGCGTAGTTTGGATGCTGGTTCTTTATCAAATATGTTTTGTAGATATTTTAAACCAGTTTGTGGCTCGTCTTTTCAATATAACTGTCGTTTACAGAGTTGGTTTTAAATTTTCTGTCTTAAATTTGTGTATTTAAATTTACGTTTGTTACCCTGTTGGGTGTAGGGTTTTGATTTGCTTGTCTATATTTTGAAGCTTTATTATATTATTTAAAAACTTTTATAATATAGCAGTTTTGGAGATCGTAGTTGTCCTTCCTGACCATTGCTTTATATTTAAAAGATTTTCTACATCTGGAGATCAGATAACATAAAAAGGTCTATCATTTATTGAGCTCTTCTATTGTGCCAAGTTCTGTGCTAAATTCTTGGCATACATGATCTCGTTTAATCCTCCCTGTTTTTTCTGAGATAAAGATGTCTTTTTTTTTTTTTAAGTAAGATAGAATTGAGAATGGTCCTTTTTTTTAAAATAAATTTATTTATTTATTTATGGCTGCATTAGGTCTTCGTTGCTGAGTGCGGGCTTTCTCTAGTTGCAGTGGGCGGGGGCTACTCTTTGTTGCGGTGTGTGAGCTTCTCGTGGTGGCTTCTCTGGTTGCGGAGCAGAGACTCTAGGCATGTGGGCTTCAGTAGTTGTGGCACGTGGGCTCAGTAGTTGTGGCTTGCGGGCTCTAGAGCACAGGCTCAGTAGTTGTGGCACGCGGGCTCTAGAGCACAGGCTCTGTAGTTGTGGCTCACGGGCTTAGTTGCTTCGCGGCATGTGGGATCTTCCTGGACCAGGGCTCGAACCCGTGTCCCCTGAATTGGCAGGCAGATTCTTAACCACTGCGCCACCAGGGAAGCCTTGAGATAAATATGTCTTATCTTCATGTCTTTCTTTTTTTTTTTTCTTCTCTTTTTATATCCACAAATCTCTCTGCCCTCTTCATTTTTATATATTGCCCTGCCTCATACTTCAGAGATTAAAGCTACTAGCCTAAATCTTCATCTTCCCAGATTAAAATCTATAAACCTTTTTTTTTTTTTTTTTTTTGCGGTACGCGGGCTTCTCACTGTTGTGGCCTCTCCCGTTGCGGAGCACAGGCTCCGGACACGCAGGCTCAGCGGCCATGGCTCATGGGCCCAGCCGCTCCGCGGCATGTGGGATCTTCCTGGACCGGGGCACGAACCCGTGTCCCCTGCATCGGCAGGCGGACTCTCAACCACTGTGCCACCAGGGAAGCCCTATAAACCTTTTAACTGCAGCAACTTTCTCCTTTTTCTTTTTTGCAAAGATGACAGTTTCTAAAAGAACTGTTCTCCTCCAATCAAAGATTAGTCTCTCCATTTGAGCTCTCCCCTTCTCAAATATTTTGTTCCTTTCCTTAAACCCTTTTGCCTCTTCCACCTTTCCTGTCTCATTAGATTGTTTATCTCAGCATGTAAAACTGCTCTGGTATTTCCCACCTTAAAATAAACCTTTCTTTAACACTATATTCTCTTCTAGCTCGTTCCATTTCTTTAATTTGCTGTATGGCCAAACATTTTACAAAGAGTTGTCTATATGTGCTTTCTTCAATTCTTTTTTTCTTTTTAATTTCAAAAAAATATTTTTAATCTGTAGAATGAAAGCTCCCAAACATGGAAAAGGTAATGGAACGTAAAAACCCCGGATGGACATGCTGGGCCCAAGTGTATAGTGAAGAGAGGACAGTTTCACGAGGTGAATTCCCGGAGAACGTGGGATAAAGAGTGAGGGAGGTTACTCAACCACCGACACCTGTGGGAGCATCAGACTGAAATCCACAAGGCCACCCTCTCCACCCAGGAGAGGTCTGCCACCCGCCACCTCCTCCACTCAGTACTCATGCTGGTATGTGCTTAGTCATCTGGCATACAGGAGACACTCAATACAAGTCGGGTGTTGTAGGATTTCAGAATGAAAGAGAAATCATGAAGCAGTTGTAAATACCAACAGGACCTGTTCAAGTGAGAATTAGAAACAGTTTGCCCTAGGGGCAGCATTTTTTTGTGCCAGAGTCAGCATGGGCCTTATGGGAGTGGGGAGGATGGACCTCTAAACTATGCCCTTGGAAAGGCTCCAGAAGGATGTCCTCAGGTGGTGAGAGCCGGCATTGGCACTTGAAGGAAGAAGGAGATTGTCAGACTGGTCCTCCTTCCAGGCACCTCTTCTCCCTCTGGCCCCCTTCCCCGGACCCTGCCCCACAACATACACACATTCAGCTCCTCTTCTTCCTTGGGCTGTCCCATTACCATCACCATGTTCCTCAAGGGCAGGTCCTCCTGCCGGAGCAGGAATTCAGGGCCTCCAGCTAGCTCCAGATACCCATGACCAGATTCTACTGAAGCTCAAGCTGTATTACCCACAACTCCCCGCCATGTGCTCTCTGCTTCACCTGGTTTTTGCTCCTCCCAGGAGACCTGATTCCGTGGTTCCTTGGCTGGGCAAACTGTGTGCGTCCTGTCTCACCCTAGACATCTATGCATCCAGATCAGACTCATCTTTCCAAGGCAAGCACAGATGATCCGCTTGGGGGAAGATCATCCGTATTCCTCTGGGGACAGGAGTCCATGTTGATCTGTCCTCTGGTTTGAGGTACTCAAACTTAGTTCTTCCTGCACCTGACAGTCTGTCCCCTGAGGTGTCACTTGTCAAGGTCATTGATGAGCACCATGTTGGATCCATGTCTTTGTTCTCATCTTGTTTTTCTGCTCAGCAGCTTTCAACTCAGCTGAAGGAAAACATTCCCCTGAATATTTTCCTCTCTTAAGTCCCTGATTACACATTCCCCAGGCTTTCCTTCTACCTCACTGGCTGCTCCTTTGTTCTCCCTTTGCTGGCTTCTCTTTAGGAGAGTCGTTCCTTGAAATGTTGGCATGCCCCAGGGATGAATTCTCAGATTTGCGTTTATACTCCTCAGGTATCCTCTTCTAGGTTCATGCTGTAAGTACCATCTATACACCAATGACAAGTGTTTATTTCCCACGCTGACCTCTCTCCTGAGCTTTGGACTCCTACATCGAGCTTTCCCCTTGGTAGTTCCTGTTGTACATCTAAGTGGCATCTCTAATGAACCACGGCTCTGTGGACCTTAGGGCTGCTTTCCCAGCATCCATCTCAATTCTTAAAATTCATTCTGATCTGATTTCTACACTACTGCTCAGCTAAAAATACTTTTTAAAAATTCATCAAGCAATTCCATATTGCCACAGCTGTTTACTGGATACTTTTCTGACCTCATCTTTCTTCTTAGTAGCATGACCATGTTGTCCTCTTAAAACAGTCCTTTCTCTTGATTTCTGCAGTCTCCTGGCACGTTCAGTATTACTTTTCCTTTCATAAGAGTATTTGGCATTCATCGCATGTGCTTCTCTTTCTTCGTCTTCCAAAGCAAGGTAACCACAAAGCAAATTTAAAACGATGCAGGTATGCTCTTTAAAACTTTTTTGTTAATTACTTGGTAAAAATGGTGCTTTGTTTCTGTCGTTTTTTTCCCCCATCATTTGTGTGGCTGAATGTTTTCCCATGTTCATGTTTGTCTTGTGTTCTTTCCTTGGTGAACTGTCCATGTTTATCTAATTGTGCTTTGCTATTTTTCACTATGACTTGTATGACTCATTCTAATTTGAATGCCATACTTTTTTTTTTGGAGACTGCATTCTCCATCCAGGAGTATGGAAGCAAATGAATATATTCCCTTTTAGGCATCATAGAAATTAATATTTGAACAATTCTGAAGACATAAGTATATTTCTAATATTTTGTATGGTCTTTTGGCAAAATTTTTCTATTTGTATATAATGATTGGCATATATTTTATTTTATTATTATTTTTTGCGGTACGCGGGCCTCTCACTGTTGTGGCCTCTCCCGTCGCGGAGCACAGGCTCCAGACGTGCGGGCTCAGCGGCCATGGCTCACGGGCCCAGCCGCTCCGCGGCCTGTGGGATCTTCCCAGACCAGGGCACGAACCCATGTCCCCTGCATCGGCAGGCGGACTCTCAACCACTGCGCCACCAGGGAAGCCCTTGGCATATATTTTAGAAGCTATTACTTTAATTTCTGTGAGATTTAGTGATGGGACCTTTCTTTTCAATTTGGTTTAGTAACAAGATTTTTTGGAATGCAGAATTGAAAGCTCAGTAAATAGGTAATCTAAGAATACTCCCCTCTCCTCAGCCCCATTATTGAATCAGGTGCTATGACTCTGCCATGACCTAGATTAATTATATGTGTGATATTTTAATTTCTTAACAATTTTGTGAGAAAGAAAACGGTTAGTTACTATACTAATCTTAAATTTCAGCACGTCTCAGTCTTAAAGTAGGGGCAGTAGTGAACTGATGATATGTTAATAATACCAAACTTACATGTGTTCTGGATTCAAGAATCTTTTTCATGCCTCTGTGCCCTTGTTTAGGCTGTTTGCTCTGCCTGGAATATCTTCTCTTACTCCTGCTTGGCAGGATTAACTCCATTCTGTGAGACTCCACTTGGATGGTCATATAAGATAGTGTTCCTAGTTGGATGGCATTCATATCCCTGACCATTCTGCATTGACATTTTCTATTTTATATGCTTTTCTCTGTATTGGACTAAAGTCTTCTTGAGTGCAGAGAACGTGTTTCATTTTCATATTCTAGTACATAGTACAATGTGTGTCATGTAATATACATTCAGTCAATAAGGGTTTATTGAAATGAACTGATGAAATGAAATTAATCATGGCAGGTGTAGAAGAAATTGTTTAATACTTTAGATAACTGATTGAATGAGAACTTAGTACCTGTACTTTAACTAATGTGGTAATAGTTTATACCCAGAGCAAAAATAATTACATATTTTCCAGGTAGAGTAACAGGCTGGACTAGAGTGGGTGAGAGATTTACTGCTGGAGAAGAGAAAGAAACAGACAGTAGATCTCAAGGGTGTGATCTGTAGAGGAGAATTCTCTCCTGCATGTCCATACATGTCCGTCTTAAATATTATCATTGTTTTCCTGCCCCCTCCCCATTATCTATATACTTAAATCTCTACCAAATCTGTTTTCCTATTAGTAGAAGTGAAAAGGAAAAATAAATAATGGTAGTAACCTAGTGGTAATAATACTGCAGTCTTGAGCTGCTCTAGAGGGTGTAACGTTCTTATTCTTCATATTTCTCAGCACCCATCCTAGAACATCAAATTGAAAAACAAGTTTGAACTTTCTTTTTAGGGGTACACAGTAAGGCATGAGTACCATGGATGGTGCCTAAGCTTCTGGAGCTCAAAGAAATCTTTCTTATATCACTTCTTCCTCCCTACCCTCACTGCCTATTGGGTGATAGAAGTAACTTTGATTCTCTGGAACATTTTGGAAGATACACTTCAACAGATAATATGTAATGCCTGTGTGTAATGTGATGTGAAAGCATAATACTTACCCTCAAGGTCTTTCCACTAGGGCGTGTGGGAGTTTGGGTCAATGAAACATGCACATATCGGGTTGGCCCAAAAGTTCATTTGGGTTTTTCCGTAACGCCTTGCGAAAAACCTGAACGAACTTTATGGCCAGCCCGATATTATAAAGTATGTGCTGTAAACCTGAAAACAAAATCCTGTGGGAATTCTCAGTAAGAAATGATCAGTATCACAATCAGGGATGATAAGGTAGGGGATGGGTTGTTGGTGAAGTTGATGGGTTCAGGTGAAGAGAATAGGCAAAGGCACAAAGGTAAGAAACCAAGGTCTGTTTTGTGAACTGTTAAGTCTAATTAAACTGTAATCTAAGGTTCAAGTAGGGTTGAATGGAAGATAAGTTCTAGGCCATATTAAGGAAGACTGTAAATGATAAGTAAAGTTTTTTATTTAAGTAGGTAAGATGAAGCTCTGGGGGCTTCAGAACTGATTTAGAAAGATGAATCTGCAGGACCACGTGTAAGATACTACAATCTGACCTAGAAACTGGTATAGTAGTCCTGGCAAGAGATAACGAGGGCCTGAAGTAGAATGTAGGCAGTAGCAATTGAAAGAAAGGAAATGATATGTTGGCACAGATAGAATATAAGGATCATGTAAACGGATTAGGTGTAGGATACAGAAACTTGGAAAATATCTGAGGTGATGGAGTAATAATGTTATTAACAAAAGTAGGAGGAAGTAGTTTTGGGGAAGGTGGTGAGTTATAGATATACTGATACGGCACATTATACATGGTGAGGTGCCATGTAAACAGAAATATGGGTTTGGGAGAGATGGAAGTTAAGATGTAAATAGATTTAAAAATTCTGTGCTTGGAAGTGATAGCTAAGGAAGGAGTGAAATTTCTTTCTAAGGGTTGCAAGTACAGCAAGAAGAGTAGTCTGAAGACAAGAGTCTTTGGGAACATCCCCTTGTAGAGATAAGAAGTCAGTATCATGAGGGAAAGTGAAGAAATAACAAAGTAGGAAGGATTAATCATTGCCTAGGATGGCTCTTGGCAATAAGTCACTTTATTCTATGTAAGAATCTTTTCTCATAGGACTATTTGTACTTACCATAGCATACATTATAATATTCCTCTATAAGCCTATGATAATTTTCTCCTTTATCTAAATTTCTTCTTTTTTTCAGGAACTTAATCCCATTTAAATAGGAATATTAGATAACTGGGTTGAGGTGTCATAGTGCCTTTAATGCATGAACTATAACTGTGATAATTAAACTTGGTTGTAGCAAAAGATAAGAATATAGTCCCAGGTGTTTACTTATCATACATTGTTTAAGAATTACAAAATAACCTCTATTAGTGTTGTTCACTATTTCTTCTATGTAAAATAAGATATTGTAGCTTCTCCATTGTCATTTATAAGGCTTCTAGGTTAAAGCAGCAATTTTGATATCAGTTTTATTTAAATAGGTTCTGTTTGCATTTATTCAGGTTTTTATTCAGCACTTAACTTTATAGGAAAACAATCTCAGACTTAGAATATGTGCTGCTGAAGCAAGCACAAAACTCTAAAACTTAGAATATCCGCTCTTGTAAAATTAGGTTCTTATAAAACCTTAGTGAATGTCCGAGGGTTGACTTATCCATACAGCAGACATGCAGCAGCCTCAACACTTTAAAGCTTCATTTGGCGCTTAGAAATAACAAGAAAAATGTCTTGAGCCCCAAATCATTGTTTAAATAAGTGTGCAAATGTAAAATACATTTCAGAAGGATTAAAAAAATTGTTTTAACCAAAAAAAAAAAAAATTGTTTTGGTGCTCTTATTCCTTACAGATATTCCTTGTGAGTAGTTGACTAGGACAGAGCACTTAAAGTTTGCTCTTTTGTATTAATGCATGCATTATGGTTTTACAAAGTAATATAGCTTTACTTTTTCTGATAACAAGTATTTATGTCCAAGGTAAAAAAAAAAATAGACCATATTAAAAATCATTAAAAGACTCAAATTACATTCCTAACATTCAGAGAAAACTTATGTTAACATTTTGGGCCTTTTTCTGACTTTTTTCTCGTGCTTACATTTATACACAGTCACCTACAAAACTAGGATGATTGTGTTAAGGTACTTTGTAACCAGCTCTCTTTCAATTAGTTATTTCATAGATATTTTTCCATATCAGTAATACATAACAATACTATTTTCATTACTGCATAAAGGTAGTATATGAATGTATTGTTTAATCAGTCTCATGTTTTTTTCTTTTTCACCATTAACTGTCAGTGTACATCCTTGTCTGTGTCTTTTTCTTATTTGACTGTTTTTCTAAGCTAAGTTTAGAAGTTTAGAGTCCTAAAGAAGTTTAGAGTCCTAAATGGTGTGGGAGAGGGGAGAGTGGGACATAGTGGACTTTGAACAGTTAATGACTACTCAAAGAGGTAATGATGTTTGTTAGATATAATGATTTATAGTATTAGAAAGTGGTTTTACATTCATTATCTTACTTGATGTTCACAACTGCTTAAAATATGACATGCTGTAATAGTAGAACTGACATTAAGATAAAAGGTTTCTGATTCAGACACTTGTGTACATTCTACTGAACCGTAGAGTCTTTCTGTAGAACTAGGGCAAGAAAATGGTGTTTGCCAGCAGTATAGAATATGTAACTTTACAATTGCTTTCCTTTGTGACCTTGGAAATAATCACTTAACCACTTTTTACTGTGTACTCTCCGTTTTTCAAGTAGGGTTTATGATACGTGGCAGTTTATGTTCCATAGGGTTATAATACTTAAGATGCTTGGGAAGAAAGTGTCCTTTTATTATTTTTATTTTAATTTATCATTATTTATCATGATTATTACCATTTTATTTACTTCATCATTTTTATTTATCATTATTATTTTGTCATTATTACTTTAAACAGACATTTCTTTATAAATGCATTTTACATGTTAGAGTGAAAGGAAAAGAGGAATTCAGGAAAGTAGAAAAATGTACACCAGAATTTACTCATTCAAATCAATGCTACCTTTCCAAGCAGTGACCTTGAGAAGCTATGTACTGTACTTGCTGTCATTACTCAAAATATCCATCGGATCTCATTTTTTAAACAACAGCTTCAGGATTTTATTTGCATCTGTACAAAGATGAACCTATTCAACGTGAAAATATTAGTGAAGTCAAGTCAATAATTTAGTTGTTGGGTTTACATGAATACTGATAACTAGTTTTCAAAGCATTTTACACTAGTGTGTGTAGATTCAGCAACATAATGGTTTTGATGAGTATTTTTGAAGATTAGATCTATAGAATGGGTTATCTTTGAAGTAATGATTGTTTGTTTGTTTTTCTAGTCAGCAGATAAGCAGCGAGCCCTAGAAGAAACCAAAGCCTACACCACCCAGTCCTTAGCAAGTGTTGCCTATCTGATAAATACCTTGGCCAACAATGTCCTGCAGATGCTGGATATCCAGGCGTCCCAACTTCGAAGGATGGAGTCTTCAATCAATCATATTTCACAAGTAAGACCACACTATTTTCCTATTTTGCCTATGAGGAACATGTAATAAACACAGGCTATCTGTAACGCTGGCAGCCTTTATTATGTGAGTTAACTCACATGTATGATTTGGAAAATACAAACTCAGTAGTAGGTTTTTTGTTTCTTTTTGTCTAGTGATTATCTTCTCTGTGATTTTGATAGGGAAGTATACTTTGTTTATTTTAAACATCTTTTTAAAAAAAATTTATGTATTTTTGTCTGCGTTGGGTCTTTGTCACTGTGCATGGGCTTTCTCTAGTTGTGGTGAACGGGGGCTACTCTTTGTTGCAGTGCGCGGACTTCTCATTGCGGTGGCTTCTCTTGTTGGAGAGCATGGGCTCTAGGCGCGCAGGCTTCAGTAGTTGTGGCATGCGGGCTCCAGTAGTTGCAGCACACGGGCTCTAGAGCACAGGCTCATTAGTGGTGTTGCAAAGGCTTAGTTGCTCCGTGACATGTGGGGTCGTCCCGGACCACGGCTCGAACTCGTGTTCCCTGCATTGGCAGGCAGATTCTTAACCACTGCACCACCAGGGGAGTCCCTAAACATCTTTTTTTTTTTTTTTTGCGGTACGCGGACCCCTCACTGCTGCGGCCTCTCCCGTTGCAGAGCACAGGCTCCGGACGCGCAGGCTCAGTGGCCATGGCTCATGGGCCTAGCTGCTCCGCGGCACGTGGAATCCTCCCGGACCGGGGCATGAACCCGCGCCCCCTGCACTGGCAGGCGGACTCTCAACCACTGCGCCACCAGGGAAGCCCCCTAAACATCTTTTTTAAAAAATATTTATTTGGTTGCACCAGGTCTTAGTTGCCGCAGGTGGGCTCCTTAGTTGCGGCACATGGGCTCCTTAGTTGTGGCTCCAGGGCTCCTTAGTTTCAGCAGGCAGCCTCCCTAGTTGCGGATTGCTGGCTTCTTAGTTGTGGCACAAGGGCTCCCCAGTTGTGGCATACGATCTCTTTGTTGCAGCATGCATGTAGGATATAGTTCTCTGACCAGGAATTGAACCTGGGCCCCCTGCATTGGGAGCTCGGAGTCCTATCCACTGCACCACCATGGAAGTCCTGGGAAGTCTACTTTAATGGTTTCATTAAAACTCAGTTGTCAAGTTAAAATGATCGGCCTTGAGGTGAGAATTTGCCTGCTTTCTTCCAATTTTTACCGAATTTTACACTTAAAATGTGATAGCTTGATGACTTGTTTAAATGCTGTTTTCTGTTACCTCAGTAATGGATAGATTAAGTGACCTTATAAAATTATCTTTGTATAAAACTTAGAAAAAATTAATGTTATACTTTCTCCATTGTAAATGTCATAAAGAAAAGAGAAAAAAATAGGAAAACAAGCCCTTTCTCCACTACTCAAACATCTCCTGTTAACATTTCGATATATTTCCTTTTAATATTTTTTTCTTCTAAATGATTTTTAAAATTTAGCTGGGGTTATACTATATATGGAATTTTGAGTTCTGCTCTTTTAACTTACCATTGCAATAAACATCTTCTCATGATGTTATAAGATCTTCATAAACATTTTCGATGGCTACATAATGTTGTATATATATATTATAATTTTCATAACCATTCCTATATTTTGGGACCATTTAAAATATTACTACAGTAAAAACCAATTTATAATTGCAAAATACATTTTTAAAAACATTAAAACGAAAAGATTTTGATCTGTCGGCCTCTCTTTGAAATCTTTGTAACTTTTCTATTTTAACTCTCTTGCCATTCGAGTAACTTGGTGGTATTCAATTCTATTTTTAAAATAGAATAAATGATTAGAATGCTTCTGGAATAAAAAGAGTTTTAAAATGTGCATATTACTTTCGTATATCTTAAAAGTTCAGGACTCTTCTAAAATTGACTAATCCATCAATTTTTCAAAGTCTTTGGTTTAATTTATATAATTAAATACAGTCCACATAACCGAATCAGTTATGTAAGGTCTACCTTATATTTCTTCTTTTTTTTTTTAACATATTTGGTGCAGTATAATTGCTTTACAGTGGTGTGTTAGTTTCTGCTGTATAACAAAGTGCATCAGCTATACGTATACGTATATCCCCATATCTCCTCCTTCTTGCATCTTCCTTCCACCCTCCTTATCCCACCCCTCTAGTTGGAAATAGAGCACCGAGTTGATCTCCCTGTGCTATGCAGCTGCTTCCCACTAGCTATCTATTTTACATTTGGTAGTGTATATATGCCCGTGTCATTCTCTCACGTCATCCCAGCTTACCCTTCCCCCTCCCCATGTCCTCAAGGACATTCTCTATGTCTGCGTCTTTATTCCTGTCCTGCCCCTAGGTTCTTCAGAACCAATTTTTTTTTTTAAGATTTCATAAATATGTGTTGGCATACAGTATTTGTTTTTCTCTTTCTGACTTACTTCACTCTGTATGACAGACTCTAGGTCCATCCACCTCACTACAAATAACTCAATTTTGTTTCTTTGTAGGGCTGAGTAATATTCCATTGTATATATGTGCCACCTCTTCTTTATCCTTTCATCTGTCGATGGACACTTAGGTTGCTTCCATGTCCTGGCTATTGTAAATAGTGCTGCAGTGAACATTGTGGTACATGACTCTTTTTGAATTATGGTTTTCTCAGGGTATATATGCCCAGTAGTAGGATTGCTGGGTCATATGGTAGTTCCATTTTTAGTTTTTGAAGGAACTTCCATACTGTTCTCCATAGGGGCTGTATCAATTTACATTCCCACCAACAGTGCAAGAGGGTTCCATTTTTTCTACACCCTCTCCAACATTTATTGTTTGTAGATTTTTTCATGATGGCTATTCCGACCGGTGTGAGGTGGTACCTCATTGTAGTTTTGATTTGCACTTCTCTGATGATTAGTGATGTTGAACATCCTTTCATGTGTTTCTTGGCAATCTGTATATCTTCTTTGGAGATGTCTATTTAGGTGTTCTGTCCATTTTTGGATTGGATTGTTTCGTTGTTTTCATATTGAGCTGCACAAGCTGCTTGTATATTTTGGAGATTAATCCTTTGTCAGAAGCGTTTGCAAATATTTTCTCCCATTCTGAGGGTTGTCCTTTCGTCTTGTTTATGGTTTCCTTTGCAATACAAAAGCTTTTAAGTTTTATTAGGTCTCATTTGTTTATTTTTGTTTTTATTTCCATTTCTCTAGGAGGTGGGTCAAAGAAGATCTTGCTATGATTTATGTCATAGAGTGTTCTGCCTGTGTTTTCCTCTAAGAGTTTGATAGTGTCTGACCTTACATTTAGGTCTTGAATCCATTTTGAGTTTATTTTTGAGTATGGTGTTAGGGAGTGTTCTAATTTCATAGAGGTACCTTCATAGAGGTACCTTACTTACCTTCATAGAGGTAAGTTCCCTCTATGCCCACTTTCTGAAGGGTTTTTATCATAAATGGGTGTTGAATTTGGTCAAAAGCTTTTTCTGCATCTATTGAGATGATCATATGGATTTTCTCCTTCAGTTTGTTAATATGCTGTATCACACTGATTGATTTCTGTATATTGAAGAATCCTTGCATTCCAGAGATAAACCCCACTTGATCGTGGTATATGATCCTTTTAATGTGCTGTTGGATTCTGTTTGCTAGTATTTTCTTGAGCATTTTTGCATCTGTGTTCTTCAGTGATATTGGCCTGTAGTTTTCTTTTTTTGTGACTTCTTTGTCTGGTTTTGGTGTCAAGATGATGGTGGCCTCATAGAATGAGTTTGGGAGTGTTCCTCTGTCTGCTATATTTTGGAAGAGTTTGAGAAGGATAGGTGTTAGCTCTTCTCTAAATGTTGGATAGAATTCTCCTGTGAAACCATCTGGTCCTGTGCTTTTGTTTGTGGAAGATTTTTTTTTTTTAACATTTTAATTGGAGTATAATTCCTTTACAATGGTGTCTTAGTTTCTGCTTTATAACAAAGTGAATCAGTTATACATATACATATGTTCCCATATCTCTTCCCTCTTGCATCTCCCTCCCTCCCACCCCCCGTATCCCACCGCTCTAGGTGGTCACAAAGCACCGAGCAGATCTCCCTGTGCTATGCGGCTGCTTCCCACTAGATAGCTGTTTTTTGTATGGTAGTGTATATATGTCCATGGCACTCTCTCACTTTGTCACAGCTTACCCTTCCCCCTACCCATATCCTCAAGTCGATGCTCTAGTAGGTCTGTGTATTTATTCCCGTCTTGCCCCTAGGTTCATCGTGACCTTTTTTTCTTTTTTTTATAGATTCCATATATATGTGTTAGCATACGGTATTTCTTTTTCTCTTTCTGACTTACTTCACTCTGTATGACAGACTGTAGGTCCATCCACCTCAGTACAAATAACTGAATTTCGTTTCTTTTTAGGGCTGAGAAATATTCCATTGTATATATGTGCAACATCTTCTTTATCCATTCATCTGTTGATGGACCATTAGGTTGCTTCCATGTCCTGGCTAATGTAAATAGAGCTGCAATGAATACTTTGGTATATGACTCTTTTTGAATTATGGTTTTCTCAGGGTATATGCCCAGTAGTGGGATTGCTGGGTCATATGGTAGTTCTATTTTTAGTTTTTTAAGGAACCTCCATACTGTTCTCCATAGTGGCTGTATCAATTTACATTCCTGCCAACAGTGCAAGAGTGTTC
Organism: Orcinus orca; assembly: GCF_937001465.1. Classification (NCBI taxonomy): domain Eukaryota; kingdom Metazoa; phylum Chordata; class Mammalia; order Artiodactyla; family Delphinidae; genus Orcinus; species Orcinus orca. Next base: position 88,309,898 of record NC_064565.1, read on the forward strand.
CCTTTTCTCCACACCCTCTCCAGCATTTATTCTTTCTAGATTTTTTGATGATGGCCATTGTGATCGGTGTGAGATTATATCTCATTGTAGTTTTGATTTGCATTTCTCTAATGATTAATGATGTCAAGCATTCTTTCACGTGTTTGTTGGCAGTCTGTATATCTTCTTTGGAGAAATCTCTGTTTAGGTCTTCTGCCCGTTTTGGGATTGGGTTGTTTGTTTTTTTGTTATTGAGCTGCATGAGCTGCTTGTTAATTTTAGAAATTAATCCTTTGTCAGTTGCTTCATTTGCAAATATCTTCTCCCATTCTAGGGTTGTCTTTTGGTCTTGTTTATGGTTTCCTTTGCTGTGCAAAAGCTTTTCAGTTTCATTAGGTCCCTTTTGTTTTTATTTCCAATTCTCTAGAAGGTGGATCAAAAAGGGTCTTGCTGTGATTTATGTCATAGAGTGTTCTGCCTGTGTTTTCCTCTAAGAGTTTGATAGTGTCTGGCCTTACATTTAGGTCTTTAATCCATTTTGAGTTTATTTTTGTGTATGGTGTTAGGGAGTGATCTAATCTCATACTTTTACATGTACCTGTCCAGTTTTCCCAGAACCACTTATTGAAGAGGCTGTCTTTTCTCCACTGTACATTCCTGCCTCCTTTATCAAAGATAAGGTGACCATATGTGCGTGGGTTTATCTCTAGGCATTCTGTCCTGTTCCGTTGATCTATCTTTCGGTTTTTGTGCCAGTACCATACTGTCTTGATTACTGTAGCTTTGTAGTATAGTCTGAAGTCAGGGACCCTGATTCCTCCAGCTCCGTTTTTCGTTCTCAAGATTGCTTTGGCTATTCGGGGTCTTTTGTGTTTCCATACAAATTGTGAAATTTTTTGTTCTAGTTCTGTGAAAACTGCCAGTGGTAGTTTGACAGGGATTGCATTAAATCTGTAGATTTCTTTGGGTAGTAGAATCATTTACTTAATGTTGTTTCTTCCAATCCAAGAACATGGTATATCTCTCCATCTATTTGTATCATCTTTAATTTCTTTCATCAGTGTCTTATAGCTTTCTGCATACCGGTCTTTTGTCTCCTTAGGTAGGTTTGTTCTGAGATATTTTATTCTTTTTGTTGCAATGGTACATGGAAGTGTTTTGTAATTTCACTTTTAGATTTTTCACCATTAGTGTATAGGAATGCCAGAGATTTCTGTGCATTAATTTTGCATCCTGCTACTTTACCAAATTCATTGATTAGCTCTAGTAGTTTTCTGGTAGCATCTTTAGGATTCTCTATGTGTAGTATCATGTCATGTGCAAACAGTGACAGCTTTACTTCTTCTTTTCCAATTTGATTCCTTTTATTTCTTTTTCTTCTCTGATTGCTGTGGCTAAAACTTCCAAAACTGTGTTGTAGTGGTGAGAGTGGGCAACCTTGTCTTGTTCCTGATCATAGTTGAAATGGTTTCAGTTTTTCACCATTGAGGACGATGTTGGCTGTGGGTTTGTCATATATGGCCTTTATTATGTTGAGGAAAGTTCCCTCTATGCCTACTTTCTGCAGGGTTTTTATCATAAAGGGGTGTTGAATTTTGTCAAAAGCTTTCTCTGCATCAATTGAGATGATCATATGGTTTTTCTCCTTCAGTTTCTTAATATGGTATATCACATTGATTGACTTGAGTATATTGAAGAATCATTGCATTCGTGGAATAAACCCCACTTGATCATGGTGTATGATCCTTTTAATGTGCTGTGGGATTCTGTTTGCTAGTATTTTTTGAGGATTTTTACATCTATGTTCATCAGTGATATTGGCCTGTAGTTTTCCTTCTTTGTGACATCCTTCTCTGGTTTTGGTATCAGGGTGATGGTGGCCTCGTAGAATGAGTTTGGGAGTGTTCCTCCGTCTGCTATATTTTGGAAGAGTTTGAGAAGGATAGGTGTTAGCTCTTCTCTAAATGTTTGATAGAATTCGCCTGTGAAGCCATCTGGTCCTGGGCTTTTGTGTGTTGGAAGATTTTTATCACAGTGTCAATTTCAGTGCGTGTGATTGGTCTGTTCATATTTTCTATTTTTTCCTGGTTCAGTCTTGGAAGGTTGTGCTTTTCTAAGTGTTTTTCCATTTCCTCCAGGGTGTCCATTTTATTGGCATATATAGTTTCTTGTAGTAATCTCTCATGATCCTTTCTCTTTCTGCATTGTGAGTTGTTAACTTCTCCTTTTTCATTTCTAATTCTGTTCGTTTGAGTCTTCTCCCTTTTTTTCTTGATGAGCCTGGCTAATGGTTTATCAATTTTGTTTATCTTCTCAAAGATCCAGCGTTTAGATTTATTGATCTTTGCTATTGTTTCCTTCATTTCTTTTTCATTTATTTCTGATCTGACCTTTATGGTTTTTTACCTTCTGCTAACACTGTGGTTTTTTTCTTCTTCTTTCTCTAATTGCATTAGGTGTAAGGTTAGGTTGTTTATTTGAGATATTTCTTGTTTCTTGAGGTAGGACTGTATTGCTATAAACTTCCCTTTTAGAACTGCTTATTCTGCATCCCATAGGTTTTGGGTCATCGTGTTTTCCTTGTCATTTGTTTCTAGGTATTTTTGATTTCTTCAGTGATCTCTTGGTTATTAAGTAGTGTATTGTTTAGCCTCCATGTGTTTGTATTTTTTACAGATTTTTTTTCCTGTAATTGATACCCAGTCTCATAGCGTCGTGGTCGGAAAAGATACTTGATATGTTTTCAATTTTCTGAAGTTTACCAAGGCTTCATTTGTGACCCAAGATATGATCTATACTGGAGAATGTTCCATGAGCACTTGAGAAGAAAGTGTATTCTGTTGTTTTTGGATGGAACATCCTATAAATATCATTTCAGTTCATCTAGTTTAATGTATCATTTGAAGCTTGTGTTTCCTTATTTATTTCCATTTTGGATGATCTATCCATTGGTGAAAGTGGGGTGTTAAAGTCCCCTACTATGATTGTGTTACTGTCAATTTCCCCTTTTATGGCTGTTAGCATATGCCTTTTGTATTGAGGTGCTCCTATGTTGGGTGTATAAATATTTACAGTTGTTACATCTTCTTCTTGGATCAATCCCTTGATCATTATTAGTGTCCTTCTTTGTGTCTTGTAGTAGTCTTTATTTTAAAGTTCATTTTGTCTGATATGAGAATTTCTACTCCAGCTTTCTTTTGATTTCCATTTGCATGGAATATCTTTTTCTATCCCCTTACTTTCAGTCTGTATCTGTCCTTAGGTCTGATGTGGGTCTCTTGTGGACAGCATATATATGGGTCTTGTTTTTGTATCCATTCAGCCAGTCTACGTGTTTTGGTTGGAGCATTTAATCCATTTACATTAAAGTAATTATCGATATGTATGTTTCTATTACCATTTTCTTAATGTTTTGGGTTTGTTATTGTAGGTCTTTTTCATGTCCTGTGTTTCCTGCCTAGAGGAATTCCTTTAGCATTTGTTGTAAAGCTGGTTTGGTGGTGCTGAATTCTCTTAGTTTTTGCTTGTCTGTAAAGGTTTTAATTTCTCTGTCGAATCTGAATGAGATCCTTGCTGGGTAGAGCAATCTTGGTTGCAGGTTTTTCCCTTTCATCACTTTAAATATGTCCTGCCACACCCTTCTGGCTTGCAGAGTTTCTGCTGAAAGATCAGCTGTTAACCTTATGGGGATTCCCTTGTATGTTATTTGTTGCTTTTCCCTTGCTGCTTTTAATATTTTTTCTTTGTATTTAATTTTTGACAGTTTGATTAATATGTGTCTTGGCATGTTTCTTCTTGGATTTATCCTATATGGGACTCTCTGTACTTCCTGGACTTGAATGACTATTTCCTTTCCCATATTATGGAAGTTTTCAACTATAATCTCTTCAAATATTTTCTTAGTCCCTTTGTTTTTCTCTTCTTCTTCTGAGACCCCTATAATTCGAATGTTGGTGCGTTTAATGTTGCCCCAGAAGTCTCTGAGTCTGTCTTTAATTCTTTTCATTCTTTTTTCTTTATTTTGCACTGTGGTAGTTATTTCCACTATTTTATCATCCAGGTCACTTATCCATTCTTCTGCCTCAGTTATTCTGCTATTGATTCCTTCTAGAGAATTTTTAATTTCACTTACTGTGTTGTTCATCAGTGTTTGTTTGCTCTTTAGTTCTTCTAGTTTCTTGTTAAACATTTCTTGTATTTTCTCCATTCTATTTACAAGGTTTTGGATCATCTTTACTGTCATCACTCTGAATTCTTTTTCAGGTAGGCTGCCTATTTCCTCTACATTTGCTTGGTCTGGTGGGTTTTTCCCCTGCTCCTTCATTTATTGTGTATTTCTGTCTTCTCATTTTGCTTCAGTTACTGCGTTTGGGGTCTCCTTTTCACAGGCTGTAGTTTCGTGGTTCCCATTGTTTTTGGTGTCTGCACCCAGTGGTTAAAGTTGGTTCAGTGGGTTGTGTAGGCTTCCTGGTGGATGGGACTGGTGCCTCTTTTCTGGTGGATGAAGCTGGAACTTGTCTTTCTGCTGGGCAGGACCATGTCTGGTGGTGTGTTTTTGGGTGTCTGTGAACCTATTATCATTTTAGGCAGCCTCTTGCTAATGGGTGGGGATGTGTTCCTGTCTTGCTAGTTGTTTGGCATGAGATGTCCAGCCCTGTGGCTTACCAGGTCGTTGAGTAGAGCTGCCTTTTAGCATTGAGATGGAGATCTCTGGGAGAGCTTTTGCTGTTTGATAGTATGTGGCGCTGGGAGGTTTCTGGTGGACCAATGTCCTGAACTCGGCTCTCCCATCTTAGAGGCTCATGCCTGACACCTGGCTGGAGCACCAAGACCTTGTCAGCCACATGCCTCAGAAGGAAAGGGAGAAAAGAAAGGAAAGAAAGAAAAATAAAATAAAGTTATTCAAATAAAAAGTAATTAAAAATAAAAAAGTAATTAAAAATAGGAAAGAAAGAAGAGGGCAACAAAACCAATAAACAAATCCACGAAAGATAACAAGCACTAAAAACTATACTAAAAAAACAAAACCAAAATGGACAGAACTCTAGGACAAATGGTAAAAGCTAAGCTGTACAGACAAAGTCACACAAAAAAGCATACACATACACACAAAAAGAGAAAAAGGATAAAAATATATATATATTTTTTAAAAATAGAGCAGCCAAATCAATAAACTGATCTACCAATGATAATAAGCTCTAGAAGCGGAAGATGGCGGAAGAGTAAGACGCGGAGATCACCTTCCTTCCCACAGATACACCAGAAATACATCTACACGTGGAACAACTCCTACAGAACACCTACTGAACGCTGGCAGAAAACCTCAGACCTCCCAAGAGGCAAGAAAGTCCCCATGTACATGGGTTGGGCAAAAGAAAAAAGAATAAACAGAGACAAAAGGATAGGGACGGGACCTGCACCAGTGGGAGGGAGCCGTGAAGGAGGAGAGCCCAGCACACACTAGAAACCCCTTTGTGGGTGGACACTGCAGGTGGCGGAGGGGGAAAGCTTCGGAGCCGCGGAGGAGAGCCCAGCAACAGGGGTGCGGAGGGCAAAGCGGAGAGATTCCCGCAAAGGATCAGTACCGACCGGCACTCACCAACCCGAGACTCTTGTTTGCTCACCCGCCGGGGTGGGTGGGGCTGGAAGCTGAGGCTCGGGCTTTGGTCGGAGCGCAGGGAGAGGACTGGGGTTGGCGGTGTGAACACAGCCTGAAGGGGTTAGTGTGCCATGGCTAGCAGGGAGGGAGTCCGGGGAAAAAGAGACTTTTTCTTCCCTCCTTGTTTACCAGTGTTTGAGGAGAGGGGATTAAGAGCACTGCTTAAAGGAGCTCCAGAGACGGGCGTGAGCTGCGGCTAACAGCGCGAACCCCAGAGACGGGCATGAGACGCTAAGGCTGCTGCTGCCGCCACCAAGAAGCCTGTGTGCGAGCACAGGTCACTATCCACACCCCCTTTCCAGGGAGCCAGTGCAGCCCGCCACTGCCAGGGTCCCATGATCCATGGACAACTCCCCAGGGAGAACGCACGGTGCGCCTCAGGCTGGTGCAACGTTATGTTGGCCTCTGCTGCTGCAGGCTCGCCCCACTCTCCGTACCCCTCCATCCCCCCCGGCCTGAGTGAGCTAGAGTCCCCAAAGCACCTGCTCCTTTAACCCCGTCCTCTCTGAGCAAAGACGCCCTCCGGTGACCTACAGGCAGAGGCAGGGCCAAATCCAAAGCTGAGCCCTGGGACCTGTGAGAACAAAGAAGAGAATGGGAAATCCCTCCCAGCAGCCTCAGAAGCAGCAGATTAAAGCTCCACAATCAACTTGCTGTACCCTGCATCTGTGGAATACATGAATAGACAACGAATCATCCCAAATTGAGGAGGTGGACTTAGCAAGATTTATGATTTTTCCCTTTTCCTCTTTTAGTGAGTGTGTATGTGTATGCTTCTGTGTGACATTTTGTCTGTATAGCTTTGCTTCCACCATTAGTCCAAGGGTTCTGTACGTTCGTTTTTTTTTCTTATTAATTTTTTTATATTAATAACTTTATTTTATCTTTATTTTATTTTATTTTCTTCCTTCCTTTCCTCCCTCCCTCCATCCGTCCCTCCCACCCTCCCTTCTTCCTTCCTCCCTCCCTCCCTCTCTCTCTCTCTCTCTCTTTCTTTCTTTCTTCTTTTCCTCCCTTTTATTCTGAGCTGTGTGGATGAAAGGCTCTTGGTGCTACAGCCAGGAGTCAGTGCTGTGGCTCTGAGGTGGGAGAGCCAATTTCAGGACACTGGTCCACAAGAGATCTCCCAGCTCCACATAATATCAAACGGTGAAAATCTCCCAGAGATCTCCATGTCAACACCAGCACCCAGCTTCGCTCAACGACTAGCAAGCTACAGTGCTGGACACCCTATGCCAAACAACTAGCAAGACAGGAACACAACCCCACCCATTAGCAGAGAGGCTGCCTAAAATCATAAGAAGTCCACAGACACCCCAAAACACACCACCGGACGTGGACCTGCCCACCAGAAAGACAAGATCCAGCCTCATCCACCACAACGCAGGCACTAGTCCCCTCCACCAGGAAGCCTACACAACCCACTGAACCAACCTTAGCCACTGGGGACAGACACCAAAAACAACGGGAACTATGAACCTGCAGCCTGCAAAAAGGAGACCCCAAACACAGTAAGATAAGCAAAATGAGAAGACAGAAAAACACACAGCAGATGAAGGAGCAAGAGAAAAACCCACCAGACTTAACAAATGAAGAGGAATTAGGCAGTCTACCTGAAAAAGAATTCACAATAACGATAGTAAAGATGATCCAAAACCTTGGAAATAGAATAGACAAAATGCAAGAAACATTTAACAAGGACCTAGAAGAACTAAAGATGAAATAAACAATGATGAACAACACAATAAATGAAATTTAAAATGCTCTAGAAGGGATCAGTAGCAGAATAACTGAGTCAGAAGAACAGATAAGTGACCTGGAAGATAAAATAGTGGAAATAGCTACTGCAGACCAGAATAAAGAAAAAGGAATGAAAAGAACAGAGGACAGTCTCAGAGACCTCTGGGACAACATTAAACACACCAACATTCGAATTATAGGGGTTCCAGAAGAAGAAGAGAAAAAGAAGGGGACTGAGAAAATATTTGAAGAGATTATAGTTGAAAACTTCCATAATATGGGAAAGGAAATAGTCATTCAAGTCCAGGAAGCACAGAGAGTCCCATACAGGATAAATCCAAGGAGAAATACACCAAGACACATATTAATCAAGCTGTCAAAAATTAAACACAAAGAAAACATATTAAAAGCAGCAAGGGAAAAACAACAAATAACACACAAGGGAATTCCCATAAGGTTAACAGCTGATCTTTCAGCAGAAACTCTGCAAGCCAGAAGGGACTGGCAGGACATATTTAAGGTGATGAAGGAGAAAAACCTGCAACCAAGATTACTCTACCCAGCAAGGATCTCATTCAGATTTGATGGAGAAATTAAAACCTTTACAGACAAGCAAAAGCTGAGAGAATTCAGCACCACCAAACCAGCTTTACAACAGCTGCTATAGGAACTTCTGTAGTCAAGAAATACAAGAGAAGGAAAAGGCCTACAATAACGAACCCAAAACAATTAAGAAAATGGGAATAGGAACATACATATCGATAATTACCTTAAATGTAAATGGACTAAATGCTCGCACGAAAAGACACAGATTGGCTGAATGGATACAAAAATAAGACCCATATATATGCTGTCTACAAGACACCCACTTCAGACCTAGAGACACATACAGACTGAAATTAAAGGGGATGGAAAAAGATATTCCATGCAAATGGAAACCAAAAGAAAGCTAGAGTAGAAATTCTTAATCAGACAAAACAGACTTTAAAATAAAGACTATTGCAAGAGACAAAGAAGGACACTACATAATGATCAAGGGATGAATCCAAGAACATATAACAATTGTAAATACTTATACACCCAACATAGGAGAACCTCAATACATAAGGCAAATACTAACAGCCGTAAAAGGGGAAATCGACAGTAACACATTCATAGTAGGGGACTTTAACACCCCACTTTCACCAATGGACCGATCATCCAAAATGAAAATAAATAAGGAAACACAAGCTTTAAATGATACATTAAACAAGATGGACCTAATTGATATTTATAGGACATTCCATCCAAAAACAACAGAGTACACGTTTTTCTTAAGTGCTCATGGAACATTCTCCAGTATAGATCATATCTTGGGTCACAAATAAAGCCTTAGTAAATTTAAGAAAATTGAAATTGTATCAAGTATCTTTTCCGACCACAACGCTGTGAGACCAGATATCAGTTACAGGGAAATATCTGTAAAAGATACAAACACATGGAGTCTAAACAATACACTACTTAATAGCGAAGTGAACACTGAAGAAATCAAAGAGGAAATAAAAAATACCTAGAAACAAATGACAATGGAGACACGATGACCAAAACCTATGGGATGCAGCAAAAGCAGTTCTAAGAGGGAAGTTTATAGCAATACAATCCTACCTTAAGAAACAGGAAACATCTCAAGTAAACAACCTAACCTTACACCTAAAGCAATTAGAGAAAGAAAAAGAAAAAAAACCCAAAGTTAGCAGAAGGAAAGAAATCATAAAAATCAGATCAGAAATAAATGAAAAAGAAATGAAGGAAACGATCGCAAAGATCAATAAAGCTAACAGCTGGTTCTTTGAGAAGGTAAACAAAATTGATAAACAATTAGCCAGACTCATCACAAAAAAAGGGAGAAGACTCAGATCAGTAGAATGAGAAATGGAAAAGGAGAAGTAACAACTGACACTGCAGAAATGCAAAAGATTATGAGAGATTACTACAAGCAACTCTATGCCAATAAAATGGGCAACCTGGAAGAAATGGGCAAATTCTGAGAAATGCACAACAAGCCAAGACTGAATCAGGAAGAAATAGAAAATATGAACAGACCAATCACACGCACTGAAATTGACACTGTGATTAAAAATCTTCCAACAAACCAAAGCCCAGGACCGGTTGGCTTCACAGGCAAATTCTATCAAACATTTAGAGAAGAGCTAATAACACCTATCCTTCTCAAACTCTTCCAAAATATAACAGAGGGAGGAAAACTCCCAAACTCATGTATGAGGCCACCATCACCCTGATACCAAAACCAGACAAGGATGTCACAAGGAAAGAAAACTACAGGCCAATATCACTGATGAACATAGATGCAAAAATCCTCAAGAAAGTACTAGCAAACAGAATCCAACAGCACATTAAGAGGATCATACACCATGATCAAGTGGGGTTTATTCCAGGAATGCAAGGATTCTTCAATATACGCAAATTAATCAATGTGATACACCATATTAAGAAACTGAAGGAGAAAAACCATATGATCATCTCAATAGATGCAGAGAAAGCTTTCAACAAAATTCACATTTATGATAAAAACCCTGCAGAAAGTAGGCATAGAGGGAACTTTCCTCAACATAATAAAGGCCATATATGACAAGCCCACAGCCAACATTGTCCTCAATGGTGAAAAACTGAAACCATTTCAACTATGATCAGGAACAAGACAAGGTTGCCCACTCTCATCACTCTTATTCAACATAGTTTTGGAAGTTTTAGCCACAACAATCAGAGAAGAAAAGGAAATAAAAGGAATCCAAATCGGAAAAGAAGAAGTAAAGCTGTCACTGTTGGCAGATGATATGATACTATACATAGAGAATCCTAAAGATGCTACCAGAAAACTACTAGAGCTAATTAATGAATTTGGTAAAGTAGCTGGATACCAAATTAATGCACAGAAATCTCTGGCATTCCTATACACTAATGATGAAAAATCTGAAAGTGAAATCAAGAAAACACTTCCATGTACCATTGCAACAGAAAGAATAAAATATCTAGGAATAAACCTACCTAAGGAGACAGAAGACCTGTATGCAGAAAACTATAAGACACTGATGAAGGAGATTAAAGATGATACAGATAGTTGGAGAGATATATGATGTTCGTGGATTGGAAGAATCAACATTGTGAAAATGACTCTACTACCAGAAGCAATCTACAGATTCAATGCAATCCCTATCAAACTACCACTGGCATTTTTCACAGAACTAGAACAAAAAATTTCACAATTTGTATGGAAACACAAAAGACCCCAAATAGCCAAAGCAATCTTGAGAATGAAAAACAGAGCTGGAGGAATCAGGCTCCCTTACTTCAGACTATACTACAAAGCTACAGTAATGAAGACAGTATGGTACTGGCACAAAAACAGAAAGAGAGGTCCATGGAACAGGATAGAAAGCCCAGAGTTAAACCCACGCACATGTGGTCACCTTATCTTTGATAAAGGAGGCAGGAATGTACAGTGGAGAAAGGACAGCCTCTTCAATAAGTGGTGCTGGGAAAACTGGACAGGTACATGTAAAAGTATGAGATTAGATCACTACCTAACACCATACACAAAAATAAGCCCAAAATGGATTAAAGACCTAAATGTAAGGCCAGAAATTATCAAACTCTTAGAGGAAAACATAGGCAGAGCACTCTATGACATAAATCACAGCAAGATCCTTTTTGACCCACTTCCTAGAGAAAATGAAATAAAAACAAAAATAAACAAATGGGACCTAATGAAACTTCAAAGCTTTTGCACAGCAAAGGAAACCATAAACAAGACTAAAAGACAGCCCTCAGAATGGGAGAAAATATTTGCAAATGAACCAACTGACAAAGGATTAATCTCCAAAATTTACAAGCAGCTCATGCAGCTCAATATCAAAAAAACAAACAATCCAATCCAAAAATGGGCAGAAGACCTAAATAGACATTTCTCCAAAGAAGTTATACAGACTGCCAACAAACACGTGAAAGAATGCTCAGCATCATTAATCATTAGAGAAATGCAAATCAAAACTACAATGAGATGTCATCTCACACCGGTCAGAATGGCCATCATCAAAAAATCTAGAAACAATAAATGTTGGAGAGGGTGTGGAGAAAAGGGAAACACTCTTGCACTGCTGGTGGGAATGTGAATTGTTACAGCCACTGTGGAGAACAGTATGGAGGTTTCTTAAAAAACTACAAATAGAACTACCATATTACCCAGCAATCCCACTACTGGGCATATACCCTGAGAAAACTATAATTCAAAAAGAGTCATGTACCAAAATGTTCATTGCAGCTCTATATTTACAATAGCCCGGAGATGGAAACAACCTAAGTGTCCATCATCGGATGAATGGCACGTATATACAATGGAATATTACTCAGCCATAAAAAGAAACGAAATTGAGCTATTTGTAATGAGGAGAATGGACCTAGAGTCTGCCATACAGAATGAAGTAAGTCAGAAAGAAAAAGTCAAATACCATATGGTAACACATATATATGGAATTTAAGAAAAAAAAATGTCATGAAGAACCTAGGGGTAAGACAGGAATAAAGACACAGACCTACTAGAGAATGGACTTGAGGATATGGGGAGGGTGAAGGGTAAGCTGTGACAAAACGAGACAGTGGCATGGACATATATACACTACCAAACGTAAAATAGATAGCTAGTGGGAAGCAGCTGCATGGCACAGGGAGATCAGCTCGGTGCTTTGTGACCACCTAGAGAGGTGGGACAAGGAGGGTGGGAGGGAGGGAGATGCAAGAGGGAAGAGATATGGGAACATATGTATATGTATAACTGATTCACTTTGTTATAAAGCAGAAGCTAACACACCATTGTAAAACAATTATACTCTAATAAAGATGTAAAAAAAAAATAATAAGCTCTAAATACTAAACTAAGATAATCATAAAACCAGAAACAAATAGATGCAGAAAGCAAACCCCAAGTCTACGGTTGCTCCCAAAGTCCACCTCCTCAATTTTGGGATGATTCGTTGTCTGTTCAGGTATTCCACTGATGCAGGGTACATCGAGTTGATTGTGGATATTTAATCTGCTGTTCCTGAGGTTGCTTGGAGAAATTTCCCTTTCTCTTCTTTGTTTGCACAGCTTCTGGGGTTCAGCTTTGGATTTCGACCCGCCTCTGTGTGTAGGTCGCCTGTGGGGGCTCTGGCTCACTCTGGCCCGGTGGAGGGAGGGGTACGGAATGTGGGGCAAGCCTCTGGTGGCAGAGTCTGGGGTGACATTGCAACATCCGAGCCACACCTTGGGTTCTCCCAGGGAAATTGTCCCTGGATCACGGGACCCTGACAGTGGCAAGCTGCACGGGCTCCTGGTAGGGGAGGTGTGGATAGTGACCTGTGCTTGCACACAGGCTTCTTGGTGGCTGCAGCAGCAGCCTTAGCGTTTAATGTCCGTCTCTAGTGTCCGAGCTGATAGCTGTGGCTTGCACCCATAGTTGTAGCTTGTTTAGGCGGTGCTCTGAATCCCCTCTCCCCATGCACCCTGAAACAATGGTCTCTTGCCTCTCAGGCAGGTGCAGACTTTTTCCCGGACTCCTTCCCGGCTAGCTGTAGTGCACTAGCCCCCTTCAGGCTGTGTTCACGCAACCAATCCTAGTCCTCTCCCTGGGATCTGACCTCTGAAGTCCGAGCCTCAGCTCTCAGACAGCCCCGGTGGGTGAGCAGAGAAGCCTCTCAGGCTGGTGAGTGCTGGTCGGCACCAATCCTTTCTGCAGGAATCTCTCCGCTTTGCCCTCCACACCCCTGTTGCTGTGCTCTCCTCTGTGGCTCCGAAGTTTCTCCCCCACCCACCCCCTGTCTCCACCAGTGAAGGGGCTTCCTAGTGTGTGGAAACTTTTCCTCCTTCACAGCTCCCTCCCAGAGGTGCAGGTCTCATCTCTATTCTTTTGTTTCTGTTTTTCTTTTGCTTTACCCAGGTACGTGGGGGAGTTTCTTGCCTTTTGGGAATTCTGAGGTCTTCTGCCAGCATTCAGTAGATGTTCTGTAGTTGTTGTTTCACATGTAGATGTATTTTTGATGTATTTGTGGGGAGGAAGGTGATCTCCACGTCTTACTCCTGTGCCATCTTGAAGGTCCCCCCTACCTTATATTTCTGTTAAATCCATCAAACCATTCAGAGGGATTTCTTGTTATTTAATATTATTTAATCTTAAATCTGAATTTGCCCCTATAACGGTTTCTTCACATTCCATATAAACTTCTGTAGACATCATATAATTTATTGCTTGTTGTATTGCTGTGTCTTAAACTAAAAAAAAAAAGTATTGGTGAATTTTAATGAGCAAGAGGTAGATTTTTATTCTGAAAGGACCTCCTAGAGGAAATAGTGGCATTTTAAATGATGGAATAGATGAACTTGGTTTTTTATAGAAAAAGGGATGCTGACATATTGCTAATCTGATGTAGAATTTTGAAATTTATACTTCAGAGTCTTAAAATTTCCGCATGTTTGAAATTTTGGCAAAGAACTCAAAGAAGAAATTAAGAAGAAAAGTGCAAATGCAGAAGAGAAATTAATATATTAGAGTTCCTAAAAAGGAGGGACAACTTTTCATTAGTTTGTGAGATTGTGTGGGTAGATAATGGCAGTAGGACAATGACAATGAAAGCAATCATCTGTATTCTGATTAGAATTCTGTAGTTCTTTGGTAGAAAAGTGTAGCAGCCTTAAGGAGGAAGGCGATTAAGTTTACTCTAAGTTGTAAGTATATGTATTCAGTTAATGAGAACATTTTCTTTTTGAGTATCACACAAATCTTATATATTTAATTAATATGGCTTAATACTATCTTTTAAAGCTGTTCTAATGGAATAAGTAAAAAATGGCAGAGATGAATGGATAGAGATTGGTAGGTCAGAAATAACAGAGGCCTGAGTCAGAGCTGTCAAGAATATGTTGAGCCTCCTTCCTTTGGAGTTGAGTGTCTAGAGGGCAATACTTGGAAAAGCAAGGGATCTGCAACTCTACAGCAGCTGTTAAGTTTATATGAAATATATTGAAGTATGTTGGATGAGGAGTTGAGTAGGAGAAATGGGCTGATAGAGGCTATAGCTAAGAAATGAGTAAATTTTTTAAAATTTATGTACTTTTAGCATTTACCTTAAGGATTGAAACTTTTTTCAGTTTCATTTAATGTATGTAGAGTCCTGTATTTTAAAAGTCAATTGAATATCAAAGCTCTTTGATGCTCTTTAGAATGAAATATGATTCCATAGTATAAGAGAAAATGTTTTCTGTTTGTAAAGCAAATGCTCAGTAAATACTCTGAAGCAAGAATTGGCATACTTTTTTGTAAAGGGCTAGATAGTCAATATTTTAGGCTTTGTGGGCCACATGGGGTTTCAGTCTCCTATGATTCTTTGTGCTGTATGTTTTGTTTTGTGTTGTTTTGGCCACGCTGCATGGCATCCGGGATCTTAGTTCCCAGGGATCGAACCCGTGCCTCCTGCAGTGGAAGTGTGGAGCCCTAACCACTGGACTGACAGCGAATTCCTGTGCTGTATGTAATTACATACAGCACCCTGTGCTGTAATTCTCTTGTTGCGGAGCCCGGGCTCTAGGCACACGGGCTTCAGTAGTTGTGGCACGCAGGCTCAGTAGTTGTGGCTCACAGGCTCTAGAGTGCAGGCTCAGTAGTTGTGGCACACGGGCTTAGTTGCTCTGCGGCATGTGGGATCTTCCCGGACCAGGGCTCGAACCTGTGTCCCCTGCATTGGCAGGCGGATTCTTAACCACTGCACCACCGGGGAAGTCCTACATAAAATTTTTTAAACAGGGTGCTGTATGTAATTACAGCACAGGGTGTTAAATTTAAAGAAATTCCTGTGCTGTATGTTTTTAAGCAACTGTTTAAATATGTAAAAAGCATTCTTAGCTTGTGGACCATATAAAAACAGGCTACAGGCCAGTTTTGGCATGTGGGCTATAGTTTGTAGGCTCTTGCTCCAAAATACTGGTTTTCAAATGTTTGGTACTTAAATTTTATTATTATTATGCTTTATTAAAAACATTATTATGTTTTTAGAGGGAGTTACAATGTTCTCAAGATATCTTGAGGTCATATTTATTTTTGCATTTGGAGCAAAAATACTAGGTTGGGAGAATTTGGAGAGAAGTGGGGTTGAGGAAGCAAAGAAATGGAGGTTCAGTCAGGTCAAAGATGAGATCACATGTATATTGGAATGGTAGGTGTCAAGAGTTGTTGTTAAGGGTTGTCTGGTAGAGTGGTTAAGGACCAGTAGATATTAGATATCTGAGGTATTCAATTTCTTTCCTCATCAGTATCTTTTTCCTATCTCCTAGGTAGGAAACTTACCACTTTTCAGCCTCCTAGTGCTCTAGCTCTTTTCTCCATTTTAATAGAGATGAACACTGAGTATTGGGAGGGAGAGGGTGGGGGATCTAGATTTTACTCTGGTCCTTCTGCTGACTTGTGTGATATTTGACTTATTTGAACTTCAGTTTCCTCACCTGTAAAATGATAGGACTGATTAGATGCTTTATGAGCTGTCTTCCATTTTGAATTTTTATTCTCACAATTGTGAGATTCTCACAAACGAACTTGATTTATATTTGCTTTTTTCTTCTTTCTATTCTGCTGGCTCTGCTGTTTACCTCAGTCTGCGCCCTACTCACTTCAACCCTCTATCACTCTGATGTAACTGAACTATTTCCAGATTACTTTCATTTTGAATCTGAGGATGGAAATTCCACTGACTCTACCAACTATGTATCAGGAAGAAATAATTCAACAAAACAAAGTAATAACCCATTCTCCCAATGGCAAATGTTTTGAAAAACAAGATAGAGTTGATTATGAATATTTAGTATCAGAAACTTTTTATACTAAAAAGACCATATAGTATTAGGTAGTGTACTAATCTATACCACACTCACTGTATCTGTAAGACAGTGTTAGGATAGGTTCTGATGTGGGTTACCTTAGGTATTTTAAGGGTGTTAAATTTTAAAGAAATTCCACCTCTCGCTTTGTTGCTGTTATCCTGTCAATTCTTTGGAAGCATATTATTTAAAAGATAAATGAAATTTTTAATCTTCAAGCCGAGAGTAAGAGTTAAATTAATGTTAAATATTTTTCAAGAATGTGTAGTTGTCAGAGCAGACATTTAATTTTTACTGAATACTTGTATAAGCAAGGCACACAGAGCTGCTGTTAAGTCAGTATAGCTATTTACTGTGTCCATGATTTTGTGTCCATTTCTGGTAAGGTAAAAAAAGATTTACAGAACATTATTCAAGCTAAAATTCTTATAAACTTGTAAATTAAAATTCTTCTCTTAACTACTAAAAACAGTCAATACTGTCAGTATTCGGTTCAACATGGCTTAGAAGAAGATCAAGAGAGGGCAAAAGGCAACATAAAGAACTTACAAAGCAGTGTCTCTCCCACCCTCCCAAGAGCTAACTAGAACTTACTGGGCCAGATGTTGAAGTAGTTAGCATGTAACAAGTAGAGGAGATAGAAAGGAATGACTGTAAAATAATATAGGAATGGAAGTGATTCTTCTTAAGGGTTTAGGGACTACTAAAAGGCAATGGAAGGTCTAAACCCTGAGGAACTCATCATGTAGGGTAATTTTTTGTTTAAAAAACTTTATGTAGGACTTCCCCGGTGGTGCAGTGGTTAAGAATCCGCCTGCCAATGCAGGGGACACAGGTTCGAGCCCTGGTCCGGGAAGATCCCACATGCCGCAGAGCAACTAAGCCCGTGTGCCACAACTACTGAGCCTGCACTCTAGAGCCTGTGAGCCACAACTACTGAGCCTGCGTGCCACAACTACTGAAGCCCGTGTGCCTAGAGCCCGGGCTCTGCAACAAGAGAAGCCACCGCAATGAGAAGCCTGCGCACTGCAATGAAGAGTAGCCCCTGCTCGCCACAACTAGGTAAAGCCCTCATGCAGCAACAAAAACCCAACTCAGCCAAAAATAAATAATAAATTTAAAAAACTTTATGTATATAGATTTGTTTAAAAATTACCAATTTTAAATTTAGGAAATCCCACTAATGGTTATCAGTGTGTAATTATGTATAGAAAGTAGGATTTATACAGTTCCTAATTAAGTTTATATCATTTTATAGAAAATAAATAACTGAAAATTACCCATTCAGTTTGTGAATAACTAATTTGTTTTATGAAAGATGAATAGTGTAAAGCATATTTGTGATTAAAATAAATAAATGCTTATTTGAAACATTAACTTACTAATGTAAAAAAATGGAGACACATTTTAAAACACCCAACTTAGTTGAGTTAACCCACTGTAACTGTTTGACTGCGGATGTTTTCCCACACTGATGGGCAGCTGACTGAGGTAGTGCTATCCAGTACAGTCTACTTTCAATTATCTGTGGTAATGGGACAATGCATGGATAACCCTAAAGCAAAATACTTTATACATACCTTCCTGTCATCTGCTGTGGCCTGAGCATGTGCTTGGGTCCATGATGGAGGTGTGGGAGGGGGGCTCAGGCTTGCAGAGGAGCTGAAAGTCAAGGCCATGAGAGGTATTCTAGAGGAGCCTGGGTTTGGCACTGCGTGGTTGAAATATCATGGGGGGAGCCTGCAGCATGTGACACCAGCTTGGCAATAGCTGTTAGAGGATGGAGAAACAAATTGTTAAGGAACTGTGGGAGAAAAGATATTTAACTCTTGCACAGTTGCAGCAATACTACTTGGTGTGTTTTTTGGTTAACAGGTAGCAAACAATAATAGTATTAATAGCAGTGTACTTGCATTAGTTTTGGTCTTCTTTGCTAGTTAAACACATTTTCCACTTGCCATAGGTGAGTGCTATTATTGAGGCCTCTTCTGAATGAGAGTAAGTTTATTGGCATATAACTAGTAACTTTAGAAATCCAGGATAAGTGGAAAATACTTTTCTTATTATTAAAATTCTGACTAGCTATCAGTGTTGAATTCGTACTTCCAAAATTTAACTTAATTCATTTCAGCATTGTAATATCAAAGTATATTGTGAAGGCAAAGGCAATGGTGATTACTGAAAGCTATGAGTTTGATTTAGGGAAAACATACAAGCCATATTTAAAAATATGTTTTAGGAGCCTTACCAAAGTTCTTTTAAAACTGACAATTGGCTGTGAGTTGATGAATGTTGAAGCTGGATGTTAAGTATATGGAGGGTATTCATTACATTACTCTGTCTAATTTGAAAATGATTGTATTTTCTACCAGAGAAATCTTTGAAAAATGTGAATTAGGTAATTGCTGAAAACTTCAGAATCTTCTGGACCAAACTTTCTCCTCCTTATTTATGTAATAGATTTATTGTTCTCCATTAAAAGTTGTTATTCAGACTTAAGATAAAATCATAACCATGTTCTGAAGTTATATTTGATTCTGTCTACGGGAACTCCTACAGTTCAATTCAGTGTGGTATTAGGATGGCAATTCACAAATTATACCTTTGGGTTTTCTTAACCATATATTACTTTTATTATTTTTAGATGATTTTTAAAAGTTAATGACATCAATTATTGATATTTGGCAGTCACTAGAGGCATTAATCATAAATCAACTCTTGTACAAAGTTTGGAAACAGTTGACATTTGAGAGTGAATAATGTATGAGACAAATGAATTAGTCCTTCTTCTACATCACTGGTTCTCTGTCAGAGCAGTTTTACCCCCAAGGGAACAATTGGCAACGTCAGATATTTTTGGTTGTTACAGCTTGGCGTGGGGAGTGCTATAGATACCAACTGGGAGGCTTCACTACAACCTACAATGCTCAGGACAGCCCTTCCACAACAAAGAATTATCTGGCCCAAAATGCTGGTAGTGTTGCTGTTGAGAAGCCCTGCTCTAGTATTCTTTTAGAGTAGACAACTAGAAACGTATAACCAAACTAGATTATTTTGGCTTCATATAGACATATGCTGTTAAGAATTACGTTTTAAAATATGCCTTCAGTTTTAATGAGAATTAATGTAAGAAGCAAAAAAGAACATTTTTCTCATAATTCCTTCAACCAGTTCCTTTAAGAGTTTAGTGCTGGGCACATGGTCACTTTTCCAGTGAAGGGGTATATGTTTTCTTGTAACTCATTATTTATACTTTGCCTTCTCTATGAAGCTAAGAGCCTAATTTTATGCCCTATTGTAGCAACTATCCCTTATTTCGGCTTATATATAAAAGTTCTGTGATCGTTTCTTTTGCTGTGTTGGTCTTTCTTTTATGCTTACTGTAATGGCTTATACAGGTTTGGGCTGTGTGTTTATGTGTACATAAAGAAAATATATAAGTAATATGTAAGTGCCCCCAATCCCCAGGTATGATCTAATTGTTCTAATGCTTTTAAAAAAGTCTCAGTTTTTTCAAATAATTTAAAAATATGTGCTTGTTATAAAATATAACTGTATCTTAGTGCAAATAATAATGAAAAGTTACCCCTCTTTTCATTCTCCAGAGATTTATTAATATTTCTAGCAGGAAAATTTGAAGTTCCAGTTTGCCCTAAGTTTAGAATTCTGTTATTGTTGATTAGGTTTACATTCTTTTGTTTTCATTTCTGAATAATTATATTTCTAACTAAGCAGAATGAAAACAATGTTGAAAGAGGATTACATTCTCTAATAAATTTTCTTTTATTGGTATAACAAAGACCAGTTATATATAAAAAATAAGTGTCATATTTTGGGGTTTTTTGGTTATTTTGAAGTATAATTGGTAAGTATGAAATCTTCCTAGCTCATTTTTGTTTGTTTGTTTGTTTTGTTTTGCGGTACGCGGGCCTCTCACTGTTGTGGCCTCTCCCGTCGCGGAGCACAGGCTACAGACGCGCAGGCTCAGCGGCCACGGCTCACGGGCCCAGCCGCTCCTCAGCATGTGGGATCTTCCTGGACCGGGGCACGAACCCATGTCCCCTGAATCGGCAGGCAGACTCTCAACCACTGCGCCACCAGGGAAGCCCCTAGCTCATATTTTTAGTAATTCAGAAAGACTCATTAAAAATTATTCAAAAGTAAAATATGATTAATTTCCATTTCTCTGAAGTTAAAAATAAGTAAATTCCAATATTGTCACTAATGTGCAACCTTTTTTTTTCTGTTATAGCTCCCTCAAACAGTTGAAAAGGAAAGCAGATTTTGTAATTTTTCTAATATGCACTGAAAAAGTTCAAAACCTATTTTTGTCTTAAAAAGAAATAATTAAAATGATAAGGTCACTACCTTGGCCGGTATTCGATTTGTTGCTTCATTTAGATATTTATTAGTTATGAACTTACAGATTCTGTTTCTTTTAAGATCTGTTGGTTGAAATGGGAGGCTTCAAATTTGTTTCAGGTTTCTTTCACACTTTAGGTAGTTTAGAAGGATAAATAATCAGTGTTCAGATTTCTTAAAGTTGTATTTAATAATGTCATGATGGTTATCTTTCATTTCCATTTCTGTGTTACTACCTGGTTATTCTTTAGACAGGGTAAATTAAAGTAGGTTTGGGGAGGAAATAGCAAAAGTATCTGTTAATTGCTGCTTGAGCCAGGAATGGTGGCAAGAGATGTGAACAAAATTTTAGTGAAGTATTTTTCAAACTTTTTAAACTGCAACTCACAGTTAAAAATATATTTTATATTTCATCCAGTACACAATTTAATATATGTATTTATATACATAACATTTTAAGAAAAAATACCTTACTATGTGTATGTTGTCTGATATTTCTGTTCTTTTTCATTTAAAATAATTGCTGCTCACATCTCACTAAATTGCACCTTGCAGTTTGAAAAATGCTGCTTTAGTGTATTAATTACCCGTGCTTAAATTCGCCCTCTCTCAGCAAATAGAAAACTGAGTAAAAACACATTGTTGTTATGTACTAAATTATATCCTATTTTGAACATTTAATAAATAAAATAATGAAATATTTTACAAGCATTTTGTTATGATAAAATATAAGCAGCATTGCCTCAGTAAACAAGTTTCTCTGTAAAAAATGATTCTTATTTTAACATTGTATTTATAGTTTAGGCCTCTCTTTTTTTAATAAAAATTATTTAAACACTAATAGAGTTTATACTAATAGGTTATTTTTAAATGGAACCAGATTAATCACTGGGACTTTCTTTTTTTTTTGAAGATTTTTCTTTTTTTTTGGCTGCACTGCACGGCTTGTGGGATCTTAGTTCCCCAACCAGGGATTGAACCCAGGCCCTCAGCAGTGAAAGCATGGAGTCCTAACCAGTGGACCACCAGGGAATTCCTTCACTGGGGCTTTCTTAATAAGGTTAAGTCTTAATGGAGAGGGGAAAAATTAGCATGTTTAGTCCAGAGGTTGGCAAACTTTTTCTGTAAAGGGCCAGCTAATAAATATTTTATGCTTTGCAGGCCATAAGGTCTCTGTTAGTACTACTCATCTCTGCCATTATATTGTGAAAATATGTAAGCAAGTAGAATAACTGTGTTCCAATAAAACTTTGTTTATGGAAACTGAAATTTGAATTCCATATAATTTTCACATGTCAAGACCTATTTTTCTTTTGACTTTTTTCAACCATTAAAAAAATGTAAACACCTCTCTTAGCTTTTGGGCTGTAAAAAATAGGTGGTGGGCCAAATTTGGTCTGCCAGCCATGGTTTCCCATCCCTTGCTTTAGCCTAGAAAGGGAGAAAGTCAGTATTGGTCCCAAAAGGAGAAGTTAGCAATTGTGGTTAAGAATATGAATAATGATATTAAACCTCTAAGTATTTATATTTTTATTTTTCTGGATATAAGAGCTATACATTTTTGTGTTGTGTTTATATTATATTTTGTAGACCGTTGATATTCATAAAGAGAAAGTTGCAAGAAGAGAAATTGGTATTTTGACTACCAATAAAAACACTTCAAGGACACATAAGATTATTGCTCCAGCCAACCTTGAACGACCAGTTCGTTATATTAGAAAACCTATTGACTATACAATTCTAGATGATATTGGACATGGAGTAAAGGTAAGTATAATTTTTGTCCAGCTTAAAAACAACAGCCCATAATGAAACTAACTCTTTAGAAAATTAAGCGTTTATCTTTTCTTTCCAGAGGATCAAGTCTTGGCCTACTTGTAGTTCTGAAGATTTCTTACCACTATAACTATGTTATCCTTCTTTCTTCTTAGTATTATGTTGTCAAGTTTTAAACAGTCATCTTTGACTGAATTGTTTTGCTTAATCAGTTATGAAAATACCTCATATAGATCTGGAAATAAATGTGGTATTATATTTCTAATCTTTTAATGATTTAGTATGACTAATTAAAAATTATTCAGTATGTTATTAAAGTATTTGCTTTATCTCAAAAATATCAACAAACTTTTGGCATTAGTTTTCAGAAAGAACATATATAAACAAACATGTACTTTGAATTTTTCTAAAACAAATTTATCTCAACATTTTGGGTGAGAATAATGTAGCTAAAACTAATATGTGA
This sequence comes from Orcinus orca, assembly GCF_937001465.1. Taxonomy (NCBI): domain Eukaryota; kingdom Metazoa; phylum Chordata; class Mammalia; order Artiodactyla; family Delphinidae; genus Orcinus; species Orcinus orca. The sequence continues at coordinate 88,332,778 of NC_064565.1, forward strand.
ACTAGTATTTCCACTGCTTTTGAGTAGATAGTCATTATATATTTTGGCTATCTTTTAAAATGTATTTAAGTGCCTGCTATGTATGTAAAGTACCATAATCACAACTGAGGAGCATATAACTTTCATTTAAATTGGTGTTCGTTCTTAAGAAACTATTCAGAGCTTCAGCTAAGGATTAGGTTATTTAAAGTTTGCATCTCAGCAGTGATTTGAAAGACAGTGACTTTTCAAATGTGATGCTGAATAAATACGTATATGCCTATAAGTGAAACTGTACAGTTCATGCAATTGATTTGTGTCTAATATAAGCAAATTTAAATTTAAAAAATATACCTCACACAAGTATGGCTAGAAATCAGTTAAATCTAACTTTAATGTAGATCTAGGTAAAAGAATATGTATGGTGTAAATTTTTTAAAAAAATCTTTTTCTTTCTTACAATTTTGATATAAGCACTATTATCTGAAATTTGATATTTAATTTTATAATGAACACCTAATGCATTTAGTTTACAGTACTAATTAGAGCATGTTAAAATAGGATGTACAATTGGATGGATAATTAATAACTGAAATTTATTCTAACTTGGGAAAATCTTTTGAGATTTATTTGAGGCTAACAACTGCTAATAGAAAATTTTAGGATCCTGAACGAATTTAATGATAAAAAGGCACTTAGAATATAAAACATCATATTTGTACTTCCCCACTTATATACTAAAAAGGTGATCCCCCAATTCTTATTTAATCCTCAAGTAAATGTTCTTTAGGGAATCTGTAGTCCCTTTCATTTTTTGTACATTTTAGTGTTTAGGGGTCACTAGTTTGAAGAAATCTTTAATAAAGTTGTTTTTAAATAAAAGTGTCATATAATTTCATCACAAAACTCCTGTTCATGACACATTCTGCTTTAACCACTCTTTCTATGATCTACTGAAACATTATTTTTTAATGCTGAATGCTTAACTTGTTTTTTCTTTGTTTTTTTCCTTTCTCTTCACATCCTGAAGTTCCAACTAACCTTTCAATGCTTTTTTCCCTTACCTCTTTTATTTGCTCCATTTATGCATTAAGTGGTTGCTTAGATTTAAGGTAAGAGATTCCAGGGCTGGATTTCCATTCTCTGTTCTTATGTAGAATATTACATATGGGGAGTGAAGAGATATTTGGCACTTGGCCTTATTTTAAAACCAACAAATAGTTAGTTACTCTTTTTTATTTTATTTTTTTTTTATGAAACTTTGTGTGTCTTCATGTTCCATGAGGGCAGATGTTTTTGACTGTTTTGTTCATTGCCCTATCCTGTGTGCCTAGAACAGTGCTTGACACACATTAGACACTTAGTAAATATTTGTTGACTAAATGGTTATTTTGCAATGTCAATATATTTTGTGAAACTGAAATGTAAGTTACCCTATCATAAAATGTCATTATGAAGTAAAATTAGCTGGACTTTTGTAAATGTAGAAATTTTGTTTTGGATTGGAGGGCTGCTAATGTGCTTCATTTAACTCTCCCCCTGTGTAATAGCCTTTTTATTCTATAAATGGTGTGCTTTATTATATACCTTGTGGCCACTATGTCATTATCTCTTGACTCTTAATCACTCTTAAAAAAATTGAAAATTGGAAAATATTCAGTGTTTTGGGTGTTTTTTAAGTTGCAGTATCATGTATTTTGCAAAAAACAAAATTAGTCTTTTCAAATTGCTATATAAATATTTCAGTATAAACTCACTTTAAGAGGTTTTCAAGCCGAGTATTATATGCAAAGCATCAAAAGCTCATGATAGTGTTTAACAAAATACAAGTTAAGAATTAAAGATATTTCCTTTTCTTACTTGTTTCAGTAACATTTTAGTATTTTGGAGGGAAAAATGGGAAAAGACATTCAAGAATAATCAAGAAGCCTGTCAGATAGAATGGTACTAAAATTATTGTCACCAAATCGATCATGCATTTCATTTTTGTTCTTTTTTTCTTAGCTGAATTCTATAATTCCTTTTCAAATATGTATTCTTACCATATACCCTGTTGTTTGCCATGTCTTCAGTGTAGAAAGTGATAACAAGAAGACAAGATGACTGAGATCTGAATCATTAACTAGCTACTAACCACGGCCACAGAAAGTTAACAGATCATGGTAGAGAGATGTGACTGGAGGAGCCCAGGCAGATGTACTTCATGTGTACATAAAAGTATATTGGAGTGTTGACTCCAAGCCCTCAGTCTCGGTGAGTGAGGAGATTCCTTTGCATAAAATAGGTAGAATTAGACCAGAAGCTGTCCTTGTGGCTACCTTGGCTTTTTTCCCTTAAAGTCTGTATTCAGATTTTGGCTATTGATACATTAACCTCCAAAGTGATAGAAGTGCACAGAAAGATTAACTAAAGGAAAGACAAAAAAAAAAATGGACCAGTTCTTTCCCCTTAAAGTTTAGACCAGCTTGCCTAAGGAACTATCCCTAGCTCATTTCTTCCAAACCCTACCAGGATTCCTTCTTGATCTTTCTGGGTTCAGGATCTGTTCTGTGTGAGAGGCCAGAGTGAGTGGGAAATGAGAGCTTCCAAGAAAGAAAGATCTGATAAGGGAACATCACACTTGGATAAGATTCCTTAACATCTTTGCTCTTTGCACCAAAAAAGCTCCACTCCTTAGTACTGTGGCTCTATGTAGTTGTTTCTACTATATTGGGATGGGGTTGACAGGGTGAGAAGTATGTACCGTGAGGTCATCCTAGAAGCTAGAATGTGCCAGTCCTCTGTCTCTTTCTTCTTATCTTTCTTTCTGAGTATGTCTGTCATCTCTATAAACTTGTGGCACATAGTTAATAATTTTGGGTGAACCAAAACAAAATAGAGTGGAAAAAATATTCAGCATATAGCAAATCATTACTCTTTTTAATGTTGATGGGAAAAAATGAATTGCTTTAGAAGGTTGATTAATGGAATAATTGAGTATATTAAGATAGAAAATAGAATTTAAAAATGTTAAAGTTGGAAGGGACCGCAGATAGTAAACTAGTCCACTGGTTTTCCAGCTGAGATTTTTGGAGACCTGTGGATTATGTCAGGTGCCCTGGAAGTCTCCTGATATTTGATTTCCTCCTCAGCTCATTATGAGCTCTGTCTTTGCTCCCATTGTTGTCAGACTTGATGCCTTTCAGATATACTCTAAACAAATATCATACTTTGGGACAAGACACATGGGATTTGACTCAGAAGAGACCTCCATGCTTAAAAGTTGAACTTTTAACCTTTTATACAGCATGTCCTGGTTGTGTTTAATGGTTCTTTTCATCTAAAATTTGGGTTAACTTTTTTCAGTCGAATGAGAAGTTGTAGAGTTTAATTCATAAGACCTTTGAAAACAACGTGGTGATATTTTTAAAGAAAAAGGTATAAAAAGCCGATGGATAGCATGCCATATTGGAGGGGTTTTAATATGTACCTGAGGCCATATAAAAGTGGAATGTACCTTGAACTGGGGTACCCTTTCCCCACTCTTTTAATAAAAGAGTTTTAAGACCTTGTTACTGATGTGTTTGAAACAGATATTTCTGTTGAAAGTTGTCACTAATGAAGCTAAGCTTAAGTACTTTTAAAATAAGTGTATTTACTTTAATGCAAAAAAAATAAAGACTTCTGATCTGTTTTTGTAGTATTTATTTCAGATGAACATTGTACAAGCAGATTCTTAATAATTAATGAGGAGGGGTTAGGAGTTTCTTTTACAGTTAACACATTAAGAATACAACACTTCTGAAAATTTTGCTTGGGATCTTGAAGATCCATAACTTTATGTAAAAAATGGGCTAACCTTTTCACTTTGCATGTGACCTTGTGTGTCATTCCCTGCAGTACAGAAGGATGATAAATTGCCTCTCACATTTCTAGCTCTCGGGTACAGCTGAGGGTTCATTGTTAAGCATTTATTCGATACAACACTTGGGAGAAAAACTCCACAATAACAGCAACTTTTGGAAGACTCATCTGGGTTTGCCTATCAGTTCCAGACTTGAGCCACCAATTCTATCTTGTCAAAAGCCAGTTGTTAGAAACTGTTTTCAGAATCAAGCAGAAGTTTGTCCATCTTTATTCCTCTTTTCTTCTTCTTACTTTATTTGTTCTTCCCCCCTTAATCCTAATCTCTTATTCCCTTATCTCTGTATTAGATTATTTTAGGACTCTTGGCACCTTAGGCTTTTTGTCTTTCTAACTCTCTTACTAAAAATTTTACATCTCTCCTGAAGTCATACTCGAATTCCTGATTTCAGCTTTGATCTCCTTCAGAGGATCTCCTGGTTCTTTTCCTGCTGGCTCTGAGAATTGAAGTAGGAACATATATCCTCTGAGGAGAGGGATAAAGATCTCTAGGAAGCCAGAAAATTATGCACTGGATGGAACTAATGGGGAACGATACTGGGCATTGAACGAAAGCCTAGAGATGCTTGACCACAGCTGCTGCCCATTCTCACTACGCCACATCCAGACACAACCTATACATACTACTCCTCTTCTCTTAGTATATTTAAATCTTGCTCTTTTTAAGACTTGTTAACACTCCAGCTCAGATTTTTCTCTATGAAACCTTCTGTAGCCATTTTGTCTTGCATTGATATTTCTTTTTTGGAGATTTCGATATAATTTGTAGATACTACTTTTTGTTTTAAACATGTGGGTCTTAGTTCTAAAATAAGTTCCTTAAAAGCAGAGAAATCATTTTACAGACCTTTGTCTTCTTTTATTTTTCATATTCTTTTACCCTTGTGTCTAGTAGTCTGGTGGTAGGTAGTTCAAATGAGGGATATACCACAGATATCATTTTAGAATGTGTCTGTCACTGTTAAGTTGCAACAGGTCATCTTTTCGTGGGAGATTTCTTCATAGCAGAGGTGATGTGCTCTGAACTAGAGATACCTGGCTGGCCAGCTTTATAAAAAATACTGGAGTTCACAGGGTACTGGAAATCACTAAGATTTGTAATGAGTGTTATATATGAAATACATGATACTATATATATATCAGGGTTCAAGGAGGGTATTGCATTTACCAAAAAAGGATAGAGCAGGAAAGATAGGAGCACTTTAGAAGCAGTAGTAAGGTATAATAATTGGCCTGATGGTTGGTTCTAGTTGTAGTGATCTCCAGAGTCTGGGAGAGCAGACCACTCTGGTCATAAAGGAATTGCTCTTACTCTCGGTATTATCTGCATTTCTTCATCCAGGCCAGTGGGAAACTATTTGAGTTGTGATCATGCATTAACTTTCATCACCTAAATGAAGTATTTCTTCTGTTCTGAGAGTTTCATTCTGGCAGGGAAAAAAAAGGGACCTTTCCTGCTCTTTCTCCATGTGGCTAACACCTGCTTCACTCAGCTCTCAATGATGACTTTTCCTTTGTGGCATCAGAAAATACCGACATTAATTGAAATATTGTTGGAATCAGCCATCAAAGTTTCATTCCAGTTCCCAAGTAAAACTTTGAAAAGTATCACGAGCACTCCTGTTCATGATTCGGGACCGCCAACTACACGTTCATGTGCCAGATGATAGTTTTGCCTGTGTGTATTACATTTTCTAAAGCTTCAAGTGGAATTGCTGTTATGGAGTGGGTGCAGTGTTGCTTTATCCTGAGTTTGTGGTATGTCCTCTCTCTCTAGTTAAGTTCCCCTTCACCACACTCACAATTCAGTCATGTGTTTTGCTCCTTTTCAGGAAGTGTTGTGTCCCCCTGTAACTTCCCTCAAAGTAGTTTTTAGAACCATGATGAGTATCCAGTAAGTAATTTTTTACCAAATTATTTTAGGTGTGAAATACAGTTTATTAACTTTTATCATAGGTGAGCTCTATATTATAATAAGTTTTGTTTGGCAATTATTCCTGTTCTTTTCCCTTTTCCTCAAATTAGATGGCAGTATGTATATTCTGCATAGCATATTCATTGTTTTACTTAGCGTAGAAACATTTTTCACAAGGAAAGCTACCTTGAAGAAATATTGAATACTCTTCTAGCTTAATACAGAGGTAGCACAGCATCAGTGAAGTATAAAATAATAGATTAGTTGGACATTCCACAGGGACTCTCTGGTTTCTTAAGTGAATTAAGTTACTCATGCAAACCCCATTAACCAAACAAATAGAACCATTTGACGATTCTACAGATCATAAAATGTATCAAGTTTTATGTATAGAAATGTCCACCAGATTTTAATTTATAGATTGTTTATTTTATGTTTTGGGTAGATTAAAAGACTTATAGAGAAGATACTGCAATTTAATCAAAACACCTTATATACCCAAACCTTAAACAAATCAAAGTTGGAAAGCTGTTTTCAAGTATTTTAGCTATTCCATGTATAGAATAAAATTCTCTTTTACTCTTTTTCTGTCCCTGCTCCTTTTCCTTCCTGTTTCTAGCAAATTGATGTAGTTTAGTGTTTGGCTCACCTACTTCTCCTTCATCACTTAAAGTGACTTTGGGTTTTATGTTGTTTAAGGTTGAGCTTAAAGGACTTTGGTTACTACTTTTAAAAATCTTCTGGTATCATAAATTAAGATATACAGTTTTAAAAGCTATTCGTTATTTGTCATATTACTCCTAAAATTTTCCCCAAATGTGGATTAATTTTTTAAAACTTCTGACATTTTCATTTTAAGATACAATTATACCCTCTGCTTATTAATGAGGGGGAGAGCAAGGATAAGTTAATCTTTATTCTTCCTTGATAACCAGTTTGTTTTGTATTTGTTGTTTAAAAGCAATAAAAAAAGGATTATAGATGAATGCTTAACTTTAAAAATATTGATATTTCAAAGGTATCATTTGTCATTAAAGATTGTTTTAACATCACACACAACTTGTTCACTGGGCTATTCATTTGAAGAGTTTGTTTCTTGATATATTATTTCTTGCCTATTCAGATAACAAGTAGTATTTTAGGATTTTTAAATATTCCCTTTAAGCCAGAGTTAATTTTGTCAGCCTCAATACTCTATATAATTATGATTTGTTTTCTTAAAATTTATATTTTAAAATTACAAGTGTATTCTGATTTCAGAAGTCTTGCAGTTTCATTTCATAAGTATAATTTGAATACTCTGGATGTATTCTTATTAGAAAAGTTAAGATCCTGTTTTGAAATCCAGAATATTAGGGGCTTAAAATAGGGTCAGGTATGAACATATGTGGTAAACATTATTAACTCTAACCAATTGGTAATCTCAAACAACTTGAGATTGCGTTTGATCTATATTTGTGCATGACTTCTCTTAACTCTTTAAGGTACCCAGATTTCTAGGGCTTTCTGTGTAAGTGCTGACTTGCTCCTTTGGTGGCATCCATGGTTCCCAAATCACCCAACTGTCCCACACTTGCACTTTCAGTTGGGGATAGAATAGTGAGGAATCACGGCTTAGCTCTGATTTAGGACTATGTTACATCTTTCCTATGCTTAAATTAATCTTCATTTTGGGCCTGAGTGGGTTTAATTCCCATTGGAACTAGGACATTGCCAGTGGCCATTGTACCGCTCACAGTTGAATGGGATACCTCAGCCCTACCTTTCTGGTTCAGATGTTTAGGAACATGCCTTAACTTCTGGCAGTTTTCAGGTAGGTGATTCCTTCATAAGAGAACATTAAAGAAATCTGAATTGTAAGGCTGATCCACAATTTTAAAAAATGGAATTTTCTCTGTATAACTTTATTTTATATTCTCTACTTACAATGGATCAAAACTAAAGTTGCATTTTTTTGGGGGGAAACATGTCTTTTGTTTTTTATGATAAACTTGCTATCTAAAAAACAAGGAATTGCATAAAGGCATTATTGTCTGATTGAGTTACTCTTTATAAAAACTAAAGTTTTTATAGTTATCCTATTTGATTTCAATTGAATGTAGTATCTTATAGTCTAACCAGTGATCTGTTGGTGTGATGGCCTAATGGCAAATAAAGTCTTTGCATACAACTTTATAATCATTTGAAAATCTCACGTTAGGAAGAGTCCTTTGAGTACAACTGTAGAATGATAGTAGAGTAGAAATTGCATATGAAATGCATGGCCTCTAATTTTTTTTCCTATTTAAACCTTCCCCTCCTTTGTTAAATAGCATAATGTTATTTCCTGAAAGTGCCACTTTGTTTCACTGCATACAGGTTAAATTGATTTTTCCTCAAAATTTTTTTAGGTGAGTACCCAGAACATGAAGATGGGTGGGCTCCCGCGTACAACACCTCCAACTCAGAAACCCCCCAGTCCCCCTATGTCAGGGAAAGGGACACTTGGGTGAGTATGTAACTAAGTAATAATTGAAAACCATTTCATGTAGTGCTGTGTGGAAACTAAACAATATATATGTTTAAACTATTTTTAAATATTTGAAAAGAGAACATTTTCTTCCTAGGGTTATCTTTTTTGTGTGTAACTTTTCCAAAAGGAAAACATCTTTTATACTTTATACCTGGGAAACATCTTTATACTTTTTTTTTCATCTTTATACTTTAAAAATATTTTGTTTAGAAATTATTTTTCTAATGCATTTTAAATTTTAGGTAAATCCTAACCTGAGTTCATGGCTTATTATAAATTACACTCTAATTCCTATTTTCAGAAAATTTTTAGTCTTTTGTATTATAGTTGATTTTTCTTATTCAAACTTGTCTTCTGAAGAAAACACTGTGCCTAATACAGAAGTCTGTATATCTTGTGTTTTTATGAGAATACTGAGCTTTCATTCAGTCTACAGACTTGGGCTTCGGATTTGACTTTGGGAGAAATGGTCAATTGATGGAAAAGCTTGACTTTTTTCCTCTATAGCATCTTAGTATAAAAACTTGGTTTATCATGATCAAGTGGGCATAATATCACCCAGAAGTGAGATGACTAAAATCGTGGTCCAGCTCTGCTCCTGCTGTGTCGTGTTGCATAGTAAGCCTCTTAGCAGTTCAGTTTTTTCATCTGTAAAAGGGGGTAATTTGTCCTTTGTCAACTTTTCAGAGTCACTGTACCATGAATTGGATTTTTTTTAAATGTGTAAGACAAAATGCTTTGACTACCATTGGCTTTGTGATATATGCTTAAAAGTTTTTAATTGGCAATCTTGATTTTTGGCCCCCTCACCAAAAAAAAAAAAAAAAAAGCAAAAAACAAAAAACCAACCAAACAAAAGAAACAAACAAAAAACCCTAGCAACCTAATCAAGCAAAGAAAGATGATGTTGGAGGAGAAATTATAGTTAGGAGAGTGTGAAACAAAAGAATAAAAATGATTTCCAACCAGGAATAGGATGATTTTATTCGGGGTAGACAAAAAATTCTGCTTAGATTAGAGAGGAGGGGATCTAGTAGCTTAAATAAGATTTAAACTTCAGGGTAGAATGTAGATGATGTGTGGTAGGTTATAATTGTACAGGGTAAGAGTGGAGAATCAGGTCAAGAGGAAATATTTATTTTCCTGTGGAATGTCTGTATTTCTATCATGTATAGTATCTAATGGATTTTAATTAGGTTTTGAATCAAGATTGTTAGCAAGATAACCCTAGTAAAATAAAATTTTCTGTTACTCCCCAATTTTAAAGATTTACTCATACACTAGTATTTGTTTTCCTTGTGTATTAGCAAGGGCTCTGCAGTGTCTTTGGAGACCAGAGTGGCTGGGCACCACTAGCCGTTTGATGGTCACAGCCTGGCTTTTTCGCGGTCTTTGCCCAGCTACCGTGTTTTGTCCTCTGCCCCTAGTTTTTTACCTTTTTTTTTTTTTTTATCATTGTCTTCATTGTATGGTTCTCAGCAAAGGTTTTTTTTTTTCTTGCATGAAACAGAACATTTTTATTGTCTGGGAAAAATTGGAAATCAATCAGTTTCGTATTTTATGGTGTTTTATGTTTACATCATAACTTCAGAGATGCCCGAACTTTGTTGTCTTTTATTTTATTTATGTTTTAAAATAAATTTATTATTTATTTTTGGCTGTGTTGGGTCTTTGTTGCTGCATGCGGGCTTTCTCTAGTTGCAGCGAGCGGGGGCTACTCTTCATTGCAGTGTGCGGGCTTCTCATTGCGGTGGCTTCTCTTGGTGCGGTGCACAGGCTCTAGGCGCGTGGGCTTCAGTAGCTGTGGCACGCGGGCTCAGTAGTTGTGGTGCACGGGCTTAGTTGCTCTGCGGCATGTGGGATCTTCCCGGATCAGGGCTCGAACCTGTGTCCCCTGCATTGGCAGACAGATTCTTAACCACTGCACCACTAGGGAAGCCCCTTTTTTGTATTTTAAATCCAAGGTCCTAACGTTCCTTTTTCTTTCTTTGACCCAATATCTTGTCTAGTGCCTGTTATTTATTTTTAGTAATGTGTATATTTGTTTATGCAAGAAGATTTTGAGCGTAGTAGACAGGGTCATTGCAGAGTAATCTCATCCAGAATCAATGAGCCAAAACTCGAGTGGTCCAGGAGAACAGTATTTAAAGGAACCTTGGGAGCTTTTTGGGAAGTGAATTATTGAGAAATACATAAGTCAGGTGAGCAACATCATTTCAGGAAAAGAAAGCTCTTTAATTTTCACATCTTGAGATCCAGTTAAAGACCGGAATCTCATCTACACAATATCAGTTTCGTGTCAGTTGAGTATTTATCATTGTCATAAAGTTATTTGGAAACTTAAAGATGAGAACTAACTCAATAATTACTAGTGTTCCAGTGTGCATCCTATTTCCTATCATATTTCCTTTCTTGCTCTTCTCATTCTTTTCTTTTAAAAGGAAATTTTGAAAAAAAGAGGGAGATATGTTAATAAATCCAGTCTGTTTTGTACTTCAAATAAGGTAGAAAGACTTAGGTGATCTTTTTTTCCTTCTCTCCCTTTTAAATGTTGAACTGTGAAGAGGGTAAGAGGTAAGGGCAATCAAGGTGAAAGCTGAAGGAGGATGTGAAGTGAGAATGGAAGGAGATGAGATTAAATTATATATTTCTGTGTGTGGACATGGTTTTATTTCTGTACCTTATAGAAAGGGAAGTGACTTGTTAGGGTTGCTATTGATCATCAGTGCGGGGGTTGTGGAGCCATGTTCTAGACTGATTTACCCTGTCTGAGTTTTTGGTTAGGGAGAGAGAGGTGAGGAGGATAATTAGTGCATTTATGCAGTGCAGTTGGGGGAATTTGACATGGCACTAAAATAATTTGAACTCATCTGAGAAGAGAGTCTGGGAAACATTAGCTTATCTGGTAGTAGAATCTTCATGCTCTCAGAATGAATGAACAAAATCGCATTAGCAGAGGAAAATGAAGTTGGAGACTAAAATACAACAATATGCATCAAAACCCTAATGGAGAAGTGATACTTAAGGGAAGACTGAAATTGGTAGCTGGGTTTTATTAAAACACGTTCTACTACCTCCGAGTACAAACTGTATTTCACTACTGGCAGCTCTGAATTGATTGTGCCGAAACTTGCTAATCACACAATACATACGCTCTTCTTTTTGTAGGCGGCACTCCCCCTATCGCACACTGGAGCCAGTGCGCCCTCCAGTGGTACCAAATGATTACGTACCTAGCCCAGCCCGTACTATGGCTCCCTCGCAGCAGAGCCCTGTGAGGACAGCTTCTGTGAATCAAAGAAATCGAACTTACAGGTATTTTCTCTACCTCAGCGCAAAATGTGATGGTCATAGTACCATAATTTGTTCAGATAACTTCAGTTAAATCTCTCTCATTTTCCAAGCACTAAGTTCTTTTCCTCACTCTGCTCCCCCAAACCTCATCTGATTCTACCTCTCTCTTCTCATGTTGTGATGCAACTTTGAGCAGCCAGGAAGTTGAAAGAGAACAGTCATCTCAAAGTGCAGATTTCTCTGCAAGATTAATAGTTATTGTTGACCTGAAAAAAATAATTGACCAGATGTGGGAAATTTCAAGTTGTTTTTTGGTGGAACTTTACAGATGAAAAACTATATGCAATAAAACATTAAATATGGGATAGTATATCATGATATCATTACAAATAAAATTAATCAAATAATTTGTTTAGGAAAACTGTTTTTATTATAAAAGAGGTTTCTTCAGACAGCCATTAAACTGGAATAAGAGAAAGTAATATTATTTTTATGTGTCAAGCCCCATGATTTATCACTATGTTTATGGAGAATTTTTTTTCTTTCTCAGTTTCTTTAATACATGCTTATTAAAAGGTAGCCAAAACAAGTTTCTTGAACTCAGCTCTTTTCCTTACTTTATTAAGAAATTCATCTTTTAAGTCGAGGGCTTTTGAATTATCATTTTGTAGCTATATTCATTTCAGAAAATTCTGGAAAATGCTGGCGGTATCTTGCTGTATATCAATACTCATGTTTTGGTGGCTTCTGTTTCTTTAGCAGCAGCGGGAGTAGCGGAGGAAGCCACCCTAGTAGTCGGAGCAGCAGTCGGGAGAACAGTGGAAGTGGGAGTGTGGGAGTCCCCATTGCTGTTCCTACACCTTCTCCTCCCAGTGTCTTTCCAGGTAAAACATGAATTGTGCTTCATCTTCACCTTGCTTGCTGAGTTTGGATTCAATTTCTGATTTAATTACACTGGGCTTTCTTCATAATCAGGGTTTTTTTCCCTCGAAGACTCTGTAAATGCTGAAAAATCTTTATGCGTTTGTTATTTTTAACCAAATGATTTGTGAGTTTATGTTCACATACTTCTCTGTTATTTGGGTTTGTGTCTTTGGTGCTGTGGCGTAGTTGGTGCTTTGAGTTGAGGTTTCACCGGACTGAGTTACGTGTTTAATTCCAGCTGGTGTTATGACAGTGCATGCCTTTGGGCACAGTGGGGTCTCAGTGTGAGAACCATATTGGTAGCAAAGGATTGAGCAGATATAATTTTGACAGTTCAATCTCATGGACTCTGAGAACTTGATAGTCACTGAAATGCTACCCTCTTTTGTCTGAAACAGAAAAATGTACTTGTTTAATCTGAGGACACAAAGTTAAAATTTAGTTTTAAAAACATGACAGAAAAGACGTAAGGATAGAATATTACATATTTAACTTACTTATAATAACAAATAGATAATACCTTTTTAAAAATCATGAAAAAGAGTTATTTTTCTAAATTCTTTTTTACCTGATAAGATATTTATGTCTGAAATATTTTTATTTTCTGATTTGTATACTTCAAAATGGAATACTGTCATTTTGTAGTGTGTTGTGTTTCATTTTGTATACTATCAATATTTACAGAATGTTAAAAATAACAATATAAAGGGAGCACTTTTCTTCTAGAGTAGTGGCTATCAGGTAAAAAGGAATGCTTTTAATGAATTTAAAATCCTGTACATTACCCTTAGCATCTTGAATTATTTGCTGCAAACCTTAATAATCCTTTAACATAATAAGCTCATTCTTTTTTTTTTAACACTCTCTTCTATTCTTTGGTTATTGATAAGCACCGAGTAGCTAACATTAAGTTCTCTAATGCCGTTTCTAATCCTGCCTGATGGAACTGCCTCATTAATGCTGCCTCTTACTCCTCTTTCCCCTCAGCCCCTGCTGGCTCTGCTGGTACTCCTCCCCTTCCTGCTACTTCTGCATCTGCCCCTGCCCCTCTTCCTGCTACTGTCCCTCCCTCCACTGCCCCAGACACTGCCGCTGGGGGTGCCCAGACCCTTGCTGATGGCTTCACTTCTCCAACTCCCCCTGTTGTTTCTTCCACTCCCCCTACAGGTGAGTATTGGTTTATTCTTTGGCAGGCAGATCCAATTGTCTGGCTCTTCTCTTACTTGGAACTCTGGCTTTATGATTTTTGTTTGTTTGTGGTTTGTATTAAAAAAAAATCTGAAGAATAATGTGCTAACTAGAAAATGGCATGTGACCGAAGAATAGAATTTCCTGAGGGAATCAGGGTAAGGTTTCTCATTTTTCTAGTAGAATAGCACAAATACACATTTTTTATTGCTTGAATTTTATTTACTAGAGATTTGCAAATTTAGTATGGAGCTGTCTTCTCTACAGTTATTTTATTTTATTTTTTTTTGGCTGTGCCGTTGGGCATGTGGGATCTTAGTTCCCTGATCAAGGATTGAACCCATGCCTCCTGCATTGGGAGCACAGAGTCTTAACCACTGAACCTCCGGGAAGTCCCTTCTATACAGTTTTGAGAAGTTGTTATTAGAAGTATTCTTTGTTACAGGTTATGTCATTAATAAAAAGAAAAGTATGACAGTAGTTTTAAGGTATATTTTATAGGAAATATTTGATATAACAGTTTGAAAGTACAAGTCTATTATAACAGAATTTGTTGCTTATTATAGCAGCACTGGAAACACATAGTTAGGGGGCTTTTTAAGGATTTCAAGTTTGTTTGTAATTTAAGATTGACTGGTGTTTTACTGTTTTAAAATTGCTACCTAAAGTTTGTTTTCATGGCTAAGGAGAAAAAGGCTCAATTGCTACAAAGTATATTTTCAAAGTTAATAGTGATGCTGGTTTAGTAAACAAGTTCTTATCTACTATAAAAATGTATGTGTTTGGACACACATCACCTTAGCTGGTTAATAAAGTACTTCATAGAATATATGTGCAGTGCTGCTGCTGTATCTAGGTGTTTAAGTGTTTTAGAAGACATCTTAAAAATCCATGTTAATCCATTCATTTTGGATGGTGTTTTATGGCATAGCTTCTGTAACAGCACTTTTTAAGAAAAGCTTTCTGCAGTGGGTGTATGTAAACATGAGCTGTCCTTTGATCTACATACCACTCTGTTAGGCCACTCTAGCTAGTTAAATATAGAAATCTTGTTATGCTCCTGCATCAGTAGAGTAAGGAATACATCTTGAAATCAGTTGTAGGCCCAGAAAGGACAAATCACCCTCACCTAGAGTCAACATTTTAGTAATTAAATTATAATTTAATAACAGGTGCTGGTTCCTAGTCTGCACTGAATCAACATTTGTTGTATGAGTGAATAATTACAGTTTTTTAACAAAAAGCAAAGTAAATGCCTTATTAACAACTTATATCAATATAATCTCTTTTATGTAGTATCTTTGAATCACCCACCAAATACTTTTTTTTCTTTTCTTTTTATTAAGGTATAATTTATATACAGTAAAATTCACCCTTTCTAGTATGGACTCATGTGAGTTTTGACAAATGTATACAGTGATATAACCACAGCTACAGTCAAGGTATAGAACAGTCCTATCATCCCCAGATTTCCTCCAAGCCCCCTTTGTAGGCAGTCCTTCCATTTCACTCATTTCATTCTTAGCCCCTGGCAACCTCTTGATCTGTTTTTTTTTTTCTTCTAAAGTTTGCCTTTGTAAAAATACCATAAATGGAAGCATATGTAACGTAACCTTTTGGGTCTGGCTTTTTGGCACAGTGCATTTGAGATTTATGCATTATTACATGTTTTGTTCCTTTTTATTACTGAGTAGTGTTCTATTGAATGGATTTACCAGAGTTTGTTTATCCCTTTCCCAATTGAGGGACATTTGGATTTATTTCCAGTTTTGGGTGATTGTGAAAAAACTGCCAAATACCTTCACATACAGACTTTTGTGTGAGCATAGGCTTTCATTTCATTTGGGTAAACACCTAGGGAGTAGGATTGCTGGGTTGTCTGGTAAGTGAATGCTTAACTTTGTAAGAAATTGCATAATTGTTTTCCAAAGTGCTTGTACAATTTTGCATGCCCACCAGCAGTGTGTGAGACTTCCAGTTGCTCTGCGTACTTGTTAGCACATGGTGTTGTCATTATATACATATATACACACGCACACATATATATATGTATATTTAATTTAGCTATTCTCATAGGTGTATAATAGTTTCTCATGTGGTTTTGATTGACATTTCCCCAATGAATAATGATGTAGAACATCTTTTCATGTACTCATTTGCCATCTTCTTTGGTGAAATGTCTGTTCAAATGTTTTTGCTTCCCCTCACACACCTTTTTAATTGGGTTGTTTGTTTTCTTATTGAGTCCTTTTATATTCTGAATATGCCTTTTATTAATTGTGTGATTTGCAAATATTTTCTTCCATTTTGTGACTTACTTTTTCATTCTCTTAATGGTGTCTTTTAAAGAGCAGAAGTTCTTTATTTTGATGGTCTCGTTCATTGCTCTTTTTTTTTTCTTTTTTCTTTTGGGGATTGTGCTTTTAGTGTTGTGTTTACAAACTCTTTATCTTACACAAGGTCACAAAAGATTTTTGTCTTGTTTTCTTCTAGAAGTTTTTAGTTTCAGGTTTTTATAGTTAGGTCTATGGTAATTAAACTATAGTTTTGTTTTTCAGCTCAAAGCAAAATAAATGCTTCATTAATGGTTTGAATAGAGTCTTGATTATGTAGTGTCTTTGGATCACTGATGGCTTATAACATGGGAGGTTTTAGACTGGATCTAACTATATAAAATTCATAATGGTGTTAAATATCAGAGTTTTTAACTTGATTATTCTAGGTTTGTATTAGGGTGTTACAGACTAATGCCTAAAATGCCAGCAATGTGTGATTCAAATGACAAAATATACCTTCTAAAAAATAGCTTATTAGTTTACATGCTTTTACATTTTTATCATGGCTGTATAAATTGACAGTGGATTGTGCTTGAGCTTGACTACTCAAGATTTTTATACAACAGAATTGAGTTTTAGGTTTTGATACTGTCATATGTATGAAGAGTAAATCCTATAGCAGCTCTTGAGTGCTTCTGTAATATTCTTTATATGAGTATCCATATGAATCCAAGTTTGATAAATTTAACAGTTCCTGAAGATCAGTTTTAGTCACGTAAAACCATTTTACAATCATGGAAAAGAAGAAAAATTGTTGTGTTTTTCTCTTTTCGCCTCTTCCCTTCCCTTCTTCCCTTGTCCTTTCTCCTCTCCTTTCCCCTCCCCTCCTCCTTTTCTTCCGCTCACCTTTCTCTTCCCTCCTCTTCTCTCCCTCACTCTTCCCCTTCCCCCATTCCTCCCCCTTCTCTTTTCTTGCCTGCTCTCTCATGGGTGCTCTAGTACTTGGTCTGTCTGTACAATAGGCCCTTAGCTAATGATTTTAAGCAGAATTGGAGTCAAGATAAAATTTAGGAACTGGATTGAACTAGGCAATTGGATGGATTAGGAAAGAGTGTCTTCTGTTGGCCTTAGTTGTTGAAGTGCTCTCAGAGAGCAAAATGTATGAAATTGCTGATAAATATGAACACGTTCAGGATCATACTAAAAATTAGATATTTTTGACAATACTTTTTGTGTCTTAGCTTTTTTTCATAATTGTAAATTTGTTAAACTCTAATTTTAAGACAAAATAATCTAAGTTTAGAGAAGGATATTTTTGATTGAAAAATGTGATTTGGAATTATGTCACTTGACCTTTTGCTGAAATATTTTATTATTTCCTTTAAACAAATTGGCTTGCTACCTTAAATTTATTACTATTATTATTATTTTGGAATAAAACTGTGTGTCAAACATTTTTTCTTTTTCTTTTCTAAACGTTTTTCTCATCTTGTTGAGTTTAGTTTTCAGTGTTTAATTGCTGGTGTTTTTTTGGAGGAAGTGAGCAATAAATTTTATTTTATTTTATTATTTTCTTTTTCAAATTTGTTTTTATTTTTGACTGTGTTCGGTCTTCGTTGCTGTGCTTGGGATTTCTCTAGTTGCAGCAAGCGGGGGCTGCTCTACGTTGCAGTGCATGGGCTTCTCATTGTCGTGGCTTCTCTTGTTGCAGAGCCACGGGCTCTAGGCCTGCGGGCTTCAGTAGTTGTGGCATGTGGGCTCAGTAGTTGTGGCTCGCGGGCTCTAGAGCGCAGGCTCAGTAGTTGTGGCGCATGGGCTTAGTTGCTCCACGGCATGTATGTGGGATCTTCCTGGACCAGGGCTCGAACCCCTGTCCCCTGCATTGGCAGGAGGATTCTTAACCACTGCGCCACCAGGGAAGCCCCCCATAAATTTTAATTGTGATGATTTTGAAACCCTATCAAATTACTAATTTAATAAAATCATAATATTAATTAGTAATCTATTTAGATATAGCTTTTCCAAACCTAATCATAATTTTATTTACCTACTTTGCTGCTTTTGCACTTGGATATACTGTTAACTGAGAAATAACTGTCACCTTGCATTAATATTTGTCAGATGGCAATTAAATTAGCTAAATATTGTTATTTTTAATAATCTTATTAAGATTCAGGCATTGTACCTAAAGTATTTCATTGTCTGAGATAATTTTCTTTTAGTGACAAATTTATGTTCTGTCCCTTTTCCAGGTCATCCTGTTCAGTTCTACAGCATGAATAGACCTGCCACTCGCCATACTCCCCCAACAATAGGGGGCTCTTTGCCCTATAGGCGCCCTCCTTCCATAACTTCACAAACAAGCCTTCAGAATCAGATGAACGGAGGACCTTTTTATAGCCAGAACCCAGGTTAGATTTTCTTTTGCAGTCTGTGGAATATATCTAATTAAAAATCTTCAATTACACAGAAAAAAACCTTTAATTGCGAATGACTAGTACATGGTAGGTGGTTAGTACTATTTGTTGAATGAGTGGAAGAATGAATACAAGGTTGCTAATACTGTATTTTCCAGTTCTCTTTTTAAAAATCAACATGGTTTCCATATAAAGTTGCAGAACTTAATTTTTTTTTAACAGTTTTAAATTTATTTATTTATTTATTTAATTTTGGCTGTGTTGGGTCTTCGTTTCTGTGTGAGGGCTTTCTCTAGTTGCGGCAAGTGGGGGCCACTCTTCATCACGGTGCGCGGTCCTCTCACTGTCGCGGCCTCTCTTGTTGCAGAGCACAGGCTCCAGACGCGCAGGCTCAGTAGTTGTGGCTCACGGGCCTAGTTGCTCCGTGGCACATGGGATCCTCCCAGACCAGGGCTCGAACCCGTGTCCCCTGCATTGGCAGGTAGACTCTCAACCACTGCACCACCAGGGAAGCCCCAAACTTAATTTTTTTGAACGGAATCTTTTTTAATGTGTTAGTGATTATTTGTTTTTTAAAATAATATTTGCTGAACAGTATTTCCTTCTTATTTAATCAGATACCCTTGCTCTATGAATAGCAAATAATGAAAGTTGAGCATACATGAACAGAGTTTATAAGTGGCAAAGGAAAAGGGAAATGACATTTTTGAAGCTGCTTTATGGTGGGCAGTTAGTTATACTATCTTTTTCAATTCTCCTACCAAACCTATAATGGAAAAACTGGGACTTGGACAGATTGATCCAGATATAACAGTCACCTTTCAGCTGCATCATGCATACAGAAGAACTAATCTGGCACATATTTAATACTAAACATAATCACTTGTTTTGCTTCTTCCCCAGAGAGGGTAAGGGCAGATATTATACTCTGTGACTACTGTGGACATGTTACGTGAACTTACTGTGTTTTTCTGGATTTTTGCCAAGAGGCCAGTAAGCCCATGTGTGATCACCTGTAATATTAGGGGACAGCCCATTCCATCTTGGATGAGCCCTGAATTGTATGGAGCTGAAATCTGTCTACCTTTTGGTGAAACCTTGTTATATCCTTTGAAATCTTGCAGAAGAAATTTGATCCTCCTCTTACATAAACAGAGCTTAAAGAATGCTTTTATATTTTTTATATCATTTGATTCTTATAATCATGTGATCGTTTTCATCTGTATTTTACAGGTGAGGAAACAGGCTGAGGTGATAATCAAGTTAGGATTTGAATTTAGGTCATCTGACTCAAAGTTCCATGTTATTTCCATTGTACTATCCTATCCTACCTACCTTCATATTAAAAAAAGTCTTTCTCTTACCCTCCCAAGGGTAGGAGGGTGGGATGGAGGATGCCAACATTGTAATGTAAAGTGCATGAGAACCTGAGACCTTGTCAGTTTTTTAATCTGTTATATCCTGGGAATAGTGCTCAGTAACTACTTGTTGAATGTGAAATGAATCTCTTGTTAACTTTATTCAGATCCCATCATTGTTTTGGGTTCCTCTTGTAAATTAAATACCATAAATGACTATATAGTCTAACCAGTGCACACTGTAGTGTGATTACCATCTGCCTATATGGAAATAGACTTCTTTTTTAAAAAATTTACATTAGATTATTTAATTTGAGAAATATACATGTGCATTGTTTTACCCAGCGATCACATTATGAGTCTTAAAAAGGAGTAGTTTTTCTTTTCCTAGTAGTTAACTATGACCAAATTAAAATCTATAACCTTAAAATTTGGGGGGTTATTCTTCTCTTATTTGTTTTTAAATTTTGTTTTACTGAAGTATAGTTGATTTACAATGTTGTGTTGGTTTCAGATGTACACTAAAGTGATTCAGTTATACATATATCTATCTCACTGCTGTCTTTGACCACACTTAATGATTTTGGGTGTGCCATTCTTTTTAACTCATTTTGAGCTCCATTTTGACAAATATGCCTGTCTTTTCTCACATTCTACTTTTAAATCATGTGTTCCAAACCCATATTTGTACAGGTGCTATTTTGTACTTAAATGAATATTTTATTTTTAAATTTTAATTTGTTAGATATGGCCTGTTCATAGCTCTGCTGAAGATAAGCTCTCTCCCTGACCCTCTTGGAAGTCTTGACAATTATTTCTCATGACCCTTATGCCCTTCCTTACCCTTAAATAGAGTTTTGAAAGAATGGTGTCAGTCCAAAATGGGGCAATTCTGTAATGGAGCTGAGAGATGCTTTACTGTTACAGCTTGGGACCAAGTGTACATGATATTCAGAAAGTATATACAAGGGTATTTCATGCTGTATACATGTACATACCAAAATACTGGTCTTATGAAAACCCTGATTAAAAATTCCACCTCTTGGTGGAATTTATTTGAAGGCTATTTATTTAAATGTGTTTTAAGTACATATTTTAATACTTCTTTGTAAGTCTGATTTTAACATACTTGAAAGTATATGTTAAAGTAGAAAAATAACCTACTCTAAGAATGATGTTAATGAAAGTATTTTTCACACTCATGGGAAGTATAAAGTGAATTGAGATTTTTTTTTTTTTACATCTTTATTGGAGTATAATTGCTTTACAATGGTGTCTTAGTTTCTGCTTTATAACAAAGTGAATCAGTTATACATATACATATGTTCCCATATCTCTTCCCTCTTGCGTCTCCCTCCCTCCCACCCTCCCTATCCCACCCCTCTAGGTGGTCACAAAGCACCGAGCTGATCTCCCTGTGCTATGCGGATGCTTCCCACTAGCTATCTACCTTACGTTTGGTAGTGTATATATGTCCATGCCTCTCTCTCGCTTTGTCACAGCTTACCCTTCCCCCTCCCCATATCCTCAAGTCCATTCTCTAGTAGGTCTGTGTCTTTATTCCTGTCTTACCCCTAGGTTCTTCATGACATTTTTTTTTCTTAAATTCCATATATATGTGTTAGCATATCGTATTTGTCTTTCTCTTTCTGACTTACTTCACTCTGTATGACAGACTCTAGGTCCATCCACCTCATTACAAATAGCTCAATTTCATTTCTTTTTATGGCTGAGTAATATTCCATTGTTGAGCCTTCAGCATAATGTGTGAGGCAATTTAGTTAGTTTGTTTTCATGTACTTCTCTCAATTAAGTTCTGCCTTTCTTCTCCGGGGATTTGGTAACTGTTTAAAGAGGCTGGCTACAACTCAGTTGAATAATCAGAGTGCTTTTTTCTAAACTAAAAAAAAATTTTAACTAAATTATGTTCTTTGAAAAGTTCTTCTTGCAACACTCTTAATGCTTTGTAAGCCAGTATTCGAAGGCTGTTAGATGCACTTTCATTTTATTTGCATTAGATTATTATGTAAGTCTCTTGTATTATTACCACTGGTCTTACAGTGATCCTTGTTTTTTCATATTTAAAATGAGAAAATTTGTTGTGCTTTCTCAAGTAGCTAATTCCCTGGTTTAACAGTGATCCCAGATTTGTGTTTTATGAGCATATTTTTTGCAGCTGGAGGCTTGACATGGATTTGTGCTTCTGAGGAAGTGAGCTGACAGGCTGGGATTCATGTGACTGTAAATTCAGTGAGGTTTTCTGTGAGCTGTAAATCTAACAGCACTGCTACTATATTTGGTTTGAGTTTGAAATGACGTTATAACATAGGAATTAAAATAAGGAGCACCCGCTGCGTAGTGCCAAGTCCTAAGAGCACAATAATTGTTTTCTAATGAGATTATTTCAGAAGCAAGTTAATGAAAGGAACACTTCATTTAGAACATAAAATGAATCCTATTTGGTTCTCATTGTTTCTTAATCTAATCCAGCCAAAGAAATAGGAATACTAGTTTATCATTCATCTTGTCATCAGCAAGGAGTGTCATTGAAACAAATAGGGCTAATCACAAGTTTTAACAGTTTTTACTTTCAATATAAATATGAAGCACCTTGGTGGTAAAGAAGAATATGCATATGTATTTGTACATGTACATTTACATACATTAACCTAGTTTGGTAAGTGTCTTAGTTTGGGCTGCTATAACAAAGTACCATAGACTGGGTAGCTTATAAACAGTAGAGATTTATTTCTCACAGTTCTGGAGGCTGAAAGTCAGAGATCAGCATGCCAGCATGGCTGAGTTCTGGTGAGAACCCTCCTGAGGTTGTAGACTGCTGTCTTGTTGTATCCTCACATGGTGGAAAAAGAGAGAAAACTCTCCATGGTTTGTTTGTTTGTTTGGCAATGCCTTTTAAAAAAATTTTAAATATAATTTTTAAAGGTTACTTTCCATTTTACAATTATTACAAAATATTGGCTCTATTCCCCATGTTGCATAATATTGTGCATCCTTGAGCCTGTCTTTCACCCAATAGTTTATACCTCCTACTCCCCCCTGCCCCATATTGCCCCCCTTCACTG
Organism: Orcinus orca; assembly: GCF_937001465.1. Lineage (NCBI taxonomy): Eukaryota > Metazoa > Chordata > Mammalia > Artiodactyla > Delphinidae > Orcinus > Orcinus orca. The sequence continues at coordinate 88,355,627 of NC_064565.1, forward strand.
GTAACCACTAGTTTGTTCTCTATACGTATACTGTGAGCCTGCTTCTTTTTTGTTATATTCACTAGTTTGTTGTATTTTTTAGGCTCCACATATAAGTGATATCATACAGTATTTGTCTTTCTCTGTGTGACTTATTTCACTTAGCATCATGCCCTCCAAGTACATCCATGTTGCTGCAAATCCATTTTGTTCTTTTTTATGACTGAGTAGTATTACAGTGTGTGTGTGTACATCCTCTTAATCCATTCATCTGTTGATGAACACTTAGGTTGTTTCCATATCTTGGCAATTGTAAATAATGCTGCTGTGAACATTGGGGTGCATGTATCTTTTCAAATTGTTGGGGGGTTTTTCAGATATATACCCATGAGTGGAATTGCTGGGTCATATGGTGGTTCTGTTTTTAGTTTTTTGAGAAATCTCAGTACTGTTTTCCACAGTGGCTGCACCAATTTACATCCCCACCAACAGTGTGCAAGGGTTCCCTTTTCTCCACATGCTCACCAGCATTTGTTATTTGTGTTCTTTTTGATGACAGCCATTCTGACAGGTGTGAGGTGATATCTCATTGTGGTTTTGACTTTTATTTCCCTGATGATTAGTGATGTTGAGCATCATTTCATGTGTCTGTTGGCCATCTTCATTTCCTCTTTCGAAAAATGTCCTTTCAGTTCTTCTGTCCATTTTTTAATCGGGTTGTTTTTTTGATGTCGAGTTGTATGAGCTGTTTATATGTGTTGGATATTAATTCCTTATTGGTCATGTCATTTGCAAATATTTTCTCCCACTTAGTAGGTTGTCTTTTTGTTTTGTTTATGGTTTCCTTTGCTGTGCAAAAGCTTTTAAGTTTAATTCGGTCTCTGGAGTTCTTTTATAAGGGCACTAATTCCATTCATTCGGGCTCCACCCTCATGAGCTAATCACCTCCCAAAGGCCCCACCTTCTAATACCATCACATTGGAGGTTAGGATTTCATATGAATTTTGGGGAGATATAAACATTCAGTCCTTAACAGTAAGGAATCAGTAATATGGTGTTTAAGTACTAAGGCCTTTGGTAAAAGATATCTTACATTTTACTACTTATATTTTCTTTTTTTAAAATTTATTTATTTTATTTATCCCTGGCTGCATTGGGTCTTCGCCGCCGCGCGCGGTCCTTCTCTAGTTGCGGGGAGTGGGGGCCACTCCCTGTTGCGGTGCGCGGGCCTCTGACCGCGGTGGCCCCCCTCCTGCAGAGAATGGGCTCCAGGCGCACAGGCCCAGTAGTTGTGGCCCACGGGCTCCAGAGCACAGGCTCGGCAGCTGTGGCGCACGAGCCCAGCCGCTCCGCGGCATGTGGGATCCTCCCGGACCAGGGCCCGAACCCGCGCCCCCCTCATTGGCAGGCAGACTCCCAACCACTGTGCCACCAGGGAAGCCCCCTACTACTCATATTTTCTTACAACAAAGACTAAAAAAATCTAATTCATAAAGTGGAATGTTGGTTCCAAGCAGTGTGAGTGTATATAGTTATATGAGAAAGAGGAATTTCTGAATGAGTATGGTGTTTTACACAGGGAAGATATCAGGCTTCCCTGAATGATATTAAAAACAACTAAAAAGACACAGTGAGAAAACAATGTTGGGTTGGTGATATTGTAAAAGAAAAGCCATAACGCATATTCTTTAAATGATAGCTAACTTACAGCATCACCATAAATCTCCAGAAGAATACAGATGTGGTGGGGCTTTAGCAAAGTATAGAGAGCAATCAAGAAGCTATGAGTCCTCATTTTAGGCATCTTTAGCTTTTGTTAGTGCATGTTTACTCTAGGGAGAACAAAAAAGCTAGAAAAACCCGAAAAGTTTAAGTATATTCTCAGATGACCAAGTAAACCAAATAGACCCTTTACATCGATTATTAAACACAAGTTATGTTTTTAAACTGTGTGGATTAATTTGCTACTTTTTCTCGGCATAATGTCAAACGATGTTTTTTTTTCACTTGAAAAGGAATAAGAAAAATGGCCCAATTCTTTTAACCCTTCTGAGACTACGGGAGTGATAATTATTTGGTAACCCTATTCTTTTCCATCAAAAAAGCTTCCCTTACTGAGTATGATTAGTTAGATTCACTTTTAAATACTCCTTGTTCTAAGTTACTATCCATGTTTAGAAAATATTTCACTCTTAAAAATAAATTGCTTAAATTATTTCCCTCACTGGAATGTAAAATATTTGCAACTAAACTTGAATGGGCTGTCAAATGTATGGCCTCTAAAGGTGATATCTTGAATGGTTTTAGAAATAGTATTTAGAGTGGTTATTTTGTCTAATTTTCTTAGAGTATTTATAAAGCAGTAAAAAAAAAAAAGCCTAATTTTTCTTCAAAACTCTTTGTACATTTTAACCTCAAAGAAGATGCTCCAGGATTTTGTAAATAACCAGGAAGGTCATACTTAGGAAGTCTGTATATTTCATCAGCACAGACTCATCCTCTTAAGTTTGGTTTGCTTGCAGAGCCTTTTACAGTTTGTATACCTCCGTGTTGCTGAGTGAATGTAAGCTATAGTCCTTATAGTTCTACTTAAGATCTCTCTATAAACTCCAGTCTCTTCTTGAGCCTTTTTCTTCACGTTAACTTCATTATTGTGTAGTTTGAACGTAATATTACTGAATCTAAGTTTGGAGACGTTTCGGTGATTATAGGGAAAGGGTTTTGTCTTGTGAGGAATCATCTTAGCTAAATAGCATGGAAACAAATTGATAGTTACTTTCTGCTCTTGCCTGTTCATGAGATACCTCAGACTAGAACTGATTATTGCAAACAGTTCGTCACATCACAGTCCTGCTTAAATTCTCCTAAAATAGTTCATTTTCAGTTCGACTCTGAGGAAGATAAATCTAGTCTAAAGTAGGATCTTCTGGTTCACAGGTTTTCTGATGAAATCTCCATGACCAGAAAGAAAATGCTGTGGTAACTAAATTAATTTGGACCATGATGTAAAAAGTTTGCCCTGGGCAAAAAAAGTAGAATTTGGGGCAACCTTTGTAAACTCCATTTGGAACTGAATTTTTTAACATGCGTTGGATTGGCTTTGAAAAAAATCTAACTTGTTTTGTTATGATGTAATTCTGTTTAAGGAAGATCTGGGACTGGTTTTTACCTGGGCTGCTGTTAGGCTTCTTAAAAAAACCACTAGAGTTTCAGACCTTCACTTTCAAAACAAGAAAAGAAAAAAATATATATATTCATTAAAAAAATAATAAACTCAACCTACCTACAAAACCCCTGTTCTAAGTTAAGTACCTTATCATTCTTTTTTAGCTGAGTACTAGAAGGTCTTTTTTTTTTTTTTTTTTTTTTTGATGAGAAACAATGACTGAAGTGGGAAATTTCCTGCTTTTCTGTTACAGGGGAGGTTGGGATGGGTGCTAACAGAAGAGGGACATTTCATCATCTTATATTCCACTTTTCTAGTGCAGTTGCTGTCTGCTGCTGTCTCTGTTTTATCTACTTTGTTTCTGTTGCCTTCTCTGTTCATTGTGTCTTCTTACCCCAAGTTTGGGAACACAGGGTGTTGTGAACATATCAGCAATTGTTCCAAGCCTCTGAGAGTGGGACACAGACACACAGCTTAAGGGTTTACTACCAAGAAGTATGACTTCAGGGAAAAACATAACCACAAGGTATCTTTTAAAGAAAGGTACCAACTTCTAGGGTTATGTGACTCTGTCCCTTAAATCTGAGATATTCTTCAGGATTATGTGCTTAACTCCTGTCTGCCCATTGTAAGTACATGTTCTGCCTGCACTTACCCATGGCACAACCGTTATCTTTGCTGATTACTGCCACCTCTGTACCTCTTGATTTTTCCCACAGATTCAACCCAGACTTTCCAGTTGCCTTCCATATTTATGTTTTAAGTTACTTTCGTACATCTCATTATTTCTCCCTGACTTTTCTATTCACCAGCCCATTTCATTCCCTGTACTACCCACCAAGGTTAATGTGGTTAATGGCACCACTACCTTCATAGGTAGGAAGGATAAAAATCTAAGACCATCTTGAGCTGTTTCTCTCCTTCATATGCTTCCTGAATCCTCAGATACCAAATACTCTTTTTGTCCACACTGTACTAAGTTCTCTCCTTTTCTTTCCACTTCTATTGCCTTGATTTTTGTGTGTCAGGCCCTGGGTTAGACTTTCTGCATACATGTTTTTTTTTTTTTTAAATCTTTGCAGTTACTCTGTAAAATAGGTTGCATTACCTCTTTCATTTCACATTTATGGATTAAGCTCAAAAAATAACTTGCCGTTCCAATAGCAGCGAAATAGCAAATCAGGGATTTGATGCTAGGTGACTTTAAGTCCAAGGTGTTCCCACTAAGCGCTCTTTCACCTAACATATAAGATTCTTACCTATTGCATATCTACCTGCTCATCTTTCCAGGTTTTGTACTTTCTCTCTGGGGCATCTTATGCCAACCATATGGAAATATTTCTGGTTCTGTGAGCTGGTCATGCTATTTTATACCTCAGAACCTTTGCCTCACTTGGTTCTCGGCTTGTCTTTCTCGACGCCTGTCTGCTTGTCGAACTCCTTTTCTTCAAGCACCTGCTCAGAGGTTACTTCTGGGTAGCCCCACCCCTACTCAAACCCTGACCGCCCTCTCCGTCACCACCATGACACCACACCATCACCAGTGCCTCTTCCACTACCCATCACCACCACCACCTGCAGGGAAGTGCTACAGATGTTGTTGGGTTAGGGTTATTATTTTGTCTTCCATTCCTAACTAGAATGTGATCTTTTTGAGGGCAGTGACTCTTACTCATCTTTTTAGTTTTATTAGTCTTCACTGTGATTTGAAGCTAATAAAGATGTTCTGTCTTTATAAGAAGATGCACACCATACTGTATACCCATTCCGGAGGAAACCATAACTGTAGAGTAATCTTGGGAAGTTGTTTGGCATGTACCTGGCTTATTTATGTATTTATCTACATCAGACGTTTGTTGAAGGCTCACTAGTGCTAGGCGCTGTACCAGGTGTTTAAAAGGGAAAGACAGCTTTGGGGGGAGAGGAATGATTTGAATGAGGCTGGCACTTTTCTGTAGCTTCAGGGAGAAAATGTACCTGGAGTAGGTGGTATGAATTGGGACTGTGAGAAATTGTAAAGACACAGACCTGACTCGAAGAGAACGGTTTCGATATTGGTCTCTTAGCAGAGTGCTTGCACCTTAGTGGGAAGTCAGTGAATATTCGTTTAATCAGTGGCTGAAAATCAATTAATTTTGCCTGTTAAATGAAGTAATGAAAAGTATAAAATTAGGATGTTGGCATGTAATGGTTTTTTCCCTTGTGTTGATGAACATTTAAACTTATAACCTTCAAGGTAAAATTCAGAAAACCAAGTTATTCATGGTAATCTGAAGAAATTCTTTTTTTGAGAAGACATGCTATTGACATGAAAAGATAATTTGCCATTGTATGTAAGAATAGATCTGTATATGATAAATGCTTCCTGTTGTAAGTTTTTAAAACTTCCCTAATACTTTGTTTTGTGTGTTAATGAGTTATCCCTCAAAAGAGGATCCTTAAGATAGCTTGCAAAATGTTTATGCATAGCGGTTTCCCTCCTTATATGTTTGTTTTATTGTGTTACCCTTTCCGTTTAATGTAACTTGCCCTTACCCCTTACCCTCCGCACCTTTTTGTTTTTGCAGTATCTCTTGCTCCTCCTCCCTCCATCCTACAGGTAACTCCTCAGTTACCTTTAATGGGATTTGTGGCCAGAGTCCAAGAAAATAGTAAGTTTATGTCTTCTTTATGCTGTAGATCAGATTCTAGGCATAAAATGTCATTTATATATGATTGGCTGAATAGTCATTCATTCACTGATACTTCAGATATTTGAATATTATGAACAGTCATTGTATGAGCAGCTAGTGGATGGTAAAATAATTACGATGAAATTCTCTACTTCAAACAACTTAAAATCTGGTAGTGAAGATAAGACAAATAAATATAAAATAAGGCACATGTAAAAAGAAAGATCACATCTAATTGAGGAGGTGCTCTTTAATCACTGGATATCCCACACTTTTCTCTGGGTTGCTCAGACAATTAGTGGTCTATCACTGGAGTTTTAGGGTTTTGTGGCCGGCCTGAGAATCTTCTTCCAATCCTGTGATTCCAGGTGTAAAAATGGCCATGCCATGGTGGGTCCCAGGGGACCAAATTGTCAGTCTGTCTCCCATGAGGCCTCATAGATTGGCAGTGAATTTAAGCTGGCCTGTGGTCTGGTGTTGAATCATGCAGGATCAGATAACTAATTGTATTGACAGGTCGAGTTTGCTCCTAGAGAAGCATTAAGGAAGCTGAGGAGACTGATGTCTACAGAGCAGGAGGCCTGTATCTGTATTTAGTGAGGAATTGCTAAAGCAGTGAACACAGTCTGTATGATAGATGAGTTCTCTTCTTGTGAGCAGTCTACATAGGAACCATGTCACAATCATAAGGCTGTACGGGTGTGGAATCGGAACTAGGGGAATTACACTAATGAAGGAGATAATGTCATGAGGCTGATGTAGCCTAATGCATGCATCTCATAACAGGGATGGCCTCAACCGTGGGATAGAAATATTTGCATTCTGTTGCTTAGGACTCCTGCTCCTTTGGAAATGGGCATTGCCAATACTAGAATGTAAGCTCTATGAGAGCAGGGATTTTTGCTTGTTTTTCACTGGCTATTTCTCCAGCACTTAGTAAAGCATCTGACACAGAGCAGGCACTTTGAGTCCCTCCTTTTTTGTGTGCTTCCATAGCTGACTAAATGCTCCTTTTGTATCGACACATTTCTTTCTTGTATTTTAACTGGTTATAGTCCAGTCTTATTGGCCTGAGGGCTCAGTGTCTCTTTCAGGTGCCTTTGCATCTCTGCTAATTTCTGAAAATAGTCTATTTTACCTCTGCTTTTTGGAAGGTACCCCAGTGAGCACCTCCAATATTTACCACAGTGTGCAATATTTACCTTTTAGGATGATCTTTTCTCATTTCTTTCCATAGTCATATACATTTTCTCACCTACAAAATGTATAAAAATAAGAAACTTTGTATATGAGGTGAGCCGTGGCTGATTTTACAGGCATAGCAGGACTTACACATTCAAATGAATGTTGTCCTCTTCAAAACACTCACCTTGGAAAGATATATACCTATCTTTTGGAATGATCTTTATAGCTTTCAAGTATATTATTTTGAAGATAACTCTGTGGTAGCAGATATTTACTCTATATTAAGTTTGATGTTTGGAAGAAGTCTGGAATTATTTGGAACCAGTTATACCGGGCTAAGTAATGCAGCTGTGATTCTGTTATTCTTCTTAAACCCTTCTCTGGCTTCGCATTGCTCTTTGGATAGAGTTCAAACTGTTACAAGGCCCTTTCTGCTTAGTGCTGTCCAGCTTCCTCATGCCTCTTTCTACTGAACTTTGCTCAGCTCTTTGAAGGGCTCCTGCTTTGTATTTGTTATTTTCCTTTACATCTGACATGAAATATCTACCCCCACCCTGGGCCATTAACTCTTACTCATCCTTCAGGTTCCAGGAAGCCTTTCCTGACCCACATAAGAGATGTGGTCTACTGCTCTGTTTTCCATGATGACTTAAAGCACTTACTGCACTTAATTGTAAATGCAAGTTTGGTTGTCCATGTCTCCATGACTTTTGCTCACTGCTGTATTCCCAGTGCTGAGCATCGTAGCTGGCCATGGTAGGCTTTCAGTTGATGCTTTTGAATGAATAATGAAACATGACTTTAAAGTTGTTGAATTGATCTCATTCCATAATAGTGTAGCTTTTAAGATAAGAGGCATTGGAGTTCAAATTCCTGCTCTTCCACTTACTGTTGGAATACTTAATCTTGGAAAGCCAGTTTACACATCCATAAATGAGGATTAAAAACACCACCTCCCAAGGTAAAGATTAAATGAAATAATGTATTATAAAGTGCTAACTGAGTAATTGGAACATTTTAAGTAAAAAGTAGTAATCATTTTGGCTAAACTTTATTCAGCATCCATCAGCACTAACCCAAAGGGAGGAGAAAGTCAAGCTTGGGGATTTGGAACAGTATAGTTGGTGGGAACACTTCTCTTGCCTACTTATTTTTTGAAAGATTATTATTTTCAAGTCTAGGTTTATACTCCATGAACATAGAAGCTTGGATAGGAAACACTGAACTTTGCATAATGTGTAGTTTTGTTATCAGCTTGATACATTCTTAGTTTCAGATGCACCACCTCCACCACCACCTGTGGAAGAACCAGTCTTTGATGAGTCCCCACCACCACCTCCTCCTCCAGAAGATTACGAAGAGGAAGAGGCAGCCGTGGTTGAGTATAGTGATCCTTATGCTGAAGAGGACCCACCGTGGGCTCCAAGGTCTTACTTGGAAAAGGGTAAGTTTCAGAGGGATATCTGGAAGGATGGGAAGAAACCTCTATGTACGTAGAAATGAAATTTGCTGGTACTGAAGAGAATCTTATTTATTTTTTACTTATAAGTAAAGTTTGGCCTGTATTAGCCTGTATATTTTAATTAATTTAGTTTACAAGGTTCATGATTTTTGAAGTCACACTGGTAAAATCCTGTGTCTGATTTTTATTTACGATTATATGTTGTTCCCGTTGAACGTGCTTTTTATGAATGGTTTCTATAAGGCAGAAATTTTGAAAAGAGGTTTTTCTCTGGAATGACTCAGGAAGAGGATGATCTTTCCAAATTATGTTATTCCTACTCCCACGCTATGAAGCATTTTTTAAAAAATATTTATTCACGTTGGCTGCGTCGGGTCTTAGTTGTGGTATGCAGGATATTCGTTGTGGTGTGCAGGATCTTTCATTGAGGCACACGGGCTCTTTGTTGTGGCGCGCGGGCTTCTCTTTAGTTGTGGCCTGCAGGCTCCAGAGCATGTGGGCTCAGTAGTTGTGGCACACGGGCTCTCTGGTTGTGGCGTGCAGGCTCAGTAGTTGCGGCATGTGGGCTCTCTAGTTGTGGCGTGTGGGCTCTAGATCACGTGGGCTTAGTTGCCCTGTGGCATGTGGGATCTTAGTTCTCCAACCAGGGATCGAACCTGCGTCCCCTGCACTGGAAGGCGGATTCTTAACCACTGGACTACCAGGGAAGTCCTTAAAGCATTCTTTTGTGGCATCTTATATCAGATATTCCAGTTTAAGTATCTCCATATGAAACTTTCTTCCAAAGAATATGGTTTCTCAGTTTCTTTGCAGAGTAGGTGTTTGGCATTTCTTTTGGTGAAAAGTTTCTCTGAATATATTAGCTAACCATCATATGACACTTTTGGGACACAGGCTTACAAACGTCATCAGGACTAGTCAGCTCAGAAGAAATGTGTGCTGTCTTGAAGGAAATTTTCTGTTAAGAAAGTTAAAGCTACTAACTCACTGGGTTTCAAAACTGACTGCACGTTAGAATCACCTGGGGAGCTTACATCAACGAATAGTGGACTTCCACTTCTGGCTAAGATAGAGCAACAGTAATCAGATTTACCCTCCCTCCTAAAACAATTAGGAATGAATCCAGGAAAAAATATAAAAGATAATGGTTTTCAGACATTAGATAACAAGCATTGGTGGACTATGGTCCCAGAAAGAAGGAACTCAAACACGGTGAGCCCTTAATTGTTCTAGCTTTGCTATCTAGAGGCAGTTTCCAGGCCACAGTGCAAGGAGTTGGAACCCAAATAAGCCTGGAAGTCTCACTGAGTAGAGAAGATAAGAGATCACAGAGTTTTGGGAGACCATGGAGAACAGGTAAACTACTCAGAGACAAAGGACAGAGCTCTGGATATCTGCAGAAGGGTCTCCTTGAATCTTTGACAGAGTACTGATCTGTACATGTATGTGAAGAAACTACCTGAGATTAGAGAAAGAACAATCAGAAAGGAGTAGGCAGAAAAAGTCTTGGAAATTACAGGCCTGGGAATAGTTCATGTTCCCGAACGAGCAAGAACAGAAAGACCCTGTAATACACAAGGCATTGAGAAGAGGCCTCAAAAGTGTGTCCCCTCAGTTGTGGGGCGAAATTAGCCCTAGATTATAGGTTGCCCTGAACTGCCCTAACAAATGTTAAAATGCAAACTTTGAAAACATCCAGCTGATTTCAAGTAACTTAACTGAGTTCCAGGACAAAACCCAGCATTGTGCAAAGGAGTCAACAAAATCCAGTACACCAAAAAGTAAAATTCATAGTGACCAGCATCCAATCAAAAATTACAAGGCATGTAAAAAGTCAGGAAAATATAACTCATACCTAAAAGCAAAGCCAGTCAGTAGGAACAGACCCAGAAGTGACCAAGATGATGGAATTACCAGACACGGGTATAGCTAGTATAAATGCCACATATATCCAAGAAGGCAAAGGAAAACATGCACATGAGAGAGAAGCAGAATATATTTTCTTAAAAAAGAGAAAGAGAAACATAGAATTTCTGGAGATTGAAAAATATAGTATCTGAAGTGACACTTAGAAGAAAAGATCAGCAACCTTGACAATATGACATTAGAAACTATCCAAAACGAGGCACAGAGAAAAAAACCAAGACCAAAAACACAGCAACAGATATGTGGAACAATATCAAATAATCTTTATTTGCAGAAGATATTATCTTGTATGTAGAAAATCCTAAGGAATCTACAAAAAAGCTGCTAGAACTAAAAAGCGAATTTAGCAAGATGGTAGGCTACAAAGTTGATTTGCAAAATTAATCGCATTTTTATATACTAGCAACAAACAATTAGAGATTGAAATTTACAAAATAATACCTTTTGTAATAACATCAAAAATATGAAAACTTAGGGATCAATTTTTTTTTTTTTTGGCCGTGGTGCGTGGCTTGTGTGATCTTAGTTCCCCAACCAGGGATCAAACCTGGGCCCTTGGCAATGAGAGCTCAGAGTCCTAACCACTGGACCGTCAGGGAATTCCCAGGGATAAATTTAATAAAATATATGCAGGACCTGTATGATGAAAACTATAAAACTTAAGAGAAATTAATAAAGGCCTTAAATAAGTTGAAATAAATAATGTTTTTTGATCATTATTGTTAAGAGACAGTTTTTCCTAAATTGATCTATAAATTGAATGCAATCTCAATAAAAATTCCAGCAGTCATTCTTACAGAAAATGACAAGGGGATTCTAAAAGTTAAATGGAAATGCAGAAGACCTAGTTTAGTCAACACAATTTTGAAAAACAAGACTAATGTTGGAGGATTTAAACTACCTGATTTCAGAGTTCTGGTATAAAGCTACAGTAATCAGGACAGTGTGGTATAAGTATAGAAATATACATCAGAATCCAGAAAAAAAAAGAATCCAGAAAAAGATCCACACATACTTTTTGACGAAAGTGCAAGGTAATTCAATGGGGAAAGGATAGTGTTTTCAAAAATAGTGCTGTTAACAATTGGATATCCATCTGCAAAACATGAACTTCTACCCTTATTACCTCACCATACACAAAAATTAACTCGAAATGTATTTGGATGTGAATGTAAAACTGTGAAACTTCCAGAGAAAAATATAGGAGAAAATCTGTGTGTTCTGGGGTTAGGGGAAACTTTTTGTAGAGAACACATTAAAAAACATGAAGCTTAAAAGAAAAAATGATAAATTGAATTTCATTCAATTAAACTTTTCTTTTTTAACGATGGTGTTAAGAAAATGACAAGGCAAGCCATATAGACTGGGAAGAATATTTGCAAAATAACTCAGGAGACGACAAACAACTTGTAGAAAAAAACAGTTTGGAAACACTTCATCAAAAAAGATGTATGAACTGCAAATAAGCACATGGAAAGATACTCAACATTGTTAGTCAGGGAAATGCAAAGTGAAGCTGCAATGAACCAAACTACTTATCACTACACACCCTCTGGAATGGCTACAATTAAAAACACTGATAATACCAAGTGTCAGAGAAACTGTGGTGAAACAGGAGCTGGTACAGTGTACATTGCTGGTAAGAATGCAACGTTTCAGCCACTGTGGAAACCAGTTGGCAGTTTCTTTTGAAGTTAGATAAACACTTACCAGGTGGTCTGGCAGTCCCTTCTTAGATGTTTATTTACGAGGAATGAAGATGTATGTTCACACAAAGACTTGAACTTGATTGTTCATAGCTGCTTTTTTCATAATAGCCAAGACTGGAAGCAACCTATACGTCTTTCAACTGGTGAATGGATAAGCTAATTGTGGGCTATCCATCCATTCAATGGAATACTGTTCAGCAATGGAAAGGAATAAACTACTGGTACCTACAGCGATATCGATGGATCTCAAGCATTATGCTAATGAAAGAATCTAGACACAAAAGACTCATACTTTATGATTCCATCTAAATGAAATTTAGAAGATGAGTGGTTTGGGGGGACCAATAGTGGCTACATCGGGGCATAAGGAAACTTTGGGATAATGGCCATTGTAACGATTGTGGTAGAAGTTGTTCATTTGTCATGTATACAGGTGCATACATTTGTGAAAACTCACTGAATATAAACTTAAGTGATTGTGTTTTGTGTCTAAATTACTTCTTAATAAAGCTGCTTTAAGAAAAGAAAAAAAAAGAGCCCAAGGTACACTAGGGTACCAATGTCCAGTGGCCTTGGACATGGACATGTTTTACAGATTCCATGACATGTTTTACAGATTCCTTAGCTGATTTTAACACTGTCCTGGACAAAGTGATGACAGTTTTCAGCTCTGAAAAACCAGCTCAGTGAGTCCTTAAGAGAAAAGCATAATGAAGAGATTTGCTTGTTAAAAATCTCCTCTTCGGTGAACATGTTAAAATCTGGAGAGATTTGTAAGAGAGGAAAGTAAGTTTATTTTCAGTCCAAATAACTTTTAAAGCTTAAAAGAAAATGCCTGAGTTGTTTCCTAAGATATTTTTCAAAGTTAATCTCTGTTAAGCTCAAGTCTTTTAAAACATGAAAATCAAATAACCTCCTCCTTACTCTTTCTGGAGAAACAGAAATAACCGTGTTCAGCTTATGACTGATTGCTTTTTGTTGGAGTGCATAAATGTTGAGCCTGTTGCCTAATGTCTTATTTTGCTATCTTAGACTTAGGACCTCGTTCTCAACTGTGTCTGCATATTAGGGTCACCTAGGGAATGTTTAATATGTCTGCATTTCCAGATCTATTAAATCAGAATCTGTGGACATGGGACGCAGGCATCAGAATTTTTTAAAGTTCCAAGGTTGAGAACCACTGCATAGGTTTATCTTAACCCTTGATTATTAGCCAAGTGGAGATAATTTGTATATGTAAGTATCTTTATTTAACTTGGGTAGAGAAAAGATATTTTCTTTTATTTATTATGTGCCTGGCATGATGCAAGACTTATTACATATGTAAGGCAGTTAGTTTCCCCATTTTGCAAACTAGAAAATTGAGGTTCAAAATAATTTATGTTACAGAATATGACAGAAGATGTTTGTGTTACAGGAGTATATATATATCATATATATCATAATAGTTATTAATGGTAATAAAAGCAGCTAACATTTATATAGAATGTTTACACACGGCCCTGTATCGTGTGTACATTGCCTCATTTAATATAACGATGCTTTGAGGTATTGGCACTATTATAATACCCATTATACAGTTGAGTAAAAAGCAGCTTAGGAAAGTTAAGTATGTTCTGTAAAGTAATAAGTGGTACAGCTGGGATCTGAAGTAGGTGGCATAACTCCTGAGCCTACATTCTTAACATTGTCTTAAGCTTGTACTCTGACAGAGCTGGAATTGAGTCTTGGCTGTAACGTTTACTAGCGTTAAATTATTTGTGACAAATTGACTTGTCAGTGCCTGTTTTATTTCCCTTTCTTCTATCAAGCCATCTGTTCTTGTGTTTTTCTAGCTCAATGACATAACTTCTTGGTAGAAGCATAAACAGTGTATGGTAACTTATCAGATAACACTTCTGTCCTCACAAGACTGACGGTCCCTTGTCTTATTCATCTTTGTATCTCTAAAAATCAGAGTGGATGCTCCATTAATGATTGTCAGAAAATGAATAGTGCCATTAATTCTGTCTGGGGAGTCCAGAAAGCTTCTCAGAGGACACGGTATATGTGATGTGCTTTGAATGATGAGTATGAGTTTCTCAGGCAGAGGAGAGAGAGAGGAAGGGCTATCCAGTCAGAGGGAATCCTCTGAGTCAAAAGGGCATGGTGAGTAATGTCCTGTGCGGGGTGGGGGGGACCTGGGTGGGTTGTAGGGAGGGAGTGGGCAAGCTAAGAGTGTAGGAAGGGAAGTAAGTTGTAAATAATGATGGGAGGCCTTGAATACCAGGCTGAGGTGTTTTGAATTTTTTTCTTTTTAAAAAATCTGATAGTAGAGGGAAATTGTGGAAGATTTTAAATAGGTTAATGTTAAGTTCCCATGTATTTGGATTTTAATTTTTGAAAAAAGATACTTGATAATAGTGTAGTGTGCATTAGAAAGAAAGAAAAATAGGAGTTGGAAAGACCAGGTTGGGTATCTTTCTAAGCAAGAGATTAGGGCCTCAACTGAGGCAGTGGTGCTGAAAACCTTGTTCACATAAATAAGTAGATGCAAATGGAACTATTTTTCATGCAGCACTGTCAGTTCTTTTAAATCCTTCAGAGTTATTTGCCAAAAATCAAATAATGTTCTATCTTTAAAAATCATGTTTTATATGGTGTGTCATCTGATAACCCCATTAAAGTCCACCTTAACTTTTGTTAAAAGCAAAAGAATGGGAGCCGCTTAAGTTGCAGAAAGGTTGGGATAGTCAGTGGAGTAATTCTCTTTCTTAATACCACACTGGTATTTTGAATTGTCCCTTTGGCACTCAGGGTGTTTTATACTTCAGCATAGTACGTCACTGTATTTTTGTTAAGTAGGAGAAAGATAAACAGGAAATGAGAACTTTTATGACTGATGCTTGACAGAGGGTATCATCTCAAGCAGATCAGATTTCGATGCAGGATTTATAAAAGTTGAGGATCTAGAAAGAAACTCTGTAAAATCATCTGTCACTCATGCTACTTAGAAAATCTTCAGGTGCCCCACAGTGATATGTGTATTCCAGTTTAAAGACTGCTGCGCTGATTAGGGCGTTGAGTGTGATGATGGAGAAAAGTGTTTGGGTTTGAGAGATTCAGAAGGTGTAGAATTAACAGGACTTGTGGATATTTTCCTCTGAATTACTTTTCAGTGGGTTTGCATTTCTATAAGCATCAAGAATGTTATCAACCCCCCCAAAAAAAGCTAAAAAATACTACATTGACTAGAAATACTAAGTATTCTACATATCTTGTGTTCTCTTTAAACTTGTATGCCATTTAATTGTATCTGTTTAGATGTTAGAAATACACACTAAACGCTTTCTAGGTCCCTCTAAAGTGTTTTCTGGCATCCTAGATCACTGTAATGGCAAATATTCAGAGTTTAAGAAAGCTGTTGAATTTTACTTAAAGCAGGCCTGGAACAAATTGCACTGTATCAGAAGTCCCTGTTTTAGTTTCTGTTTCTTAATTATTTATTTAGGATTAAGGTTGCATAGAAAACAAAGTCAATATATGCTTCTTAAAATGGAGAGATGGAGATGTATTGAGTGAAATTCTGAGTGGTATAATAAACATAGAGGATCTTTCTATAAAAAAGATAAATCTTCAAGTGGATCTGAGCAAGTTATAGGGTATCCCAATTTAACTAAACTGTTGAGGAAAATATAACACTTAGGAACCAGAGATTGTCCCAGATATCATTTAAAGGCCCCATTTACCAAGTTATTTAAGTAATGAAAATCATAGAGCTTACAGGTATCTTGGTTTTCTTAACACTTTTAGTCTGTTACTGTGGATATGTTAAATTGGTGGCATAATGCAGCATGTGTTTTGAAAGAATATATATAGTAGACGCCCGTCATTCACACATATAACCTGTGGGAATTCAACCACTATTCTCAGTGAATGGGCATAGGCTCTAGAAAGTGTGAGAAAGCAGATAGAAGTCTGCTCTTCCCTCAGTCTCTCATTTTTTCACTGGCCTCTCCTAGTGTATCTCACTGCACTAGTCTAATTCTAATGTTTAAAGGTACGTGTTTTTTACATAATATGGTGCTTTAACACAAGCTCAACTGAAGAAACAGCCATCTTTCCCTATTCTGGGATTGTATCTCTTCAGAGAGATTGTTGAACAGTAAGTGTGACTACTGTTTTGGGCCATTTATACAGTTTTGAACCTAACCTCAAGATGGGATTCCACTGTGCAGGACTGGGTATTAGAAAACAGAATTCGCAGGGAGGGTCCTGTGTTTAGAAAGTCACTGTGTTTGAAGTGCTGCAGAAGTTTGGAAAGGATAGATATTCATTTATTTGGTTCTGCCTTTCTAGGAACGTTATTCTTTTTCATATCCTTTTTTTCCCCCCTCTAGTTGTGGCAATTTATGATTATACAAAAGACAAGGAAGATGAGCTGTCCTTTCAGGAAGGAGCCATTATTTATGTCATCAAGAAGAATGACGATGGTTGGTATGAAGGAGTTATGAATGGAGTGACTGGGCTCTTTCCTGGGAATTATGTCGAGTCTATCATGCATTATTCTGAGTAAAGCTCAGCAAGGCTGTGTTTCCCTCACGGGAATAGTCAGGTCTTCCCAGATTATCAAAAGGCCCTGGGGATTCCCCTCCAGTGAAATGAATGAAGGATTCAAATGACAAAAACTACTTACGTTTTGTTTTTTTTGGTTTATCCCTCAGTATTAAAACAAAAAAGCAAGCTGAGTTTGAACAAATGGCTCTTTCTGCCATCACTTATACTATGCTGAGCTGTTTGGACTGAAATAAAGTGACGGTTTCTGAATATATCAGAGGTATAACAGCATAACTATGTGAAACAAATCAGGTTAAAACTGATTCAGAAAAGAAATCTGGGATCTTTCTCAGGAATACTGTACATGCGTGGGAGTTCTCCTCCTGCGGAATCTGTGGCATTGGATGATCTGCAGTGCCTGTGGCTAGCCTCATGGCCCAGGGTGTGCCCCAGCCCCACTTCCTTCCACTGGGATGAGGAGGAGGAACCAATATTTAAATACCATACATAACCATTTTTATAATTGTTTCACATGGCTTATTTCCTCTTCAACACTGTAAATCCTGCATTCTCTCAGCACGAGTGCACCAGGTGAGTTAGTGTTGAGCTGACTTGCATCCCTTCATGTTTCTTAGTTCGTAGATTATAAGAATGATTTGAGTCTCCGAACATTCTGAAGGTGGTTTTGTTCTACTGCGCTGCTGCTGTGTGAGACTGCATTGCCACTGCTGGCAGTGCACCCAGAGGTGTGACAGGTGCAGCCTGGTCCGTGCGCTCAAGTGGGCGTGCAGAGGTAGACGCGAGGGTCCCTAAGGTTCTAGAGAGGTTGAACTGCAGAAGTGCATCCTAAACCCTTGCCTTAGGTGCTGTTTTGAGGAGTAGGACCTTAGAGGTCAGACCAACTATTTCTTTACTTCTTTCACTATTTAGATAAATAGTTTTTGTTTTTTTTTTTTAATAGCAGTTATTTTCAAGTCTCGACAGTCACTGGGAATAAAAGGCTTGCTGCTGTGCTCTCTGAATGTTATGGCAGGTGTTAGCTACTGCTGAATTTACTCACTTAGAAAAGGTAAATATTCCCCTGATTCTGTGTGTTTGGCTTTTGAAGTAGCTGCTGTTGGTAAGGATTTGAACCTTCTCTCTCAGACTAAGAATAGTGGGATAAGTGGTATAAGGCCAAATACTTATTCAAGTTTTTTTTTTTTCACCTGCACAATTACAACTTCAGATTCAGTGGAGTTTGGAAGGCAGATGGCTTTAATCCTCTCTTCTGTAATCAGTATAAGAAATATTGAAAAACATCCAGGAGGCCTTGCTGCTCAGCAGCTGAATACTGTGATGATAAACCAGCTCACAGGCCAAAGCCACCATGGGTCCTTCCCAGTCCCAGTGACTTGGCCAGAAGAGAGCTTTGCCAGGTGACTTCCCAGTGCTGGGGGAAAGGTGAGAGGCGGTAGGCTGCATATATTTCAAACATGGGCCTTGAACGTAATAGGTAGTGCAGAGAGAGGAACTTGATTGAAAAATGAACAAGGGTGGTAGGTGTGAGGGAGTTCAGATCGTGTAGACAGAGTTAATATTCCACCTGTGACTCTGTTATCAGAGCAGAAAACTTACCACCATTTAACTGAGACCCAGGTACAGTGTTTCCTATCAAGATTTTTGTTTTACGGTTGCAGGTTTTTTTCTCACACTGCAAGTTAGCTCTTTTTAGATTTCTCCAGCACTTTGAATTTAGTTTTCATTAACTTGCTTCCAGTACACATTACACTTCATGCTTTGTTAGGTCACCTTGACACCCTTTATTCCATGTCTTCCTTCAAAGTAATGGCCCTTGAGTGTCCTCTGAGCCTTCAGCTTCATTATGGCTGCAACCAAGACTATACTTGGAGAGGTTAAACTCTTCTTAGTGTTGGTGTGTAACTAGGAAAACTGTTTTGAAATTAGATGTTCAGAGTTATTTAAATAGCTTTTCGCTGAGAAAACTTACTGGACTAATAAGGCAGAGGGTATTTTGAAATCCAATAAATAGTGCCCACAGCTCACACCTACAGAAGCCCAGAAGACAATTGTGCAAAAGGAGTTGGTGGTGGTCAGCTTGCCTGTTGGACCCCTGCTGGATTGGGGAACCGAGAAGACGTCAGTGAAGTCCTTCAGACTGAAGACCTGCCGCAGAGGGATCCATGGGTCAGCTGATTTTTCCTTTATTTTTTAGTACTAACGTGTGTGATTTTTTTGTTTTAAAAATAACACCTGTTGGATTTTCTGCATATTTTAAATTTTTGTATAGTTTTGAATTCTATATATCGTTTTGGAAGGATACTGTGTAATGATGGGCCAGGCCTAAAGTCATTGGAGACTTTTAATGTATGTAACATTTCATAGATTGCATGCTATTAATAGTATGTGAGGGTAGTATTTGTTTTATCGTAAGTTTCCCCCATTTATCTTTTTATACACTACAAGATGGTTGGTAGTAGTAATTCTAAATGAGTGCAGAAATCTTACATGCTACATAATATTGTGGCAAAGATGATCCAAGTCTAAACTCTGACCAGTAAGCAACCATTTTATCAGGCTAGAGGGAATCTTTTTCCTCTTGAAGTGTTTTTGACTTGTGTCCACTCCCTTTTTCCTTAAAAAAAAAAAAAAGGGGGGAGGGTTAAGAGTTTGTTCCCTTTTTTAAAGTATTACTATTTGAAAGGCCATAGGGATGTAAATGAAAATATACTTCCTTGTTGACGTTATGGCCTAGGCAATAAATTGAAAACCAAAAGTGTCAGTGTGTCAAAATCTAGACTTGAGAGATTCAGCCTGCTGTGTTTGAAATGAAACCTTTAAGATGTCTTGTTCATTGTTTCCCATCTTTTGGCTACTTGCTTTCTATCTTCTCCAGGGGCACCTCCTGTTCCTACAGTAGGGTTAAGGGCCTGCTACTCTTGCTGCATTCCTAACAGTCACTGGGTGAGACATTTTCATCCCTCCCTTTCTTTTTCCCCTCCTGCCACTGTTTATTACCCAGCTAGAGAGACTGTTTTATGTGTCTTCACAGTGGTCTCTGTAATGTAGCTGTGCTCCTCAGCAGTCTCTTGATATTACTGAAGACTTTCCTGTTTTGAGAGGCATCAAAATGATAGTAGTTTGCTTTTATCCTCTTATGCTCATTTGCTTTTAGCAGGTGACCTTTCTGCATTAAGAACTGGTACTTTGGTACTTTCTTACCACCTTTTCTCCTCAGTGGAGACAGCATGGCATGTCCTGAAGGCCACCTCTCCCTTTGAAAAGTGTTTGATGGAGGAACTGGCAGGTGGTTGCTACGTCTTGGAAAAGAATGGGGATCTGCATCACTTCCCATCTGTTCACTTCTGAACTTCTTTGGCCAGGAACTCCTGATCAGTGTTAAGGTGATGATTTCCCTCACATGATTTACTTAGAGTCATAGAATTTTAGAGCTAGATGAGATTTCAGAAATTTTAGTTCAATACCATTTTACTGATGAGGTTTAGATGTTTCCTTTTCAAATAACAGCTAGTTAACAAAGGTAGAATTCCTGACTCAGCGCCTGGTACTCTTTCTACAACTGTCTTAATTGTGTTGTATGTTTCTTTTAAAGTTCTACTGGATGTCTTAAGGAAGATACTTGAAAAGATACGCTATGTCTCCATAAATACCATTCAGAGTGTTGTTTAAAGGAGTGTATTGAGTGTAGCCTTAATTAGTGAAAGTAATCTTCATTTTAACCCTTTTATAACTACACTCAGTACAAATGGTCTTTTCCATAAGGTGTATGTAGCTAAAATGTTACAGTGTCTGGGCACTGGAAAGAGCACAGCACAGCCTTATTTGAGAGAGCCTTAGAAAACACTTCTAAAACAGGCATTGCGCTCATTACCTTATGTTTATTTTATGCTGATCTTTGTTCCTATTTCTTGAGAATCTCATAATTCTTCAAAAAAAGAAGAAAATTGACAAATGACAGGGCCTAGCTGTGTATAAATGATCCTTGCTAAATATCTTGAGGTTTTTTGTAAAAAATCAAACAAAAGACAAAAAGCTTATTTTCACATTAAAATGGAAACGTCTTTTGCAACTTCAGAATTCTATGGAAACGCAGTTTTTATCATATTTGTGTCCATGCATCTTTTTCTTAACAAGATGGTTTACAAAAAAGAATGTAAACAATTTGTGATCTGGTCAGTTATACTTTTAGCTCCCGGAGGGAGGGTTGGTGTTATGAGTTGAGTAAAAACCCATGTAGGAAAATTTGAGGGAGCAGTCTGTTGCCAGTAACGTTTCTTGTGTGTGCCATTAAACCACCTCCAGATGAGTTGCGGGAACATTCACTTTTTAATTTTGAAATTGTATTTCGAATTAATTGTTGCTGTGTACTAAGAACTTGGCCTAAATAAAATCCTACAAAGTATATCCAAATGTCTTGTGAATGTATTTCTGCAAGTAACTTTTCTCCTTTCTTTCTTTTTTTTTTTTTGGCTGTGCTGTGTGGCTTACGGGATCTCAGGTCCCCGACCAGGGACTGAACCCGGGCCACACCAGTGAAAGCCCAGAATCCTAACCACTAGACCACCAGGGAACTCCTGTAACCTCTTTTCTAAGGTGGTAAGTTTAAGTGTGTCAGAGAGAATCCATCCCTGTTGCACTAATTACTTTCTGTCCCTATTTTTGCTGTAAGTGAACCTGAGGTTTTGATCACTTTCCACGAAATACATACATACAGTTCTTTTCTTTTCTTTTAATATAAAAAAGGAGACCTTCTGTTCTTTTTGCCCCAGTTTGGTAATTGATGATAACATGATTTGTAAATACATTCGAATCCACGTTTATACATACCTTGACAGACATGGCAGTCCAAGACATGATTGTGATAACAAGGCTTTGAAACAAAAAGCACCTCTTTTTGTACTAGTTCGTACCTAGTTGTATTTTGTTTGTTTAAAGAAAAAAATCTTAAAAGTTATTTTCTTACAGGCTAATCAGTTGAACACATCAAATTATAGTTTGTTTACCTTCACACTTTATGTGCGTGTTGCAGCCTCTCTATTTTGGGTACCTTGACATAAACAGCAAAACCAGGCTCTTAGTGGTGCCGATCCACAAACAAACAGTCAAGTACAGTTCTAACGTTTAAATGAAATCTATGTATTTTTATTAAGGATTGGATAAGCTGACATAAGGAAAACACGTAGCTGAAAAATTACACTGACTGTATGACTACTGTCCTAAGCCATTACAATAGTTTACTGACAGTAACTGGCAAGAGTAACTTGGAAAATAACTTAATCCAGCAGTAGAACAAAAACATGGTCAGTAGTACTGAATATATCTCTTATATATATCTATATATATATAGGTTTGCACAATCAGGGAGCAAGGCACATAATTAATTAAATGAGAGCGTACATTTAAGCAGAAGAAAATAATAGCTACAAAGCTGAAAGAAAAACTGTAACTTCATCTTTACTGAGCTGTGCATAATCATCTGAATAACATCTTCTATCCAGTACTTTTAACACAGTTCCTTTTGCCTTTTTCATGCTTCAGTAAGGTATATTCCTACATTGTATCTATTTATGGCAAAGCTCCCACAGCTTAGATGTCAGCAACTGGGAGCAATCCCAGTTAAATATAATGTGCAATTTTTCTTTAAAACAGTAAACAATGTTTTTATGACATTTAGCACAAGCTAATATTTTAAATGTACATTTCTATAAAAGGAGTTCACTAGTGGCTGATAATAAAATTAAGCAAAATCATTTGAAACATTCCAGTTAATGCTTATTTTCTAGGAGGAATTATTTACAAGTAGAGAGAAAAATATAGGAGGTGGTAATCATGAAAAATGGCAGTTTTTGGTATTAGGTTACAATAAACTTAACAATGGACAGTTTCCAAAATGCAGATTTTTTTTTTTTTTTTAAGTGCCACAAGCATGTTCTGCCTAAGAAGAGGTTGAGGCTTCGATGATGAGCTTGGTATTAATAGCCATCCATGATCAACATTCACTTCTAAACTTGGCCATCTTTTAAATATGTAGTATTCACCATCACCCTGACTCGACTCGCTTCTCTAAATGTCTTTGGTAGAAAGCAGCCAGACCCCGTTTAGGTAGATGAAGCCATCTCTCGTGAGACCATCACTTTTCCTGTTTCTGCACAAACTAGAAACACTTTCCTTCTCTTTCATTAGCACCTCAAAGTTTGCCTGTTGGATTTTTTTTTTTTTTTTTTAATGCTAATCCTCCAAAAGAGTTCAAGGCACTGGGGGTTATAGCAGATGTTTCCTCTTCTAAATGGTTTATTACTTCAACAAGCAAAGAGCAAACCAACTGGAGATTATTTCCTTCGAGTATTTATCAAGTATATTGTGTTTAGCTTATTTTTACTTAGCAAGTTTATAGTACAGCTAAATTTCAGATTTCTTTTACATATAGATCTTCCAAGGGCACAATTAAGAACCGAGCACTTGTTTAGTTTGAGGGAGTCTGGGAAAGGGGTTAACAATGATCTTCTATTCAATTTTTAAATGAAAATAAATCTTAAAAGATATTGGGATACTTAATTCTGCACTACTAGCATCTCTCCATGGATCAAATCTCAACTTTGTGAGCGGTCGCATATTCCTATAGGGTTAGGAATAACTTGCTTTATGCAATGACATAAAGTGTATAAAACAAAATTCCAGGTTGGCAAAAGGTACTTGCAACCTAAAGTGATTTTTTTAGAAAGAGACGTCCTCTTATCAAGTGTATAAATCCAAATTATGAAGCCTATGTTATTGAAAGCAAGTC
Organism: Orcinus orca; assembly: GCF_937001465.1. NCBI lineage: Eukaryota > Metazoa > Chordata > Mammalia > Artiodactyla > Delphinidae > Orcinus > Orcinus orca. Next base: position 88,379,067 of record NC_064565.1, read on the forward strand.
ATTACACCTATAATCACACAGGGTCATACAGTTTTAACTGGTCTGAACTTATATCTGTGAGATAAGTTATACCTATGTGGAAACTGTATAAAAAATTTGGTAATACATAAAACAAGGAAAAGGTTAGTTTGCTTGTTTAAAATCACCTTGTGTTTGTAACATAAAACTGCTTTTAGCTGAGGGAAAAAAGGTGACAAAGGGTTCTGTTGGTGGCCTGATGGTCAAATCAAACCAATCCTACCATTACCTGAAGTTTTTTTCAGGCTAATCGTAGCCTTACATCCTTGACATGAACTTATTAGCAGTTGTATTCTCCCAGAATAGCAGCTTATGAAACTCTAATTAGATGCACAGCTATTAATAACCTTGACCTCAGAGTTGTTACCCTATTGGAATTATTCTTCATGATCCCCCAATTTTGTTTAGATTAACTTCCTTGATAAACTCAGGACTGCTTTCAGTGGCAAGTAAACTTACATACAGAGGGGACTTCCAAGAGAGTTCACAGCCCTTCCTTAACAGGATGTGCGTCAGTGGGCAGGAGCACCTTGATGTCAGGACTGTGAGACATTACCTTGTCTATTACTGTGAGACGTTCTGATGAAAATTGTTTCCCAGGACTTTTCTGAAGTCAGCAGTCTTATCTTAAAAAGCCCCAGAAGTTAAAAAAAAATCCAATTTACAGTTAAGTGGGTACCTGTAAACCTTTACAGTAGTAGTTACTTTTTCCAAGAGTATGATTCTGTAGCAGCTAAGGAAAAAAAAAATGCATTTGAGTAGTAAAAGCTTCAGTACAGAAAAATCTAACCAGAACAGGCTTTGCTACCCTTCAGAGTTGGTGCCAAAACTTTAAGCATAGGTTGGATCCAATTTTGAAATTATGTGGTAGAAGTTAAGGGTGTCCCTAATTAATCTAGTCACTAGCTCTAATGGGCACCTGTTTGCACTGCCCTCCACAGCAGGGTGAGTTCATCTATGCTGTTCATCTTTCGGTACAGCCAAGACAGCCGCCAAGATCTTCTTCCTTGACCTGAAGAAGCTTTGCTGAGTTAGAGCTGTTGAGCAGAAGGCAGTGAAAGAAGGCACAGTACTAGTGTCATCTGGCAGTATGTTTTTTCCTTGAACACACCAGGGAAGAAGAACAGTACAAAAATAACAGTAATCTCCAAAGCCCCAACCCCCCCATGAAACCACATCCTAACAAATATCCAAATTCAAAAATTAAAAAAAAAAAAAACACTAGGGAGTAAAACACTAGAAGTGTATCTAAAGTACCATTTTGGTTTTTTTTTTTTATTCAGTTGTTTCACACACAGAGGAAAAAATGTTGATTAAATAGCCTTTTCTGTCTTTGGAGAAATACAAAGGGAAACGGCCTGTTGTCAGATAGTCAACAAGCCACTGACTGGGGTAAAAATGATACAGCTCCTCCTCTGGCCCTGTTCTCTTTAGTGTCCCTAGTGTTCTAAAGGATGTCTGCTCTTTCAGAAAAACGATACATCAGAAGCATCAGTTCAGATGGCTACCATCCAGACCGACACAAGCAAGAAGGCCCGGGAAATCCCCCACTGAAAAAAAAAGGCTGGATCTTAGGGCTCAAATGCGGAGGGAATGAAGACTGAGGGCACATGATTTGTTTCCCTCAAGGAGAGCTGAAGTTGCCCACCTTCATATAAAAAAAACACCACCACCACCACAAAAAACCCTAGTGATGAACATTTATATCATTGGATTCCTATTCTTAGAAACTCTTTATCCCACAAATAAGGGTGATCCTTAGAATATAAAGCTGCAGGCAGAAGACATTGGGAAATCACTTCACTCATGAGTCACAGTGGAGCTTGGCAGTCTTTCTCAAATGTTTTTCAAATTGCTGTGCATGCTTAAATTAACAACGCAGATGTGTTAAAGGTCACTTCATAAGCATAACAATATCAAGCACACAAAACTTTGTCAACTGAAAAGATCTAAAAAGTGTCTTTTAAAGAAGCAGGGCTGTAACAAATGCACGACGGTGTATATTCTTATTGCTCTATAAACACATGAGTGTACTGTCACATCTGTGACAGTTGGCGGGGGGTGCCTCTTACTCTCTCTTTATGATGAAGTACTTTGTTGGAGAATGGGTTTACAGGGAAATCCTGTTTACGTAGCACAACTCTGCTTATTCTTGAATTATTTAGTATCTGCCCCACTGTATTGGCATCGCTTTTTCCTTATGGGATAGTGTCAGAGATTTTTGCAGTTTGCACTGGTGATCCCTATTCATAACAGGCACAGGCTTTCATTACAAGGTGTGCTCATTTATCACTGCTGGGGAGGCTAGTTTTTATTCTCTGGTTTAAGAGCAGCTCTGAGATTGACCTGACGGTCCATTTATCATCACAAATTGATGAGCCAATACACATTTCTCTCATATACCGAGGAAAATTCACAGGGGAAAAAAAGCATCTAGAAGTATAGTGTGAAGCATACAGAATTATAGTGTGTCCTTAGAGCAATGATTCTATGTTATAGCAAACTGCATATGCATAATATGTAATGTCACTTACTGTACTTGGACTATACAACTCCCATCATAACACCTGGTAACCTGGACAAATCTCTACAACCAGGCTACAACAAGCAAGGACCCTAGTGTGCTCCAGTTGCTATGGGTGAAACTGTCAAAAAACTCATTTTCCCCCTCCCTCTATGATAGTCCCACACGTAAATGAATTCTTTGTATTTCACGTTACTAGCCACAAAAAACCTGATTAATGACAGCTGCACAGGGGCCAGTTTTGTTCTCTTTTCTAATCATCCATCCTTCTAGAGAGCAATATACAAAAAAGACGCATTTCAGAAGGTGATTTTGTTTTTCATCATGATGCAACATACTGGACTGGACAAAGGATTGAGTACACCTGATACAGCAATTGTCTACAGACACCTAGTATCAGCATCTACCTACAGCACACACCATAAGGAGGTAACTGGTGACCGAAAGACACACTGGGACAGAGCATTCCAAGGGTGTTGTGTTGGATATCCTCTTACAATAAATCAAAGCAAGAATCATGAAGCCAAACTTGAAGCTTCACAAGCTCATGAAAAGGATCCCAACAGTACAAAAAGAACTATGCAGGATTACAGTACTAAATTATCCATGTATTACAGGCGAAGGGCTTACCTGTGACAGAATACATCCTAGATTCCTGTGGGATGATGGCAACAGTTTTGCAACTAGAATGGTTGAGTTACACCATGTATTTACTTTTTTCTATGCACGACCGACCACATACAGATAAGTGTCTGAAAATTTCCCCACACTGCACTATTACCCGTTCTATGAAGCTGAGAGGTTTTCCTGATTAAAGTGCCCCTTTATGTATAGTAATGAAATGTCAGTCAAGCAGTTCTAACTTCAGCCAACTGGGGAAAAAACAAACACAAAAGCCCCATAGATACACCAAACATTCTGGTTGTCTTCTCAAACTGAGAAGCAGCACATTATACATCTATCCTTAATATATAATATACAACATGCACAGATAGGCCGCGCATGGACATTTATAAAATACCTTCTAAATAAGTCAGAAGTTTTTGGTCCAATCCACATGACAGATAATGGAAATTATAAGGGACCGGCAGGACACACATCCCCTTCCATGCCGCTGCCACCCAAAATACACAAAACCCATTTTCAGATTAGGAGAGAAAAAGAATAAATAGAATCACTTTCAGCTATATATATACATATACATATATGTATACATATATATACAAACACACACTACCTATGTATAGCTATGTGTGTACCTGCACACGTACACACACATATAGCTGAACACTACCTGAATAACAGCAACATCATACCAAGAGGCTCTGAACGCCTGAATTCGTAGATGATCAGGTGAGCTGACTGTAGAACTGATTACAGATCCCACGAAAATAAAGTCCTACGTAGCTACCAATCTCTTGAGAGCTTGGTGTTCTGGTCTCTTTTGGGGGGAGCGGGCGGCGGCCCTCTCCGCAACGTTGCATAGCCTGATATATGACTGCCTCCATAACGGGCTTTCTGTTGCTCAGAGAGCAGCTCGGGGGGTGGCGGGGGCAACGCCATATCATCCATGGTGGCTGTGGGTTCTGCTCTAGACACGCGCGAGGAGAGCGAGCCATGCCGCGTGATGGACTTCCGCTGCAGTGTCCTGTTGAGGTCAGCCAGGAATCCAGGCTGGACACTAAGGCTGGATTTGGGAGAGGTGGGCACTTGTGGCACGACTGTGGCCATTGGCAGCTGCTCGGAGGTCTCGGCTTGCGTGAGGCGGGTGCTGTCGTTCCGTTTGGGTCGCGTGGGCGGAGGCGCCTTCCTGACCGACTTGGCCCACGGCTGTGGCTGCGGATTAACCACTGCCACTTTTGGAGACGTGCTTCCCGAGAACACTGCTGGAATGTCTACGGGGGGCAGAGGAAGCTCTATTTCCGGCGGAGGGGGTGGAAAGTCAGAATCGGACGGAGGAGAAGGGAATTCTGCCACGGAGTCCTTGCCGCGCCCACTCAGAACAGATGCTTTTGCCGACACACCCCCTTGCTGGAGAACTCCGGGAAGACTGAGTTTTCCAGGTTTGGGGGGCGCTGCGGGAGGTGGCGGCGTCTCCTTGCCCGGAGACGCCGAGGGCTCCGGCGCTGCGAACTTGCTGACTAGACTGTCTACTGAGGGTCTCTTGGGCTCAGGGTGCTCCGCACAGCTGCCGGACTTAATGCTGGAGTTGCGCTGCGGGGTCGGGGGAGGTTTCTTTCCCCCCGGACTGGACGTCTTACTGGTCTTTTTGCCCGGAGATCCGCTTTTGTCAGGGGCAGGGGCAGCAGTGGGTGCGGCTGGCGGAGGCGGAGGAAACACCAGGCTGCTCTCGGGGGGAGGAGGAGGGAAGTCCGGAGAAGGGACAGGGGTAGAGCTGGGCTGCCACTTGGGCTTTGCTTTCACAGCAGGCGGGGACTGAGGGGCGACGTTTGCTGCGGCTGAAGCGGGCTTCAAGGACGCCGCCTCCGTGGGGGCGGCGGTTGGAGGCGGGGGGAACTGGCTGGCTATTTGCTTCACCACGGAGGGCGCCGGAGACAGCGGAGAGGGAGGGGGCCTCACACAGAAGCTCTGCTGCTTGGGTAGCGTGGGCGGGGGGACCGGGCCAGGAGGAGCAGGGGGAGAGGGTGGAACGTGAGACACAGGAAGCGCTGGCTGCTTTTTCACTGGGGGGACGGGAGGAGGAGGTGTAGGTGACAGAGCCTGTGGCATAGCGGGCGGCACGGTCACAGGGGGTTTGGGGGGGGCCTGAGGAGGGAGGGGTGCAGGGATGGGAGGAGGTGGGGGCGGCGCTGGAGGGGCTGCTGGAGCGGCGTGCTGCACGTGGTGAATCTTCAGCGGGGGCGGGGGCGGGGGCGGGCTGAACTGCGGCAAGGCCTGGGCGCAGGGGGCGGGCTTCAGCTGGGCCATAGCCGAGCCGGGGGTGGGGGGAGGCGGCGGGGGCGGCGGCGGGGGAACGGCTCCGCTGGGCGGCACCAGGATCTGAGGCTTCCCTGCCTGTGAGGTCGAGGAGGGAGGCTGCATCCCTGGTGGCGGGGGAGGCTTAAACAGGGCTCCCGCATGCTGAGAGGCGTTCTGCAGCCTGGTTATTGTGCTGTACTTGACAAACATCGCGGCTGCCGAGCCCCCAGAAGGGGCCGACTGGCTGGGCAGGGGCGGGGGCGGGGGCGGCGGCGGCGGCGGGGGAGGCGGCGGGGGCGGGGGCGGCGGCGGCAGGGGCGGCGAGGGCTGTGAGGCAGAGCAGGGGGTGAGCGGCTTAGGCTGCGGGGACAAAGGGGGCATGAGAGAAGTGTAGGCTCGATTCACAGACTCCATTCTGGCCTAAAAGGAGGACAAAAGGGAGGTTGGGAGAGAGAAAACACAACAAACACAACAGTTACAGAGGTAAGCTTTGACTGTCAAACTAAAAAGCAAGGAAACAGAGACATGCATGAAAGGATGCAGCAGCTGATCATAAAGATGGACAATGTCGGGGAGGCTAAAATCTAACTCCCTGGGCAGCAAGGGCGCGGAGAAAATGTGTTTACCCAACGATCTTCTCCAACAGCCAGGCTGCCTAACAACCTGGGGAAAACTTCCTGCTGCACAAGCTGTCTGGATGGTGCTGGGCCCTCTGGTTTCTGCCTCTGGCTTTCACACACCCTGCCCCGAGTTAGAGCACGGAACCGTACCCCGCGCCTCCCCGGACTCTGGCAAAGGGAGACGTGATGGCTGGAGTTCACCTTTCAGTCCAGGACGGCATCTACATCAAGCAGATGCCATAACTGGGTTTAGGAGTGCTGGTGGAGGGCCTCCCGAAGAATGAGGACGGCTTTCTGATGCTAGTGAGCAGACACGTGAGAGTATGAGTATGTTCAGCAGGCGTGCACAGTCACACAGGAATGAATGAGCTTGACACACACACTCGTGTTCGTGTGAGACACTTGCATCCAACATGCACAGAAGTCCAGCAATGCAGGTAAAGGGGGGGTATTCTTTACATTTGTTTTACTGGAAAATACATAAAGAAATGCTTCATAAACATTATGCCAAAAGATCATAAAAATATCATAAAAAGCCAGAAGAAAATGAGAGGAAACTTTGGAAGGCTAGAGTAAAGGAAATGTACCTAGAAATAGGAGCTAGAGTTTGCCAACAACTTGCTGACCAGCCCATGTGGGCCCCTCTTGGCACTGCCCAAATTACCACATCTGGTCATTTATTTCATGGAGCTACTCATGCATGAATGTGGTTCAAGTACTTCTGAGAGAGCAGAGGAAGAACTCCTGGCTTAAACTTTGGGTACATCTTTTAGGCTCTTTGAACAAACTATGAGCATCCAAGATAAACCATTTGTTTCCAATTCTGAATGACATCTAATTAGCGTCAAGAATGCTTAGGTTAGTAGAGTAGAAGGCTCATTATGGGGCTGAGTTCTAATGCCCGTCAGGACATTCACATGTTCCTTTAATAACTGCACATCAAAATAAAAGCATTAGTCCGCAAGATCTGGTTACAGGAGTCACCCAGGTTAATGTGTTTCCAAAGAACAACCCCCAACCTTAACTTGACCCTGTCTTGGCTGCTGCAGGGGTGTAGTAGACCTTAGCTGTGCTGGCCTTCTCATTTGGCACCTGAGACTGAGGTAACAGGAGAAGAAACACACAGGGGGTCAAGACTCAAATACACTGTCACTGCTGCATGGCAGGGTTCGTGGACTTTCTGACACTACGTGCCATGACGGACTACACTGCTTCGTCACAGACCATGTGGACCTTTGCTTTCCTTGGCCTTTCTCATGACAACTGGGTAGTTCTACAATTTAAAATGCACATGGATAACACCATGTGTTATGTTTAGTAAGGTAAAGGACTTTTCTTTAGGTATGTGAATTGTGTAAACCCGGCTTGTCTACGACACATGTGGACCACCAGCACCAAATAGTGCTGTTCCACTCAAATTGATGAAGTACGAGAAGGAAAAAGAAGTATTTCTTAAAAGTGGGAGCCTCCGATAAGGGAGTTAAACTGCCAGTGTCTTGAGAATCTAGGTCATTAGAACCAATTCTCAAATATTTATTTTTCTAAGAGAAAGTGTTCCACCCCATTGGGCTACATACGCCTCCCTCCACCCTCTCCATGTCCAGTGGATCAACCACATATGCAAATAAAGGAATAAACTGAGGGGAAATAGCCACTTAATTCTCACTGATGAACGTACTGATGTAAGATGATGAAAAATCAAAATGATTGCTGGGTGAAAACAAAATGGCCAGGCCGGGTGTCCTACTGGCTCCCTGCGATGGTGTGTGCCCTCGCCTGCTGAGAGGTGAGCACTGCTGGGACACAGTCACCCACAGGACTTCAGAGGCAGTTGGATACGGTATCTTTCAACCAGGCTAAAGAACCTCTCTATTTTTCTAAACAGCCTTGCAATAATTATACTTGTGTCCTTCAGGGTCAATGAACCACCTTCTATGCAAGGCTCAGGGATCCTAAATTTTAAGGGGATTAATTGGAATTTAGTCTTCCACATAAACTATAAATTGAGAAAATTCATCAGTGTGCAGAGAAATGCCAAGAAGCATAAAAGAAAGGAAGATAGAGGAATGAGTCTGAATAAACTAAATAACGAATAAAGAAATAATCAACACTTAGCAGCTTTTTTGGAAAATTAAGGCATTGGCACTGGAGGGTGTTGTTGCTCCATCCAAACTGATTTAAGAGTGGAAAGTGTTATTTCTTAAAATCCTGAGCCACTGATAAAACTGCTAGGTTTTTTTTTTTTTTTTTTTGAGATCTTAGATCATCATAGCCAATTCACAAATGTCCATTTCTGAGGAGAAGCAAAGAAAGAATACTGAAATAAGGCCAAGAAAGATTCCTAATAAAGGAACAACAAGCTACACCCCTGGAACACTACAGATTTCCCCCCTACCCTGACCCGAGCGTGTTACCTTGCTAGACTCTTCCAGCTGCGTGCCTCGCTTCCAGGCCTCGGAGAAGATGGAGCTCACGATGCTCTGGGAACGGACGTGTCCTGCCGGTGGCGTATCAGACACTCCGCTATCAGACTGATTGGAGTGATTGGACTGAGACTCTGTTTGAAACAGATTTTCAAAAATCAGATTAAATAAGTCAGTATTGTGACACATAAATATGTATGTTTGGATAACTCTTTCACTCAAGATCAGATGCGATGCGGCAACAAGTTACTTTTACCTGACTCATTTCACACAAACACAGCCCGTGTTTTCCACTAGAAAACTTCTCTTGTCCTAGGGTGAACAGGAAATCTCCATTCTTTTTAAATAGTTCACCACAAGAAACCGATAATTGCAATAAAAGGTTCAAGTAACATTATTGGTATCCTGACAGCCTGTCTTGTAAGAACTCCTAGCAAATAAGAGAATTAATGAGGGCTTCCCTGGTGGTGCAGTGGTTAAGAAGCCGCCTGCCAATGCAGGGGACACGGGTTCGAGCCCTGGTCCGGGAAGATCCCACATGCGGCAGAGCAACTAAGCCTGTGTGTCACAGCTACTGAAGCCCGCGCGCCTAGAGCCTGTGCTCCACGAGAGAAGCCACTGCAATGAGAAGCCCGCGCACCACAACCAAGAGTAGCCCCCGCTCGCCGCAACTAGAGAAAGCCCGCGTGCAGCAACGAAGACCCAACGCAACCAAAAATAAATAAATTTAAAAAGGAGAGAGAATTAATGAACCATGAATAGAGTAGTGAATTTTTTTGTTCAGTCATATCTTCATTACATGGAGAATCAATCTTTTTAGATACCCCTGCTCCAGACCATCTCAGAGATTTCTCACTTATGAATTCAGATCTATACATGATGATTACTTCCTTTATCCCAGTAATGAACAATACTGAGAATCTGATCCCCAGTAAGAAGTGTGTTTCCTAGGGATTCAGGTATTGACATCACAAGACAGCAGCTGTGCCACAGCCTGGCTTCCTGAAGGACATGAAGACATCTTCAAGGGACCTGGGAATGGCTGAGGATACAGTGTAATTTGACTGACATCCAGGGTGAGGGAACTGGAAAGATTATTTCACTGGACTCCAAGTCAGGTGAGATAACCTTGCAGAAGCACCTAGCCCAATGTCTGGCATCTGGTGGAGACTCAAATGTTAAAGCTAGTCCCATCCAGTCACTCTGTGAGACGTGGGCGTTATTACATTGCAGTATTAATAAGCAAGTCCAGCCAAGTTCATCAAAGTATTGCAAAGATAACAGCCACAAACTCCTTTAGATAAAGTTAAGATAGTATCCTCAGGGTAAAAATATAAGCAATATAGGATAAAACCTACTTTATTTTCTTCATCCCTATCTAATATCTAGGATAACAGCCTATAACAGGCTGGAACATGTGACTTCTTGAGCTCTCTTCAGCATGAATATGTATGATTTTACAGTTTACCTGAAAAAGTCTACCTAATACTTAACACGATGTATACAAATAGATGATGCTGGAGTGGGAAAAGGCACCATACCACTTCATAAAGTAACATGTGGAAGCACTTGAATTGTTAAGTGCTATATAAATTTTTATAAAATAGTATACATCATTTTTTCCCTCCATCTTTCCCTTAATTCCATTTTCTACAACCCTACTTGTGACATGCTCTTCTTACCGTGCCTTTCCTAATCCATTGCCACAAAGGTTTCTCCCCCCACCCCAAGTTTAATAAAAATTTTATTTTAGAATAGTTTCAGATTTGCAGAAAAGTTGCAAAACTAGCACAGAGTTCCTACATACCTAGCACCCAGTTTACCTCGTTATTAACATGTTACAATACTCTGGTCCATGTGTCACGAATAATGAACCTACACTCATGTTAATATTAACTAACTCTGGGACTTCCCTGGTGGTCCAGTGGTTAAGAATCCATCTTGCAATGCAGGGGATGCCAGTTCGATCCCTGGTCAGGGAACTAAGATCCCACATGCCGCGGGGCAACTAAGCCCATGCGCCACAACTAGAGAGAAGCCCATGTGCCGCAACAAAAGATCCTGCACGCCACAACTGAGACCCGATGCAGCCAAAAAATAAATTAAAAAAAAAAAAGAATATAAAACAATACTTAAAAAAAAAAGCTAACTAAACTCCAAACTTTATTTGGATTTCACTAGTTTTTCCGCAATGTCCATTTTCTGATCAGAATCCCATCCAGGTTACCATATTACAGATAGTTGTCATGTCTCCCATGACAGTTTCTCAGACTCTCCTTGTTTTTGAAGACCTTGACAGTTTTGAGGAGTACTGGTTAGGTATTTTGTCGCATGTCTCTCAATTTTGATTTGTCTGATGCCTTTTCTCTGAGGTTAAGGGATTTGGGGAGGAAGACCAAGAGAGGGAAGATGCCAGTCTCATCACACTGCATCAAGGGCACATGCTATCAATATGACTTATTACCGTGATCACCTGGCCGAGGTATGGTTTGTCAGCTTTCTCCGATATAAGGTTACACCTCCCCGCTCCGTGCTCTTTGGAAGCAAGTCACTTTACACAGCCCACACTTAACAAGAGGGGAGTTAAGTGCCACCTCCTTGAGGGCAGAGCATCTGTATAAATCTACTTAGAAATCTGTACAGGAGATTTTTCTCTTCTTCTCCATTTATTTATTTAATTCAATAACTTATTTATATCCCCATGGACTGATGGCTATTTATTTTATAATTTGGATTGCAGTCCTATACTATGTTATTTTCTTGCTCAAATTGTTCCAGCTTTGGCCACTGAGCACTCTCTTAGGTTGGGTCCTGGGTCCCTTTTATAGACTCCCCATCGCTGTGTTTTTTTTGAGTACTTCCTTTGTCACATGATGCTCCAGGCTCATCTTATATATTCTCTGCCACAGCCCTAGAATCAGCCACTCCAGAGCCCTGGGATCCTTTGTTTTGGAAAATGGCATTGAGAAACCGAGGTCTAGGTTCTTAGTGTTCTCACTGCTACTAGCCCTCTCAGTGGACAGAAGAGAGAATATATGTGTGTACACTAGCCCATGTATATACACATTCTCGATGTGTTTTTATTTACTTATTTAGGGATGAGATCTAGTCATACAGCTTTTAAATCAAATACTTCTTAAAGTAATTATTTCATAACATGGGCTGTTAGAACAAAGAAAAAAATTATGATTTTAGATGACACATATCATTTACGGAACTTTTGAAGGGAAAGAAGCATTTATCTTAAGATGTGATCACAGCATCCTTGTTTAAAGGATGTGGGACTCTGAAAATAAGCACCTTTTGAGTATCACTATTTCCTCTGAAAACTTTACAAAATTTGATGACTTAAATAGCTTCCTTAACTGTGATACTGAACTAATTCCAGTTGTTTCCACTCTGCTGAAATGTCAGGAAACCTGTGGGGAAGGAGTGCAGTTTCATCATGATTCGGAGTACTCTTCTCCAAGCAACTTTCTACCCCCAATTATGCATCAACAGTTGTTTTCAGCAATATGATTGAGTTTCAAATTAACTTTATAAATATGTAACAAAACTCCCGGCTTTACCACTTTACCCGTTTTCCATTTCAAACACATTTGGGAACTAGTCCATGATATTATCCCCTCTAAAAATAAAAAAATAAATGAATAAAAGCACATGTACCTATTGATTATAATTTAGAAATCAGGCATGGCTCTAGTTTTAAAAAATCACTCTGAGATAACCAGGTCTTCTATCAGTCTCTATAGAGACACCTTCCTGTTGGTAGTAAAGAGTTCTTTGGACATTTTAAACTACCTGGGATGCTGGAAGAACTGGATCCTGATTTAATGCTGGAGCTGGATAAGGAAGTCCAATCATAAGCCGATTCTGTCCTCTTCAAGGCCTCTTGATAGTTCATGTAGAGCTGCTTCCCGTACTAAACAGAAGGCAGTAAATGATGACATCTGTACTTTACTGGGTATGGTATGGATGCGTGGGATAGGAAAAGGGGACACATTTCTGTTTACTGACTCATAGTCTCTATTAAAATACCTATAATACTTCAAAAATTCTTTTCATACCAGTAAATTATAATCCACTCTTATTTGTCCTCATTTTGAGAAAGGCAACAAGAAGTCAACACTTGATTCTGATTATGTTCATTAACAATATAAAGAGTTTTTTTCAGTTACTTTTAAAGCAACTTGGATTTTATGTCTGTAATAAATTTTATTTTTAGTTACATTAACTTAAAAGTAACTGAATAAATACCCTTTCAAGCATTATGTATAATCACCCTTAAGATGTCCTTTACAAAAACTTTGTTAAGACTTTCTTTTTTAAGAGCAGTTTTAGGTTCACAGCAAAACTGAGAGAAAGGTACAGAGATTTCCCATATACATGCACAGCCCCTAAACACGCATAGTTTCTCCCATTATCAATATCCCCCACTAGAGTGGTACATTTGTTACCATCAATGAACCTACATGGACATGTAATAATCACTCAAAGTCCATAGGTCACCTTAGGTTCACTCTTGGTGTTTACATTCTATGGGTTTGGACAAATGTATAGGACATGTACCCACCACTGTATCATACAGAGTATGAGTATTTTCACCACCCTAAAAATCCTCCATGCACCACCTATTCATTCTTCCCCCAACCCCAAGGCAGTTTAATTTTCAAAAAATTTCTTTTGTTTAGGCTAAACTCTGCTATATAAGAATCATACAGTGCATTCTCCAAAGCCCAAATAAATCACGTGGATGCTACATAAGCTTTTACCAGCAGTATTATTCCTTGGATACCAAGTGTTAAAAGCTTATCCCCATCACCAAGAAAAAAAGACATTTAAAACATGAAACTTAGGCCTGAGAAAACTAGACACTGGCAAAATCATGAACATGAAACAAACAGGATAATTATCATGACAACAAAAACCATATCATTAAGCACCCACCATTCCATTATCAAACCAAAAGAAAACCTACCTTTGCGATGCGGATACCATTGACCCACTGGTGCAGGGTCCTCACGTCATCACAACAAAGGTATTTGATGTACTGAGATTTCTTCTGGATCTGTGGGTGCTGCAAGATTAAAGGCAAAATCCAACTAAGTCCCCTGGAGAACTAAGAAATAAACAAAGTCTATCAAAGCTTAAACATATCCTGACAAATTACAGGTCTTTGGAATAATGGCCAAATAATTTATACCTCTTAAACATCCATAAGGCCAAATAAAATGGCCCTAAGTATTTTTACAAAATAAACAAGAAAGAAACTTGTGTTAAATTTTAGGTCAAGATGTTTCAGTTAAAAAACAAACAAACAAAAAACAAAAAAACCTTCACATCATGGGAAACTCCACAGTACCCCTTTTACGTTTCAAAGAAACAAAGTCTACCAAGCTTAACGAAGTCAGTGGAAGTTTTAATCTACCAATATAAGAGTATAAAAAGGGAGGAGAATGTTTATTTCACTTTGAATTAACTGAACTCATGGAATCAGAAGGCTCCATATAAGAGAGTCTTTGGTGAAGCTTCCAGTGCTTCTCTGGAGGTGAACACCTGGGTGGGGGGAAGAAGCACAGGGCACAGCACCTGGGATGCAATGGGTGCTGCTCCCTGCTGTGGACTAAGCACTGCTCTGCAGGCCCCTCTGCCCACAGCATGTGCCCTCTGGGCAATAAGCAGCTTTTCAACTGCGTCATCAGATTTAGTCTTCACAGCCCAATGTACTTTTCAGTTGAGTCTTGGATGGGAGGTGAGTGACTTGACCTTGGCTACAAAATGCAAGTGCTAGAACAGACTCAGGGTGTTTTAACTCCACTGGGCCACAACCACTAGTTCCCTGGGAAGAAAAAACCCTTCCTGCCAAAAATTAGACTGAGACATAATTCCTAATCTGTAACTAAAAGTGATACTCTAACATCTTAGTCCAAGTACCAAAAGAAACTACTGAATATATACAACGCATTTATTACTTTGGAAACAATATAGGCCTGAAAATCAATTCTCTCAACTAATATGCAAGAAGCTAAAAAATAAGACTATAACACTCTACCACCCTGTTACTTCCATGATTATCATGTATAACATCCTTCTATTAATAACAGTGTTTGAGAAGTTCATATTCATACTCCATCACTAAATCCTAACCATTTTTTTCCTTCCCACCTAACATATTAAATTACTTTGCCTCATTTCTCAAGGGATGAAAATTTAGACCTGGCTAAGCTGAGCTCTATTCCAACAATTGTTGTGGCATATATATTTTTAAAACACAGGTTTCCTTTAAGATACTTAATTATACACACATACGTATGTGTCCCAAGTGTGTACCTCTTTCAGATAATATATCAACATATATCTTATTTATTTCTACATTGTCAAATTTCATGAATAAGCTCTTCCCTTATTTTTATTATCTTAAAAAAAAAACCTAATTACCAAATGGTGTGTTTTATTACCTCCTACAAGTGTGTATATATTTCCTGTATCCTGCATGTCACTGGAAGGACTCAGACTCAGTCATTAAAGCTCAAAGCTGATGAAAGGGATCAGGTCCTACAAATATTTACATTTGCATTTGTGTAGACCCTGTGTGGCAGCACTTTTTGGTTTGTCAGATCTCAAACGCTCAAGAATAAAACACTTACATAGGCAAAATCTAGTGTAGACTTACAAGAAAGAAAGACATATCTTAAATACTAATAGTTGAGTGGTCTCAGGCAAATTGATCCCTTAAACCTCAGTTTCCACATCTGGAAAATGGGGACTCTAGACCAGACTTGTGAGATGGACATGTCCAGTGCTTCTAGTGCAGCACCTTCCACCCTGGAGTTCTTCAGTAAATGGTGGCCATTATTTTTACTATTATTTGCACCCAGTGGTAAGGTGTTTTTTTCAGTTCAATACATTAAAATTTCTAGATATAAATAGGTAGGCAATATAAATACATAAATTTAGCTTAACCGACTTTACTAAAAGCAAATACGAAGCATACAAATCATTATTATAAAAACAAACAAGAAAACCCTTAGAACAAAAATATTCTTAACCTAAGAATTCTATGAGCTGCAAAAAGGATTAAAGTACTAGCCAGTGGTCCTACTTACTTCTGGCCCTAACAGACACTGTTGATTGCCTTCCCCACAGCTAACTCCTCCTTCTCTACCCCTTTTCTGATAGAACCCCAATTTGTTTGGATGTTTACCCCTCACCTCAGAGAGCAAATTCTGACTAGTGTAAACCAAAAATGGTGGCTTTGTTCCCTGCCAGTGATTGGTGTAAGAGTGGGCATGTACTCCAGGCCAACGGCCCTCAAAGGGAGGGCTGTTAGAAGAACTCCTGGGAAATATTTCTTTCCTCTTAAAAAAAGACATACAGGGAAAAACAGTCCCTCTTCCTCTGCTGGATTTTGTTGGGTCAAATGGCAGTGGCCATTTGTGACTGAGGTAAGTCGGTCTGAGAATAAGCTGATATGCAGCTTATTAAGCTCCATACGCAGAAGATGGAACAGGGAAAGATGGAAAGAATGTAGGTTCTCACTGACAACTTTGAGCCACTGAAATAAATTCTTACTGTCTCCATGTTATGAGACCCCCAAATAACTTATTTATATTGATATTTACCTTATAAGAAATTAAAGCTGAGAAAAAGTTAAATATAAGAGTATACAAATACACATTCCACTACCCAGGGGAGCAAAGATATCATCACGTGTCATGTAACCTTTCAGAAAACTCCATTACACACTTGTGAGAGAATGAGAGTATAAAAGGCAAAAAACATCTTAGCATTATTAGAAGAATAACACTGACATCACAGGTCCCTTTATAGGGTCTCAGGGACTCCAGGGGACCCTAGACCTCATTTTGAAAACTGCTGGATTAAGCTACTTTATACTGACTTTTAAAAAATTATTTGCTAACTGGAACTAAGTGATATAGGGTATTCTCCAAAAACGATCACTTAATAAAGGGCTACCATTATAATACACCTAACTTTATCAAAGCAATCAAAACTCTACCCCAAAATCCTAAACCACCTCTTCAAACCCAACTGACAATTCTCAGACAAAAGCAAAATCAAACGATGATATAAACATGTAGACCTAAGTAGTTACCACGGGGCTACTGAGAAAATGAGAAAACGTAATGAGAAAAACATAATCATTTCCATAATTATCCTGAACGTTTTAATGTTACCTTTTCCTAATGTTCCAATAGATCACTAAAAATGTCAGTTCTCAAAAGTACAGATATGATGAGTATGAGAAACTCAAAAGTTTGGATATAGGGGGAAAAAAATCACTAAAAACAGCTTAGATGGATCATAATACATGCGTGGGCTATCAGAGCCATAGTTCAGGAGAAAAGGGAGACGAGAATTATTTCTGGACCAGATGAGAACCAGCCCACTTTGAACTCGGGCTCTGTTGGTTCTGCTAAGTTAGTACCGGAAAAGAACCCTTCCCCCCACATGTGGCTCTGATCTAAGTCTTCCTAAACTAAGCCAGCTATTAAATGAGAGTCTCAGATTTATAATCTAATCCATTTTATATATTATGACTCAAAGCTTACAATTCAGTATCCATTTCCTACTGTCATCACTCTAACTAGGGTCAGCTGCGGGATAAACACAGGCTTTCCTTCCTTCCCCCCTTCCTTCATTTATTTATTGGCCACGATGCACAGCTTGTGGGATCTTAGTTCCCCATCTAAGGATTGAACCCAGGCTCCGGGAGCTGAAAGCGCTGAGTCCTAACCACTGGACCACCAGGGAATTCCCTTTACCATTCCTTTAAAAACCTATACAGAAAAAAGCAAAAATAGGACACTCGATGGAGATCCAAACTATTTTAAGATGTCCAATAACCCTCTCTATGTCTAACATCAATTAAAATTCCTAAAAAGAGATATATGTTTACCTTGAGCACCAGACAGTAGTCTGTAGGTGCTTTGTATTTATTCCGATAATCCTGTCCATAGTAAACATTGACATGGTCCAGCTGGAGAAAGCACACCAGATCCCGAGACACCTGCGGAAAAAACACCCGAAAGATTGAATTAACAGTAATGTGTAAACAAGCAGATATCACTAGTAACAGCTTCTAACTGAGAATCAAACTTTACCAAGTAGAAATTATTGCTATTTTGCAGAAGACAAGACAGTGAGATTCTCTGCAGATGCTTCTTCTTTAAATCCATGATGCAACAAAAAAGGCAGTCTGTTTCACTTACTGTCTTGCCATTCATAAGGAACAATGACTTGCTTGGAAAGGATGGCACTTTAAAGAGACTTTAAATATAGTATAGTATTTATATTAAATACAATATAGTATGATAGAGCTCTCTGGAAAGAACAAGAGATATCATGTAGCTCAGTGCCTGTAGTGCATATCTCAAGTACAGCAATTCTCAAGTCAGGGTTCCTCGCCAGTTAAACAGGGGCGACAACATGTACCTCTCAGGATGGTGGTAAACACTGGATGAGATTACCCTGTAAAGATCTTCTGCAGTGCTGGGCCCCCAGTAAGCACAGAAGTGACAGCTACTATGGGGGCCCTTAGCAGAAGCACATTACCTAAGCAAGGCTGAAACGCCTGTAGTCCTAGAAAGGTATTCTCCCCCGAACAATAACAAGCAAAAATGACTCTGGCAGAAGCTCCAAAAATAAGAAATAAAAGCATGATTTCAAATTTGCCAGGAGAATCGAGATGGGCCCAACTAATGAGCAGAGAGTGAACATTTTCAGGTTTCTTCTTTCTTATAATAGATCAATAAACAAAGCAATGTTTTGTGTGTCGTACATGAGCTGAAACAAATCAGAGCCTAGATCACCTTATTAGCATGCTCACTACAAATTAAAATCAATCAGCATAATAAGGAAGCTAAAAGTCAGCAGAAGGGACGCACCTTTGCTTTTCCTTTAGGGACATAGTAAATACCAGATGCTCGCAAGAGAAAATAACGCTTTTTCCAGGACTTCTTGCCATCATCTTTCAACCAAAGGACTCCCTCAATTTCTGGTACAGTTACAGAACTTCCACAAAAACACTCCTAAAAGAAGAAGATGATTTGGAAAGACACGATCCTTAGATTCTCAGAACAAAGTTGTGTTTACCCCTGTGAAATGCATGACACTGTGATTAAACCAAAATGCCTCTGTATAAAAACCATGCTGCTAATTTTACCTCAATTAGAACTTTCTGTTCTAAACATTACATGGCTTTACTCTGGAACGACTATGGCAAGCCCTAAGAACTTTTACCTAACATTGTTTTGAGGAAACTAAGGTGAAATGTCAACTGAGTTGCATATAAAAGTACTTAAATGCATTTATAAACAGCATAGTTACACTAAATTTAATCAAAGTGTCAGAGCTAACATAAACATTAGACTTTATTTTTCTCCAAATTAACAACACATTTCGATTAGCTGTACGTTAAATAGGAATATATTTTAAAAGAAAGCAACATGCTAAATGAATGATTACACTTTCACAGTTTAAAAACTATCAATGTATCAAAACTTCTAAAACAAGGAATATTTAATACTAGGTTGAAAGGAATATAAACAAACTCAAAATTCTGGATTCTAATGTCTATACTTAGATAAAAATTTAATTTAAAAATCAATCATGTATTTAGTAAAGGAAAAGTAGAAATCCTCACTAAACTTGAACACATGAAGGTGAATTAATTTCTCTCTCCCCAAAACAAAAAAAACAATTAGGAATTATGAAGAGTACTTTTCTTAAT
Source organism: Orcinus orca (assembly GCF_937001465.1). NCBI lineage: Eukaryota > Metazoa > Chordata > Mammalia > Artiodactyla > Delphinidae > Orcinus > Orcinus orca. The sequence goes on from NC_064565.1 coordinate 88,398,324, forward strand.
TATAGCTATAGCATCCCTATGAAAAGCTTAGTGCTGATCTTCATCTTCCTAATAGCCTTGTTGCTAAATAAGAGTTTATTCAGATTTTCAAACATACTAATGTCGACCTTAGTTCTCTAAAATCAGCAAAAACCAAAAATTCAATTATGTTTGAATTTGTTTTATTACTCTTCAAAATAAAGAGATGTATATATATTTTTAAAAAGAATCATTATGATTTTTAAAATTATTTGAGTTATTTCAGGCCAAGGTTTGAAATATTTTGTAAGTAGCTAACTATACTCAAATTTCTCTCTGGGTAAGCAGATAAAACAGTACAATCACATCCTTCATGACCAGCCTTTTCTCCCACTTGTCAGCTACTAAAAGCTCATAACTCCTTTTAGCCCACTAGTACACTGCCTGGCAAAATAATAAGTTTTACAAGGTTCTTCGGTGTTCTAATGTTCACACAGCTGAACTCTCTCCAACAGGCTATGGAAGAAAATAGGCTTCCCTATTTACGATTGTAATTATAAATATAGAGCACTGACATTCTGGACTTCAAAAAAGGTGCTTAATATTTGAAATATTATAATGTGCAGGAAAAGGGGAAGGAGGGAAGGAAGTCATACCTCCAACAGCACTTCTTTGTTTCTATCTGCCATCTCAGCTGTTTCCTTTTTTCCCAGAAGATAATTCTGGAAAAATGAATAGATGAAAGTTAAAGGATAAACCCACTCTGCTATTCCCTTGGCACAGGTATGTATATGATTTCTTCTAGAGACACAGAAACCCTGTGTTGATTCCTGCCTACACAGAGTGAGGGGAACACCCCTTTGAAAAGCAACCTGTTCGTGGGATCTTCACGGAAATGCTTAACACTGACCTCCGCCTTACCTTATCCATTTATCTTGAATTATTCCGTAAACTGCCCTCCCCCAAATCCTGAGGTGATATTACATGCAACAGCTAGCAAATATGTTTTTGTATATCTAATGAAAGCTACACTTACAGGACCTTAAAGGTTTACAAATTATTAAGTACAACAAGTAAGGCAAATTACCTTAAAATATGCTGAGTTTAACTGATCCAGATGGAGAAAATTTAATCTAAATCCCAAATTCTCTGAGGCTACCATGATCTCATTTGCTTGACTCAACTAAAATTTGAATTCTAATTATCAGCCTTATGAAACATTTTTTCACAATCATCCATAAAAAGATCTGTTGGTATTCCCAAATGTGTATTCTTCACTAAAAATACCCAGTAAAGATGTTTCATGATTAAGCTGCCTGAAGGATAACTATTCAATAACTTTAACACTGCTACTATTTTTCTCATTACTACTTTTTATAGTGGGGCTGTTTTCTCTCACCTATTGATTTTTATAAAATATTTGGGTATTAGGAAGGATTAACTCAAATATTATTTTGGAATACGCAAAGATACTAAATAGATAAAGGTAACATATATTAGAATGTGGAACCATTTACAATCAAGGTTACTGGGTTTTCAAAAAAATAAAATAAATCAAAGTGTCAACTGGATAAATGACAAAAGTAGAGAAACTTAAATATGCAAGTACTTTCCTTTGAGGGATAAGGAACTCACCAAATAAACAGCTCAAAACGGCTCTGAATTAGAGAGAACAGAAACCTGGTAACCCCCTGGAGGTAATCCTGCTTCTCCAAAGGCTCATCCCATCTGGCTCTGCAGAACTGGCAACTTCTTTGAGGCCTGCCACCTGGGCAGTAGTGAATGCTCCAACCGGGTGGTTACCAATCTTTTAACTCTATTAACTTAGCAGTCAGAGAATTATATAATATGAACATTTAAGAATCCTGACCTCTGTAAGCTATAGTCTCACCTGTGGGTTTTTGAAAAGTGCATATTTTTCTATACGCTCCATAAATATAAGCTTGTTTTGGCTATCTCTTGTCCAATTCAGAAGATTTTCAACCAAGTTTTCATGGTCTTCAAAGATTCTCTCTGTCCCAAAATAAAATATCAGTATTTTGTTAGTATTCATCAGAACTGCATAAAAGACAAGAAACCTTGTGAAGTAATTCACAGCAAAACCCTTAACTGACACCCCTGAGAGATTATCTAGTCTTCCCTCTATTTTCAAATAAGGAAACATGCCCTCGTGGTGTTAAGTGACTTCAGCAAAGGTCACACAGCTGCTACATGGAAGGATCAGGACTAGAATCTAGGTCTTCTGACTTCAAGGTCTTCTTCAGCCTTCAGCCTTTGCCCATCCCACCCTTAAAAAAAATCCAACATGCGGGCTTCCCTGGTGGCGCAGTGGTTGACAGTCTGCCTGCCGATGCAGGGGACACGGGTTCGTGCCCCGGTCCGGGAAGATCCCACATGCCGCAGAGCGGCTGGGCCCGTGAGCCATGGCCGCTGAGCCTGCGCGGCTGGAGCCTGTGCTCCGCAACGGGAGAGGCCACAACAGTGAGAGGCCCGCGTACCACACACACACAAAAAAAACACCAACATGTTAGTTACATTTCATAAATTCTGGTATTAAGTGCTTCTAACAGCATTCATTTCTTGTCATTCAAAAAATTTCCAAGATGAGTTCTTCTTTGATCTATGAGTTTTGTTTAAATTTAAACAGAGATGTATTTTCTAATTTCCAAATTAGGAATCAAAGAACTTGTCCTATATATTGAACATATGTTCAAATAACATATTCTAGAGATAATGATTTTTTGAAATTTCTTGAGAGCTGCTTATAACCTCATACCAGAATCAATTTTTAGAAATACTCCATTTCTGCCTGTAAAGAATGCATATTTTCCTGTTATTAGTGTTCTAAATATATCTATATTCATTTTTGTCTGCTTGATTATACTGATCACTGAAAAGATTCTTAGATGAAAAGTTTCTACTATGAAGGTAGACTTGTGAATCTCTCCTGGTAGTTCTGTCAACTTTTGCTTTATAAATTTTAATGCTATTATTAGATAAAATTTAGAATGATTATACCTGCCTGATGAAGATGTATGGTTCTCTTTATCTCTAGTAATGCATTTTGCTTAAAGTTTATTTTGCCTGATAATAACATAGTTAATATTATCTTTCTTTTGGTTAGTGTCTTTCCACATTCCTTTTACTTTGAATCTTTCTGTGTCTTTAGGTAAAAGGTCTTTTGTAAACAGCAAACACTTACATTTTGTTCATTCATCCTTTCTAATAATCTCTGTTGTTTAATTGAATGATTTACATTTGTCATAGTTTGTTTCCACCATCTTATTTTGGGCTCTTAGTAGTCCCTTGTTTTCTTTTCTTTTATTCATTCACCAAGTACTGAATGACTACATATTATATTTGAATCACTGTGCCAAATATGATTAAATGATAGTTATGGATCTTTAACTATGGCCATGGAAATATTCTAAAAACTATCATCCAAACATTTTCTGTGTATGGTGACACTATATCTATGAACTCAAACCTTTCTAATTCTCTAAGAATAGTTATAGGGAAGTATTATTAGAATACATGTTTATACATATTAATAAACTTCTAACTTATGGTTTGGGGGTTGTGTATGTGTGTTCTGAAAGAAAAGTGTTAATAATTAAGTTTTTATTTCTCTGGAAACTGCTGTGAAATATTTAAAGATATCATAGGTAGTAAGAGCAATGCAAATACATTTTTTAAACAAAATAGCAAGTTGAAATTGATTACTGATTGAATAAAGCCTAATAAAATAATTATTGCGAGGTTTCTGTAATCACACAATATTACAAAAAGAACACTTTTTAAAAGAGTCAAAGATGATATAAAAAATGAGGGATTTTTAAAGTTAGAAAACACCATACCAAACTACAAAACATAGGAAACTAAGACTTAGTACATCTAGCTAAAAATAAGATGTGCTTTATGTTTCCCCTGAAAGTCAAATGGTGGTATAAAGACTTCAGTACAAATGTGAATAAATGTAACGGTCTTTAGTAAGTGTGTTCAATATATTTGGTTCTTATTTGAAGGGAAAAGAATATTTTGTTACTTAAAAAAAGAGAACAACTTTGTTCTGGCCAAAAAAAAATCTAAAGTGAACTGGAAATGATACTGCACTCAAAGAAATGTCAAAACACTTGGGGGGAAAAAAACAATGTAAAAAGGCCAGGGTTATATAATAGAAAAAAAATACAGTATAAAGATGTCTCAAGTTGCTTTTATCAACATGAAAACTGTTGAAATTACATAGAAATTAAAAAGTAATTATAGCAATGATACTACTAACCCATTTGTAACTCAGAGATGGTTTCCACCAGAGACCAGTCTAAACTATAACCACAGTGAGATTTGTCCATCAGGTTGTCCAGCACTTGTCTCACTGTCTGCCTCTCATCCACCATCATTGTTTTAGAACTATCGTCAGACATGTGGACTCTAATCACCAGCTATAATAGGAAAAAAGGAAATTAAATACAAACCAAAAAACAGGCATTCTAGAAATTTCTTCCAATATTGAGTAATGTTCTGAGTAATGTCCTTAGCTAAAATATAAATTAAAACACAAATAATGATTTATTATGCAAGAAAAATACTCTAAAATTAGGTATTAGATAACCTAACTAAATAAATTTAATGCATTTTTAAAAATTAAAATAACAGGTAAGATTATAATAAGACTATTTTGTTTTACCCTTTTAGAATTTAAAACCAGAAAGGTACTTCTTTTATAATGCATTTTATCCACAAAAAAATACATGTGAAAAATGTATTTGAAAGAAATACCCCTCTATAGCTTGCTATATCTTAGAGCTACGTTACATAAACAAGGCAATTCTTCATAAATCCGTAAAACAGATAAAAATCCCAAACCAAGAAAAAGCCCAAATATCACCTTTTTCACTTGTGCCTCTTTAATTTTCTCTAGGGCAACTCTGATCTTCTCAGCTTTCAATTTTGCTGCCTGTTCTTCCTGTGAACACAAAGCACTTCAGATAAACTAATGCTAAAATAATGAGAATTATTTGAGAAGTCTTTTTATCCTTAAGGATGCTGCTAAAATTAAATTTCAATAAGAATATAACTTCACACACTTATATAGAACACAATTTAAAAATAACCGTGTTCACAAAGTGAGAGCAGACATATTATAAAGGAACATTTTTTAAGATGCAGACTTGAAGATCTCTTATAATAAGACTAGATTTTCATATTCTAGTGATGTAGTAATTTAATTTTAATTTAATCCAACAGTTTAATTCTCAACTGTCAATCTGAAGCAGATAAATTTCAGGTTTCAGGATAGGGAAAACATGAGGGTATCTGTGGGTCTGCCAGTGACTCTGAATTTATACCCCCTCCAAAGTACAGGCAATTTTTTGCATAGTAATGTTCTGTCCTGTTATACTGAAAACATATCATCATCATAAAAATAGCAAAAAACCAGTATCAATTTATCTCTTTGCAGCCATACAAAAATACTTAATAAAAAATGTAGGTATGTTCATATTAATATACAAATACAAATAGAGGAGGCTGCATTAAATTCTTAGGTTTTACTCTGCTTTGGAGCAATCACACAATATAATCAATGTCTCGCGTCTTTAAATGCAATTTTGTTTTTATTAATTCATGGATAAAAAGTTCTTAAAATACTACTATAATTTTCCAAATATTTAACTTACAGTAATTTCTACTTTATAAAATTTAGATTACAAGTAGTAATAAAATAAAACTATACTTAAAACATTTGCCTATTTTCTCCTAGAACAACATATAGTACTGTAACACTGGTACTTACTTGTACTTTCCAGCAATAGGCCATAGTACACTGTAGCATTAATCTCCAATTGAAAAAGACTCATGTAAGTAAACCTTTGCTTATAATAAAGGATTCCTTTTTAATTCTAAGCTTTTGGTTGCTCTAGCAAATATCTAAAATACCTAAGAAAAACATAAAATGCCATATTATATATTTCTTTACTTAATATGACTTTAAAAAAAAAAGCGAGAAACCTATTTACATCAGCCAAACTTTATCTGCTCTGGATTGTGATTAAAAACCACAATCCATGTGTTATTCTTCGTTAAAAAGCTAAAGTTTCTAGGGCAAAAAAACAAAAACTCAATTCATTTAATAGATTCTTCCCTGTTCTCCTAAATTCTGTTGGCTTCCTTATTTTTTAACTGCTTCTCTTTCCATTTCACACTCTAGGCTGACTCCCCTCATTTCAAGCTTAGTATTTACTACTCTGTGGAACAGAGAAGAAAACAGTGGTTAGGAAGGACAGTGGGTTTGTTTGCCAGAAATCTGATCCATTTCAATGAAAGCAGTCAGTGAATTAACATAATAACTAAGGTCTGGAAATACTATCTGTAAACCCAATTAGACACAGAACAAAGAATTGCATTTTAACAATGGAGAGGAGTAAGATAAGACTTGATTCTTAGATATACTCCTCTGATTAAAAGATTAAATCATCCTACCTCCGCCTGTATGCAAATAAACAAATTACAGAATTATAAAATATGTTGACTGTATATTTTAACATAAGATACATTTTTTTTTCTTTTTAAAGCAGGCTATAAAATGAGAAAACTAGACTACTGTCATTAAAACTCTCATTAAAATGCGCAGGCTTCCCTGGTGGCGCAGTGGTTGAGAGTCTGCCTGCCCATGCAGGGGACACGGGTTCGTGCCCCGGTCTGGGAAGATCCCACATGCCGCGGAGCGGCTGGGCCCATGAGCCATGGCCACTGAGCCTGCGTGTCCGGAGCCTGTGCTCCGCAACGGGAGAGGCCACAACAGTGAGAGGCCCGCGTACTGCAAAAAAAAAACAAAAACAAAAACAAAAACAAAAACCAAACAAACTCTCAGCCTCTAGAATTCTGTGTCTTAGAGAAACAAAATCATTATTAAATTACCAAACCCTATGTGTTTCTGATGAGTGGAGCACTATTCTATACAGGAATTCTAAGTACTAGCATTTTCCAGTGGTTTTTATTAAATCAGTTATTTCATCATATTTTGGAAGATAAAGAGGGAAGCAGAAGTTTTATGAGTGTTTTCTCAATGGGATAATGATTGTATGTTCTTCATGGCTCATTTGCCACATCCTTATATTGGTATAAATGGCTGCTATAAAGAAGAAAAATTTACCAAGGCATAATATCGAATTTCACTTCATATTTCTGAAAAGCAAATTTAAATCTCAAAGTCTGAAGAGGAAAAACTGATAGTATCAATGCTTTGTGTATCTGGAACATAAACATGAGCTTCTAAAAGGCCAAATTCTTTTATGATATTATGATTGATCTGCATAAGTTAAAAAACGTTTAGAAGATTTCCTCAAAGCCAAATAACATTTTTAAGAAAAAGAGAATATTCAAGAGAATGAGAAGACAAGCCATAGACTAGGGGAAAATATTTATCAGACACATCTGATAAAGGACTATTATCCAAAATATACAAAGAATTTTAAAGCTCAACAAGAAAATGAACAACCCAATTTAAAAACTGGGCCAAAAACCTGAACAGAACTCACCAAAGCTTACACAGATGGCAAATAGCCTGTGAAAAGATGCTCATGTCATATGTCATTAGAGAACTGCCATCGTTGTTTTAATTTAAACAACGATATACCACTACACACATATTAGAATGGCCCAAATCCAAAACACTGAAAACATCAAATGCTGGTGAGGTTGTGGAGCAACAGGAACTCTCAGTCATTGCTGGTGGGAATGCAAAAGGGTACAGCCACTTTAGGAGATAGTTTGGTGGTTTCTTACAAAACTAAACATGCTCTTACAATATTCCAGTAATCAAGCTCCTTAATATCTACCGAAATGAGATGAAAACTTACCTCCACCCCAAAACCTGCGCACAGATGCTTATAGCAGCTTTCTTTATAACTGCCAAAACTTGGAAGCAACCAAGATATCCTTCAGTAGACAAATGGATAAACTGTACTACATCCAGACCATGGAATATTATTCAGTGCTAAAAAAAAGATGAGCTATCAAGCCATGAAAAGACATGGAGGAACCTTAAATGCACATGACTAAGTGAAAGAAGCCAACTGAAAAGGCTACATATTGTATGATTCCAACTATATGACATTCTGAAAAAGTAAAACTATGGAGACAGTAAAAAGATTAATGGCTGTCAGAGGTTAGGGAGAGGGAGGGATGAATAGGTGGACTACAGAGGATTTTTGTGGGAGTGAAACTACTCTGTATGATACTATAATGATAGCTACACATCATTACGCATTTGTCCAAAGCCATAGAACGTACAACACCAAGACTGAACCCTAATGTAAACTATGGACTCTGGGTGATAATAATGGTCAACACTTGTTCATCAATTATAACAAACGTACCACTCTGGTGGGGGATGTTGATAATGGGGAAGCTATGTACGTGTGAGGGCAAGCGGTATACTGGAAACCTCTGTACCTCCTTCTCAATTTTATTGTGAACCTAACACTGCTCTTAAAAAATAGTCTATTCAAAAATGGAATATAAAAATTTAAATATAGCATTCTGATATTGGTTATAAACACCAAAACAGTATTTTCATACTCCCATTTTATTATTATATTATTTACCAAATACAATAGAATACAACCACTGCTATCTTTTGAAGCAGTGACAAAAAGTCATTCAATTGTAAGATTAATTTAAACTCCCAGATCAGTTTCTGCTCCACAGGCTAAAAAGTTGACACATAGGAAGAAAGGATTAAAGAAACAAGAGAAACAACAAATTAACATACATTAAACCAATCAGATTTCCTAGCCATCAATAAGAAACCATTTTTATGTAGAGCAGCCAGGTGGGCCTATTTTAACATCCAAACTCAGCTATTCTTCCATTTGCTCAAAATACTACTCTTAATAAATACATAAATTGGTCAAATTTGAATTTAAGAACTGTGTGCTTAATTTCAACCTAGGCAAATTTTAGTTTATTCTTCTCCAGTTTATTAGCAAGGATAATCAATCCCTGCTAGAAGCTTTTAGAAGAAACAACTGATCAAAATACCTCTAACTATTAGAGTCTGAATGTCACTGGAGCAAAACTGGAAATAAAAATATTTGTATCAAATTGCAAGATTCATAGTATTTTATACTTCCCATGGGTAATATGCTCTTCCTCAGAAAGTTGGCTTGTATTTACTATATTTAGGCTAGAATCGTACTTTTAACCATAACAACCATAGAAAGGAAGAAATTGTTTTAAGCTCAGAGTGCTGTGCAATACAGGAAAGGTCAATAAATCTTTGCTGATGTGTTTAGATTATATACTTAGAAGACATCTAATAGTTTACTTATTTAGGCAAGGTAAATCTCTGTTCAATGTCTGCAGGCCAAGTTTAATACAAAGAACAAAGCTTTATTCATCCCATCTTCTCTTCTGTTTGTTAAAGTTGACAAACTCAGGTAGGTCTTAAGTTTTCTGCCCCTTATCTTTGGGCTATCCCTTTGTTCACACTGTTTGTCTCACAACCATCCTTAACATAAGTAAAAGATACCTCACACATATAACAACTTAACTTTCTCTCCTACCCCTTCCCTTAAAAGGGCAAGAGACAACCTATTTTTCCACCTGAAAAACTCCTGTGTGGCTATCAATAACCATCAAATGCCAAGCCTCCTCAAATTTACATAAAGGACAAAAACTCCGTTAAGATCTTATGATTAAATGAAAGCCAATGCTGTGGTTACAAAGTGTTACAGCATTCTCTTCATGTTACAGCATTCTCTTCAGCGTAAAAATTAGAATACTTACAGAAAGAGTTACAGTTGCAAAGAACTGGCTAGTGAATTCCTTCAGCTAAGAAATTATTAAGGCTTTGTGGGTTCGGAATCAATGGGATTGAAATTAAGGAGCTGAAGAGTAGTTAGCAGTTTCTTTGAGGTCCAGTTTGTGTCACAGATTACAATAAAGTTGTGTAAATTAAAATGATTCAAAGAAAACTTGGAGTGATGAACAGTTTAATGCCCACAAAATGTTCTATTCTATAAAACTGCTTAGAGCCAAAATAGTAATAGTAACAACTAGTCTACTTCCCCCTGAAGAAATCACGAAACAGATTCTCTCACTAAGAAGAGAACTAATATTAACTGAACACCTACTTGCCACACACTACAAGGCATGTATCTCATCTAATTCTCAATAATGCAGGGGCTAACATTATTATTATTATGTCCACTGAACTAATTAAGGCCCAGAAAGACTTATCTTTCAAAGATCATACAGGCAGTTACCAAGTGAATAACTACTTGCTCTTTCTACCATGTCACAGTCCCTTTTGTCCTTAAGGATTATAGCATACATACACTTTGGGGATAACAGTAAATAAAAACTGCTTATCAAAAACAAAAGACTTTCAGTAATATAAAAGCATTTTTACAACTTCTCTGAAGCAAAGAAAAGGGTGATTAACAGTACAGCAGTCCTTGAAACCTCGATGGTCACTAGAGGACCATTCTTTTACATGACAGATGTTTGTCGAGACTGTCCAGGCTTGGGCTTGAGTGCCGGGGATACAGAGCTCCTGCTCTCATGGAGCTTACATTTAACGAGAGACAAGAAAGAAACAGGTATGAGATAAGTCAGTTAGTGGTCAGTTCTATGAAAAAAAATAAAATAAAGCAGGTTAAAGGAGTAAAGAGTGAAAAAATGCATTATTTCAGGAGGTCAGGGAAGGCCTTTCAAATGGTACCCAGAGACTTAAGGGCATCAGATCAGCAATGTGTCTTTTGCCCACTGCTCCCATTTATGGCAAAATAGTCCTGTGCTGGCACTAATGCTGCTCCTAGAAGAAATAGGTTGGCATTGTTTTTGCAGAGGCTCCTGGCTCAGAACTGTATAATGGGGTAGTTATTTCATTAACAGTGATATAATGACAACTGGATTGGGGATGGAAACAAACAAACAAAGCATTCTTTTTGCATTCTTGGCCTAAGCAGTGTTACTGTGTTCATTTTACTGTGTTCTAACTACCCAGTGTTACAAAGTCCTAGTTTGGAAAAGTGCAGGTCAGAGGTGAGTCAGTAACTGGGACACCATGCTTTTGGGTAAGGGGAACCAGACTGCCACACAGGTGGTATGAAAGAGGTATAAACTCAACTTAGCTTCAAAACAGCCACATGCTCTGGTAGAGGGCACTGACATCGAGAGGTCCCTGTGGCTCTGGTTATCTAGGAGTTTCTGCCACCTCGTCCTTGACTCCATCCCCCACTCCACCCTAAACGTTTAGGTTCTATGCTACTGAGTCACCTTCCTGATCAAATGTCTTGTTGTATAAAAGCAGGGCAGTATATAGAGGTAGCTAGAGTCAGATGTTGGCCACATACACCAGTAATGCCAGCACTTGGATCTGAGTAGCGATGGCTCTGACGCTGCAGTGAGTATCAACATCTCTTGGGCAAAGGGAGATGAGAAGTTACTGCCTGCATTTTTTCCAAACTTGCAAACACCTGACTCTCCCTGTTATAGGAACTCTGTTCTGTTCACTGCCATATCTCAAGGGTTGTAAACAGTGTCTGGCACATAATAGGTATTCAGTAAATATTTGTTGAATGAAGTTATTCTCTTCAATAGATTCTCACTGCATTTAGCGGGGGGCGGGGGGGGGGAACTCCTCAGTGTGCCTTGAATGATCTGATTCCTGTCTACCTCTCCAAACCTAAATCAAGATACTCATATCTTCATTCAACTACTCAACTACTGTGGCTCCAGCAACATAGTGTTTCTTCAGCTTCTCAAACATGCCAAGCTTTTTTCTCCCTGGACCTCTCTACTTGGAACATTTCCCTTCACCCTCAAGCTGGCTTCTTTTCATCCTTCAAGCTTTACATTAAATATCACCCCTTATAAGGGCCTTTGCTGATGTTACCATCTAAAGGAAATGTAGCCCTAATCCTCCCCCCAGTATTCTCTATTACTTACCTTGTTTCCTTCATAGCACTTAACATGATTTAGAGTTTGTTTACATGCTTGCTTGTAAACGTTTTTTATCTATATTCCTAAATAGACTGTGAGCTGCTGAGGGCAGGGACGATGTCCACTTCATACAAAATTATTGTATATCCCAGCACCTAACGCAGTACACGATTAAACAAATATTTGTTGAATAAATAGGCAATGGAAATGGTAGTATGTTATACTTCATCTGAGAGCAGTATACAAAATGCACTGGAGGAGGGACAGGCAAAAATAGAGACAAGAGTCATGGCTCTAATAAAAAATACGAGGCTGCTTTAGGGTGGTGGCAATGGGAATGAAATGGATGGGTGAACTCAACCAATCCTACAGATTATGACAAGCTTATTAGAGCTCTGAGATAATAAGTGACAAGAAAGGCACCAGATGGCTCAAACCTGGGTAAGTGGGAGAGTGGCAGCATTGTGTACAGAAACAGAGGTGTCAAAAGAAGAAAACAGATATAAATTGTGAGGCCCCAGGGAGAGTGTGGTTAAGGAAGCTGAAGACCTGCAGAACTGGAGGTGCTGGTCATCTTCCAGGAAATGTCTGACAGCGACCTCTCAGGAAGAGAGACCTAATCTATTAACAGAGATCCTAGTTGAAGCTATGAGAGTGGATTCCAGAGAGAGAGTGAACAGAGAAGGAAGAGCTAAGAAAAAGGGAAGAATTTTGCTCTTTGCTCTGGTTATAACGTACACGGCTACCATATGCTTAAGATTTCTAAATTTCCCTCATCTTTAAGCTGCTTCTACCCTATTCCTAGATCTCCTTTAGGGAGAGAAACTCAAGCAAAAGAAAGGGTTTTATTGCTGATTCTTTTTTTTTTTTTTTTAACATCTTATTGGAGTATAATTTTTTACAATGGTATGTTAGTTTCAGCTTCACAACAAAATGAATCAGTTATATATATACATATGTTCCCATATCTCTTCCCGCTAGCGTCTCCCTCCCTCCCACCCTCCCTATCCCACCCCTCCAGGCAGTCACAAAGCACCGAGCTGATCTCCCTGTGCTATGCGGCTGCTTCCCACTAGCTATCTACCTTACGTTTGGTAGTGTATATATGTCCATGCCTCTCTCTCGCTTTGTCACAGCTTACCCTTCCCCCTCCCCATATCCTCAAGTCCATTCTCTAGTAGGTCTGTGTCTTTATTCCTGTTTCACCCCTAGGTTTTTCATGACATTTTTTTTCCTTAAATTCCATATATATGTGTTACATACAGTATTTGTCTCTCTCTTTCTGACTTACTTCACTCTGTATGACAGACTCTAGGTCTATCCACCTCATTACAAATAGCTCAATTTCGTTTCTTTTTATGGCTGAGTAATATTCCATTGTATATATGTGCCACATCTTCTTTATCCATTCATCCAATGATGGACACTTAGGTTGTTTCCATCTCTGGGCTATTGTAAATAGAGCTGCAATGAACATTTTGGTACATGACTCTTTTTGAATTATGGTTTTCTCAGGGTATATGCCCAGTAGTGGGATTGCTGGGTCATATGGTAGTTCTATTTGTAGTTTTTAAAGGAAACTCCATACTGTTCTCCACAGTGGCTGTATCAAGTTACATTCCCACCAACAGTGTAAGAGGGTTCCCTTTTCTCCACACCCTCTCCAGCATTTATTGTTTCTAGATTTTTTGATGATGGCCATTCTGACTGGTGTGAGATGATATCTCATTGTAGTTTTGATTTTCATTTCTCTAATGATTAGTGATGTTGAGCATTCTTTCATGTGTTTGTTGGCACTCTGTATATCTTCTTTGGAGAAATGTCTATTTAGGTCTTCTGCCCATTTTTGGATTGGGTTGTTTTTTTGTTATTAAGCTGCATGAGCTGCTTATAAATTTTGGAGATTAATCCTTTGTCAGTTGCTTCATTTGCAAATATTTTCTCCCATTCTGAGGGTTGTCTTTTGTTCTTGTTTATGGTTTCCTTTGCTGCGCAAAAGCTTTTAAGTTTCATTAGGTCCCATTTGTTTACTTTTGTTTTTATTTCCATTTCTCTAGGAGGTGGGTCAAAAAGGACCTTGCTGTGATTTATGTCATAGAGTGTCCTGCCTATGTTTTCCTCTAAGAGTTTGATAGTTTCTGGCCTTACATTTAGGTCTTTAATCCATTTTGAGCTTATTTTTGTGTATGGTGTTAGGGAGTGATCTAATCTCATACTTTTACATGTAGCTGTCCAGTTTTCCCAGCACTACTTATTGAAGAGGCTGTCCTTTCTCCACTGTACATTCCTGCCTCCTTTGTCAAAGATAAGGTGACCATATGTGCGTGGGTTTATCTCTGGGCTTTCTATCCTGTTCCATTGATCTATATTTCTGTTTTTGTGCCAGTACCATACTGTCTTGATTACTGTAGCTTTGTAGTACAGTCTGAAGTCAGGAAGCCTGATTCCTCCAGCTCCGTTTTTCATTCTCAAGATTGCTTTGGCTATTTGGGGCCTTTCTGTTTCCATACAAATTGTGAAATTTTTTGTTCTAGTTCTGTGAAAAATGCCAGTGGTAGTTTGATAGGGATTGCATTGAATCCGTAGATTGCTTTGGGTAGTAGAGTCATTTTCACAATGTTGATTCTTCCAATCCAAGAACGTGGTATATCTCTCCATCTATTTGTATCATCTTTAATTTCTTTCATCAGTGTCTTATAATTTTCTGCATACAGGTCTTTTGTCTCCTTAGGTAGGTTTATTCCTAGATATTTTATTCTTTTTGTTCCAATGGTAAATGGGAGTGTTTTCTTGATTTCACTTTCAGATTTTTCATCATTAGTGTATAGGAATGCCAGAGATTTCTGTGCATTAATTTTGTATCCTGCTACTTTACCAAATTCATTGATTAGCTCTAGTAGTTTTCTGGTAGCATCTTTAGGATTCTCTATGTATAGTATCATGTCATCTGCAAACAGTGACAGCTTTACTTCTTCTTTTCTGATTTGGATTCCTTTTATTTCCTTTTCTTCTCTGATTGCTGTGGCTAAAACTTCCAAAACTATGTTGAATAAGAGTGGTGAGAGTGGGCAACCTTGTCTTGTTCCTGATCTTAGTGGAAATGCTTTCACTTTTTCACCATTGAGGACGATGTTGGTTGTGGGTTTGTCATATATGGCCTTTATTATGTTGAGGAAAGTTCCCTCTATGCCTACTTTCTGCAGGGTTTTTATCATAAATGGGTGTTGAATTTTGTCAAAAGCTTTCTCTGCATCTATTGAAATGATCATATGGTTTTTCTCCTTCAATTTGTTAATATGGTGTATCACCTTGATTGATTTGCGTATATTGAAGAATCCTTGCATTCCTGGAATAAACCCCACTTGATCATGGTGTATGATCCGTTTAATGTGCTGTTGGATTCTGTTTGCTAGTATTTTGTTGAGGATTTTTGCATCTATGTTCATCAGTGATATTGGCCTGTAGTTTTCTTTCTTTGTGACGTCCTTGTCTGGTTTTGGTATCAGGGTGATGGTGGCCTCGTAGAATGACTTGGGGAGTGTTCCTCCCTCTGCTATATTTTGGAAGTTTGAGAAGGATAGGTGATAGCTCTTCTCTAAATGTTTGATAGAATTTGCCTGTGAAGCCATCTGGTCCTGGGCTTTTGCTTGTTGGAAGATTTTTAATCACAGTTTCAATTTCAGTGCTTGTGACTGGTCTGTTCATATTTTCTATTTCTTCCTGATTCAGTCTTGGCAGGTTGTGCCTTTCTAAGAATTTGTCCATTTCTTCCAGGTTGTCCATTTTATTGGCATAGAGTTGCTAGTAGTAATCTCTCATGATCTTTTGTATTTCTGCAGTGTCAGTTGTTACTTCTCCTTTTTCATTTCTAATTCTATTGATTTGAGTCTTCTCCCTTTTTTTCTTGATGAGTCTGGCTAATGGTTTATCAATTTTGTTTATCCTTTCAAAGAACCAGCTTTTAGTTTTATTGATCTTTGCTATCGTTTCCTTCATTTCTTTTTCATTTATTTCTGATCTGATTTTTATGATTTCTTTCCTTCTGCTAACTTTGGGGTTTTTTTGTTCTTCTTTCTCTAATTGCTTTAGGTGCAAGGTTAGGTTGTTTATTCGAGATGTTTCCTGTTTCTTAAGGTAGGATTGTATTGCTATAAACTTCCCTCTGAGAACTGCTTTTGCTGCATTCCATAGATTTTGGGTCGTCGTGTCTTCATTGTCATTTGTTTCTAGATATTTTTTGATTTCCTCTTTGATTTCTTCAGTGATCACTTCGTTATTAAGTAGTGTATTGTTTAGCCTTCATGTGTTTGTATTTTTTACAGATCTTTTCCTGTAATTGATATCTAGTCTCATAGCGTTTTGGTCGGAAAAGATACTTGATACAATTTCAATTTTCTTAAATTTACCAAGGCTTAATTTGTGACCCAAGATATGATCTATCCTGGAGAATGTTCCATGAGCACTTGACAAAAATGTGTATTCTGTTGTTTTTGGATGGAATGTCCTATAAATATCAATTAAGTCCATCTCGTTTAATGTATCATTTAAAGCTTGTGTTTCCTTATTTATTTTCATTTTGGATGATCTGTCCATTGGTGAAAGTGGGGTGTTAAAGTCCCCTACTATGAATGTGTTACTGTCGATTTCCCCTTTTATGGCTGTATTTGCCTTATGTATTGAGGTGCTCCTATGTTGGGTGCATAAATATTTACAATTGTTATATCTTCTTCTTGGATCGATCCCTTGATCATTATGTAGTGTCCTTCTTTGTCTCTTCTAATAGTCTTTGTTTTAAAGTCTATTTTGTCTGATATGAGAATTGCTACTCCAGCTTTCTTTTGGTTTCCATTTGCATGAAATACCTTTTTCCATCCCCTTACTTTCAGTCTGTATGTGTCTCTATGTCTGAAGTGGGTCTCTTGTAGACAGCAAATATATGCGTCTTGTTTTTGTATCCATTCAGCCAATCTGTGTCTTTTGGTGGGAGCATTTAGTCCATTTACATTTAAGGTAATTATCGATGTGTGTTCCCATTCCCATTTTCTTAATTGTTTTGGGTTCGTTATTGTAGGTCTTTTCCTTCTTTTGTGTTTCTTGCCTAGAGAAGTTCCTTTAGCAGTTGTTGTAGAGCTGGTTTGGTGGTGCTGAACTCTCTCAGCTTTTGCTTGTCTGTAAAGGTTTTAATTTCTCCATCAAATCTGAATGAGATCCTTGCTGGGTAGAGTAATCTTGGTTGCAGGTTTTTCTCCTTCATCACTTTCAGTATGTCCTGCCACTCCCTTCTGGCTTGCAGAGTTTCTGCTGAAAGATCAGCTGTTAACCTTATGGGGATTCCCTTGTGTGTTATTTGTTGTTTTTCCCTTGCTGCTTTTAATATGTTTTCTTTGTATTTAATTTTTGACAGTTTGATTAATATGTGTCTTGGAGTATTTCTCCTTGGATTTATCCTGTATGGGACTCTCTGTGCTTCCTGGACTTGATTAACTATTTCCTTTCCCATATTAGGGAAGTTTTCAACTATAATCTCTTCAAATATTTTCTCAGTCCCTTTCTTTTTCTCTTCTTCTTCTGGAACCCCTATAATTCGAATGTTGGTGCGTTTAATGTTGTCCCAGAGGTCTCTGAGACTGTCCTCAGTTCTTTTCATTCTTTTTTCTTTATTCTGCTCTGCAGTAGTTATTTCCACTATTTTATCTTCCAGGTCACTTATCCGTTCTTCTGCCTCAGTTATTCTGCTATTGATCCCATCTAGAGTATTTTTCATTTCATTTATTGTGTTGTTCATCATTGTTTGTTTCATCTTTAGTTCTTCTAGGTCCTTGTTAACTGATTCTTGCATTTTGTCTATTCTATTTCCAAGATTTTGGATCATCTTTACTATCATTATTCTGAATTCTTTTTCAGGTCGACTGCCTATTTCCTCTTCATTTGTTAGGTCTGGTGGGTTTTTCTCTTGCTCCTTCATCTGCTGTGTGTTTTTCTGTCTTCTCATTTTGCTTATCTTACTGTGTTTGGGGTCTCCTTTTTGCAGGCTGAAGGTTCGTAGTTCCTGTTGTTTTTGTGTCTGTCCCCAGTGGCTAAGGTTGGTTCAGTGGGTTGTGTAGGCTTCCTGGTGGAGGGGACTAGTGCCTGTGTTCTGGTGGATGAGGCTGCATCTTGTCTTTCTGGTGGGCAGGTCCCCCTCTGGTGGTGTGTTTTGGGGTGTCTGTAGACTTATTATGATTTTGGGCAGCCTCTCTGCTAATGGGTGGGGTTGTGTTCCTGTCTTGCTAGTTGTTTGGCATAGGATATCCAGCACTGTAGCTTGCTGGTCGTTGAGTGAAGCTGGGTGCTGGCGTTGAGATGGAGATCTCTGGGAGATTTTCGCCGTTTGATATTATGTGCAGCTGGGAGGCCTCTTGTGGACCAGTGTCCTGAAGTTGGCTCTCCCACCTCAGAGGCACAGCACTAACTCCTGGCTGCAGCACCAAGAGTCTTTCATCCACACCGCTCCTTAATTTGGGATGATTCGTTGTCTATTCATGTATTCCACAGATGCAGGGTACATCAAGTTGATTGTGGAGCTTTAATCCGCTGCTTCTGAGGCTGTTGGGAGAGATTTCCCTTTCTCTTCTTTGTTCTCACAGCTCCCAGGGGCTCAGCTTTGGATTTGGCCCCGCCTGTGCGTGTAGGTTGCCAGAGGGCGTCTGTTCTTTGCTCAGACAGGACGGGGTTAAAGGAGCCGCTGATTCGGAGGCTCTGGCTCACTCAGGCCGGGGGCGGGGGGGCGGGGGTCACGGAGTGCGGGGCGGGCCTGCGGCGGCAGTGGCCAGCGTGACGTTGCTAGCCCGAGGCGCGCCGTGTGTTCTCCCGGGTGAGTTGTCCCTGGATCCCGGGACCCTGGCAGTGGCGGGCTGCACAGGCTCCCCGTAAGGGGGTGTGGATAGTGACCTGTGTTCACACACAGGCTTCTTGGTGGCGGCAGCAGCGACCTTAGCGTCTCATGTCTGTCTCTGGGCTCTGCACTTTTAGCCGCGGCTCACGGCCGTTTCTGGAGCTCTCTTAAGCAGCGTTCTTAATCCCCTCTCCTCGTGCACCAGGAAACAAAGAGGGAAGAAAAAGTCTCTTGCCTCTTCCGGCAGGTCCAGACTTTTCCCCGGACTCTCTCCCGGCTAGCCGCGGTGCACTAACGCCCTGCAGGCTGTGTTCATGCCGCCAAGCTCAGTCCTCTCCCGGCGCTCCGACAGAAGCCGGAGCCTCAGCTCCCAGCCCCGCCCGCCCCATCGGGCGAGCAGACAAGCCTCTCGGCTGGTGAGTGCCGGTCGGCCCCGATCCTCTGCGCTGGAATCTCTCTGCTTTGCCCTCCGCACCCCTGTTGCTGTGCTCTCTTCCGCGGCTCCGAAGCTCCCCCACTCCGCCACCCGCAGTCTCCGCCCGCGAAGGGGCTTCCTAGTGTGTGGACACTTTTTCTCCTTCACAGCTCCTTCCCGCTGGTGCAGGTCCCGTCCCTATCCTTTTGTCTCTGTTTATTCTTTTTTCTTTTGCCCTAACCAGGTACGTGGGGGGTTCCTTGCCTTTTGGGAGGTCTGAGGTCTTCTGCCAGCGTTCAGTAGGTGCTCCGTAGGAGTTGTTTCACGCGTAGATGTATTTCTGGTGTATCTGTGGGGAGGAAGGTGATCTCCGAGTCTTACTCTTCCGCCATCTTCCCGGAAGTCCTATTGCTGATTCTTGAGTCTTCTCTTTGAGCTGTTACTCATGGAGATTTTAATTTTAGCTTTACCATCTTCTTTCACAAGTTTATAAAGTTAAGAAGAAATAATTTTTTAAAGTCCGGGAAGATCCCACATGCTGTGGAGCGGCTGGGCCCGTGAGCCATGGCCGCTGAGCCTGCGCGTCCGGAGCCTGTGCCCCGCAACGGGAGAGGCCACAACAGTGAGAGGCCCGCGTACCGCAAAAAAAAAAAAGAAAGAAAGAAACCCTCTGATACGATAATAAAAACTTAAGAGACATAAACCATAATTACTTTGTATATTCTTCAGAAACTATCTATAACCAAGTCTGACATGCTTGAATTTAACATTATTTAAATAAAATAACAAAATAAAAACATGACTTGTGAGGAGGTAGAAAGCTGTTCAGCTTCCCTATTCTGTTCTTCCTGAGTTAATGATGACAGTGGCTAAGTGATTTTAAATTGTTGTAAAATGCAAGCCCAATGAAAATCCAGCTGGACTGATTCAAACCATTCTGAGGGCAGAGAACTGAGAAATTTAAATTGCAGCCTTCTCTTCCAATTTGATTAAACTAATGTAAAGTAAGATTCTGTTTATATAAATAAATGTTTAATTAAATGAGGCATTGATAATATAAACAAAAATTAAAAAACAAAGTTTGCTAAAGTAACTCACAGCATGGATGACCATTAGAAGTAAGTTAAAATTAAACAATGATTTCAGACTTCAAAATTAAATACAATGTTAAACTAGAAAAAGTGCCAACACACTTGGGCAGGCTGTCAGGTATTTACGAAAGTTAAAAACTAGTGAAAAATTACTGAAAATATTTTCTACTCTCAGTATTTTCTGATAGTTATTAAGATCAGTAAATAATTACCTTCAGTAAGAGAAAAAAATACCTCTATTAAGAACAAAGGTGCAAAAATAAGAAAGCACAACCTGAGAAATCTGAGAGCACAGTCAAAAACAGAAATTACATTCTACCTATAAGGCAATAAATATTTACATGCAGGTGGAAGAAGAAGTATCACCTTGGTCAGCAAATGAGAAGGTTTTCCTGCAATGTTTCTCAGAAGAAGGGAGGTTTCCCTGTCCAGATAGGAGTGCTTGTGCAGGAAAAGAGAGAGAAAAACAAACAAACAAAAAAGGCAATAGAAGTCAGTGGAGGTTTTATGTGTTTAAAATATAACGTTGACAAAGCAAGAATGATTCTCTACCATTAATTTCATATTTTACCTAAACTCAATGAAATATGACCAAATTTAAAAAAAGAAAAAGAAAAGGAGGGGGAGGGAAAGACACCACCTTTGCCAGCAGGCATGCCCTAGCCCACTCCTGCTGACCCCTCAGCTCTGGGAAAATGGATCACACCCTGCAAAGATCACAGAGCAATTTGTCTTTTAGGGCTGTGCTTCTGAGTGCTGTCCACACAGCACAAATAAACAGGTGTCAAAGACGAATGACTATCCCTATTCCTTCCTCAGTTTTAAAACTTTTGCAAGTATTTCTGACCAAATCAATGATAGCCACACCAAGAGGAAAAATGTCCATAAATATTTTGCCTAATGTTATCACGTTTTCAGTAAAATTTTATTAATTCACTCATTATATCAGTATTAACAGTACTGTGTTGCCCAAGTAAAGGACTTGTATAGCAAATGAATGATATAAACAAAATATTATGAAGTGTTTTCCCTTAAGTTGGTTAAATGAATTCAATTAGTATATTTTCATAAAAATGATTTGTGAATAACATAGTCCCTAACTGTCCTCTTCCCCCTTAAAACCTTTTTAGTAAGGTTGTAAACATTGTAAGTTATGCTTTTGCAACTGTATTTATTAAACTCATATAGTATAAATTGCTGCTGTTTTGATATATGTGTAATTCAGACTTGCTTATCCCTAAATAATTCTAAGTTAGTATTTATTTTTTAATGTTATGTAGTTACTAACCACCATTTAAAACAATGCATGGCACAGCTGAGTAGAGTTATAGAAAGTATTCTATAATATTATATTTTATAAATCTAAGTATATATCAAGTTATTCTTGAGGAACAAATTTTTTGGAGAGAAATACTAGAACAGCACCTACTCTCATAAAGTTCATTGTCACAGATAACAAGATACACAACTTCAAAATTAAAACACTGTTACAGAAAATAATATTAACTTAATCTTTGCTCATATCTGCACTATGTTGTGTTGGGTTTGCTATATTGTATGTCACTGCCTGTATTTTTTTTTTAGCTTTTAGTTCAAGATGAACCTTACAAGCATACCTGCCCCTTTCACCTACTCCTGGGGGGGAAAAAAACAAAAAACAAAACAAACAAACAAAAAAACCCTAAGGGCTTCCCTGGTGGCGCAGTGGTTGGGAGTCTGCCTGCCGATGCAGGGGACATGGGTTCGTGCCCCGGTCTGGGAAGATCCCACATGCCGCGGAGTGGCTGGGCCCGTGAGCCATGGCCGCTGAGCCTGCGCGTCCGGAGCCTGTGCTCCGCAACGGGAGAGGCCACAACAGTGAGAGGCCCGTGTACAGCAAAAACAAAAAAAAACAAAACAAACAAGAAAAAAAACACTAAAAAAAAAAAAACCCTAAGATTTAAAACAAAAACTGGACGTTTTCATCAATATTAGCACTAAAAGGTCAAACAATAATAAGAACGGAGAAAATTATCTCTAGGTCCTCATTTACCTAGATGGTATAATCCCCTGAAGGTAAAGATTAGTTGGCTCACCTATAAAAACGCCAGGTTAAGCAGAAGTTTCTGAAAATTGAATTTAATTTGAGGTTAGCAATCAGCTAAGACCAGGAAGAAAACTGAGGACAATTAAAAAGAGCAACTATAACTTTCATTGCTCTTATTCTCATTCATTTTTTGTTATTCATATATAATGGGAAAAACGTATTCTTACGTAATTATGTAGAACATATAGAAAATAATTTCTTGAAAACCTAGTCCTATCTGTCTTACTCATAAAAGTTACTTTCTCAGATAAAGATCCCTCAAATGAGTAGAATATCTATATTCAGATAATTATTTTTCAAATTAAAAAAAAATTCTGCTTTAGGCCATCAAAACAAACTATTCTTTGGTAAATATAATTCTAGACATTAAATTCAAGTTTAAACTTAAAAAAAAAGATCTTACAAAATTTAGTCAGTCTTCAAACTCAAATCACCTCAAGACTTCAAATCACTAAAAAAATCTATATCTGATCAGTAAGAAACAATATTATCTAACTGTATTTGTTTAAAGACCCAGAAGTAGAAGTTACTGATTTTAAAATACTGAAAGGTTTAAATACCTTAAAATAAAAAGAGGATAATCATTAATGGTTGGTGACCCCCAAAAACACCACATCTAAAAAAATGAGACTACAAGCAGTAGCTGAACAAGATCATAACCCCTTTGTGTTTGGGACAGTCACTCAGCCATGCACTGCTTCACCACTGGCCAGGGCTCCACGTTCCCTCTAAGCCACAAGTATTTGTAGCAGAAAAAAATGAAAATCTAGAAACCACAAGCAGCTAACACCTTCCTTCAATAAATGCCTTATCTTCCTTCCCCTACTGGCGCCCGTCACACAGTGCTCTAGAATTGCTCAGGAGGGAGGTGCTGGTGGCCGAGAA
Source organism: Orcinus orca (assembly GCF_937001465.1). Taxonomy (NCBI): domain Eukaryota; kingdom Metazoa; phylum Chordata; class Mammalia; order Artiodactyla; family Delphinidae; genus Orcinus; species Orcinus orca. The sequence goes on from NC_064565.1 coordinate 88,421,582, forward strand.
CTGGTTACTGGAGAAAGATGCGAGAGGGATGAGGAGAGTGGAGTGCAGGTGGAGGACTGAGAAAAGGGAAAGACACAGTGTTCTGGGCACACTGTTAAGTCAGCCTCAGTCTTGGTACACGTGGCTCATAACAAAAATGCACATAGCTTCATTTAAATAGGGCCTTCTTATATTTTCTTTCATTTACCACTAACAACACAAAGTCAATAGCCTATTTTTAATCCATTTCACTGGTGTATTAGCCCATTTTCTCTCTCTCGTCTATTTCCCTCCTTTTTTCATTTATTCACTATTTATTCAGCGTTGAACCTGGAACCATGCCAGGCACTGGAGATGCAAAGGCACTCCCTGCTCTCACAGAGTTTAGAGTCTAATAGGGAGATAACTGACAACTGTAATACAGTATGTTAAGTGGTATAGGAGCAAGTAAGAGGTAGAGGCAGTGTCTAAACCCAAATTAGGGGCTCAGCAAAGTATTTCTGAAAAGGCCTAGAGTCCTGGAGGATGAGTAGGAGGCAGCTGTGGGTGGGGTGGAGGGTAGAGACAGAGCAAAGGGAGATATCAGTGGTTCTCAACTTGGGTGGTGCTTCCCTCAAGGAGGCATTTCATAAAAAGCTGGGGATATTTTGGGCTGTCACAATGAGGAGGAGGGGGGCATTACTGGTATTTATGAGGAGGGAAGTCAGAAATGCTAGATGCCCTGCAAGCACGGAACAATGTCATATAATAACAAGTCCCACATCACACATGAATTTTTAATGTCCTTATTATAGATGGGAATTCCTGTTGATAACAATCTGAGTTTAGAACTCAGTAACTCCATTTTACACATAAGAACAAAGTATTTCTATATAATTTTGATATTCAGTGACTCTTCCAGGAATGCTATTTACCATGTAAAATAAATTGAGGGAAGCCTGCACTTAATTCCCGTTCAACATTTACCAAGAATTATTCAGTATGTTGGAAAATCATCTCACCAATGGAAACCCAGCTTGAAGTAAGATTTGCCAATATGAGAACTGGTATTATCAGTGTGCACTCTGTCACATGCAAATAAATGACAGGAGAGAGCTGATATTCCTTTTAACAGAATTAAGAACCAGATACTGTTAAATTAATGAAAAGACATGAAAGGCAGGAATTTCACTGAGTTTCATTAACACAGATTATTTTAAAATATTTCAATTACTCTATCTTTCAGAATTATTTAAAATATAGCACAATGAGAAATCTGTAATGTAAAAAGTCAAATATAAAAATCATTTTATCACTACCTCATCCCACACTACAAGGCAGGGAATAATTTTGTCACTACAATTATAAATAAGCATCATCTTATTTGCAAGAATTTTGTACTTCACCATTTTCTTTTCTTTGGCAATCTATAAATTGTGTCAGCACATTATCCCTACTTCATTTAAGGTTATTTCCCTTTTTAAAATTACCATACACAGGAACGTTTTGTCTGCTATTATGTGCCATGACATGTTTTAATTCTGGGTCCACCCATATTTCTGCTTTGTTTTTACTAGAAAAATGACTTCTGATCTCACTTTTCTTAAATCCAAAGTTATTAATTATAAATAAGTATAGGATTTGACTATTTCATTGTGTCTTTTAGTACAGTTTTTAAATGGCCAATAATTTAAAACCTGAAAGATACATTATAATATTATAAATTATTTTTGGCTATTTCTCCTTCATACTAGGTGTTAGGGCATTAAATTCACTAAAAAAACAAAAACAAAAACAGGTATGTAGGTAAGTTATATTATCTATGAATTTCATTTGGGATAGTAAAAGTATTGCTATAAATTATCTGTTATAAAATAGGGGTACTGGGACTGAAAGGACTGAGAACTGCTGCCTGGGCGGAAGAGACAAGTAGATGACAATGCAAATATTACAGTACGAGGGGCTGATGCTTAAGAATGTAGGGGAGGGGCCAAAGGTAAGCTTGGAGAAGTGTTTTTCACTAAGCAGGATATAACCCATTAGTGGGTTGTGGAATCAATTCACTGGGTTACTACCAGTATTTTTAAAGGACAGGAAGGAAGGGAGGGAGGGAGGAAGGGAAGGAGGGGAGAAGGGAAGGTCAGAGGGAATCTGATTCAACTGCGTGCGGGTCAGGGACTTTTTTTTTTTTTTTTTAATGCTTCATAGATGACTCTGAAGCAGCACTGTCTAATGGAAATATAATATGAACTACAAATGTAATTTAAAGTTTTCTAATAACCACTTTTTTAAAAAAGTAAAAAGAAAATGATGAAATAAACTAATATTAGCATCTTTTATTTTACATTCTTTTTTTCATACTAAGTCTTCAAAATCCAGTATGTGTTTTTATCTTTATAGCACATCTCAATTTGGATTAACATTTGAAGTGCTTAATAGCCTCTTGTGGCTAGTGGCTACCGTATGGAACAGCGCAGCTCTGAAGCATCCAGGTGTGTCAACCACTGACCAGAGGATACATTTTTGAAGAAATTAGGTTTTCTGTTAAGCATCAGTGCAGAAGAGTCATTACACTTGATATCCCCCTTCTGAAGAACAGCCAAATTTAGCAATATCTTGAGAAATTTACAGAAGCCCTTAGCTTAATAAAAAAGGTTCTGATATAAAATTTCTCTATACCAGATATACAACCACCAACATACTCTTACCATGAGTTTTAACATTCAATAATACTGTATCATACAGTTGCTCATTTGTTTCTGCTTATTTATTAAGCTTTGTTTGTGTTCAAAAAATTGAGATATATGACAAGGTTTCACCATCAGGAGTTGTAGAGAATGCATTCCTCTTTGCTAATAAAATTTGAGTAGTCCCAATGGACATGTTTACAGAACTTACAGGTGTCAGCTCAGCCTGTTCTTCTGTGAAGTCAATATGACGCTTGGCCTGCTTGCTGGGACATCTCAGAGAAATAGCATGCTGTGAAAATGCAGGAAGGAAGAAAATGATAGGTAAAGGAGGTGGAAAAGGGCAGTTCTCATTATCATGCAGGAAGAGAAAAAGATCACTGAAATGAATCATTGAAACAAAATAGTAATGAAAAGTTGCATGCACCTCATTATACTGTGCAAAAATAGAAAAGGTAAGAACCAGATGATCCTAACCCTTGATAATTTAAGGATAACCTCACTCTCCTTCTGGACAGTAGAGCTCTATGGGAGAACTACACAGAAAGAGTGTGTCCAGTACCAATTCATACTGAACCCCAACTGGGCCTTAACTGTGCTTTAGCAGTACTCTTAATCTTTTCTCCTCTCTCTAAGTCATTCCCTCTAAGCTTGTTCTTAGAGGGAACAAGTAGTTTCCAAGTTCTTCAACTTCCTGGTTTCATCCTTCAACCTCTCCCTATGACCTCACTTCCTTCCATTTCTAAGAAAATCGCATCTATCATGAGGATCTTCATCCCTAAAATGTATCCTACAACTACACCCATATTCTCATCCTTCTCTCCACTTCTATATGAGTAAATACCCTTTTTTCCCCTCCAAAGCTAACCATGTCCTAGATCCTACTCATTCCCCTTCTAATATCTCAGTCTCTGATACTCAACTGGTCTAGCTTACTGGGGCTGAGAAGGACAGAAAAACATTCAATTCTTCTGGGTACCCTCCTCTTGTTAAACTATTATTTTTTACTTTCATTATTTTTTACTTTTGAATTCAGCTACAGTGTACCTCTTGCACTTATCCCTTAATTCCCTGCAATCTAGCATCCACCTTTCTTCTCCAAAGTCTTCATCCTTTGAGTTGTAATGCATTCTGTTATTCATTCTCAAAGTCATCAATGACCTTTTAACCAAGGTTTCTGTCTTTCCTATCATAGTACTTTACTCACTGTACTAAAATTGCTTCTTTGGTTGTCTGTATTGACACCCCTTTCCTCAGACAATAAATTATAATCTCCTAAGGACGTTGTGTATTATGTTCATAGTTTTATCCCTTACAGCCCGTCACAGTGTCTAGGTGCTCCAATATTTATGGAATGTATGAATAACTATTACTTCTTGACCTTCATGCCACTTGCTTGGCCAGATCAAGACTGTTTTTGCTTTCCCCTCTATACATTTTCTCAGTCAACATATCCTATAGCGCTGTGTCAATCACTGCATCAATGGGAGGCCTATCAAATCTATAATGCCATTATCCTCATTTTTAGGAAATAAAGACTTAAGTATTAAGGGCTAAAAAGGCATGATAAATGCAACCAACTCTCAAATGGTTCAGGAAAAAAATGTATATACATAAAAAATAAAGTGTGGCAAAACGTTAAAAATTAGTGAACATGAGTAAAGAGTTTCATGAGTTCTTTGTACTATTCTTTCAAATTTTTGTAAATTTGACATTATTTCAAAATAAAAAGTTTAAAAAATATATATTCTCTCTAGGCTCAATCTCACACAAGCTCCCATCATATTTCTAAACACTTATTGGTTAGTTAAAAAAAATCACAATCCAAGGTGTTCAACAAGAGATGGCTGCCTATATGCCATGTTAAACAGTATGATGGAACCATTATATTATTAAAATTCAACATATCCTTACCAAAAATGAATATACATATGGGAAGTAACAAAGACAATAGAAAACAGTACATATGCAAACAAAGATTAAATGTTGTTATCTTAATAAAGATGAAAAGGGATTATGCAATGATAGAAATCATTTCTTTAACGTTAAATAGGTTCCATTTCCATAAAATATTTAAATACTACAAAAAATACTACTACTATTTAAATACTTTTTTTTGGTAGTATTTTTATCTTTTCTTCATCACTACTTTCATAAATCTAAAAGCTGTGCTCAAAACACATACAAGAAGTGAATGTGAAGGTCAATTCTGCACACAAACTTTGCTCCATACCTTCTCAGTTTCAAAATCTTTCATTTGTTATAAAGCTATCACGTTCTCTATCAATCTCTCAAAAACTCTCCACAAATCGCTGCAAAGCAAGTTATGGATCACTGCTTTCTTGAACTGAATCTGTAACGTGTTAAAAGTACCATTTACGAGCCAGAATCTTGTGGGGGGAGGATGTATAGAGAAGCACTGATCTGAACACAGGAGCCCACCCATAATCAAGAAATGACCTTCTACCAAAACCATGGTTACAAAATAAAACACTTCGTTTTGGTAGCGTACACCTTAGATAACAACTGGAGGAAAGTGGAGGTTTGTGAACACACATTAATGCTTCAATAAAACGTTCATCATCTCTTACTGATATGTGTATATGCTCTTCGCAAATATTAAAAATAAATATAGCATGATGGTTAAGAATCCAGACCCTGCGGCCAGAGGGCCTGTTTCAAGCCCCAGCTCAGTCGTTTCCTGGCAATGCGACTCTGGGCTTATTATTTAACCTGTTTCCTCATGTGTAAAATGGTGTAATGACAGCATTTATCTCCAAAAGTTGCTATAAACATTAATGAGTAATAATTACATTACTATTATATCAAAAGTGGGAAACCACCAGCCATCATCTGAATTTTATTTAAGCCTCAATTCATTTAGATTAGAGCTAGCTTATAGCTGTTAAATTTTAACAATATATTCGGGAATATACTAAAACACCACAAGATGGGGATGTTGCTGCATAAATCTCTTTGCCTTTTTTCTACTGCCCATGTAGTTCTGTCTCTAGGTCTGGATCTGAGAAGCACTCGCCAGTCTAGCCTTGTCTTGATCCTCCTTCAATTCTGTGATGAAACAGCAAGGTATTGCTGACTGTCTGGGTTCAAACCCTTGGGAAAGTTATTTAGTCACTCTGCCTTAGTTCCTTTCATTGTAAAATAGAGGTAATGGTACCTATTCCACAAGGCACTGTACAGATTCAGTGTGTTAGGCATGTAAAGCACAATGCCCAACACAGAATAAGCACTCAATATAGTAGCTGATATTATTTTCTCTTTTCCTCCCTCTTCCGTTTATTCCTCTCCTAGATATGTAACTGGCCATTATATAGCCAGTATAAGGTCCTTTACCAGCTCTCCCAACACAAAGCAAAACAGAAAAGAAAAACAAAACAGACCTAAAACCAAATAAATATGCGTTTTCACTTCCTCAAGGAAACACTGCATATATTTCTAAGAAACCCACCCAATAAGGATCAGGGCATATATGCCAGTGTTGACTGGGTGGTGTGTCTGAAAAGTGTCTATGAGTGATGACCAGGCTTTTCCCCTGGCTTTCACCAATCTTCAGTTCTTCTTTCATCTGATACCTATTCCTTTTATTAATCTCACTAGGCCAGTGAAATCTAGAATTGAACACCAAGTTGGTACACGTGAATAAATTTCAGTGAGATGTAGCAACATAGCCACTAGAATTTTAGGCGAAATGTAGCTGTAATAATTAATAACCCCAATCTTTTAGATATGTAGGCCTCTTAAAGTTTCAGAAAGCCCTGTGCTCCCACCTGGTTAATACTTCAGAGCAAAAGGCTGTTTTCTAAGAATAATTTGGGACTTCAATGCCAATGCTACCTGATAGTACAACACAATTGCTGTTTTCTTTCCAATACCTCAAAATTTCTGCACACATTAATTCCTGAAATAGTTCGGGAAAGTAAAAGAAGTAAAGGAATTGCCCTGAAGCTATGATATGCTGTGTTGCATATCACAAGTTATAATGGTGTATCCATGAAATATTTCATTTAAAAAACCCTATGTACATAAGGAAAAAATATATAACACTGAAAAGTTTTAGTAGCTCAGATATTTAGGGAATTTTTCCTATCAAAATATTTATAATACGATCATCAAATATTCTTAAAGATTCAGCAAAACTTTTTGAATCTACCATAAACTTCAGTAAAAGCTTCTAAAAGTATTTTCACTTTAAAAACACATTTATGTGTATAAAATGCCAAATTCAGAGGAATCATTCCCTTAAATCCCACCAGAAAATAAATATACAGGTATATTTTAGCACTAACCTTTTATCAGTAGACCCTACTTTATATAAAATTTATAACATGAAATTACTATTTAAATTTGAAAACTGCTGTCTTATTAAAAATTGTTTTATCAGTTAATGTGAATAAAAGTACCAGCAAGTCAGCTGCAACATTTATTTCACATTGCTTTAGATATAAACAGCCCTAATTTACTTCAACTACAATGAATTCTAATTTTAAAAACTTAGCAAATGAACATTACTGATGGATTTTATAAGAATACTAACTAAAATTATTCTGTAATTCATTTTTACGTTTATCCATGGAAAATATTTTTATGCTTAAAGCATTCTTTAACATTCAGGGAATAATCATTTTTGATAATCAGCTTCACTTTATTTTTAAGATACTGATAAAAGTTGGGAGGCAAATGTAGTTTTGGAATTCAAATATAGACTTCCCAGTTATTTGACCTACTTAATCTCTTCTTTGGAATAATGCCCGGGAGAGCGGGAAGCTTAAATGAAATAAACATATGTGAAGTGCCTGGAAGCACAGTATTTCAACAAAAGTCAAGAAAGAGAAAGGAGGGGAAAAAGACATACTCTCCCTGATGTGAAATTATACTGTGCCTATCCCTGCTGGCTTCAGAGAGCAAGGAGGCAGAAAGATAAGCCACAGAATTATTTATTTTTGAATGGGCAGTTTGAATACCCACATCCCCAAGACGAAATAGTACCAATCTCAAATTGATTTTTCCAACTGGTATTTGTATCACCAAACTTCAGTGCAAGTAACTATTCTGTCCTAGGTTTCTTAAAACAGGTATAATTACTTCCTCTAAAGAACTTAGTGGGGTCTAAAAAAAAAGTTTCACTATCAGAATTTTCACATATTACTTCACTCATGGCACTCCGCCCACTATCTTGAAAGAAAATAATTGCTGATAATTTTAGAGTGCAAGACTTCTAGACAAAGATGGATTGAACATGTGCATATATTTAAATGCTCATTCAAATATCTGACTGCTTCTTATGAGCCAAATAATGTTCTAGGTGCTAAAGACACATCAGGAATCAAAGAAATTTTTCAAAAATTTCCTCTCCTCCTGGACCTCACATTCAAGTGGGAGAAGACAGATGAGCAAAATAAAAGAAGTAAAGGACTTCCCTGGTGGCACAGTAGTTAAGAATCCACCTGCCAATGCAGGGGGCACGTGTTCAAGCCCTGGTCTGGGAAGATCCCACATGCCGCGGAACAACTAAGCCCATGCGCCGCAACTACTGAGCCTGTGCTCTAGAACCCGCGAGCCACAACTACTGAGCCTGCGTGCCACAACTACCGAAGTCCGTGGCCCTAGAGCACGTGCTCCACAACGAGAAGACACTGCAATGAGAAGCCTGCGCACCGCAATGAAGAGTAGCCCCTGCTCGCCGCAACTAGAGAAAGCCTGCATGCAGCAATGAAGACCCACCGCAGCCAAACATACATACATACACACATAAATAAATAAATTTATTTTTTAAAAAAGTAAAATATATAGTATTTTAAATGGTGATAAAATAAAGAGAAATATAAAGCAGAAAAGGGAGATAAAAAGTATCACAGGGCAGAGGAAGAGGAATTCAATTTTAAAATAGGGTGATCACAGAAGGCCTCACTGGGAAAGTGACTTTTGAGCAAATCCCTAAAGGTAGTAAAGGGGTACTATCACAGGGAAGGGCATCCAGGCAGGGGGACAAACGAAAAGGCTCTGAGGCAAGCTCTGACTTCTGGCAACGAACAACTGGGAGGCAGTATGGCTGACAGAGTAAGGGAGGGAGGAAAGAAAGGAATACAGGAGCAGGCAACAGGAAAGCAGATCTGGTAAGGCCCTGCAGGTCACTGTAGGGATTTTGGTTTTATACTGAGTAAGATACAAAGCCTTTGGGTTTGAAAGGAGGAGGGGCAAGATCTGACTTACCTTTAATAGGACCATTCTGGCTGACATGTGGATAACAGACTGTTAAGGGAACAGTGAACACAGAAGACTCATCGGGAGGCTACTGCAAAAATCTATATCAAGACAGGGTTGGCTTGGTGGCAGTGAAGGTGGTGAGAAGTGATCAAATTCTGGATATAATCTGAAGTTAAGGCAACAGAGCTGGCTGCTGGATTGGAAGCAGGGTGGGGAAAAAAAAAAGAGAAGGAGATAAAGACTCCAAGGGTTTTGCTTGATGAACTGGAAGGACAGAATAGCCATTAACTGAGATGGAGAAGACTGCAGGAGGAATAAGTCTGGGAGAAAAAAATCAGGGCTTCAGTTTTAGAGCAGTTAAATCTGAGTTACCTATTAGATAACCAAATAGAGATACTGATTAGAAATAGGATGCATGAGCCTGGAGTTCAGGGGAGAGGCACTGGCTAAAGAAACCTGTATTCCCTTGAATCTAAGATGATTTAGTGCTGGTATTTCTTGATCTTTATCAGAAACTGTCAACAGACAGCTTCACACAACACAGTGTAATTGCCATCTTGCTGACAGTGAGTGACCGATGCCACCTGCTTTAGAACATGGCTCCTCAATCTTGGCACTATTTTGGGTCAGATACTTGTTTGCTGTGGAGGCTGTCCTGTGCATTGCAGGATTTTAGCAGCACCCCTGGCCCCTACCCACCAGATGCCAGGAGCACCCTTCTATCACTGACAGCCAAAAACGCCCTCTGGGGGACAAAATAGCTCCCAGTTGAGAACCATTGTTTTTAGAGGAACTAAGATGTAGTGGGGGGAAATGTGCCTTAAATAAATGATAGGGTATTAAAATTTGGGAGTTGTCAGTGTGTAAGATCACAAAAGGAGTAGATACAGATAGAAAGGTAGTCTGAGGACTGCACCTTGGGGCACTCCAAGGTCAAGAGACAGTAGACATGAAAAGGAGACTGTGAATGGCCAATGAGGTAGTTCCAATCCCTCCCCAAATCTCACTAAAACATAGATAAAGGGTTTGGTTGTTGCTGCTGTTTTAAAGACAAACTCATAAGAAGACATGACAAAAATTTGGAAGCCAGAAAGCATATGGCTGAGTGGTAAAAAAAACACTCAGCAGGCCCAAGGAAAGCTGAATGCTAAGCCAGCACTGGAGAAAAGCAGAGGAGCACCCCAGTTTACATTCTGTAGCCTCAAATGACTCCAGAATCAGCAGAAGTGAATGAAGGTGGGACTAAAAGCAGGACTGGTTGAAAGCATATTTAAGAAAGCAGTTAATTCCCAGATTTCCTCCTTTCCTGCCACCAGCAGCAGTCTCAGGTTCAGACCGATATTCATTCATAGGACCCCAAAGACCACAGCTTGGCACCAGGTTCATTTAGTTCTGCAGAAAGACAAAGACAAAGACAGCATGCTAGCATGAGGCACTCTATCTTCAGAAGGGGTTTATACAGCCCACCAGGGGCCTTTTTTGGACCCTGTAAGAGAAAGAGATCATGTGAATAAGTACAGAAATCACCCTGGCTTAGGGAAACTCCATGCTTCACAGGAACCAGGAGCATATTTTAACAGCCAATGAGTGTAGGTTCCAGGGCCCCTGGAGGGATATGTTCATGCTCACCTACAAGAGTCACACATTGCACAACAGGAGTCAAGTTCAGTGTCTTTTCACAGGCTTCTATAGTTCACTCACAGTCTTCCTGATCCATATGCACTCACCAATCAGCATCAATTTACAATAAACAATATTACCTGGATACGTTATATATTCATTAATCAAGTTTCTAGTAAAGAATGCCAGGAGAAGGAAAATCCAAGGTCATTTCCCATGAAAAAAAGGGCTCAGACCTGCTATTATTAACCCTTTCTACTTACACAGTGATTCTCAAATGGGGGCGATTTTGCCTCACAGGGAACAGACAGCAATGTCTGGAGACATTTCTAGTTGTCACAACTGGAGGGATGTATGTAGTACTGGCACCTAGTGGGTAGATGCCAGGGATGCTGCTAAACATCCTACAATGCACAGGATAGCTCCCACAACAAAGAATTATGTAGCCCAGATGTCAATAGCCTTGACCTAAAAGGATTAAATGGAAGGTTGTGTTAAGGACCACTCCACATCCCATGCCTTCTTTCCCAAATGAGTGCTAAAGCATTGGCAGCCAAGCATATGCCCTCCATGCAGGGGATTGGAAGAATCTTCTCTGGAGAAGCTTACCCACCTGAGAGAAAAGACCTAAGAATGATACTAGAATAAAGACTACAAAAGACAAAGAAGAACTTTAAGAAGATGAAATTAATAGAACACCAATTTTGTTCAAACCAAGTAAGAGATTTAATCAACTGGGAGAAAGTTTGGAGTAGAAATAGTGATAAACATACAAAAAGCTATTTTGAAATCTAAAGACAATTCTTAATTCCAGGAAAAGCAAAAGGTAATGTCCCCAAAAGGAAATGTAACAGAAGTATATACAGTTTAGCAGTAAATTGCATGTATACAGTCATGATAATATAAACACTGAATAGTTACCCAACCAAAATATATTCGAAGGATGGGGGAACGGGAGGGGAGAAAAGAGGGGAACTGTCTAAGGAGAACTATATCCTAATTTCCAAAGTGAGAAGACAGTAGGTAATACATACAACTGAAAAAAAATCAAGAAATAGCGATATACTTATAGATTTAATGATAGGTAAATACACTAAGAATCAGCTGAAAGAGTAGAAAGCACTTACCTCTGCGAGCAGAATACAGGGTGCATGAGCGTGTGTGTGCACGTGTAGCAAAGTTTTTTTGGTAACAAGTCTCTTTAGAACTATATGACTGTTTTTTAAATTAATTTATTTATTATTTTTTAAAATTTTTGGCTGCATTGGGTCTTCGTTGCGGCGTGCGGGCTTTAACTAGTTGAGTCGAGGGGGGCTACTCTTCGTTGCGGTGCACAGGTTTCTCATTGCGGTGGCTTCTCTTGTTGCGGAGCACACCGCAGGCTTCAGTAGTTGTGGCTCACGGGCTCTAGAGCGCAGGCTCAGTAGTTGTGGCACACAGGCTTAGTTGCTCCGCGGCATGTGGGATCTTCCCAGACCAGGGATTGAACCCTGTCCCCTGCATTGGCAGGTGGATTCTTAACCGCTGTGCCAACAGGGAAGTCCCTAGAACTATATGACTCTTTAACTCCATGCATGCAAAACTAATTAAAGTATTTTTTAAAAAATTGTATTTGAGGGCTTCCCTGGTGGCGCAGTGGTTGAGAGTCCGCCTGCCGATGCAGGGGACACGGGTTCGTGCCCCGGTCTGGGAGGATCCCACATGGCGCGGAGCGGCTGGGCCCGTGAGCCATGGCCGCTGAGCCTGCGCGTCCAGAGCCTGTGCTTCGCAACGGGAGAGGCCACAACAGTGAGAGGCCCGCGTAATGCAAAAAAAAAAAAAAAAAATTGTATTTGAGTCTGGTGGTAATTTGATACACTGGTTTGGGATCTAGCAAGCCTCTCTTAGTTTTCTTGGTTTGCATTAGAACAGACTAGATCCAAAAAAAAGTACATTGAAACAAGTTCCAGATTTGTTAAGCCACTTTTCTACCCACCTGGGCAAGGCAAAAGAACAGGCTGGACAGAGAAGACTTTTAACTCCTTTCCCTGCTTTTTGCTGGCTTACTCACCAAACCTTATACTAAGTCTTATATTAAATATTATACCATTGAACACTGGTATCCTTGCCCATGGATACCACTAGATACTGTGTGAAGTGTTTGCTAGAAGACTTCACTTTTTACTTTGTTTGCTCTTCAATTGTTACTTATAATGAGTGTACTTTACAGAGTGAACTTTATAATGAGTGTATTTTACAGATGGAAACACACACATACACACCAAGATTCTTAATTAGTTCATAACCTGTCCTCATGCATTTTGACCCAACTCAAAATAATCTGATTGGAAAGAAGGAATATCAACACACAAAACACAGAATAACCAAACAAGCTCATCCCTAATAAAATATTGCTCATTTCCCAACAGGTAAGCCTAAAAGATATAAGTGATGCATGCTAAGTAGCTGGTGCTAAATATAACGCCCAGGTATCACAAGGTAGAAATAAGTTTTCAAGTTCTCTATAGAATATATACCGCTTAGAAAAGTTTCATTTTAAATAAATGAAAGTTTACTCTTTGATGTAATTTGCTAACTTTCTTTACAAGCAATAAAACTTAAATTTATCTCCAAACTACCATGATTCATGCTTCTTTTGTGCTCCACAGTGCCTAGAACAAAGTACTAGTGGATACCAAGAGTTACTGATGGATGGAAATTAACCTAATGAATTAAATCAATGGTGGGAAGATCAATAATATTGAGTAACACGTGTAAATTTTGAATTTCTCTGCAATTCCTTAAACAACGTTTTATAAGATTTTACCTTAGTATTGATTAATATAAATTATTTTACCCTGTATTAGAGAGCACTATATATATAAACTGAATGGAAGGCTGGCTTTATTCTGCCCCATAGGTTTTCTTCTTTCTTGCTGCTGCCTTATAACAAAATTGCCTTCTCCTTGATGAAAAAAACTCAATAAAGAATTCATCTTCATCAAGCTCAGCTTTTACTAAACTTATTTTATCACAGATCCATTCCTTACCCTCACCCCATCACATCCAGAAAAACTTCATCTTTTAAAATCTGTTCATGCATATCATATCACTTCTGATTCTCTGAACCACCGTATGAGGAAGGTAGACCATGTACTATTAGCTCCACTTTACTTATGAGAAATTGAAGTTCACAAAGACTGAATAACTCATGTAGGTCTGATAGGTGGTGAAACACTTGGAACCAAGTTTTCCAATTCCAAGCCCAGTGGCTCTTTTCACTACATCACACCAACTCTTTGACAATAAAATGGAGTAAACCCTGAGAGCTAGAATCTGGGAGAATTATAATGGGGATATGAGTCATTTTCTCAAATGGTTATTTTGTAATAAACATATATTAGAAAGCAATTATTTCAGCTTAATAGCTATCATAACTTTACAAAATATCATTAAATATATTTCAAGTTTTTTAATCATGTGATACAACTGACATTAATTTAAAGACTTCAAATAGTCACAAGAATAAAACTGAAGAAACTAAATCTCTTCTTAATCATCTTTATGATACTGCTATATCTGGTAATATATTCTGTAGTCTGATTTTAAAGCTTAGCTCAGAGGTATTCTTGACAAACTTTAAATGTAGAAAAAACAGGAAAGTTGATTAGAACTGCATTTTTAAAATATCATTTCTTCCTTATTGTAATACTGAAATACCAGGGAAGAAAGTTCCATCCACTTACCTCAGTAATTGGCTGCCCCTGATGTGTCAAATCCAGTTCTTGAGGGCGTGTTACTTTATCAATATCCAAAGAGTCCATGCTAGAGGCTGCAGAAGTGATGCTTGAACGAGAGGAGTTACTAATAGAGCGTACTTCAGCATCACTCACTGTGCCCGCTGACGCTGTTCTCCTGTGCTGATTAGTTACTAAGGACTTAGTACCTTCTAGTACAGACTGCTGAGCAGCCTCATCCATGCTCAAGGAGGCCTGTTCTAACTGTGCGGTGATGTCATCCAGGGAGTAGTTGGCATGAGACGGTTTAGTTATCCTATTAGACGAAGAAGACAATCCTTTCAAGGTGCCATGTTTTGATGTATGTCGGCTAGCAGGTAACTTCTGAGTGGCTTTTGTTTCTGTGATTTGACGCTTACTATTTCCTGCACCAAAACTGCTGAGCTCCTGCTCTATTGAGCAAAGATCGGCCATTAGGGCATCCAAATCCACAGTCTCTCCCTGATTCAGAGCTTCTGCAATGAACAACATACATGTTTCCAGAACACAATGAATTAGAATTTATACATTCTATTATAAATCAGTTAATGAATGCCAGGGGAAAAGCAAACAAATTCATCCTATTGGGCCTAATGCCTATCAAATACAGGATTTCTAACAGTTTTTTGTTTTAAATTCCAAGAGAAAATTTTAGAAGCAAAGAGTCCATCTTTTAAGATTTGTAGTAATCAGAGGAGGATAAAATTATGAGTTGAAAGATAAAAATAATGGAAAAATTGTATACTGTTCCATGGTTTTAACCACATCCCCCATGCAATTTTTTACCAGAGGCTCTAAGTTGTTAATATTGCCCTGGTGGAGATGTTAATACCTAAAGATCTGAGGGCATAAAAAGAGAAATGTTAAGCCCTAAAAAAAATTACAGATTGAAATGTCAGTTCCAAGAACTAAAAGCTGACTAGGTAGAGTTCATTAAATAAAGGCCAGAGGGGCTGGTTTTAAATTAGTAACAAGTAATTTCACTTTCACTGGACTTTATTCCAGTGAAAATACAACAATGCAATTAAGTTTGCTGTAGGATTCTACCTGAGTATGTACTTTGTCAATTATTAATAACTCAACTAGAAAACTATTTTAGTTATGTTCCAGTTTGTTTTTTTCTGTGATGATTTGAATTAGTAATAAAATGTACAAATCAAGAAATATAAGAACTCAGTCAAGTTATGCATATATGGTTTTTATATTGAGCTATTTGTAATTGTTACTGTATTATTTCTACATTATATAACTTAATACATTGTTTTACATTTTGTTTCCAATTACATCTTACCATTCAAGTTGTATATGGAGAAACGATAAGAAAAATTGGCCATGTTTGTTTCCTGGCGAAGAGGAGATCTTTTTATTGGTTCCGTGGGCTTGTCAGAATCCAAACTCTTTAAAAAACAAAGTTTAAGAAGTCATATTAAATTCAGGCTTCAATTATAATAAAAAGATGAATAAAGTTTTTTTTTTATGATTAAGTGAACTGTTGTATAATAGTTAATACAACCAAAGTTCTTCTAAGTAATAGCAAAAGTATAATTGGTTTTCATATCATTTTGGTTATAGTTTCTTCAATTTTTAGATATATGCTTACTTAAGGCACTTGAGATAGTTACAGTTTGGAGTAAATATCTTTCCAAATATTGAATACATCATGGATAGTGACTGAGCTCGTTTTACATAAATTCACTATAAAATAAGCTAGGTACATGAATATGGGCATGGTAAGATAAGAAATAATGCAGAGAATTCTGTTTTCTCTCTCTTCAAAGGAATTTGTTTTTGGTCCAACAGAGCCTCATTCTTGGAATGAATTACCCTGGAGATAAGGCACAATTCTGGACTCAAAATTATGAGACCCTAGATCTTAATGGCTACAACTTCAAACAATGATGCAATGTCCTTGTTCTTTGCAAGCTCTACTAAGGTGAGGGCAAACTGTAACCAGCTATACTGCCTGTGATTAAGTCTTCAATCACACTGATCTTCAGGGTAGGGTGTCTTGTAAGTTAACTCACCACCTTTTTATTTTTTTATTTTTAAGATTTTAAAATTATTTATTTATTTAATTTATTTATTTTTGGCTGCATCAGGTCTTAGCTGTGGCATGCGGGATCTTCGTTGAGGCATGCAGGATCTTTTGTTGCAGCATGCAGGCTTCTCCCTAGTTGTGGCGTGCGGGTTTTCTCTTCTCTAGTTGAGGCGCATGAGCTCAGTAGTTGTGGCACGCAGGCTTAGTTACCCCGTGGCATGTGGGATCTTAGTTCCCTGACCAGGGATCAAACCCGCGTCCCCCACATTGTTAAGGTGGATTCTTTACCACTGGACCACCAGGGAAGTCCCAACTCACCATCTTTTTAAATGACACTTTTTTCTCTCCAACCTTTCTACAATAAGGAAGATAAGGCGTTTACAACAGAGAAATTCAGGGAAAGGGTCAATAGTTATTTAGTGTCTATTTAAATTAATTTGTAAATATTACGATTAGTCTTTTAAAATTTTAATTTCTCTTTATAATTATCAAATAGATTTCAAATGAAAAAGAATGCTGAATAGTCTATTTGTAGAATCATGGAATTAGATTAGAATGCTGTCTTCTTTATTCATTTGTTTCAACTGAATCCATTTAGATAGTGTCCATCCAGTTTTTATTTGTTTTTTTTTTTAACATCTTTATTGGGGTATAATTGCTTTACAATGGTGTGTTAGTTTCTGCTTTATAACAAAGTGAATCAGTTATACATATACATATGTTCCCATATCTCTTCCCTCTTGCGTCTCCCTCCCTCCCACCCTCCCTATCCCACCCCTCCAGGCAGTCACAAAGCACCGAGCTGATTTCCCTGTGCTATGCGGCTGCTTCCCACTAGCTATCTACCTTACGTTTGGTAGTGTATATATGTCCATGCCTCTCTCTCGCTTTGTCACAGCTCACCCTTCCCCCCTCCCCATATCCTCAAGTCCATTCTCTAGTAGGTCTGTGCCTTTATTCCTGTCTTACCTCTAGGTTCTTCATGACATTTTTTTCCCTTAAATTCCATATATATATGTGTTAGCATACAGTATTTGTCTTTCTCTTTCTGACTTACTTCACTCTGTATGACAGACTCTAGGTCTATCCACCTCATTACAAATAGCTCAATTTCGTTTCTTTTTATGGCTGAGTAATATTCCATTGTATATATGTGCCACATCTTCTTTATCCATTCATCTGATGATGGGCACTTAGGTTGTTTCCATCTCCAGGCTATTGTAACATCCAGTTTTTAAAGCTATCATCTGAAGGAGATCCACAGCCATTCAGTGTCTTATTTCAAAGTTTCGGGAAACAGCTAGGAAATTCTCCTTCAACCTCAAACCAAAATCTGCTGCTGCAATTTAAGGCCTAATCCTCCTTCTCTAAGTGGAAATGAAGAATAGTATGTAGGTAATATTTTCAGTAAAATCTGAATATAATTGAAAACATATTAAAACTCAATCTATTCATCAGTTTAAATAAACAAATACTTATTATAATTATCTGCTGTGTCCATGGTGCTGGGGCAAAAAGGGAAATAATAAGAAATACTCCTTGATGCCAAGAAATGGGTAATCTAGTAGAGTGGTTTTTTAACATTTTTTTTTGGCAGGGGGTGGAGTCAGGGTGGGAGTGGAGGTCATTGAGAATGTGATAAAAGCCATGAACCTTCTTCCAGAAAAATGCAAATACATATAAAATTTTGCAAACAATTTCAGATGATTCAACAATCACTTAAAACTGATTTAATATAAAGCTGAAAATCCATTAACATCGTTTGGGTAATACAGGTGCACAGATGACTCTGTAGTTAACTAAAATGAGGAAATAAACAATTTAAGTTTCAGCCACCAACTTAGTAAGTAAAATATTTTTTGAAAATTTCTGAAGTGTTAAAAAGCAACTTGCTAGCAGCGAGCCATGTTATGCAATAGTTTTAACCTGTTTTCTCTCTAAAGACAGCTTCATACATTAAAAAAAAAACTGTCACAGCATTAGTTTAGGAGCCAACTTTTTTGATGAATGGCTCTTCACATCTGTATGTCAGGGAATTTAAAATATAGGGAAGAATACAAGGTTTTATTGTATTCAGTAGAAATGCCATCTACAGTGGAGTAGCATGGAGTCTACTCCACCCAGAGTGGCTGGACTGATATTTACCTGTCTTTGCTCTTTTTTGGCCCCTCTCCAGGGATGGACAATAAAACCCACAGTCAAGGAAACCCCTGGGAGTTCCCTGGTGACCAAGTGGTTAGGATTCTGGGGATGGACAATAAAACCCACAGTCAAGGAAACCCCTGGGAGTTCCCTGGTGACCAAGTGGTTAGGATTCCGGGCTTTCACTGCTGTGGCCTAGGTTCAATCCCTGGTCAGGGAACTGAGATCCTACAAGCCACGCAGCATGGCCAAAAAAAAAAAGGAAATCCCACACATAACAGCTGGCCCTCATATACTTTCCTTCAAGCATTATCATTTTCTATTTCCTCTTCTTTCCTTCCTCTTTCCTTTTTCTCCTCAACATAGAACTGCATAGCCTAGTCATCATCTCCATGCCAAAATCACTTTTTTAAAAAAAAATTAAGAATTAAACTGAAATGGTTTGGTAACTACATAAAAGACCTTTATCACCACAAATACTGTTATTTCTTCTGATAGGAGATGAAGAGCATGATCCTTATGAAATCCTAGCAAGATTGAAAGCGTTCTTCTCAAAATTCATCATTAACAGGCTGTGGTCACAAACATATCTGCTTTTCAAAATGATCTAGTAAGAATTACATGAAGAG
Organism: Orcinus orca; assembly: GCF_937001465.1. Taxonomy (NCBI): domain Eukaryota; kingdom Metazoa; phylum Chordata; class Mammalia; order Artiodactyla; family Delphinidae; genus Orcinus; species Orcinus orca. The sequence goes on from NC_064565.1 coordinate 88,440,636, forward strand.
TTTCTCAGTTTCAATCCCAGACTGCTATAGAAAGAGATACAGAAACAAACTAGTACTTTAAGTTTCCACCTTACCACCTACTTTTCTACTGGTTAACAAATCTCATACTTAGCAATTTACACAAAAATTCTTCCCGGAGATATTATTTAAGTATGAGTGAAAATAAGTTTTGTTCTAATGTTCTTTCCCATTGTCATAAAGTTAACGTTGCTTTAATAAACATAACTATCTTCATATATATTGAATATAATGTATTAACTGGGGTTGTAATAGTATATGCTTTTATTCTAAAAAGTGACCTGGTTTGGAGGGTAAAGTCGTTCTTTTTTTTTTAAAACCGAAGATCCAATAAAACAAAATGAAAAAGCTCTGCCACTGTTTTCAAATGCAGCCGGGGATGAAATTTTGTCAGTATTCTGGAATCATGTAATAGAAAATATCTGCATGTGAGGATATTATTTATATTGTAAAATGTGTTCATACTCACTAAATTTGCTAAATGTGTTCATACTCACTAAATTTGCTAAAATTTAGATTTTTACATTTTAGGCTTTAAAACTTTTTAGGCAGCAACTCAATTTATGAAACAGATTTTAAGAAATCCCTCTAGATGCACAGAACCTCTGTCAAAAGCATTTTTTTTTTAACTCCTTAAAATAACCACAGAAGACAATATCTTGTGTTCTAGAGTTACTATTCATTTACTTGTTAATGTTTTGGACATTTTCCCTTTATAGCAGTATTTTAAAACATAAACTATATTCATATCCTCATGTCTACACAGTAAAGTTTTGGCACATAGTGATGACTTAAAATCCTCAACCAGTTTTTCAAGCACAATTTCTAACCTGAGTGAGTTTGTCTAGCTCCCCCAGCCAGGCTCCAAACATTTTGTCCAGGTCCTGATCTTCCTTGTCACTGTCTTCTTCAGCACCATGGTCAATTTCTTCATCTGACAGCTGCTCCATCTGAAATACAGATATTTGTGTATAATGAATAACTATTGAACTTGAAAAATCATGCAGTGTATGTTCTGATACATGTCGCAACTCTCTGGAGTCAAACTTTAAAAACTAGAGATTATATTATAAAAGGAAACGAAATCATAAGTGGAGACAAGGTTAACGAGTAGAAATGAGCAATTAAGTCTCAAATTTTTAGGAAATTGTGAAAGAAGAACAAACTGTATCAGATCATAACCAGAATCATAAGTAATGATGATTTTTTAAAAAAAATTTTTATTGGAGTATAGTTGCTTTACAACAATGATTTTTTTTTTTTTAATTTTTTTTGCGGTACGCGGGCCTCTCACTGTTGCGGCCTCTCCCGCTGCGGAGCACAGGCTCCGGACGCGCAGGCTCAGCAGCTGTGGCTCACGGGCCCAGCCGCTCTGTGGCACGTGGGATCTTCCCGGACCAGGGCACGAACCCGTGTCCCCTGCATCGGCAGGCGGACTCTCAACCACTGCGCCACCTGGGAAGCCCACAACAATGATTTTTAGATCACAGACCACTCCCATTAATCACAGGATATTAAAGTAGTACAGTTCTTTCCACTAATAGATCCTGCAACACCCCCAAACACCACAGAAAAAAAATTTCAGAAGACTTTAATGAGCAAGTTATTATCTTATTTATTCTGTAAAAATTTGTTCAAATAAGTATGTATCATGAAAACCTTAGTCCAAAAAGCATTTCAGAGAAAAGACAAAGCAAAAACCTTTAATCTAGTTCAGTTTGTTGAATTAGTTCTTCCTTCTATCTTACTCTTACTTTCTACCCCATTTGTCTTTTACTAACTTCCCTATCAGTCCCTACAAAATTCAAGGAACTAGAATTCAAATAGAAAACAGGAATTGAAAACATGAAATTCATATACAAAATTTCCTACATGTGGTGACTTATCACGTGTTAAGTCCTTTGAAAGAAGAGATATTTTCTTTCTTCCCACTAATAAAATAACGTGATATCTGACACGGAACTTGCATATTATTTTGTGAAAGGAGGAAAAGATTACACGAAACAAAGTAAGATCAATGACTGACCAGATACTTAAAATTCCTAAAGTAAGATTAATCTGATTAATATAAAATATTTCAATATTAAAGGCTCTGAGAAATCTTCAGTAAAGCTTAGCTTTGCTTAAACCAACATATTCCAAATTTACTTGACCACAGATCCTTTTCCTTCAACTTGGAGTAACACCCATTAACTTTCCCAGGGACACAATGAATATCTTCATCGTACATGCCAGACTCTTGACTCACGTTTGTGAAAACACAAATTTTGTTCTAGTGGATCTAGGCAATATTCAGAATACAACTTGTCAGTTAGCTTAAACAGTTCTTCAGAGATTAAAGATATCCTTAATCTAGAATAAGAATTTATATACATCTTATACCTCCAAAGCAGCAATCAACAAAATTATTTCTGCAGTCCTTAAATACAGTTATGAGATACATAAGGATTTTAGATATCTGATGAGGTGCCATGAAGTTAAATTTTAAACTTTATTTTACCATATAAAATTTTGTAGAAACGGTCAAATAATGTTGCAAAAGCAAAACTGAATTTAGTTCTAATAATGTTGAAAATCAGCTCATATCCCATTTAACCACTTAAGAGATTCTCATTTCTTAATTTCACTACTATAAGCATGTATAAATCAGGGCATTCTACCTTGACAAATGGAAAATGGATCAACTAATTTTCCAATGCATAAATTTGGCTCTTAAAGACATTTGGTTTTTATAGTTCACTTGTATTAATACTATTTCTAAGATTTTCATTCATTATTGAATTATTTACAGAGAGTAGCCCCCGCTCACCACAACTATAGAAAGCCCGCGTGCAGCAGCAAAGACCCAACGCAGCCAAAAATAAATAAATAATTTTTTAAAAAACATTATCAACCCATTAAAAACAAAAAGTTAGTGCAAAGAAAAACCTCATCTCACCAGGTGACTTAATTATTTGAATAACAGTTGCTAGTTTGAGAACATCTAAGAGTAGTAATACTCAGTCTTCATAATGAGGGCCAACAAGCAACATAACTGGGAACGTTAACAGTCAACTTCCTGTTCCTCCCTAATCTTCAAAACTAAACACTGCAATAACCCAGAAGCAAAAATATTCTAGGAAGAATTCCGCTTTGAGATAATGACACTTACGCCTACGCTTCCCTTCTGAGCACACATTGCAAATGTCCATAAGGAAGATGCTACACTGGAAAAAAAAAATGAAACAATAGGAACATAATTTTACAGCGCAAACACTAAACGGTTCAAAATGAATATGAATATTTTAAATTGTCATGGATCCAAATAGAACTACGGACTCCTCACCAAAGTCTGGTGTGTTCTGTGAGTTTTTTTCCTATTATTCAAACCCAATAATTATTTGGATTTTAAAAAGTCTCTCAAATATTTTAAGAATTTTGTTTTATCTAGACTACTGTTGACTCATGTAAAGGAACATATGCTAAGGAACAATGACAGAGTCATAAAATAAATCAAAAATTTAAAGTAACTATTAGACTTTTACTATCTATGTAACTTTTGCCAATTTTGTCCTTTCTTGAATTTCTGTCACCCCATGGGTTATTTTACAAAAATGAACTTCAGACATTTTATTCAGAGACTTTTCCAATAAAAATTTAGGTCCTACAACATTTCTTAAAGGAGCTATACCCTAAAACAGCACTCTCCATTCTCTAGAAGCTGATGTTAATCCTTATTCTCCTACCCCCAATATGGCATCGTTTCTGTTTACTACACACACCAAATGAGGAGCCCCAAGAAAGTTTATAGGCTCTGCACCGTCTAAAAGTCAGCAAATCTGGTAAGGCAATTCATTCCTTATTATATATCAATCCTGTCTCCAATTAAATCACAATTCTAAACCTGAATTTTCCCAACATAATGCCCCTGCTGGAAATGATGACAGCAGAAAATGCAAATTAAATTATACACTAGTCAGTCAACTGTCCCTCCAAACAAAAAGGGGAAATTTTTTTTAAGAAGAAAAGAGAACTTACAAATTTTGTTTTAAAAATAATTAGATATAAAGCAGAAACTAACACACCATTGTAAAGAAATTATACTCCAATAAAGATGTTTAAAAAATTTAAAAAAAAGGATTTAAATGGATAGCTTCTAATGTGATGTTTTTCCTTAATGATGTAGAAATAGGCCCAAGGAAACAATAATACATACTAGAACAAATACTATTAAATTACTCTATTAAATTAGGAGGTACTTTAGGAGGAACATACTAAGGTTTCACTCAAATTCCCTGCTCCATCATATCCGAGGGAAACTATTTCCTTAAAGAACAAATGTACCCTGCCACAAATGAAAAGGTTTACGCTTCCAAAGTGCAGACTTACTGAATACAGAACAAAGCCCAAAGTCGCTGGCAGGTCGAGAAGGCCCTGAGTGATCCTGGCCTTCAGGGACCTCTCTGACCTCTATTCCCACTCTCCCCACTCTCCCCTCCAGCCACACAGTCCTGCCCACTGCTGTTCCTTGGAGCAGGTTGCAGAGGAAGGAAGAATGTGGATTCTGTTTTGAAGACAGATTGAGAGATGCCTAGCAAACATCCAACTGGAAAAAAACGAGGAAGTTAGGACTCAGGTAATGAGAAAGTTTAGTCAGCCTGAATATTATTTCAAACTCATGTTTATTACAGAGAAATAATAGATTACAGCTAATAATAACTAACATTTTAAACTAATTGACATTTATTTTATTAATGAAGTGAAAACAGAAGTAATGGGGGAATGATCCATAGTTGCTTTTATGCTGGTTGGTTTCATTTCACAAATAACAGTGAATAATTGTGCCTCAATTACTACAGGTGAAAAACGTATAATATACATAGTAAGCTCCACTACACATAACAAAACTATCCATTTAGTATGCCTTAGTATGAAACAATATTATTCCCACTAAATTTTCCATGAAGTTAAAACATGCAAGCATATTTTCCCTATTAACCTTCCCCTTGGAAGATATTTTGGCTCACTATTCAATTTCCTCACTGCAAGATGGAATGGTGATCTTTATCAGGAAGGTGGGGCTTAGAGTAGGACTTAAGGATTTGAATAAATATATTCCAGGTAGGGCTAATTATAAAGAGCAAAGAAGAAGGTCTGTTTTTGTGAGACTGTCAAATAAAACAAGAAGGAAGAGTGAGATTTAAAGATCAAGGACTAGGAAAGGACCCGGTCATACAGGACCTTGAAAGCCAAACCTATTTTTTTCCTCCAGAAGGCAACTGGGAAGAACTAAACACAGAAATGAAGGAGGTAGGGGGAGAAATGGTATTTTAGTCAGAGGACATGGTACCTGTATAAGAGTTATTAGAAAAGGGAAAGACCATTAGAAGGCCACCATGGGTATTAGTTAAAGAGAATTACAGATACAGAAATTAAAGTCTTGAGAGGAAGTACAACTTACACAAGTCACATACTCACAAGTGGCAAGAAAAATACATGGTATATAGCAAAGGTGCCTTATTTATTACCGAACTCTTTTTGTCCCTTTAATTCAAAAATTCAAAAATAATTCAAAATACTTGCTTTTTGTAAAAGCACTTAAAGAATAATTGCTTTTTGTAAAAATAAGTGCTCTATACTTAAAAACACGTGAAAACTCTCAGAATACAGGAGTGCAGAGCTGCTACTACAGCGTTTCTTTAGATCTAGCATGCTTAATGTTCCAAAGAGGCAAGAGAAGCTTTGATATTATTTAGTACTTACTCTACGTCTACCATGTGCCAGACACTGGGGGAACAGAGATCAACGTGACAGACTCCATCCTTAAGTACATATAATCTAGTAGGGAACAGACCAGGAAACCAACAATGATGAAACACTATGTTAAGTGCTATAATAGAGTATGTTATGTCAGTGTAGCTTAATTCCGTTTGAGAATAAGAGAGGAAAGGTATGATGCTTCAGTAGAGACCTGAAGAATGAATATGCAAGGCAGAGATGGGGAAGAGGGTTACAAGCAGAGGGACCAGCATGTGCCAAGGTATATAAAGGTGTGAGAAGGTTAAGACATGTTGAGAACTCTAGGTGGCTTAACATTCCTGAAGAATAGGATGTGTGGCATAGACTCATGGAAAATGGGGCTGGAGAGGGAGGTACGGGCAACATTATAAGCCATATCAAAGAGTTTGGACTTGATGCCATATGGCAACATTTTTCCAACCGTGGTCTACTGATGACCTACATCAAAATTACCTGGGGTGCTTCTTCTTAAAGTCAGTTTTAAAATGGCGTGCCCAAGATCTGAATACTAATTTCCAGGAGGGGGACATTTTTAACAAGTCCCCCCAGGGAATTGCTTATGCCCACAAAAGTCTGAGAACTGCAATAGTGTGCTATAATTACTGGGAGGACTTCCAAGACAAAAGTAATGCAGTTTTGCACGACCACAATTTGGTTAAAGGCAGAACAACCTAGAATAAGTACTCCTGAAGACCATAAAAAAACTAAGCAACGGGCTTCCCTGGTGGCGCAGCGGTTGAGGGTCCGCCTGCTGATGCAGGGGACATGGGTTCGTGCCCCGGTCCGGGAAGATCCCACATGCTGCAGAGTGGCTGGGCCCGTGAGCCATGGCCGCTGAGCCTGCACGTCCAGAGCCTGTGCTCCACAACTGGAGAGGACACAACAGTGAGAGGCCCGCGTACCGCAAAAAAAAAAAAAAAACTAAGCAGCATCAGGATCTCCTAATTAACATACCCTAATTACTCCTCCTCCATGGAAGAAGCGAAAGTTCCATGCTTCTTCTCAGAGTTATTTAGAAATAAATTTCAGTTCTTTATGTCCAGTTATGTTTCAGTAGCTCTATCACAAAAACAGTTTTGAAAAACACCTCCAGGCTTCCCTGGTGGTGCAGTGGTTGAGAGTCCGCCTGCCAATGCAGGGGACATGGGTTTGAGCCCTGGTCTGGGAAGATCCCACATGCCGCGGAACAACTAGGCCCGTGAGCCACAACTACTGAGCCTGCGCGTCTGGAGCCTGTGCTCTGCAACAAGAGATGCTGCGACAGTGAGAGGCCCGCGCACCGCAATGAAGAGTGGCCCCCACTTGCCACAACTAGAGAAAGCCCTCGTACAAAAACGAAGACCCAAAACAGCCAAAAGTAAAATAAATAAATAAATAAATAAATAAAAGAAATGCATTTCCAAAAAAAAAAGAAAAACACCTCCTATGCTGCTCTAATCTGATAAATAATTCTAAAGAAAAACAGACACCAGAGAAGGGGGGCTGTGAAGACTTCCAGGTTCAAGGAGTGCCCCCAAATGAGCAAGATACAACTCTTGCAAAATAAAAGCAAGAGGAAGGAAACCTAAATCAGGCAAAAGAAACAATAAGGAAAAAAACTGTTAAATTTAGTAAGGCGAGAAAAGAGGAAGAGAACCCATCAAAAGGAGGGAGGAAGTCAGAGCTAAGAAGGCAAAGGAGAGAAACAGGACACAACAAAATGTAAAATGAAGTGAGAACTGTGGGGGATAGAGGGCTATTAAGTACTCATCTAAATAGGGCACCAAGAGGTATGTTTCTCTGTGGACCTACAACTCTTAACTCAGTTCTGTTGTGAACTAAATGGTAGCAAGTGTAAATAAATGGCCCAAATGGAAGCTGGGAATTTAATAAACCAATTGAAACAGTATAAAGGCAAGGTTGATAGAAAAGAAGAAGAGGAGAAAATAAAATAAAATAAACCAATTGAATTTACATGAGCACTTTACAGAGTTAAGATATTAAACATGTTGTGTGTATAGCAACATTTTCCTCAGGTTTTACCTTTTAACTTCGTTGGACTTTTTTTTTTTAAGACACCGCTGAACATTTTTTTTTTTTAAGTTACCAAATGTACAAATAGTGAAAAACATTCTTACACTGTTTTGTTCAGTAAATTCTTCTCCGCCCAGAAATCAGATAAATGGTTATATAAATTTTTAGTTTTATTATTCATTCTTTTATGTAATTATTGCATTTTACATAAGTAACTTAGTTTTGCGAAAAATGTGAAAGTGAGAACCTAAACTGATTTTTCCCCAAATTCTAAATTTCCCAGACTTGATATGTTTCTTTTATTTATATATATCTATGTTCTATGAACACACTAGGTTCTTTTTTTGAGGATACTTTTCCAGTGTGAGCCTTTTCTTAAACATCATTTTATAGCTTGTTATTAATTTATAAATCAGGTGAGTTTAAAAAAAGAAATAAAAAGTTCTGTATAACCAATCACTTAAGTTTTTTCTGGAGGTTAGTGGCCCTCAACAGAAAAGGCCCCAGTTCTACTTGGGGTCCAACACTTCAAAACACCTTGCCTACAAATAGCATTATGCAAGATACAAAGAAAGCAAAAAATATCTTCCATGACTTCAGAGAACATTAATCCTAACTATGGGGAAAGTTGGTAAACATAGAGGTATCTTGATTAACAAATTCTCTAAGAACAAAGTTCCTTTTGTAGGCCTGTGCATAAAGGAAGCTACCATCTCCTAAGTGTTGAAAGAGACAAGAAGCAAAGTACTATGTCATCCAAAGGCTTTGCAGGAGCATGCCCAGTAAACTCACTGGCCATGAGCAAACTTGCATGGCCTGGTCCTCTGGGAATGAGCTGACACCTGGAACTAAGTTTTGTGAAGTTTCCACATGGAACTGAACCTCCCTAATAAATACAGAGGTGTACTATTCTTGGGCCAGCCACTGTGAACCCCTCCTTACTCAGAGGAAAGAGAAATACTAGGGGAGGTGATTCACACCCTTATACCTACTTCTCTATTTATGTCTCTGTTTTTTGACAACCCAGGATGTAACTAACACATCCTCTTCACTATCATGTACATTAACTGTGAGGTAACTAAAGATCATATAAAGAAGCATAAAAACAAGCAAGAGCTCTTGTAACAGTTGACAGAGTATTATAATGCCTAAGAGCTAAAAGTCAAATCAAAGGCAATTTTGTTAATTTAATGTTTTATTTATCAAGCACTTAAACACAGCCCCTAGTAAAGGAATTCTTTGAACAGGATGAACCATATTCATTCTTTTATTTACACTGGATTTTCATAATACTAGATATTCTTAATCTACTAAACCCCAAACAGGAACTCCTTATCTAAGTGGAAAAAACAATCTTAGTTCAATGTACTACAAAGAAACTCCTACCATTCCCAGAAATAAGATGTTCTAATGATCAATTTTATAATTACTTATTACACAGTATACCACAAACCGTAATCTGAAATCACAGGGCAACTAAAAAATAAACAATAAAAACTGAAAAACAAAACCAAAAAATAATAAGTGTAAAGTTCTTTCATTTATATTCCAGCTTTTCAAGTTTATTTCAGAAACTGTGAGAAAATTATTTCTGTTGTTTTTTAAGCCACCCAGGTTCAACTGAAAGTAGAGGCTACAACTTTACTACTCTATTGGGTAGGAGAAACTGTCTTGAAATTACTGAAAGCTTCATTAGGGTGGTGGTCGACTACTGTTTTTCTCCACTTTTGCCCTATTCTTCTGTAAGACAGGCAAATGCACGGCAGGAAATGCAGCCCCTCAAGGCAGCCCATACTTTGGGGGATAAGGGAGACTGCCAGACAGCTGTAGCCTGCAGCAGAGAAACCATTTGGATTGGATTTTGAATCATCAGTATGAACTCAAGGTTTTAAACAGATAGAGATAAAGGGAGGGGTAGAAATAAAGTTAGATATTATGTGTATGTGTGTTTATAGGTATGTCCACTGAAAGAGCCTCGTAGCAGTAACACCCCAGTAGCAATTAGAATACCTAGTTCCCAGTTCTTGGTTTCTAAATACATATTCTACCCAAAAAGTCACCAGAGATCCTTGGAGTAATGATTCCAGGGCTGGGGCAGAGAAAATAACAAGATGAGCCCCTAGAACATCTAGTGCCAAAAACTGCTCAATAAAGATGGGGACATGTCATTAGGACACAGGAACAAGCCTGGGGGGGAAGGGGGGGCGGGTGTCCCAGGAGCCTATTCTGGGACAATTTAAGCATCAAAATAAATTATGACAGAAAAAAAGTATAACACTGACTAAAACAAGAATCCATAAATCTATACTGATATAAATAAACATAAAAGGGAAGAAAGTTCATCCTTACAGTAGAATGCCAACTAATTAACATAGAAGAAATGACAGAAGATCACCACTGCAACCACTGCAATAACAACTGATTCAGGCAAGAACCATCAATAGATGCTAAAACTAGTGGGTGAATATTTGACGCGACATTTACATATTCTCAAAGTATCACCCCACAGATTATTGGAGGGACACTGCCTTAACCAAATTATCAAACTTAACAACATCAATATTGGGGCAAACCTTATGCTTCCTGTAATAATGCACTGAGAAGACACATTATCATTTTGTAGTATTCCTGACAAAAATTCATTACTAAATCAATCATAAGAGCCATTTTATAAAATAACTGGCCTGTAGTTTTCAAAAATGTAATGGCCAAGAGCACAAAGAAAGGCTGAAGATATGTTCCAGATTAAAGGAAACCTTTAAAGGAGACAGGACGACTAAATGCAGTGTTTGATACTGGGACGGGATCCTGGACCCAGAGAAAAAATGTTAAGTGTATAAACAAAGCTATAAAGGACAATATTGGGACAACTGACAAAATCTGACTATGGATTATAGATTAGATCATAGTACTGTATCAATGAAACGTTTCCTGATTTTGATAATTGTACTGCTGTTATATAAAAGAATATCTTTATTCTTAGGAAACATACGCTAAAGAATTTAGCCATAAAGGGGCATAATGTCTGCAACTTATCCTTAACTGGCTCAGAAAAAAATGTGTGAGTGTGTGTGTGTGTAAATATGTATATAGGGGGAGAGTAATGATAATTAGGCAAAACGTAAACAATAGGTGAATCTAGGTAAAAGGAATATGGGGGTTGTTTGCACTCTTCTTACAACTTTTTTGTAAGTCTAAAATTATATCAAAATAAATTAAGGAAGAGAGAGAAGGGAGACAGGGGAGATAAAGAAAAGAAAGAACAGTCTCTACTCTCAGGAAGTCGTAGTTTAGTCAGGAAAACAGAGTGTGAATTTTTAAAAATTCAAAAATAAACTTAAAGAAAAACACGTAGGTTGAAAATATTTTTACCAAATAAAATAATGCAGTTTACCCTAACAACCCTAAAAAACACTTGCATATTTCTCCAACATATGGGTTTCATTATGTATGCATGTGTTACCATTCCTAAATTGCATTTGCCTGGTTTACTCAGTTAACTTTTTTTTTTTTTTGCGGTACGTGGGCCTCTCACTGTTGTGGCCTCTCCCGTTGCGGAGCACAGGCTCTGGAAGCGCAGGCTCAGCGGCCATGGCTCATGGGCCCAGCCGCTCTGCGGCATGTAGGATCTTCCCGGATCGGGGCACGAACCCGTGTCCCCTGCATTGGCAGGTGGACTCTCAACCACTGCGCCACCAGGGAAGCCCTCAGTTAACTTTTTAAGGTTAGTTTGGTCATCATAAAATTAGTTTTACTTAATGGAAATAAAAGCTTAACATCTTAGAAAAATAATTACTCATCAGATAATTCTTTCAGAGGCAAAAGACAATCATTTCCAAACTTCAGATGTAAAAATAAAGCAACTAAGTGAAAAAAAAAAAAAGGTGGTTAAAATCACAAGTAGGTCAGGAAGAAATCAGAATTCAGTTCTAAATCAAAGACTACTATTTAATCAAATAATAAGGCTAAAGCTAAATATAGACTTTAAGATGGGATTTTTAAAAGACGTTTTGATTTTTAAAATTTTGTTACATTTAGTGAGAACAAAGGGAGTTAAACAGTGAAACACTTGTACCACCCTGCATTATTCATTAACGTATTCCCTGACCTCTTGCCAACATCCAGGGATATGAAGTGCCAGAGTTGACCAAATATCCCCAACTCAACAAAGCTGAGATGTCTGCTGTTTCACCTCTCTCATAAATGTAAAAATTCTAAGGAAGACATTTATAACACATTACTGACAGAAGATATTCAATATAGTTCCCCATACAATCAACCAATCCATCTGAAACAAAAAGTCACATTGCTGAACTGTAAATATTACAGAGAAATTTATCAGTGTCAGCACCAGGAGGCTCAAGTATTTTTCTAACTCCTTGCCCTCCTTTTCATTTTGTTGACCACTATCTTGGTTCAGATTCACAATGAATCATCCTCAGATTATTCTAGTAACTTCCTAACTGACCTCTCTTCTTTACTACATCACTGTCAGACCAATCTTCCTTAAAAACTCTTTTCAAGTCATGATTCTGCTCGAACACACCACAAGGGTTCCCCAGGACATTCTGAATTAAGTACAAACTCTTCATGATTTCAGACCCTCTCTGACATGGCCTCAACCTAAATTCTCAACCTTATTTTCTACCCTTCAATCAACCTAAACTACTTAGTATTGTCAAAAAAACAAGCCATGCTTTCCTAACTTGGCTGTTGTTCATGTTTTCAACCTGACTAAAACATCTCAATCTGTCAAAAGACAGACAGAATACATTTCATTCCATTGAAATGACAGTAAACAATTACAAAAGGGAATTAACTCATAAAGGCAGTGAGAGCTGGAGCCGGCCAAGGCATCAAAGGACCTGAGATTTTTGGCAAATTTCTGTAAGACAGAAATGGAATCATACTGGCAGATGAACCAGTGCAAGAGCCACAGTTCAAAGCAACCATTTATTCAACAAATAAAAGTATTAAGCACATGCTTTGTGCCAAACACTGCTCTAGAAGCTCAGGATGCAGTTATACATGTGACAAACAAGGGACCCACTAACACTGAACTTACATTTTAGTGGAGAGAAAATTATTAACAACAGCAACAAAATCAGACCCATGACAACTGTGGTGATAAATAAATTAGAGTTGTGTGGAAAGTGAGCAAGTAGCCGCTTTAGATTCAATGACCAGGGAAGACCTTTCTGAGTAGTGATATTTAAAATGAGATATGAATGACAAAACAGAATCAGACATGCAAAGATCAGAAAGAAAAGCATTCCAGGCAGAGGGTACAAGTTTGCTAGGTCATGGAACAGAAAGATTAGCCTGATGAGAAGAAAAAGCCAGATCATGTAAGGATTTGTAAGCCAAGAAAAGCAGTTTGGATTTTATTCCAAGGAAGCCCTCTGGAAAGCAACAGAAGTCGTCCCTCTCAAAAGGCTGCAGCAGAGGTGGGGACCATTCTTGGAGGAGTCAGAGGGTAGAGTGGGAAAAGGGATAGAGGTGGGGAAAAGGATGCTCAGCAAGACAGCAGCCAGTATTCCCCACACCTGCAACCCCAGGGTAATGCAGGCATTTGCTTCCAAGGTAAAGGAAACTAGAAAAACAACTCCTCAAGCCTGGAGGCAAACTTAAATGCCTTCAGGAATCAGGTGGCCAATATAAAGACCAGAGGCAGCCACATGTAAACCGGTAGGGAGTGGTGGAGCCTAAGAACTAGAGGGCATATCATAGCTAAAAATATTTGAATTTTTTAAAAAGTTTATGCTGGAATTAGATAGTGGTGAAGTTGCACAACCTGTGAATATTAAAACCCACTGAAACTTACACTTTAAAAATGTGAATGTTAGGGCTTCCCTGGTGGCGCAGTGGTTGAGAGTCCGTCTGCCGATGCAGGGGACGCGGGTTCGTGCCCCGGAGGATCCCACATGCCACGGAGCGGCTGGGCCCGTGAGCCATGGCCGCTGAGCCTGCGCTTCCGGAGCCTGTGCTCCGCAGCGGGAGAGGCCACAACAGTGAGAGGCCCAAGTACCGCCAAAAAAAAAAAAAAAAAAGTGAATGTTATGTATGTATACCTTAATTTAAAGAAAACTAAAAAAAAAGTTTAAACACTGCTAAACAAAAGAAGAATTAGGTACTACTTCCTCTGAGAGGCCCATGAACTTTGTACCTCTCTATGGCATTTATCACTAATCAGCTTTGTATTGTGTGGTGGTTATTTGTGCACTTGCCTTATGACCCTCCACACCCAACTAGGTTGTAGGCTTCTAGAAAGAGACCATATGGTTCTCATTTTTCACCCCAGAGCAACTACCAAAGAATCAATTCTTCATCTGAATTTCAACTTTTTTTTGTTAAATATTTCTAATTTTAGATGACTTAAAATTTAAGATGACATCTAATTTAAGATGACTCAAAGCTAAAGGTGCATTTTTTTTAAAAAAAGGGGGGGGCTAATTTATCCGGCTCTCAAAAATACTAACTTAAAGGAACCAACACATTTAAAATTAATTTCTCTATAATAGAGGAATGGTTTAGAAAAAAAATTCTACAATGTATTTTAGTTTCAGCAGAATAGTTTTATATTATATGATCTGATTCAACAGCTGTGTTATATGACTCTCTTATAAAAATTAACAAATGAGGGACTTCCCTGGTGGTGCAGTGGTTAAGAATCCGCCTGCCAGTGCAGGGGACAAGGGTTCGAGCCCTGGTCCGGGAAGATCCCACGTGCAGCAGAGCAACTAAGCCCACGTGCCACAACTACCAAGCCTGCACCCTAGAGCCCTCGAGCCACAACTACTGAAGCCCACGCGCTCTAGGGCCCCTGTGCCGCAACTACTGACACCCGCGCACCTAGAGCCCATGCTCCTCAACAAGAGAAGCCACTGCAATGAGAAGCTCACACATGGCAAGGAAGAGTAGCCCCCACTCGCCACAACTAGAGAAAAGCCCGCGCGCAGCAACGAAGACCCAACGCAGCCAAAAATAAATTTAAAAAAAAATTAAATGAGTATTAGTAAGGGTTTCTGCACGTGACAGAAACCTAACTCAAACTAGTCTTAAGCAAATAATTTATTCAATTCAAAGTATAAGGAAGTTTATCAATACATTTATCACAATGCATCTCTTCTCTCAACCTCCTTTATATCCCTTTCTCTCCTTTCCAAGGTTTCATTCTAAAATTCTGTAATCCTGTTCTGCAACCTGCTTTACATACCATGCTTTAGATTCTCCCCATTCTGTTCCATCATTTCCCTCTCTCAGTATCCTTCAAAGGAGCTAATCCAAATTCCTGCATATGAAAATCCAAAATTTATACAGTTGCTAAAACAAATGTTTAGAATTAACCAGAATTCTGAATAGAAGCTCAAGGTTGGGGAGAATCACTTTACTAGTAAATCCCACATAAAGTAGTTCTGCCTCCATCTTTGCATATCTTAGTATTTTATTGTGGCAGGAGTCAGAAAACCAACCAGAGATGGCTCATTATTCCTGACATTAACCAGCCAAAAATGGAAATAAATAAGACTGATGGTCAAGACTTGTTTTGGGTAAAGAGGAGAGAGTCTATAGTTAACTGAAATTTTCAGAACGAGTTTGTGGAATGTTTAAACAATAGATGTTAAATAAACATCCTCTAACATTTTAACACAAATTCTGGCTAACAAGAAAACTCAAGTAAGTAAATCTTTCATTTTTATGCCCTAAATATGAATTAGTAAGAGTAGAAACCTTTATTATCTAATAACACTGAAAAGCTGGTCCGTTTAAGGAAAGTCTGCAAGATGTTCCTAGCCTAAGCCAGCTGGGATAAGGAGTCAGGAAACTGGAAATTCTTATTCTGCCACTAACTAGCAGAAACTATGGGCTAAATCATTTAAATCCTTAGACCTCATTTTTTTAGTCTGGGGAAAAAAAAAAGGACTAGTTAAATCCAAAGGCCTCTCCCCACCCTTCTCAACCTATTCTTGACTGAAGTTCTATTATTTAATTACTGACTTCACTCTAAATCCCTTCAAATTTATCAGTCTTCTCTCTCCAGTCTGAATTCCAGAGGAAAAGCACCTCTTTTCCAGTTACTCTTTAGGCATACTGCTTAAGGGGAGGGAGGGGCTTGAGGCAGCTCGCTTTTCCACCTTCTCTGCAACCCGAACTCCCAACACAAATGAAGTCTCAGCAGGAGTCTAGAACTTGTTCAGGGTGCTTGACTTCTAATAATTTAATACTGTTAGGGTTTTTATGGGTTTCGGTTTTACCTCCCACAATCTATTCATTTGTCTGAACAGTAGAAATGGTCATGATTACAAGAAAGAATTAAATTTGACTTACTGCACAACAAAATATGGATTCCAAGAAGTATGAAAAGTGGCTGCCAGTGACAGAATGAGCAATATCCCTGGAGTGGGCTTGCTGTACACCTAAAATTTATTTTGAATTCAACTATCTTATCTTAAAATTTCATATTAATTTTACATTCTGCTCTATAAGTTAAAATAGAAAAAGTGTTTAAAACTGCCTATCAAATAAATTTAGAACTCCAGGATAATGGTGACATTTATTCTATGGTTCTGCATTCCCAATCCCTCTGAATCCCTAACCCTGTGTGCACTTGCACAGACACACCCAGGGGAGTCTAGGAGTACACTGCTCTAGTTCGAAAAAGCAGGAAGGCAGGTGGTATCACTTCCATCTTATTATAATGAGGAAACTGAAGTTCAAAGAAAGTCTCAGAGAGAGGAAAGATTAAAAACATTTTAATGTTTTAATGTTTTTAATGTTTAAGAATCTGCCTGCCAATGCAGGGACATGGGTTCGAGCCCTGGTCCGGGAAGATCCCACATGTCGCGGAGTAACTAAGCCTGTGCGACACAACTACTGAGCCTGCACTCTAGAGCCCGCGAGCCACAACTACTGAGCCCGTGTGCCACAACTACTGAAGCCCACACGCCTAGAGCCTGTGCTCCGCAACAAAAGAAGACACCACAATGAGAAGCCCACGTACCGCAACGAAGAGTAGCCCCCGCTTGCCACAACTAGAGAAAGCCCACGCGCAGCAACGAAGACCCAATGCAGCCAAAAATAAAATAATTATTTTAAAAAGTAAATAAAATAAAAAACATTTACCTGTTCTTTATTAACCTCTCAACAAAATTTAAACAAAAAATTAAAATTTTATTAAAATTAAATTAAAAAAAAATAAAAACCAGTAACTTCACTAATCTTCCTACAACCTTAAAGAAACCAGTAACAATGCCTAACCATTATAAGTTTTGGCTAAACAGCATGTGGGGTTAAAAAAGAAAAGCGGGGGGTAGGTTTCAAAATATCAGTGATTCTCATCTCACCACATTGGCCAAATCTAATAATGGTCAGGTAGTGTTAAGTTTGGTGCACTGTTTTTGATCATAGCTAAAAGATTCACATGACTGGAGCCATATCTACAATATACAAAAAAGAAGACATTCTTGGTTACAATTTGTCATTCCACAGATGGCTAAGTGGTGTCCTTTCTTCCATCACTGTTTCATAGGCATTCCCAGATGAAGAAAATGAACTTGATTTGGTTAAGAGCTGGGGCTCTCCAGTTATTAGATTACCTGATTTGAATACCGAATAGCTCCATGAACTTGTATTAGTCCTTTTACATCTTCCTAAACCTGTGTCCTCATTTGTAAAATCATCCCACATCCTTATGGTGAAGCATACATGAAATAATCTACATTAAAGACTACAGAGTCTGGCGTATAGGTAACATCTACTGAGGGCTTCCTATTTTCACTGTGGCCCAGCTTCTATCAATGATGTTTTCTTTACTTCTCTATTTAAGAAGGTGGTTGATGAAAACATTTAAAAGGGTTTAAACACCATTGGCAGATTTACTTAAAATCAAATTTAATAGTTTGGGCATAGAAAAAAATGATAAACTGCTACAGTAGTCTTTCAGAGGCTGTCACAGGGAGGAATGCCTTTGACTTTGTTAAACCATGTCTGAAACAGATAAGCAAAATAGAAATATCTACTGTATCAAAAAGAGATCCCTTGCATTTAATCTTCACATTTGAGAGCAAAATGATCCATTTGACCATCTCCAAGATATCTGTTTAAATGATTAAAGATAATGTTCATATCAATTATACTTCAATAAAAAAATAATGTTCACAACCAATTGAGTAGAAGAGTTTCCCATCAATACAAAACATATCTAAGCTCCATCTATTTTTCAAGATCCAATTTAAGTTCACTCTTATGAAACTGCCCTGATGACTACAGCTTGTATGTTCGTTTAAATGTCAGTTTTTTACTTACAGTCATATCACACTATTTAGCACTCTAGTGCAGACTACCACTGTTTTCTGTTGATATCATATACTTTGAATATCAAGAGAGGAGGGAAGTTTCAAAATGTTAGCGAGTCCACAGGAAGGTGGTATGGCACTGGTAAATATATGGGGAGTACAGGCGGAAGGCTTGAATCCTCTCTAATAGGTTGCCATGAAGCTTTTAAATATATGCCTTTGGTCCGTCCAGTACATTCTAATTATTGGGAGACTGGGATGGAGTCCACACATTTGTACATCTGAAATGCTCCAACGAACAGATACAGCAGGATTAAAGATTACTTTTTAACCTTCATTCTTAAAGGCAGTGGCATTTGAACGTATCTATAACTTCCTCACCATCTGTAATGAAATTTTTTCAGATAAAAGAAGGTGGATAAAATTTTGTTCATCAGAATTTCAGCTGAGGATCAGTAAACCTACCTGATATAGTAAGATAGATGATAGTTTCCAAATGACTGCAACAATATCCCCAGTCTCATTTGCTCTTCTCACAACAATCTGCCTTAACACTCTTTTTATTGAGAGGTAAAGTCTATGTTCCTTTCCCTGGACTCTGGGGAGGACCTATGAACTATGGAGGAAGTGATGCTGTGTGACTTCGGGGACTAGATCATCAAAAGTGCTAACAGCTTCCACCTGCTGTTTCTCTTGGAAAGCTGCTGCTGGAACCCAACATTATGCTGTGAGGAAGCCCAGGCCACAGAAGGAGGCTAAGTGTAGAAACTAGCCCACAGCCGCAGCTGAGGTCCCAGCTTCAACCACCAGACAGGTAAGTGAGGAATCCTTTGAGAGGACTCCAGCTCCAGTTGCCCCTGACTGCAACTGCATGAGACATTCCCAGTGGGAACCATCTAAGCCTGGGCAACCCCCAGAACCATTTGAAATAATAATAAAACGATTGCTGCTGTCTTCAGCCACTAAGTTCTGGGGTGATCCATTGCACAGCAATAGACAACACAACACAGTGCTACTCCTTGTGAAAAATACATTGAGAGTGGGGGACTAAAGTTCTGAGAAAGCTCTACAGGATAAAAAAAATGGTGGCAGATCTGAAGAGCTGGCTGGGGAAAGTAGCCACAGATGGGGTGCAGAGGCTGTAAGATGGTAAAAGGCTACACACACATCATGTGATTTCTCCCTTGTAAACCTCCAAATGGTCAATAAAGTCACTAAATTTATGAGACCCTTGGCTCGTAAAGGAAAGCGCTTTGTGCCCACAAGGACTAGGGGCAAAGATACAGGAGCAGAGAGATGAGACAATAAGTCAAGTCAGAAGTCATGGAGAGAGAACTCGACGTTCACAGGCTAAAATACACCTAAATTATGCAGAGGGACTCCAAGTGAATTCTTAGGCTAAAAAGTTAGTATTCTTTTTCAGTTAAAAGTAGATCCAGAGTTGGGCTTCCCTGGTGGCGCAGTGGTTGAGAGTCTGCCGGCTGATGCAGGGGACACGGGTTCGTGCCTGGGTCCAGGAAGATCCCACATGCCATGGAGCTGCTGGGCCCGTGAGCTGTGGCCGCTGAGCCTGAGGTCCGGAGCCTGTGCTCCGCAGCGGGAGAGGCCACAACAGTGAGAGGCCCGCATACCACAAAAAAAAAAAAAAAAAAAAGATCCAGAGTTGAGTTTCTTTATAATAAAAACTACCACTTTTTTGCCTTTACTTGCTTGCTTCTCACTCAGAAGACCAAAAAAACCAAAGCTTAAATATTACCATGTAAGAATAAATACTGACAGAATTCTAGGTTCACACAGAATTAAGTCTGTGTTTATCTGTACTAAAAAAGTACAGTTATTTTTCACTTAAGATTACTACTTAGCAAGAAATAATATCGTTCATCCAACAAATACTTAGTGAAATACTACTGTGAGTCAGGCACTGTACAGAAAAACACAGAGAATATAGCTATTTAAAGGGTAGACATGGTCCCTGCCTTCAGGCAGTTTTATTACAATCTCCAACAGAGAACAGAACTTTTACATCTTTTATATTCTTTACTTTTAAAATTAATGTGCCTACATGTTACAATATTTTAAACTGGAAATGTATATTATTATACACATACACACACAGTAGGGAAAAGGGTTAGGGAAGACAACTTTTTAGGAATAATACATTCAGAATTTCCACAGTAAATCATTTCTACTCTTGTGTCATAAGCAATTGTCAGTTGTTGAAATGAAAAAAATTACAACTGGATATTACATTTTTACTTGACTGTACATGATTTAAAAAATTAAATGTTTCCCCAAAAAGCTCACAAGAAGTAAAATCAGTCAAGGTTCTGTTAGCCAAATAATCATCTAAATTATCTACACAGATGTCACAACATAAGAGTTAATGCATTTAGGCAATTCTCCAATATCAGTCTTATAGCCAGGACAGATAATACTTCTTTAGACAAAACAATTATACCCCACTGTGAATAAACATAAACAACAATGCTTTTATTCAAAACTCTTTAAAAGTTTCAATGTGTGATTAGAAAACATTTCTTAATGGATATCTGAAAGAATACAATTTCCAAGGATAAAAAGTTTCACTGAATACGCTACAGAACCTTGTGCTCCCATCCTAATAACAATATCTCTAAAAACATACTAAAGAAAAAAATATTATCCATTTCGTACTCATCAAGTTGGCAAAAACAGTAAGTCTGATAAAACTAGGGGGCGGGGAGGATGTGGAGCAATGAGAACATTGCCGGTCGGGACATGTACTCCCCACCGCTTTGGAGAGCCTTCTGGAGATTATGCACCTTATGATCCTGCAATACCACTTCTAAGTGCCCAAATATGTAAGATACAAGCACCAGGAGAAATGTAAAAGGATGTTCACTGTGGCATCCTATCTATCTAACTAACCCCCCTCGAAAGAGGAATGGAAAAACTGGCTTATTCTGATAAAAAGAATGAACTGGATCTACAAGAACCAGTACTAATAATTTCAAACCACACAGTTGAGTAAAATATGCAAATTTCAGAAGAAGATATAATTTATTGTTTCTATAAAATTCAAAAGCACAGACAGTAATAAGTAAAATTTTATGGACACACATTTGTTAAATGCGCTAAAATATGCACCAGAATAACACAAATTGTTATCTGGGGAGGATTTTTGTTTTATCTGTTACTTCTCCTTCAACAAATTATTTGAAGCAAAATATAAACAATTGATTACTCCTGGTGATGAGTATGTAGATGTCTATCATATCTTACACTTCAGTTTAAAACTTTTCTGACTTTAAAACAATGTTAGAAAGACATTAAAAATACGGACAAAGATTGTGAACAAGTATGCTCATTAAAGCCAAATATTAAACACTCACACACACACACACACACACACACACACACACACACACACGGGGAGGGGGAAAGGCAACTAAATATCCCACAAAAAAAGAAAAACTGAGTAAATTCAAGTGTGTTTTATTGTCCATCCTGGATTATAATGCAGATGTTGTAAATTATTCATAAAGCATTTAATGCATGGGAAAATGCTAGTGATATGAGCATTTAAATGAAAGAAGAACTAAATTATGCATACAATAATGAGCTATATAAACAGGCATGTGCACGCACACACACACACGAGAAAATATACCAAAAATTTTAACTGTAATCAGTCCTGGGTGGTAGGATTATGTTTTATTTTCTTCTTTATACATTTCTGAGAGTTGCGTATTTCCATTAGTATTATTAATGAAAGGGGGAAGAAAAGGCAAACTACAAAATGCAAACTCAAAATGCAAACTCCTCTGGTAAGAACTAATGCTCCAATTAAACTGATAAGATTCTGTTTTACTTCTGATTCTAAAAATACTAGGCTATGCTAATAAAGATAAGTCTCTTTAAATATTAATATCCACAACCATACAAGTCAAAAGAATTATGCCAATAACTATAAAGCTGTAAGCTTCTGCTTTAATGTTTCTAAAGATATGTTTCAGTCTCCTCTATTTGTAGCACTGTCACATCAGAACAGGTGGTCCCTTCATCTATGCATTAGATAAAGGTTATCAAATGGAAAATCTCCATACCAAACCTTTACTTATAAAAATAAGCTTGTGTAAAGTATGATTTGGCCATTAAAAAAAAAAGATACAAATAGGACAGCAAGCGGTGTTTATTCTATGCCAAGTGAAAAATGTAAAATACTGCTGAGAGAAATTAGAGATCTAAATAAATGGACAGATATACCATGTTAATGGATTGGAAGATACTATATTATTATAAGCCAATTCTCCCTATATTGACTAGGTTTCCAATTTAACTATAACACTCCTGGTGTATATCCCAATATCTAATTCTAAAATTTATATGGAAAGGCAAGTGACCTAAAATAGTCAAAACAATCTGCGAAAAGAACTTGGGGGATATCCTCTACCTTGACTTCTTACTCACTATAAGGCTAAGTAATCAAGACAATGTAATTCTAGCAAAAGAAGAGAGAATTACATCAATGTAACAGAATGGAGAGTACAGAAATAGACCCACACTTATTGTCAAATATTTTCAACGAAGATTTCAAAGGAGTAAAGGAAAGGGGGCCTTCCTCAGCTTTACTGAGATATAATTGACAAAAATGGAAAGCACTTTTTTTTTTTAAATAAATGATGCTGGAACAAATGGATATTGTATAAACATGGGATGGGGGGTAGGGTTCGACCTCTACATCACACCATAAACAAAATGAATCACAGACTGAAACGTGAAAACTATAATCATAATGCTCCTAGGAAAAAACATAGGGAGATATCTTTGCAACTTTAGTGTGGGCCAAGATTTATCAGGACAAAGAAATCACTAACCATAAAAGGAAATATTGATCATTTTGATGAAGTGCAATATCAAAACTTCTGCTATCTGAAATACACCACTAAAAAATAAACAGGGAAGCCACAGACTAAGAAAAAACATTCACAGGGCTTCCCTGGTGGCGCAGTGGTTGAGAGTCCGCCTGCCGGTGCAGGGGACACGGGTTTGTGCCCTGGTCCGGGAAGATCCCACATGCCGCGGAGCGGCTGGGCCCGTGAGCCATGGCCGCTGAGCCTGCACGTCCGGAGCCTGTGCTCCGCAATGGGAGAGGCCACAACAGTGAGAGGCCCGCATACCACACACACAAAAAAATTCACAAATATATCTGATAAAGGACTTGTACCTAGAATATATAAAGAACTGCTACAACTAAATTAAAAAAGATAAAACAACCCAATTTTTTAAATGGGCAAAAGACTTGCACAGTCACTTCCCAAATGGCTAATAAGAACATGAAAATTCGCTCAACATTATTAGTAATCAGGGAGATGCAAATTAAAAGCACAATGAGATACCACTATGTATCCATTCCAGTGGCTAGAATGAAAACGACTGACGATACCAAGTGCTAGGATGTAGAGTAATTAAAATTGTCATATAATGCTGTTGGATACATAATATGATACAGGTTTGGAAAAGTTTGCCAGTTCCTTAAAAAATTAAAAATACATGTACCCTATATAACTCAGCATGTCCTCATAGTATTTATCCAAGAGAAATAAAAACATATTCATGAAGATATATGTGTACATATATCTGTCTCCATTTGTACAAAATGTCACAGCGGCTTTATTAGTAAAAGGCTAGAAATGAAAGCAGCCCAAATAGCTATCAACAGGTGAATGGATAAACAAAATGTGGTATATACACATAACGTAATACCATTCAGTAATAAAAAGGAACTAATCCAAACAATATGGATCGATCTAAAAATTATTATTCTATTACATCAATCTATAATCATTATTCTGAATCATTATTCAGAGCCCAGCTGTGGGGAAGGTGGCCACTTGGTCCTGACTCAACCCGTTGCAAAGCTGTGCAATAACCTGCCAAGTCCCTGTGTGCGTGTAACTTATCGGATGGTTCAGTCTGGTAAAGCTGTGAGAAAGAACATGTGATTCTTTCTTTTTAATGTTAAAATAAAGACTTTTGTATAGACTTGTTAAAAAAATCATTATTCTGCATAAAAATAAACCAGACTAGAGAGAGAGAACGACTGAAAGAGAACTCTGTATGATTCCATACATCAAATTCTAGAAAATTCAAACTAATCTACAGTGACAGGTTGCACGGAGACAGAGGTGGAGGGGAGCATGATTGGCAAAGGGATGTGAAGAAACTGGGGGATGATGAATATGTTCCCTACCTTGTTTGCAGTGATAGCTTAACAGGTGTATGAAAACTTATCAAACAGTATCCTTTAATGCGTGCAGTTTATTATGTGGAAATTATACCTCAATAAAGTAGTAAAAAAATTTAAAGAAACAAGCAAACCAAAAGACTTTACAGCAAAATTAGAGTAAGGAGTCAAGGCAGTGGCTACCCATGACAGGGCAGTCGTATAGAAAAGCAAATATGAGGAGGGTTTCTGGCACACTGGTAATTTTCTTTTTCATCTATGTTCTGGTTACACAGGAGTATTCAGGTTGTAGAAGTGTACGTTTATGATACATGTGTATATTGTTCTTCAAATACAAGTCTTTAAAAAGAGGAACATCTACGTATGACCTAGCAATTCCACTCCTTTATCCAAGAGAAATGAAACATTTGTCCACAAAAACACTTGTTCAAAAATATTCATGGCAGTTTTCTTCACAGTAGCCCCAAATTGGAAACAGTCCAGGTGCCCACCAACAGGAAACTGGATAAACAAATCTATGGTACATTCAATATTCGTACAATTGCATATATTACTCCACAATAAAAAGAAACAAACTACTGATACAAGCAATAACATGGATGGATCTAAAAACATCATGCTGAGGGCAAGAAGTCGGAGACAAAGGAACACATACATATGATTCAACTAATACAAAATTCTAGAACAGGCAAAATGTATCTGTGATGAAGCAACTGTGGCTGCAGTTGCAGAAGTAGAGAAGAAAGGGAAAGATAAAGGGTAGGGTCATGGAAACGTTTTCTATCTTGCTAGAGATTCAAGGAAAAAAATGCTCACTATGGGCATGGAAAAATTATGTCTATCAACACTACTGAATTACTAAATTAAATTTTAAATGGGTACTTTTAAGTCACCCTAATTCCTGAAAGCATAATATAAAATCCAAACTGAAGATTCTAAAATAAGCTAATAACTTCAACTGTGGTAAAGAATAAATTTTATTGGGCTTCCCGATGGCGCAGTGGTTAAGAATCCGCCTGCCAATGCAGGGGACACGAGTTAGAGCCCTGGTCCGGGAAGATCCCACATGAGGCGGAGCAACTAAGCCCCTGTGCCACAACTATTGAGCCTGCACTCTAGAGTCCACGTGCCACAACTACTGAAGCCTGCATGCCACAACTACTGAAGCCTGCTCACCTAGAGCCCGTGCTCCACAACAAGAGAAGCCACCGCAATGAGAAGCCCGCGCACCGCAACGAAGAGTAGCCCCCACTCGCCGCAACTAGAGAAAGCCCGTGCACAGCAGTGAAGGACCAACGCAGCCATAAATAAATAAATAAAATTTTTTTAAAAGAATTTTATTAAGGTCTCACTTTGTTGAAATTTATCTATTTTTCTTCCACAAACATTTCTTTCTAACTAGTAAGAAAATCAGAATGTCTTGTCCCAAGTGCTTTATTTTTAAGATGGCTTCATACAAGTATATTATACACTATGAAATGGAACTTGATATAAAAGGTTCATTATTATCAACAGTACTTCAATAAGCTTGTATAGCAATTTCCAAAATGGAGGTGATTAAAACCCAGGAAGTATGAGTGATGATCCATTAGGGTATAAGAACAACATATTAGGAGTTCTATTTAATCTTTATCTTAATACACATATGTATTTTAAGTACCATATAATGTAATACAATATAATACATGTGTATCCTTATCATAGAAAATGACACTGGCCTCTTCATTATGGCCACCTGTCAGACAGTCACACATCATATGTATAAAGTAGTCTAAGTATTCTGGTACTAAATGATTCTAAATATTTAGAGGGAAGAGTGATAGTATTTGCTGGAATCTTTTTCAAAAATGAAATAAAGGGGCTTCCCTGGTGGCACAGTGGTTGAGAGTCCGCCTGACGATGCAGGGGACACAGGTTCGTGTCCCGGTCCCGGAAGATCCCACATGCCGCGGAGCGGCTGGGCCCGTGAGCCATGGCCGCTGAGCCTGCGCGTCCGGAGCCTGTGCTCTGCAACGGGAGAGGCCACAACAGTGAGAGGCCCGCATACCGCAAAAAAAAAAAAAAAAAAAAAAATGAAATAAAGAACGCACCTTTTTGTAAATTGCTACAAGAGACTGGTGTTCCAGGGAAGACATATTCTTACAGTAAATGATTTCCTTTATAGAAACAATATTTTATGGAAAAACTGTATTATCTAATCCTTCATGAAGCAGCTGCTTTGACCTCAACAAAAGAAAGTTGGGTTAGGGGAAGTAAGGTTTAACCTCAAATGCAACTACTGCAGCAAAAGACAAGCTGAAGCAGAAACAGCACCAAGTGTTACAGAATGTTGCTGATGTAGTTGAGGAGTGACCAGTTAAATATTTTATACCAAACAGGTTTACTGGTTGTCTCATGGCAAAGTATTTTAAAAGAGCTGTCAAATTTAAAGATGAGTTAAGCATTTATCTTTCACACACACACACACAAAGTCTAAATTTGCTGACTTTCTGTGATCAGTGACGGTTAGCAGTATGCTACCTAGCAGTTGTTTTTAAAAACAAAAACATAGTTAATCTACGTGTACCTTAAAGGTAAATGAAGCATTTTTTTAGTAAGAAAATAACTGTATTTCAAAAGAAGTCAATGTGTGTCATCTTGAATACTCATACCTGCACACTCTAAACACAGAAAAACCATTTTCTAATTCTTTAAATGCCTTCCATACGTAGTTTCTCTGGATTTTGAATACATTTATTAAAAACATATAAATGCAAATCCTCACATTGGTTTGCATAGAAAGGGCAAACTTTGCTAGCCAAATCTGCATAATTGATGGACAGAGATTCAACAATGAGTATTTCCATTTAGAAAGTATAGCCAAAGAGGCAGTTATTCTTTTGGGGTACGTGTCCCTGCATGAGCTGCCTTTTAGCTAAGACAAGCATTAAAACCAAGTACCAAAATAAACAAATTTAAGATCCAGACTTTGGAATTTCTGTATTACTAAGCAGTACAACCAAGATTTTTCAAACATAATGCACTGTATTCATTACGCTTGCTTTAAAAAACAAATATTTATTTAAAAAACTTAGGGTAAACAAAAAGGTTTTTGAGCCATTACTAACATTTATAAAGAACTCTATTCACAGATAAAGAGGATCACTGATTCCCTTCACAAGTCTCTAAAGTCATTTGTTACATTATAAAATAAACCAAATAAGGCGAGAAAGAATTGTTCTTTATAAATAAAATAAACATTATTAGATTTTTATGGATCCTTTCAGGAGATGTAACACCAACCATAAAGAATTCTTCAAATGATGGCTTTCATTAAAACCTTTATTTATTTATTTATTTAGGGCTGTGTTGGGTCTTCGTTGCTGCATGCGGGCTTTCTCTAGTTGCAGCGAGCGAGGGCTACTCTTCGTTGCGGTGTGCAGGCTTCTCATTGCGGTGGCTTCTCTTGTTGCGGAGCATGGGCTCTAGGCACACGGGCTTTTCAGTAGTTGTGGCACGTGGGCTCAGTAGTTGTGGCTCCCGGGCTCTAGAGCGCAGGCTCAGTAGTTGTGGCAAACGGGCTTAGTTGCTCCGCGGCATGTGGGATCTTCCCGGACCAGGGCTTGAACCCGTGTCCCGTGCATTGGCAGGCGGATTCTTAACCACTGCGCCACCACGGAAGTCCTCGTTAAAACCGTTTTTATTGCACTTCTATTATATTTAAGGGACTGAGAGACTTCAGATGAGTAAAACTAGATCCAATACTCCAGAATCGGGGATTTAAGACAGTATACAATTATTTACAATATAGGGAAAATCAAGTAAGGTCTAGAGGAATGAAGAGGAAGGCAATGAATTCTACTTAGTATCAAACAGCTTCACAAAGGTGTGTGGCAATGGAACTGGGACTCAAAGGATGAGTAGAATTTTGACTAGAAAAATTAGGGAAAATAAACTATGCTTGGAACCATGGATAGAGGCACGTACAGTCTGGGATATATAAAGAATATATTGTATTTTCAAGTCACACTGCTAGTTATTTTGCTGTACTGACTTAGCTAACACTCTTCTTCAAACATATCAAACTTAGTAAGATCATTCTAAAAGTGATTTCCAAAAAAGCATTCAATTTTCAAGTACAATTTAAAAACTGTACTTACTATTGTAATTCTACAATATTTGGGCCTATTCAATATGTTCACAGTTCTAATTTTCTCCAGATTTCACCATTCTTCACCAGGGGGCTTACATTTTTAGTGCTACACAAATGACAAGACATCAATTATGGGCCACGCAATCTTGCTTTTCTTCTCACGTAAAGGGATGACTTGTCCCTTCTTTTCCAAGCCTAACAAACACCAGTCCCTTCTGTTTCTTTTTACACTCTGCTCCCTTAAATTACATTCTCTACTGATTCCTTGTATCCTGCACTTAAACTAGTATCCTCTCTATTGTGGAGGGGAGATATACCTATTTCTTTGATTTCTCCATTATGCGTAGCTCTGCCTAAAGCAGAGTAACAATATATACTTTATGAATAGCAGAACATATGCTTTTTAAAAAGTCAATTTATAAGTTATGAGTGATGTTTTTGTTTTGTTTTGTTTTTCTGCGGTACGCGGGCCTCTCACTGTTGCGGCCTCTCCCGTTGCGGAGCGCAGGCTCCGGACGCGCAGGCTCCGGACGCGCAGGCTCAGCGGCCATGACTCTCGGGCCCAGCCGCTCTGCGGCATGTGGGATCTTCCCGGACAGGGGCACAAACCCGTGTCCCCTGCATCGGCAGGCGGACTCTCAACCACTGCGCCACCAGAGAAGCCCTGAGTGATGTATTTTAAGACATCTGCCCCAAAGTGTGGTAAATACTATATCTTAAAATGACAGTGATTAAGAGCACAGGATGAAGTGTAGACATCATATAATCTGAGGGGTTTCTAATATTTCACAACAAAACTTTTCCAGAAGAAATCTTACGCAGCATGGCAAATATATATAACTGCAAAAGCACTGCTAATACCATTTTATGTTCAAATATAATTTATTAAAAACTCAAAGAGACAAATGAGGGTTAGAGATGTTAGTCTTGACACCTAAACAACCCATTTATTTCTGTAAAGTTTTGTTTTTATTTCACTCAGATAAGTAGTTACAAGTAGGTAGCAGCGCTTGTTTTGTTTTCTTAGTAGCTTTTAATGGTTTCTTTTGCAGTCTCAGGATATGTTTCAATTAAATTGATTTGAGAAAATTTCTAAATAAGAATTTTCTTCTTTCAAAATTAGTAACAATATCTAAAAACTGCTTACAAGGCAAACAAGAAAAACCCAAAACTTGCAATGAGCTATAAAACATCTATACTGTAACATGATATCAGGACTTAGTGTTACATGTTCATTTGTTACTAAACAAATTGACTTACACAGGATGAGTATACCCCCAAAGGAATGGGCTTGAGTCTTGCCTGTCATTTAACCAAACGCAGTTTACATGCCATAGTAATATACTGTTTAGACAATTTTATATGAATGGACATGCACAGGACTGAATTTTTAAAAAACTTACTGCAAACTACAACTTTCCTTACCCATTTAAAATTCACAAATAATCAGAGATAGTAAAAGAAGCTTCATTCTAAGGAATGCTTTCCCCCCAATTAAGCAGGTGTAACCAATGCAGCACTACTGTTTTCAATGTGAGAAAATTTTACATGTATGTACAAGAGGGTGCCAAGACCATTCAATGTGGAAAGGACAGTTCTTTCAAAAATGGTGCTGGAAAAACTGGATATCCACAACCAAAAGGATGAAGTTGTACCCTTACCTAAAACCATATGCAAGTATTAACTCAAAATGGATCAAAGAGCTAAATATAATAGCAAAAACTATAAAGCTCTTCGAAGAAAATACAGGGGAAAAGCTTCATGACGTTGGATTTGGCAATGATTTCCTGGACACCAAAAGCACAGGCAACAAAAGAAAAAATAGATCAAGTGGACATCATTAAAATGAAAAACTTTTATACATCAAAGGACACTATCAACAGAGTAAAAAGGCAACCCACAGAATAAGAGAAAATATTTGTAAATCATGGATCTGAGATTAATATCTAGAGTATATAAAGAATTGCCACAACTCAACAACAGCAAAACAACCCGATCTTTTAAATTGGCAAAGGACTTGGATAGACATTTCTACAAAGAAGATACACAAATGGCCAACAAGTACATGAAAAGATGCTCCACATCCCTAATCATTAGAAAAATACAAATCAAAACCACAATGAGATACCACTTCACACTCATTAGGATGGCTATTATCAAAAACACAGAAAATGACAAGTGTTGAGGTGAGGATGTGGAGAAACTGAAACCCTTGTGCTGGCTGCAGCTGCAAATGTGTAAAATGCTGC
Source organism: Orcinus orca (assembly GCF_937001465.1). Lineage (NCBI taxonomy): Eukaryota > Metazoa > Chordata > Mammalia > Artiodactyla > Delphinidae > Orcinus > Orcinus orca. The sequence goes on from NC_064565.1 coordinate 88,471,347, forward strand.
AGCTGCTGTAGAAAACGGTGTGGCAGTTCCTCAAAAATCCAACACAGAATTACCATATGATCCAGCAATTCCACTTCTGGGTATATACCCAAATGAAGTGAAAGCAGGGACCTGAGTAGATATGTGTACACCAATGTTCAGAGCAGTATTACAACAGCTAAGAGGTGGAAACAACCAAATGTCCATCTACAGATGAATAAACAAAATGTGGTATATACACATACAATGAAATATTACTCAGCCTTAAAAAGTAATGAAACTCTGATTCATGCTGCAACATGGATGAATCTTAAAGATACTGTGCTACAGGGAGATCAGCTCAGTGCTTTGTGACCACCTAGAGGGGTGGGATAGGGAGGGATCTGCAAGAGGGAGGGGATATGGGGATATATGTATAACTGATTCACTTTGTTATAAAGCAGAAACTAACACACCATTGTAAAGCAATTATACGCCAATAAAGATGTTAAGAAAAATAATAAAATAAAAGGTTTAATTATGCCCCCCCCAAAATAAAAATAAATTTGATATTCAAAAAAAAGATACTGTGCTAAGTGAAATAAGCCAGATAAAAAGCAAAACCAAATATTGCATGATCCCATTTATAGGAAGTATCTAGAGTAGTCAAAATCACAGAGACAAAGTAGAAAAGTGGTTACCAGGGGCCAGAGGGAAAGGGGGTGGGAAGTTAATGTTTAATGGGTAGAGTTTCAGTTTGAGAGGATGAAAAAGTTCTAGAGATGGATAGTGATGATGGCTGCACAACTATGTGAATGTACTTAATACCACTGAACTGTACAATTAAAAATGGTTAAAATGGTAAATTTTATGTTGTATATTTTACCACAATAAAAAAAAATTGCGTGTTATTTATTATGGTGGCCAATATAGGAATGTAGTTAAGAACACAAGCTTAAGAGTTATGCTGCCTGCTTTCAAACCCAGCTCTGCCACTTTATAGCTCTGTAGTCTGTGCCTGTTTTTTCACATATTAACAGAACCTACATCACAGGATTATAGCAAGGATGAAATAAGTCAATACATGTAAAGCACTTAAAATAGTGCATCTCAAAAAGTAGTTGCTTTTTATTATTCTGAGTTTAAAACACAATTTTAATGCAATTAAACTCAAACACCTGGAGAACCTCTGAAAGTCCTCTTCAGAGTTCTAGAGTTCAGTAAAACACAGATTGAAAACCGGTGATTTAACCCAAATTTCTCACTTTATAGGTAAAGGAATTGAGAGTCCAAGAAAAGTGATTTGCTTGAGGTCATATATCTTGTTTTGCTAATATTAATTTTCCTAAAATAAGTGTTTGAGATCAACAATACTAATGTTGACATTCAACTACTTCAGAACCAAGGCAAAGTCATGAGATTTTATAATGTGTGTCCAAGTATCTGTGAATAATATTGTGATAGCCATCCACCATGCTCATCTAATAAATAATTATGCATGGGATGGGAACCAAAAGGTAGCAAAACCAAAAGAAAAGCCATTTTAATTCTTTTCAAAGACAAGACAATGGTTAAAAACACCTCTTCCGAAAATTAAGTGTTAAAATATTTGTGAAAACAAACAATACTGATCAAGAGTTTGAGACACACCCAATATGTGCCCACTACTCCATATCTTTCAGCCAGTTACTCACTATATAATCTTAGTAAGACCTCTGACTGACAATATCAGCGGCTTTTTCTGCCAAATAGAACTATTATTCATCACAAGGAACTAGCTACAAATAATTCTTTATTAAATTCAAACAGGAGAGAGAAGCAGTCCAAATACCACAAAATGTCTTATCCAAAAAATCATGTATTGAGCTTTGTAGACATTTCTGTACTTACTTGAATATACTAAATCTGGTTTCTGGTAAATTTACAACACAGAAAGCAAAATAACAGAGACAATCTTTGAAGGTCAGACTCAACAAGAGCTAAAAAGCCTTTGAGTGTCTCTAATTTTGCCCTTCCCCCATTGCTGTTCCTCAATTCCTCCACCTCTACTAGGAATGTCCTCACCCTGCCCATCTACATCAGCTGAAATCCTACCCATCCTTAAAGGTTCCACTTAAATGCCACAGCTTCCATGAATTTTCCCCCAGTGCTCCCAATTTAGAATTATTCCCTCGCCTCTTCACTTCCCCATTTTGCACCTCTCCTTCAACATTTTATTATATAATGCATTGCATTACAATTACCTACATTCACTTCTCCCACCTTCCCCCAAGAAAATCTCAGGAGCAGTAGGCTAGAGAGAAAAGGAATTAACATTTGTTAAAAACGCCGTGGTGCCCTGCAAGGTGCTAGGCATTTTGCATACATTATCTCATTTACTCCTTTGACAGCCATCTCGGGAGGTAAGCAGGTGGTCTTAGTTATTCCCATTTTACTGATAGAGAACCGTACTGTTGAGAGTTCAACAGCTTATCCAACGTCACACTACCAGACAATTCCAGTGCTTACGGCGCCCCTGGTTTCCCTGGCTTCAAAGAGCTCTTTCCACCGCTATACGCTGCATTCTTGTTCACTTTATATCCCCCACCCTGCCTAACAGATAGTAGGTATTCCATAAATACTTGCTGAATTTAATATTCCTACGGACTCACTACCACCATTTTAATAACCCCATCACGCCCCATCCCTAGCCGGTTGGTTACCTTTACTGTCCCTTTACCGCGGACTTCACACACACAGGCAGCTCTCCACATCACCAAGACAAATGCTGCCGACAACACCAACCCTTAATCTGGAGGCTAAGTGAACCGTTCAGTTCGCTCAGATTTCCCCAATTGCCCTTCCCACAGAATATATGAGATACACACAAACAAGTCACATTTGATGTAACGCTTACACCCTTCCCCAAAGCTCTTATTTCATACTAAGCCACGTCTTCATGCTTACAAGCAATGACTTACGCGGTTTCCAGCTCACACCGCGGGGACACCCTAAGACTCCGCCTGAATTATTAACCACATCTTTCAAACCGTCTTAAAACGAAGGCATCCTAATGCTATTACACTGCCTTCCTTCTCCCCCCCTCCCCCCCCGCATGAACTGCAGTTTGGATTTCCGGCGGGAATGCAAACAGACGCAGAAGAGATGGGCTCAAAAGCAATGGAGCAATTACTCAGCCTGCTTAATTAGAAAGAAGACACAGAAGGTGCCCCGCCTTCCTAAATCTCTGCACTGAACTCATTTACGAAAGATGGGGAGCACTGAAACCCGAGGAACCCCAGACACCGAATCACTGGTTTCTGTGGCTAGTCGGGGGAATAGTCCTTTCCTTCCCGCGGTCCCGGGCCAACAGTCCCCGGTGCCGGGTCGGAGAAGCCCAACCGCACCCTCCCCAGGCGGCCCTGCATCTCATTGTCTCCCTCTGTCGCGGCCCCCAGGGGCGCAGGGTACAGCCCAGGCCCCGCCAACCCCCAAACACCGGCCGGCCGCCTGACGGGCAAGGTCCGACCAGCCCCGGCCTCGGCCGCGGCCGCGACCCCGCCCCAGGCTCGGCCGTCCGCAACGCGCCCGGATGGCGGGGCCAGGCGCCGGGAAAATGGAGGCGGGAGCGACGGCAGCGCTTCCCAACCCTGCGCCCGGCCGGGCCCGAGAGCGAGGCTGAGCACTCACCGTGGCAACGGCTCGGTCCTCCGGCGGGCCCGGCTCCGGGGCGGCCCCGGGCTGGGCAGCCGCCGCTCGCGCTCGTCCAGCCGCCGCCGCCGCCGCCGCCTCCTCCCCAGGCGCGGCGCTCCTTCTCCGGAGACGCCGCGAAGGTCCGCAGCTCCCGCGCCGCGCGCTCCGTGACTGACTGACTGACCGACCGCCCTGGCAGCGGCGGCGGGGACTGGGCGGAGCGCGCGGCGGGCGGGGCGGCCGCAGCGCCCAGCGGCTGCGGATCCGAATGCAGCCGCGTCCGGCCGAGACGCAGAAGGCGGGGCTGAGGGCCGGGCGGCCGCCGGGCTGACCGACTGGAGTCCGACCGCTCGCTCCCCCCACTCCCGCCCGCCACCCGCCACCCGCCACTCACTTCCGGCGCAGGCAGCCGAGCCCGCCCCTCCCGGGCGCCCGCGGTCCGCGCCTCCTGGCCCGCCAGGCTCACCCCTGGCCCGCCAGGCTCACCCCCAGCCCCAGGCGCCCGACCGCACCCAGCGGGGGCCGCCCGCGCTCCGCCTTTCCTCAGCGCGTCCCTGGGAACCGCCTCCAGGAACCAGTGAATCGGAGAATGAATGAGTGAGGGAGGAAAATTACGGTGCTGTTCCACCCCTGCTCGCTTTTCCTTGGAAGCAGGTCCAGCGGCCTCTCTCCGAGGGCCCTGGGACACAGTGAAGCCTTGAGCACGTCTGTCAAGGACTTGTATGCGTGCACCTTCCTGCTGGAGTATTCCAGGACTCCAGCAACCCTCAGATGGGGCCTTAGGCACTTAAACTGACCGTTGTTGCAGTGTGAGGCCTTTTTTAGGAAATCACATTCTGGCCAATGACTCTCTCTGCAGTTTCATGCACTATTTTAGGAAGCTTTTAGAAATTGGACATTTCAATTTTCTTCGATTACTTTTTAGCTTTGCAATTTGCTTATCTTGCGTTCTTAATTTCTGTCACACACACACACCCCTTATTGAAATGGTTTAGGAGTAAGGTGATAGCACCTTTATTCTTTATCACCAAGCTCTAAGTTACCCAGATGCTGCTTAATTTGATGTAGGCTTGACTTGGACTTAAATTTTAATTTATATCTTTATTTTGACCTTCTAAAGTTGATCAAAGGAAGAAAAAACTAGAATTAAATCATTTTTGCCTGGCTACATGCAAAGCAAATTTGTTGACAGCATTGAAACAATTAACAAATCCGGAGTGTGACCTGAAATTGGTTGCAGTGAATATTCCTTTTCCATGTCTTCCCATCTGCTTGCTAAGTAAGAGTATCTGTATCTGGAATTTTCACAAAAAATTTACTGTACATTTTTGAGATCCTGGCTCCCTTTCTAAGAACCAGAGTGTTCATTTCTCTGTCCTGGGGCCAAATCCTGGATTGGTTAATTACATTCCTTCTTTCAGATATTCTTGAGGACTTTGAAGTGGTTTGGTCTCTCTTGCACAATCTGTTCCAAACTGGTACATAATCTGTTTCAAACTGGTATTTAGAACCATACAATACAGTTACTAGTTGCATTTCACACTTGAGATATCTGTACTTTAGAAACATAACTGCAGTTTTGTATTTTAAGTCTAGAAAGCGCTTTAATATTCTGTGTAGAATAATGTTATCTCATATAAATGAAGATGCTGCTGCTGACCAGTTCCTATAGCCTTCTGTTCCTTTCTTGTGGAATTCATCATTCATTACCTCTAATTATAATTATTTCAATAAATTATAATCTTTTCTAATGAATGTAATACAATAGTTTATTCATCCTTATATCTGCCATAATGTCTAGCATAGTACCTTGCACAATAAATTAACAAAAGCTTTAAACATTTTAAGTGATAATTCATACAAATGTGTCTATAGCTTCTCACCCTGTATCCCTCATGACCAGGTTTGTTGGAATTATACATACCTGAGTGCAAAACATAGTAACTCCGTATTCTCATCAAATTCTATATAACAAGACTGTGTGATAACTGCACAGGGAAGATATTCACTTAATCGAAACCTTTAAAAAATAGACCATTGAGTGTTTTTATTTATTTATTTATTTTAATTTATTTTATTTATTTATTTTTTTGGCTGTGTTGGGTCTTCATTGCTACCCATGTGCTTTCTCTAGTTGCGGTGATAGGGGGCTACTCTTCCTTGCGGTGCGCAGACTTCTCATTGCGTTGCCTTCCCTTGCTGTGGAGCACGGGCTCTAGGCACGCAGGCTTCAGTAGTTGTGGCACACGGGCTCAGTAGTTGTGGCTTGTGGGCTCTAGAACACAGGCTCAGTAATTGTGGTGCACGGCCTTAGTTGCTCCATGGCATGTGGGATCTTCTCGGACCAGGGCTCAAACCCGTGTCCCCTGCATTGGCAGGCGGATTCTTAACCACTGCACCACCAGGGAAGCTAACTCTCTCTCCTCCCAGTGCTCAGGTTGGTCAAGGCTAATTAGAAAACAGTCACCTTCAGCCATTGAGAAAAGTGAGCAGGTTCTCATCAGTTCCTTTAAACCGTAAAATCATTCATTTATTTAACAAGGGTTTATTGAGCTTCAGCTAAGGCCTAGGAATGCAAAGACAAGAAACACAAGACAAGATGGTTCCTGCCCTCAAAAAGTGCACCGTCTAGTGAGTAAAGGTGGCAAAGAAATCACAATTGGAATATGGAGTCCATTCCCAGGTCGGAAAGCCTCCCTCGGGGGAGGGGATTCTTGAACTGAATGTTCGGGGACAGAGAGGAGCTAGCCAGGTGAAGAAGGAGAAAACAGGCATTCCAGACAAGGGCAGGTACACAGGCACCAAAGAGCACCATGCCTTGGAGGCTCTGCATGTAGTTCCATTTTGTAAGGATGCGTACAGAGAAGGGTCAAAGTGGTGGGCGGAAAAGGTAGAAGGATCTCATCAACAAAGGGGCTCATGTGCTAAACTAAGGAGTTTGAACTTGATACTTTGGGAAATAATAAATAATACCAAAAATCTTTGGAGTATTTTAATTAATAAATAAAAATAAAATCTTTGCAGTATTTTAAGCCGCACCTGAGTTTGTGTTTTGGAGACCAGGGAAACCAGACTGGGGGCAAGAGTAAACTAGGAGGTGATGGCAACAGCCCAGAAGAGATATGTCGCCAGTCTCCATAAAAGCAGAGGCAGTGAAATGGGGAGGAGGGACTAGATGGGAGAAATAATAAGGAGGTGGAATCCACAGGATTTGATATATGATTGGATATGAGGGAGTGAATAAGGAGACACTTGGGATGACCCTCAGGATTCTGGTTTGGGAGACAGACTGGATGGCAGTGGTGACTTTCGCTGAAATGAAGACCCCAGAAAGAAGAGCAGGTTTCAGGGGAATGGCTGAATACCTGTATGAGAAAAAGTAGTAATATACATCCAGGCATCTCAAAGGATCTTAATCCATCATTTACCAAAGCGTGTTCTTTGGAACTGTAGTTTCACAGGATTTTAGTAGCTGTGATTCCAAAAAAGTAACAATTCCCTTTAATCAAATAAATGAGAAATGTTAAAGTTCGACAGGTTTCTAAACGAGAGGGGTTTTCAGTAGTTTTACTATGTTAATATGAACTGTGAATTTCTAAGAGGTAACTGTCAGCTTAGAAATTCGCAGAGTTTCCCAAATGCATTCGACCATGAAACACTTTTTTCAATGGAATATCTCATAGGACATGTGTTCCATAGAACACACCATGGGGAAAGCTGACCTAAGTCAGATTTTTGGTTTATAGTAGAGAAGACTATGGACCCTCGAGCTGAAGTGACTTGCCTAAAGTTAAATAGGCATTGCTGGAAGATATTGGGTTAGAATCCATATCTTCTGACCCCACTCACATGTTCTTTGCACTGCATAATGCTTTATAAGCTACAAACACATTCCAGTACCTTTAACCAAGCCTGGAGAGAAAGATACTATAAAAGAATTATAAGATATATCCATTTAAATGAAGTTTCAAATCAGTAATTTTTAAAGCTATGCTAATTTTGAATGATTACTACTCTACGTAAGATGAAAAGATTTGTACATTGGAAAAAGCGGAGCCAATTATTACCTTAGTATGATCTTTCTGATAATTCAGCAGGAGCCTTGTAGAATGAAATCACCTAACAATAAATAGGACATCCATCTATCTGCACTAGCCCTGAGGTAGCTTTAAATAAAACGAACTTTCACAAATGGACAGAAATATTAAAACTCTCCCCAGAAATTTTAGTGTTGATTTCCCCTGCTTCATACTGAAGGAAAGGACAGGTTCTAAAATATGCTGAGACTATGAAAATTCACACGAGGTTTTGACTTCCTCTCTGACACAATTTCCCTGATTCTTAAAACTCTAATAGCTGATAGATGGGAAGGTTTTTATATCCTAATTTCACAGTCCTATTTCCCAGAGGAGAAGTTTTAGTACTTCCTATTCTTAGAAAAATGAGATGAATTGTTTGTTCCCAAGAGACTTCTTAGAACGATAGGACAGCTTTCATTTTAAGAGTAGTTTCTATAGACATTACCTTTTAAACTAGTTATCACTAATTTATGATTCAGTAATTCATAAAGTATTTGTTTCATTTCTAAATGCTGTATTAATTTATAGTAGGCAGACCAAGGACCATCAAAATCATAATGAATAATTTTTTACTTAAATCAGTAGTTATAAGTAGTGGGAAGAACACTACTTATTAATTAATACGTCAGAACTCTTTCCTTAGTGTCCACTGTGTCCCCAGCTCTGTTGAATCACTTTAAGGAGTACTAGAGAAATATAAGAAATAGTCTCTGATTTTCTAAAATGACCCCACCCATTGTTGGTGAGGATGAAAAGAAACACACTCTCATATCCTGCACGTGGGAATATAAACTGTTACAACCTTTTTCTGGAGGGTAGTCTAACACTAGATAAAATACTTTAAAATGTGCATCTCTTTGATCAAACAGTTTCTCTTCTATGAGTTTATTCCAAGGAGTAAGAACAAAACATCAGTTAGGATATTATGGGATGATAGCAAATAATTTGAAATCCCCTAAATATCCAGCAATGAGTTTATGAAAATGATGATTTCTAAAAGAATCATTTTTCATATGAAAATGTGTTCACAATATGTTAATCAATAAAAAATTACAAACACTATATACAATATGAACTCATGAAAAAATATATAGGAAAAATCTAGAAGGAAATACAACAGGAAGACAAAAATGTTTATTGCAGAGTGGTATGATTATGGTACTTTCTTTTATTTATCTTTTAATGATGAATGTGTTTTCTTTAATGGGCAATTAAAATGAATGAACTAAATCAATATTTATGAAGATAAATCTCTAAAACAAAATGTTGAAGATAACACACAAAGTGTTTTTTTTTTTTTTTTTTTTTTGCGGTACGTGGGCCTCTCACTGTTGTGGCCTCTCCCGTTGCAGAGCACAGCTTCCTGACGCACAGGCTCAGTGGCCATGGCTCACGGGCCCAGCCGCTCCGTGGCATGTGGGATCTTCCTGGACCAGGGCTCGAACCCATGTGTGGGGCTTCCCTGTTGGCGCAGTGGTTGAGAGTCCGCCTGCCAATGCAGGGGACATGGGTTCGAGCCCCAGTCCGGGAAGATCCCACATGCCGCAGAGCAACTAAGCCCGTGCGCCACAACTACTGAGCCTGTGCTCTAGAACCATGAGCCACAACTGCTGAGCCCACGTGCCGCAACTACTGAAGCCCGTACACCTAGAGCCCGTGCTCCACAAGAGAAGCCACCACGATGAGAAGCCCACACGCGCCGCAATGAAGAGCGGCCCCCGCTCGCTGCAACTAGAGAAAGCCCGCGCACAGCAACGAAGACCCAGCGCAGCCAAAAATAAATAAATAAAATTGATTTGAAAAAAGTTAATTTTAAAAAGGATTTCTGCATTCAAGAAACTGTTGATGAGACACGGCAAGGACACATGAAATAATCAGCAAACAACGAAAAACTCAGCTCAGATACAGATACAGTACAATAGGAGTTATGAGAAGAGAGAAATGACTGGGGTTGGAGCAGGTTAAGATGACTTCACGGAAGAAGTGAGACTTAGCTGGTACTCGGAATCTGAAAGCCAAGGGGAGATTATAGGGTGAGGCAAGAGCCTCGCATGGCCCATCCTAGGTACATCTCACCCGTACCAGTCAAACATTAACAACTGCAGAACACTTGATCTTTGCCTATAAAGGTGTTTCTGCTTCTTTCATACATGTAGGATTTACATGCCCTATATAATATAAATATATAGTAAATAGAGTATTACATATACTTTGTAATATATATTTTTGAAGTTACAGTAGATATTTTTAAAGAGTAGTTCATTTGGGGGGCATTTTATCTATAAAATCTGTAGAACTGGACTTGCCCAGATATTTGCCTAGAACAAACACCAACTATTATGCAAGAACAGTTATCATAACCTGCTCCCTTGTGAGTGTTCTGACGTCCACAATCAGACCACAAATGAATTCAACCAACTGGAGCTCAGAAATTCTGATTACACACATGTTACAGAGTGCTAAGCCAGCTTTTGAGCTCAATAACTAAACTACCACTACAGTGTTAGCTACACATACTAATTGAAAGCGAATGACTTGTCTTTAGTGCCTAATAATAAACTAAAAAGTTATGCCCATCTCAAAAATGTCTGCAATGGGAAAGGACAGGGCAGACGGTGAACTTCCATCAAGTATTCCTTTAGTGTGGGGTATTGCCAGGTCTAGAGTTGCACTGTAAAGAGGCAAAAGCATTCCAGGTGTGTGGGTGGTGTAACAAATACATCAAGCAGAAAGAAGCAGGTTATTTTTAGTAAACAATGGGGAAAATGGTTTTATTAGAGCTGAAGAGGTCTATCTAGGAAGAATGAGATGAAAGAAAGATGGATTATGAAGGCCCTTGGTGACCAAGCAGTAGATTTGGGAAACCGTGCAGTAGAGGAAGTAATCAAGTCTGTTCTTGAATATGCCAGCCATGTCCCCAACTCTGAGCCTTTGTCATTATGAATTTTCTCTGTCTGGAATGTCCTGTCCCCTTTCTCTGTCTGTCCTGCTCCTGTTCATTACGGTTCTAATGTCTCCTCCTTTATCCCCAGTTCCTCTGGAAAAATGTTATTTGCTGCAACTATGTGCTTCCCCAAACTTTGCACATTGGTACTGGAAGTTTTGCACATGTGTCTGACTCCTCCAAAAGACCGTGAGTTCATCAAAGGGCAGAGACTATGTCTTATTCACATGTGTGTTTTCTCCAGCGCCTTGCATAGCATCTTGTTTGTAGAAAAGTTCAGCAATGTTTGTCAAATTAAAGAATGAGAGGGATGAATGAGAAACATCTGGCAACATTTTGAAAAATAGGTTGGAGTATGAGAAACAATTGGAGAGCTGGTTGTGTTAATCCACATGTGAAGTGACGAGGAATGAGAAAGGAGGGAAACTAAAATACACTTGGAGAAACTGACAAGCCTAGGTAACAGAGTGGACAAAGGTGTGAAGGAGAGGAAGAGTGCAAGATGACTCCAGGATTTCTAGGCTGGAAGAATGCTGAAAGCAGAGGACTGATATCATTGCTACAGCAACAGATAGATACTGAGTGCCTCTCAGGTTCGAGGCACTGTGCTGAGGGAGGCCACAGGGAAGAGCTAGAACCCTTATGTACTCTAGAAAGTAAAGCCTGTTCCCTACAAGGGAAGCCACAGTTTTGGACAAGTGGCATCTGAAGTACATAATGGTGAGACATTCAAGTGGATCTGGTGTTTAGGTTGCTGGAAATCAAGAACTAGATTGTCCTCCAGGCTAACAACTGTGTCTTTTCTATTGGCGCATATCTAGTCTCTGTCTTTTGTCACAGTGTCTAACTCATAGTAGATTGCTGTATTAGTTCCTAGGGCTACCATTATAAAGTGCCACAGACTGGGTGGCTTAAGCAGCAGAAATTTATTTTCTCACAGTTCTGGAGGCTAGAGGTCCAGGAGGCTGAGATCAAGGTGTTGGCAGGCTTGGTTTCTTCTGAGGCCTCTCCTTGTTTGGCAGACAGCTCCTTTCTTGCTGTGCTTTCAAATGGTCATCTCTCTCTGTCTATGTCCTAGTTTCCTCTTTTTACAAGGACACCAGGAATATTGGATTAAGGTACATTCTAAAGATCCTATTTTAACTTCATTACCTCTATAAAGACCCTGTCTCCAAAAATGATTGCAATGACAAAGAACAGGACAGACTGTGAACTTCCATCAAGTATGTCTTTAGTGTGGGGTATTGCCAGGTCTAGAGTTGCCGCCATAAAGAGGGGAAAGCATTCCAGATGAGGGGATGATTAGGGCTTCAACATATGAATTTGGACAGGAGGGGGACACAATTCAGTACATAGCAGCTACCCAATAAATATTGGTTGAATTGAAGGGACTGCATCGAAGATGAGAAATCAAGGCTGAAGAGGTAAATACATATACACCTAGTGGCCATAAAGACTGGAAACAGCAAATAAAGACTGGAAGCACACACACATACATATATATTGATATTATACATATAATAAATGGTTTATTGATATTATAATACATGATGTGTTCAGTGGCATTCCATGATATGTTTAATGTGTTGTTCCTCGTTAGCTATGTATAATTCAGTGCACTATGAAAAATTACAATGATCGTGGTATATTAATGTGGTCTTTCCATTAACCCCTGCACATCCATCTGTGGTTATTTGCTTCAGATGATTTGCATCTCGGAAGTAATCAGGGGTGTTCAATCCGTAAAAAAATAAAACATTATCTAGGTTTTTAGACTTTGTGGTCAAAATGTATATATGCACTGCATAGGCAAAATGTGCTTTTTGGGGAACAATTAGAAGTATCAAAGTCCTGTTATTTTACCAAAAACAACTTAGATTCTCCTACTATTATATATTTATCATTTAACACTTTTTTTTCTTTGATAATTCATCTAGGGAATTGATGAGTGAGTTAAGAAATGACTCTCTCCCTTTGCTGCCTCAATGTCATATTTGTATGATTCTTTGAACCACTTGGGAAAAGTCATTTGAAAAATATGTCATGGAAAAACAAACAAAGCAAACAGATGAATAGCTGATCACTAGAACATTTGTTCAGTTATGTGCCTTGAGGCAAGTCTATGCCAAAGAACATGACATCACAGAAGTGTTGTCACTGATTTTCATCAGTCACGCTTTTCAAATGTCTCTAATTGTCCCTTCACTGTTCTTTTTGCTACCATCCCTCTCAAGATTTTCATCGTCTCGAACTAGGGTTTTGCAAAAGTCTGCAGGTTATCTCCCACTGGCTTCTCTCTTCTCCCTTTGAAACACCCTGCATAATATTCTGACCCAATCTCTAGTACTACCAGGACCCTTTTCACTGTATCATTTTTCTGTTAAAAACAGCCCCCCCAATTACAATATTTTTATTTTGAAAAACACAAATCACAAAACATCAAGTACTGTATGATCCTGATTTGGTTGAAAACAGAAAACCCCAACTGACAGACATACATGTATACATTTACATCCACTGTATTACATACATATCCATTATATTGGTTTCCTATTGCTGCTGTAACAAATTACCATAAACTCAGTTACTTTAAACAGCACAAAGTTATTAACTTAAAGTATTGGAGATCAGAAGTCCAAAATCAGTCTCAGCTGGCTAAAATCAAGGTGTGGACAGAGCTGCATCCCTTCTGGATGCTCTGGGGAGAATCTATTTTTATTTAGCCTTTTCTAGCTTCTATAGGCTGCCTGCATTCCTTAGCTCATGGACCCATCCTCCATCTTCAAAGCCAGCAGAATAGCATCTAATCTCTCTCTCTTTCTGATACTAACCCTCCTGCCTCCCTTTTATAAGCACCATTATGATTACATTGAGCCCATCTAGATAATTCAGAAACATTTTTCCATCTCAATATCCTTAATTTCATGACATCTGCACATCTTTTTTGCCATGTAAAGTAACATATTCACAAGTTCTGGGAATTAGGACGTGGATATCTTTTTTGGGGGGTGGCATTATTCTGTCTAACCCAGATGTTAACAGGTTGATTATCTCTACATTAAGAACTTCAAGTGATTTTAATTTGTACTTCATTGTGCTTGATCAATATATTCCCAGTTTTCAAAAGAATCTTGCATTACTTTTTTATTCATAGAGAATGATGACAGAAACAGTAAATGTCACTATACAGGACACTTGCTATTTCCTGCCCTGTCCTCTTTTCTTCTTCTGGAGATACGATCTTTCTTTGGGAACTACTCCTCCCAACACAGCCTCCAACTCAACTGTGCAGCTCTAAGGATTGCTGCCAACCATGGTACCTCTTTACCTGGGTTACAGGTGAGAGCGTGTGATCCTACTGGGATAACCAGAGGCAGTTCCAGCATTTTTTTTTTTTGTTCTTCTTTTCTTTTACCTAGAATTAGGAGAAAAAGTCAGTTCTTCTCTGTTGGGAAAGGCAAACAAGAAAATTTTGGTGACTATGATTCTAATATCATAGAAACATGAGAGCAAAGCAGAGATGAGGAAAACAGAGAGGGTAAATCCTAATTTACCATCCTAAATGGTATTTGCATCCTTGGTTGGAGGTGTCTGAGGACCAGAGAGCTGTATTCGTCTCCTTACCTAGGTTTGGATCTATAAATCACTAGATTTCTCCTTCTGCCCAAACTGGCTGTTTCTACCATTTGTAACAAGAGTTGGGTTAAAATAGTTAGGAATGTTTTTAAGCCTGCAACAATTCCCTGTTGCCTGTTACTGTCTCAAATTAGCTCCTCTGACTGACTTCAAAGCTGTTCACCAGCCCCCACTGTCTCTGCCCCACTTCTCAACATTGCTTCGCTCTGGCTGGCCTTCTCATCTTTCCTTACTCACTTTATGATGTTCGCTTTTGTGGCTTTGCACTTGTTTTTCTCCTTGTCTGCACTGTTTTCACCTCCCGTCCCTTTCCATCCAAATTCTGTCCAACCTTCCCAGCTACTTCTAGGAAACTCCATGAAATACCCCCCAAATTAGCCAGGGAAGCCTTCCTTCTCTGAATGTTTATAACATGCAAGGTCTGCATTCAACACCTATGTCCACTTTTTATGGTTCAGGATGACTCCAGATAAATGATAAACCCCATGAGGACAAGAGCCATCTATGTTTTACAAGTAGAGCTAGCTGTTCATGTTGGTTGATTAAATTACACGTTAAGCAAAAGCTCAGCAATATTAAGGTGCAGTCCTTTTTGGAAGAAAGCGCAGTGGACACAGAATATTTATGTTAGAAATGGTCTGGTACATTAGAGGACAGTTTCAGGACACTAAGTTGTCATCTTTATGTTGCGTGTTTTCTCATCATTTCCATGAAGATAATTTAAGAATGGGAAGTAAGACCTGATGGGAAAAGGTGAAGAAGCCAGAATCATTTAGCCATGAGAAAAAAAAAAAATGGAAGGAAACCTAACAACAATCATGACATTTGTGAAAATTTGCTATACAGAAGGTAGGGTTCTCCCTCTCTGGGAGTTAAGACTGAGGCAGGGAATAAGCATCTAATCACAAAATGAAATTTAGGTGTGCCTGGATAGGTTTTTCACTATAAGGATGTCAAACAATGAAATGAATTCTGAACTTTGTAGAATGTATTTCTAAAGGCAAGGAGTTGAGTAAGATGACCACAAAAAATTCTTAATAACTGTAAGGGTCTATTTTATGAGACTAATCTTAAAGAGAGGAGAAAAAAATTTTTATGACATTTAAATATTATAGCTATGTATGCAGATGCTTTTACTGTTTTCTCCATGGAAGGAGAATGTCTTGCTCCAAATACATACAGGGATAAGTTAAAAACTTTGCCTGATTTATTCATCTGCCTTCTTCCAAGGGAAAACTTAACTATGTTCAGATGTAACTCTTTTTCTGCCTTTTTTTTTTTTTTTTTTTGCCTCAAGTGGAAGTGTAAATTTAAAGTCCAAATCAGGTATTAAAGCCTCTAGACAATATTCTCTACCTGGACAATGACACCCTTCTCCCAATAATTCTAACATGAACACAAAACAGAGCCCAATTCTGTATAGAACTGTCCATCAGGAACAGAAAAGCACCAATGATATACCCATCTATACCCATCGCCAGGCTAAAAAGTGATTCCAGGGGGAGGGAGGAGTGAGTAGGAACACAGGGCATTTTTAGGGAGGTAGAACTATTCTGTATGATACTATAATGGTGGATACATGTCATTATACATTTGTCAAAACCCATGTGATGTATAATACAAAGAGTAAACCCTAACGTAAACTATGGACTTTAGTTAACTATAATGTGTCAAGGGACTTCCCTAGTGGTCCAGTGGTGAAGACTCTGTTCTCAATGCAGGGAGCCCGGGTTCGCTAGATCCCGCATACCTCAACCAAATATCCCAAACGCTGCAACTAAGACCCGGCGCAGCCAAATAATAAATATTTTAAAAAACCCAATAATGCATCAATATGGATTGTAACAAAAGTACCACACTAACGCAAGATGTTAATAATAAGGCAATGGGCAGTGGGGAGTTGGTAAAGGGGAATGTATGGGAATTCTGTACCTTACAATTAAACTTTTTGTAAGCCTAAAACTGCTCTTAAAAATAGCCTCATTAAAAACAAAAGATTCCAAACAGAAAAATCCTCTAAGGATCATAGTCTCATTGAACATAAATTAAATTTGAAGCCATGAACATTGTTTTGTGGCTTTATTTACTCACTATAAACCAATATTAGGGAGAATACCTAACTGTCCTCCATAAGTAACTGAAAGTACTTGGAACAAATTTCCCCTTTCCTTTTCTATATCAGCAATCCATTTCGGTCTTAATTTTGAAGAAACAAACAAAAAAAAAGCCATACTGGCATCAATGCTTCCCTTCATGGAAGAAAGTAGTTAGTATTTTTATTCACTCTTCTCATCATTACACTGTATTTTAGAAGTTGAACAAACAATGGGGATGCCAGTCTTCCAGAAAGTATAATTCCTTTCCAAACCCTTTCTCTTATGGCCTTTCCAGCCTAGTGCAGAAGTTGGGTACTGAGTATTATTAAAGGCAAGTGAAAGCGTACGTGGGAACACATAACAGGGAATGTGCTCAGGGAACAAATGCTGTCTGAGCTCAGGGAACAAATGAGTAAGAGGAAGGAAATACTTATTTGAATGAATGGGGAAGATTTGAGCAATGATATAGGATTGTATATTTAAATGCACATTGGTACACCAAATGCTTCATATGTATTTTTCAAGGTCACATTCTCAAATGAACACAGCTAGTTCTTATGTATGGTTCACCACAGTAAGCACAACTGGGTTTTTTCTAAAGAATATCAGCTGTTGGTGGAAGGGATCACTACCCTTTTTCAGTAGGAGGAGGCGGTATATCTTCCTTTCTGTGCTTTTTAGCAGCCATATTCAATTGTTCTGGCTATAAATCTTAGTCCTCAAACTAATGTGCAAAAATATCACATTTCTTGGCTTTCTTGAATTCATTTTGACTTGGAGTCTCCCTTTCCACAATGTAAGAAATTCAACCTCATTCATTCCTGGGGCTCCCCTCCCCCGTGATTCCCTACCCCCTGCCAAGGAAGTACAGAGGCCTCACGTAGCCTCCAAGCCCTGGGGAGGTCCCTTCCGTCATCCGCCCCTGCTGGGTTCTGTGGACTCGCCCACTGCCTTAGTTCGGAGTCCTTCAGATTCAGAACTTTGTTGCTTTCATTCAACCCTTGGGTACTTGAGTCTTTGATGAGCTGGAAATGAGTGGTCACATCCTCAGGCTACTCAAAGGGAAAAGAGGGCAGAGTGCACAGACATTTCTCATTTTCCTCAAGGAAAATGCCTTTTCCCCTCAGAGGCAAACCCACTTCTCTTTTTCCTTCAGGAAATCCAGCAGAGACTTCTGGAGGGGTTAGGCACTTGCAAATACCAACAAGGGAAGTATCTTGCAGGCAACTTCTGCTTTCCTCCTTTGGACATGTGAATACTCCCTCGAGGCAAAGAAGCACGGGGTCTTACTACCTTTCTGAATTTAGGATAGGTTGTGAAAAGAGGAAAATACTCGAGGAGGCCATAAACAAATATCTTGAAAGCCTCATCCTCCCACAGCGTCAGATTGCCCAGGCTTGCTTAGCTGACTGAGAATTTTTTGCCTGAAACCTTAGTGTAAAAGTACTTGATATCAGTCAGACATTCTGACTGAGAAGGAAAAGTCCAAGATCAGAGACATGAGGAAAAGAAATGCATGGAATACATTCCATTGTTCACATTTACTAACACATTTTTGCTACTGGTTTACTAATACCAGTAGGAAAAATGTTAGAAGTATGAGCACCAGTAATATAGGCCGGTTGATAAACTTAGGAAATTTCAGTAGTAATTTTGTCCTTGGAGAGCTTGATTCTCCCTTAAAAAATGTTGATGACAATGTAATTTAGATAGTTACAATTGCATTGTAAGAAGAATCACTGTGTGATTTGTAGGAAGTCTCCTCTCATTTACGTTTAACTCATTCATTGATTTTTTTTTCTCTAAAATAATTTGGTAAAGAGCAAAAGGCAAGTCACTACCAGTAGTTTCTTCACTGATGTATTTGCAACCTCTGTGATAACTTTTACTGTATAATTACTGTTTGTTTGTTTGTTTGTTTTCTCCAGAAACGCACGAGTTGACAAAGGGAAACATAGGTTTCCATTTTGTCTGGAGATTTCATATTCTCTGTTCCTCTGCTCCAGTTTTGGGTACATTTATGCCTGTGATGGCAATGCTAAGTAAAACTTCTAATTAGAATATCATGGTAATGTAGAATGAGTAGTATGTGTGTGTGTGTATATATATGTATATATATATACACTCCAGAGATTCTTTGCTGTTACCACAACAAATAATGGGAAACCACAAGGGCCTCTCATGCATTTTTGTATTTGAAGGGCTATCCATGTAGAATATTTGTCAAAACTCTAAGTGAAAGATTTTTTTCCTCAATATTTTTTACCGTCTTTCCTATTTATTTTATGCTTTTATTTGTGTAACAAAAACGTTCTTTCCTTTAAGTATTGTCCAAAGGGATCTTTAATTAAATATCAGTCCTTGTTTAGAATGTTCCTTAGCTAGATCATATTTCTTTACACTTATTCTAGAGGAAGAAACGTGCACCTGCCACTGATAATCCACGTCTCTATATCATGGTTCGTAGAATCAGGGACATGAAAACTGCATGCATGGAAGGCCAACCAAAAAAGTTATTAGCTCTCAGGGTAATGTGAGGATGTGTGCCTGTTTCTTTCCTTGAGGCTCCAGGAAGGGGGAGAAAACCCTTTTTCCTCCAGCATTCTCTAAGCCGTAGAGCAACTGAAGAACAAATCATCTGCATGCCGATTTTTATCACATAGAAATGTCTACTCCTAGAGTGTCATACAGAACAAAGAATTACCATAGATGATTCCCTTTGGATTTTTGGCTTTACCTGAACTTCTCTCACTCTAATCCAGGTCTACCTAGACCTGGATATTCATTCAGAAAAAAAAAAGCTTTTATTGAGGGCTTACCGTGTGTTGGGTATATTCCTAGAAACATAAAAGCAAAGGCAGTCTAGGACGGAAATGCTGAATTGTCCCTGTGGCTGGGTCAGGATGGGAGCTCAGCTCTACCACCTAGCTGGGCTTGAGGGGTGAACATGGGGGGCTCAGAGTTTCAGGCCAAGCATCTGGCATAGAGTGGGTGCTTGGAGAATGAGGCCAGCTAAGGAGATGATGGGAAGCTATTCAGCCAGATAGTCTCTTGAGAGTGACAGCCATGAGTCATGTCAGAGTGATGAGCAGAACCCCGGGGACGTAGTCAGCAGAAGGGAGGCCTGGAAATAGATTTCACTGACACGGTTATGGCTCTAGGTTTTGAGGCGCTATTCTAGTTCTAAGGAAGACAAGAGCAAGATGGATCCCAGGCCTAGAATAACCAGAGTAGGAACTACAAAATATACGGCTGCTTGCCACCACAAAGCATCCCCAGCTTCCCTCCCTGGCAGTCAGGGGTGGCCACGTGATCCAATTCCAAAGCAAGACATATTATGGGATGTCTGCTGGGACTAAGGGGCAGGCTTTTGGGAAATATTTTGCTTTCCTGATAATTAGGGCTAAGCACTACTGACAAGAACCTTTTCTTTCTTTTGTTTTCCAGCCTAGAACAGAAGCATGCGGCACGCTGCATCAGTATATAATGACCAAAGGCAACATGCTAAGGATGGTAGAACAAGAAGGGAGAAACAGGCTGGGTCTTTGACACTGTGCAGCTACTGTCCCAGCCCTAAATGTCCTGCGTCCAGATTGCTTGTAATTGAAACAAATAAACAAAAACAGATAAACAAAACACACTTGTTTGATTAAACCACTGTTGGGATTTCTGTTGCTTACATATTTTGAACTATATGAAATACACATAGTCAAACACATGCTGAACTGAAATAGAAACCAAGGTGGACACTTCATGGAAAATAAGTGGTGGAGGTGAGGATTTAGCTATTGAAGTGGCGGTAAGAGATGGGAGATGGCGTACAGGGAATGAGATCAAAACTCAGTGATTAGAACAAGGGAATGTGTTCAGACAGCATCACTGGCTGAAGGCTGGTTTTTAGGCTTCTTGAATTCCCCACAGCCAGAAGCAGGATTGGACTCAGAACCTAGGACGGGGGCAAGGGGGTTAGATTAGGGCATGGAAAGTTTTGGGGAGCAAGGAGACAGAAAGTATCAAAGTCTATGTCCTTCATTGTCAAATTCTTCTTAAAATTTCATCCCTTTATTTAAGAGCTCCAAGACAATGTCTCATATCATATAAACCAAAAAAGCAAACACTATTTTGCCAGAGTTATTCTTAGAAAATCACAAAGTTTATTCCCTCATTGATAAGTTGGTTAAAATGTCTATTAACGTGATTGATCTAAATTACAAAAATGAGAGTCCAGAGATCTTATAGGACTATTACCTATGAAGTCTATCTTACAAGGCGAACACCTATGAAGACTTTATTTCAGTATAAAAAGTATAACAATAATATAAATGTAGTATTTTTTTGAATTTTTGCATTAAATGTAGTATTATATTAGCAAGTGAAATGACTCACATTTAAAGATGGTTAAAACACATATTATTAAAAAGTAGAAATAGAGAAGGTGTAAGTTGTAGGGAAACTAGACTTGTTGCCTGAATATATAATTAATTTCTAACTGGAATCAGAGAAAACATTCTGGGAGTCCAAGATCTACAGCTGGGAGTCTTGGGGAAAAAGAAGGGAAGGGGTAAGTGTAGGATTGAAAGGTGAGAACATAGCTGTTCTAGAGGGAGCAGGGAGTTATGCTCTAGGAGACAGAGGGACCCTGAGGACAGACTGGGCTCCCTCCTGGACATTAGTGGTGAAAATGAGACTCTTGCTCCTCTGACCCTATTATCTTCTGGGAATAGAATTCCAGGAGCTAGAATCTAAAATCATTCCCCAAGAGAGCAAAAAGACATTCCGGGGGGAGAAAGTAATCATAGCTGACATCTCCCTATTCTCTGACTGGCAGGAAGGTGGCTAGGAAATAGTGCCAGGCACAGTTTTACAGGTAGGAGCAGAGCAGTAGCATCTTAGGTGAGTTCAGGTGTGGGGTAAGGCAGCAGGAGGCATAAAGATTACCTGAAGTCAGGTCAGGTATATGTTGAATATAGCGGTGGTTTTAGAGTTTAACTGTGGGTTGGGGCAGATGTCTGCTCGCCTGACTTTGGATATTCCTGATGTCAGATTTCCAGGCTTACCGAACAAAAGCACTGGTCCACTGGATTACATAGCACAACATCTGGAAAGAGTTTGATCCACTGGATAGAGCCTGGGGTGTGAATTGCCTTTAACAAAGTGTAAGGTCCAACTGAGGTCCCATTCTTAGGAAGCCTGAACTCATTGTCAACTTTGCACTGATGCAGAGTCATTTTGCTGTTCAAAAGACCCTACTCTTTGATTTCAGACTTGGTTCCTAAGGCTGTTTCCCTAAGAAATATCAGCCAATGGACCAAATGGCTGATTCCTTCTAAGAAATCTGATCAGGGGACTTCCATGGTTGCTCAGTGGTTAAGAATCCGCCTGCCAACACAGGGGACACGGGTTCGAGCCCTGGTCCGGGAAGATCTCACATGCTGCAGAGCAACTAAGCCCATGTGCCACAACTACTGAGCCTGTGCTCTAGAGCCTGCGTACCACAACTACTGAAGCCCACATGCCACAACTATGGAGCCCATGTGCCACAACTACTGAAGCCTGCGCGCCTAGGGCCCATGCTCCACAACAAGAGAAGCCACAGCAATAAGAAGCTCGCGCACTGCAGCAAACCCCCGCTCAACGCAATTAGAGAAAGCCTGTGCATAGCAACAAAGACCAAATGCAGTCATAAATAAATAACTAAATAAATTTATAAAAAATAAGAAAGAAAGAAATCTGATCAGGAGCAAGAATAATGAGGGAGGCCTCAGTTTCTGGCCTGGCTTGGAGCTACATCGAAGTGATCCCCTTTCTCAGGGAGACAGAGTAATTTTGTTGAGGAGGTCTGTCCTCCACTTACTAGGGGAAATCCCAACAGGGGCTCTGCCACACTGAACATACATATGGGAAAATAACTAATCCTTCACTTAGGGTGGGCATAGGTGATTCTAGAGTCTCCCTGACCCCACAGAGATCTCTTTACCTGCTTGATTATGCCTGAAATTCCTTTTCTTGACAAGTCCTTTCATGGACAATTAGAGATAAGAGACAAATGGCTAGTTGAAGAGATACACTGACTGAAACTCGTTCATACCAGGGTAATAGGCAATTAATCGACAAGACTAAGTGACTGATTTGAGGGAAGCTACTGGGTCCTTGGAGTGGGTGATGAGGTGGAGAGGGGCCTGCATGGAGCAGGACGACTTGGATGAGTCTTTTTTAAGAGGGGAAGGTGGGGAATTTTAAAGGCAAATGTCAATTATTCCACTGAAGAATACTGCTTTTCAATTGAACAATGCACACTTCTCATTATGGAGAAAGATGAGTGTGAATGTTTGTGTGTTTCCAACTTCACTATAAAGCAGTTTCATTCTAGACAGAATAGGTTCCACAGGAAGCTATTATTTAACATCTTAGTTACTATTTCTATGAATTAGAATACAATGATGACAACACAAATGTACATATGAGCAGAGGTTACTCGTGATAGAAACACACAAAATGCTCGAATCCAGGTGATTCACCCAAACTGTTGGTGGATTCTCTTTCTCAAATAGCAAGAGGATGAAATTCTATCGTCCCTCCTCATATTTGTGATATCTTGTCTCCATTTACTTTTACTTCTTAGGGGTTCCCTCACCTCTAAAGCCAACTCAGGAGTTTTTATTTTCCATTTTAATCTCTGAGTAAATGATTTTTAAAATATTGCCTTAAGTATTTATTTTACTAGAAAATTATTGCATTATGAATCTGCATTATGAATTTAATGTGCAAAAGTTTGAGTGTTCTGTATGAATTGAGTTGGAATTTGGCTGATATTATTTTCCCTACTATACATTCAACATATGCTGTGGGTATGTTAAAAACATAAAAATACGTTTTTATAGCTAGAAAAAACTGTTAGAGGCCATTTTTGTCAACATCGAATGTTTGTTTTTAGAGTCTAGAAAAGAATTCTGTGATCCTTGAATCATTTAAAGTCACATTTAACCACTTTCACCAATGGACAGGTCATCCAAAATGAAAATAAATAAGGAAACACAAGCTTTAAATGACACATTAAACAAGATGGACTTAATTGATATTTATAGGACATTCCATCCAAAAACAACAGAATACACTTTCTTCTCAAGTGCTCATGGAACATTCTCCAGGATAGATCATATCTTGGGTCACAAATCAAGCCTTGGTAAATTTAAGAAAATTGAGATCGTATCAAGTTATCTTTTCTAACCACAATGCTGTGAGACTACATAACAATCACAGGAAAAAAAACTGTAAAAAATACAAACACATGGAGGCTAAACAATATGCTACTAAATAACCAAGAAATCATTGAAGAAATCAAAGAGGAGATCAAAAAATACCTAAAACAAATGACAAGGAAAACACAATGACCCAAAACCTATGGGATTCAGCAAAAGCAGTTCTAAGAGGGAAGTTTATAGCAATACAATCTTACCTCAAGAAACAAGAAACATCTCAAATAAACAACCTAACCTTACACCTAAAGCAATTAGAGAAAGAAGAACAAGAAAACCCCAAAACTAGCAGAAAGAAAGAAATCATAAAGATCAGATCAGATCAGAAATAAATGAAAATGAAATGAAGGAAACAATAGCAAAGATCAATAAAACTAAAAGCTGACTCTTTGAGAAGATAAACAAAATTGATAAACTATTAGCCAGACTCATAAAAAAAAAAGGGAGAAGACTCAAATCAATAGAATTAGAAATGAAAAAGGAGAAGTAACAACTGACACTGCAGAAATCCAAAGATCATGAGAGATTACTACAAGCAACTCTATGCCAATAAAATGGACAACCTGGAAGAAATGGACAAATTCTTAGAAAAGCACAACCTTCCAAAACTGAACCAGGAAGAAATAGAAAATATAAACAGACCAATCACAAGCACTGAAATTGAAACTGCGATTAAAAATCTTCCAGCAAACAAAAGCCCAGGACCAGATGGCTTCAAAGGCGAATTCTATCAAACATTTAGAGAAGAGCTAAAACCTATCTTTCTCAAACTCTTCCAAAATATAGCAGAGGGAGGAACACTCCCAAACTCATTCTATGAGGCCACCATCACCCTGATACCAAAGCTAGACAAAGATTTCACAAAGAAAGAAAACTACCGGCCAATATCACTGATGAACATAGATGCAAAAATCCTCAACAAAACACTACCAGACAGAATCCAACAGCACATTAAGAGGATCATACACCACGATCAAGTAGGGTTTATTCCAGGAATGCAAGGATTCTTCAATATATGGAAATCAATCAATGTGATAAACCATATTAACAAATAGAAGGAGAAAAACCAAATGATAATCTCAATAGATGCAGAAAAAGCTTTTGACAAAATTCAACACCTATTTATGATAAAAACTTTCCAGAAAGTAGGCAAAAATGAAACCTATCTCAACATAATAAAGGCCATATATGACAAACCCACAGCCAACATCATTCTCAATGGCCAAAAACTGAAACCTTTTCCTCTAAGATCAGGAACAAGACAAGGTTTCCCACTCTCACCACTATTACTCAACATAGTTTTGGAAGTTTTAGCCACAGCAGTCAGAGAAGAAAAAGAAATAAAAGGAATCCAAATTTGAGAAGAAGAAGTAAAGCTGTCACTGTTTGCAGATGACATGATACTATACATAGAGAATCCTAAAGATGCTACCAGAAAACTACTAGAGCTAATCAATGAATTTGGTAGAGTAGAAGCATACAAAATTAATGCACAGAAATCTCTTGCATTCTTATACACTAATGATGAAAAATCTGAAAGAGAAATTAAGGAAACACTCCCATTTACCACTGCAACAAAAAGAATAAAATATCTAGGAATAAACCTACCTAAGGAGACAAAAGAGCTGTATGCAGAAAACTATAAGACACTGATGAAAGAAATTAAAGGTGATACAAACAGATGGAGAGATATACCATGTTCTTGGACTGGAAGAATCAACATTGTGAAAATGACTATACTACCCAAAGCAACCTACAGATTCAATGCAAACTACCTATCAAACTATCAATGGCATTTTTCACAGAAGTAGAACAAAAAAATTCACAATTTGTATGGAAACACAAAAGACCCCAAATAGCCAAAGCAACTTGAGAAAGAAAAGCAGAGCTGGAGGAATCAGGTTCCCTGACTTCAGGCTATATTACAAAGCTACTGTAATCAAGACTGTATGGTATTAGCACAAAGACAGAAATAGAGATCAATGGAATAGGAGAGAAAGCTGAGAGATAAACCCACACACATATGGTCACCTTATCTTTGATAAGGAGGCAAGAATATACAATGGAGAAAAGACAGCCTCTTCAATAAGTGGTGCTGCGAAAACTGGACAGCTACCTGTAAAAGAATGAAATTAGACCATTTCCTAACAAAATACCCAAAAATAAACTCAAAATGGATTAAATACTTAAATGCAAGGCTGGACACTATAAAACTCTTAGAGGAAAACATAGGCAGAACACTCATATAAATCACAGCGAGATCCTTTTTGACCAACCTCCTAGAGAAATGGAAATAAAAACAAACAAATGAGACCTAATGAAACTTAAAAATTTTTGCATGCCAAAGGAAACAATAAGCATGACGAAAAGACAACTGTCAGAATGGGAGAAAATATTTGCAAACGAAGCAACGGACAAAGGACTAATCTCAAAATATATAAGCAAGCAGCTCATGCAGCTCAATATCAAAAAAAGAAACAACCCAATCCAATAAGGGGCAGAAGACCTAAATAGACATTTCTCCAAAGAAGATATACAGATTGCCAAGAAACACATGAAAGGATGCTCAACACCATTAATCATTAGAGAAATACAAATCAAAACTACAATGAGGTATCACCTCACACCAGTCAGAATGGCCATCATCAAAAAATCTACAAACGATAAATGCTGGTGAAGGTGTGGAGAAAAGGGAACCCTCTTGCACTATTGGTGGGAATGTAAATTGATACAACCCCTATGGAGAACAGTATGGAAGTTCCTTAAAAAACTAAAATTAGAACTACCATATGACCCAGCAATCCCACTACTGGGCATATACCCTGAGAAAACCACAATTCAAAAAGACACATGCATCCCAATGTTCACTGCAGCACTATTTACAATAGCCAGGATATGGAAGCAACCTAAATGCCCATCAACAGACAAATGGATAAAGAAGATGTGGTACATATATACAATGGAATTTTACTCAGCCAGAAAAAGAAATGAAATTGAGTTATTTGTGGTGAGGTGGATGGACCTAGAATCTGTCATACAGAGTGAAGTAAGTCAGAAAGGGAAAAATAAATACTGTATACTAACCCGTATAAATGGAATCTTAAAAAAAAAAAAAAAAGTGGTTCTGATGAACCTAGGGGCAGGACAGGTATAAAGATGCAGACCTAGAGAATGGACTTGAGGACCTG
This sequence comes from Orcinus orca, assembly GCF_937001465.1. Taxonomy (NCBI): domain Eukaryota; kingdom Metazoa; phylum Chordata; class Mammalia; order Artiodactyla; family Delphinidae; genus Orcinus; species Orcinus orca. The sequence continues at coordinate 88,498,176 of NC_064565.1, forward strand.
CGGAGAGGGAAGGGTAAGCTGGGACGAAGTGAGAGAGCGGCATGGACTTATATATTCTACCAAATGTAAAATAGCTAGCTAGTGGGAAGCAGCTGCATAGCACAGGGAGATCAGCTCGGTGCTTTGTGTCCCCCTAGATGGGTGGGATAGGGAGGGTGAGAGGGAGATGCAAGAGGGAGAGGATATGGGGATATATGTGTGCATATAGCTGATTCACTTTGTTATACAGCAGAAAGTAACACAACATTGTAAAGCAATTATACTCCAGTAAAGGTGTTAAATAAAAAATAATAATAAAGTCACATTTAAAAGTATGCTATGTGGAAGTTAAGGACATGACAAAAGTAAAAGGAAAGAAATTATGAGAAAAGAGAATCGTAAAATAATTTTGTAGTATTTTTGCAATTAAAGTACATTTAGAGTACTTAAGAGAATGATAATTTGATTTTGTGAGAGGTCTGAAATTAAGATTAAAGATTTTTTTTTTTTTTTTTTTTTTTTTTGCGGTACGCGGGCCTCTCACTATTTGTGGCCTCTCCCGTTGTGGAGCACAGGCTCCGGACGCGCAGGCTCAGCGGCCATGGCTCACGGGCCCAGCTGCTCCACGTCATGTGGGATCTTCCCGGGCCGGGGCACGAACCCGTGTCCCCTGCATCAGCAGGTGGACTCTCAACCACTGCGCCACCAGGGAAGCCCTAAACATGTTTTTAAAAACTATTTTCAAGTGCTGTGGCAGAGACGGCCAGCTGTCCATCAAAATCCCTTGTCCCTTTCGTGGTTAGAGCTGTGGTGAGAGCATAGCTGCTGAGCTAGGGTCTGGATTTCCCAGCCTCCTTTGCATCTAGGGGCGGGCCATGAGACAGTTCTGGCCAATGGAATGTGAGGAGTGACTTTTGTCACTTCAGGGCCAAGCCTTTAAAGAAGCAAGTATGCCTTTCTATCTGCAATTTCCTCTTCCCTTTCTTCTTTGTCCTCCTCCATCTGGCTGGAGGCACATGACAATGGGGGCCTAATGGAGGTGAAGCCGCAGATGAATTGAACCTGGGTCCCCAAGTCACCATCTAGAAGAAAGCTGTCTGCCAACCAGAAGCACTACATGAACAAGAAATAGATCTCAAAATGTGTAATAGCTGCAAGATAGTGGGAATTTACTTGTTAACAGCAGCTCCTGATATCCCAGCAATACAAGTACCCTTATTACTGTCATTTACTGGAAATTTCCAAAAAGAGATTCTTCTGGACTTACTTAAATGAACAGATGAGACTCACTTGCAATTAGCAGAACTTTTGGACACAGATTTTTTTATTGTGAAAAACACATAACATGAATTTACCCTTTTAATTTTTTTTTTTTTTAGAAGATGTTGGGGGTAGGAGTTTATTAATTAATTAATTTATTTTTGCTGTGTTGGGTCTTCATTTCTGTGTGAGGGCTTTCTCTAGTTGCGGTGAGCGGAGGCCACCCCTCATCACGGTGCGCGGGCCTCTCACTGTTGCGGAGCACAGGCTCCAGACGCTCAGGCTCAGTAGTCGTGGCTCACGGGCCCTGTTGCTCTGCGGCATGTGGGATCCTCCCAGACCAGGGCTCGAACCCATGTCCCCTGCATTAGCAGGCAGACTCTCAACCACTGCGCCACCAGGGAAGCCCACCCTTTTAATTTTTAACTGTACATTAAAGAGTTGTTAACTGTATGCAGGTTTTCGCACATCAGTTCACTAAAAGTTTTTCACCTTGCATGACTGGAACGGTGTACCCATTGAACAAAAAATGGACACATTTTTAAAAAGTCTTTAATAACTGTTTATGTTCTTGAGGTAAACTATTTTCTTGAAGTCTTAATTTCAGTACAAGCACAGCATAACATTTAACACGGTACAGCCCTTGTTATGTACCAGGCACTGTTGTAAGTGCTTTTTTTTTTTTTTTTACAGTTATTGCAAAATATTGGCTATAATCTCCGTGTTGTACAATACATCCTTGTAGCCTATTTTACACCCAGTAGTCTGCACTCTCCCTCCCCCTCTAAGTGCTTTTTATATAATATCGCAATCTGACAAAAAAGTGCAAGACTTCTATTGAGGGAAAAGTAAAACTGTATTGAGAGGCAAAACTCCCTTTTATATTTCAAACTTAGGACTGATTATCACATATTTTAAATGAATGAATCTGTGCTAATGAATTTAATATAAAGAAGGATATTTAACAGAATTATAAGAAGATTTATTGTAAATATGAATGTTCATTAAAATAGGTACAAAAACATGACATGTTTCTCATATTTCTGCTATTTTAATGCTTGTGGTGATAACTGCCCTGATTTTTCTCACCGAGATGCTTTTCGTAGCCTGGGCTGCCACAGTACTGTTAATGTTTCTGCCCTAGACCCAGGCACCGTATTAAAAGAGTTGGTGAATGGAATGATTATAACCTAAGATCAATCTTCATCCAGAAAGCATACCAAAGGGTTGCTAATGGACCTTCAACTAGAATAGGAGTTTTATCCTTTGCTGTGTTGACTCCAGCACTACTCTCCAGAGCTACAAATAAACACAGAAAAATACCAGGCTTGCCCCTACCTATGCGCAAAGAACCATTATCGTCATTTGGAGGACCCTTCAGATCATATAAAAACACTTACTGTGAATACACTACGACTGCTGTCGAATTGGTTACATTTTCCAAATCAGTCATGTGGGGTGGGAAACCTTCAACTCCACAGCTTAAATTTAGATAAAGCTCCCATATCAAATTCCCACAGTCCCTCTTTATTTTAACCTCCCAGAATAATGTTCTCTTTAATCCTTTGCTGTCCTTCCTGCTTTCATTTTTCTTATATCCTAATCCGTTTTATAAGATCCGTTCAGGCTCCTATCAAGGCTAATGCTTTAGTTTCCTCCTGGCTCTCATCAATCTCCTCTTCTTTGGTCCTAACAGCTGGAATCCCCAAGCCCTCACTCTTAGGCTCAGTCCTACACTTATGTTTGGGAACAGCTCTCGGTCAGGTCTGGAGCAATTTAAAGAGCCCTAGGCCAGTATCTGGACAACTCAGGCTCATTCATTCTGTCTGATGATGTCATTAGAACATTTGCCAAGTACTTATTCAACACCTACCTCTGCTACCATTCATCCCCTACTATGTGCCAGGCACTGTGTAAAGCTATGGAGACACAACAAATACCAAGACATAGTCCTCGTCTTGAGAGTCTTTCAATTTTGAAGTGAAGATGTACAAGTTAACCAGCAATCACAGTAGAGTTCTAAGTGCCATGACAGGCTCAAGGGCAGGATGCTGTGGGAGCCCCTAGGGGAGGCACCAACAGTGGGAACATAGTGTGCGTACAGAAGGGGGGGTCAGAAAAAAGCTTCCCAGAAGAGTTGATTTCTGTACTAAGATCTGAAGGATGACGAGTTACCTAAGTATGTAGGGAGAAGTGTGTGTGTGTGTGTGTGTGTGTGTGTGTGTTATCTACTTATCATCTATCTATCATCTATCTGCTTATCTATCTATCATCTATCTATCTATCTATCATCTATCTATCTATCATCTATCTATCATCTATCTATCTATCTATCATCTATCTATCATCTATCTATCATCTATCTATTTATCTATCATCTATCTATCTTCTATCTGTCTATCTATCTATCTAACTATCTATCTATATCTATCCATCCATCTATATATATATATGGAGAGAGAGACAGGCCGGAGGTTAAGTAGAGAATAGCATGATCCAGGAACTCTAAGTAGCTCTGTTTGGCAATATAACATAGTAGTTAAGATCATGATCTCAAAGCCAGACCGCATAGGTTTGAATTCAGACTGCTGCTATGTCACCTTGGGCAAGACGCTTAGTCTCTTTCTGCCTCAGCTTCCTCATCCATAAAATAGAAATAATAATAGAACCTACCTTATAGGATTGTTGTGAGGAATAATAAACTTAATATGTTCAAGTACTTAGAATGATGCCGGGCATATTGCATAAGAATAAGGGTTTGCTATCATTTAGCTATAGTATGAAATGAAAGATGGGGAGTGGCCAAAGAAAACTCTTGTGTGCCATGGTAAGGAGTTTGGACTTTAAAAACATTTACTGAATTCCTGTTGCCCTCAGGATAAACAGGGCAATTATGCATCAAGTTGCCACTTTAAACAGATCACTCTGCTGCAGTGCAGACATCTACTTGGAGGGGTCCAGCGGGAAGAAGTCTGCTCTGCCTGCAGCCCCTGCTGGGAAGATGCTGAGCTTCTTGCTCCATCCTCTGCTCCACTGAGTGGCCACTGGGAAAGACCACTAGGGGAACAGGATGGGCTGGGGTAACAACGAGTTCACATGTGGTCTTTGAAGTGCTTGTGCAAATGTCTTTTGAGTAGCTGGCTATTCAATTCTGAAGACAAGATTTAGAAGTAGTCAGCATTACAAGGATACTTAAAGGTCTAGAAGTAGAGTTAAGATTATCCAGGGATGCTGAGTAGATGGAGAAAAAGAGAGGTTCCAAGAACACCGAGAAAGACCATCACTGAAGAGACGTGAGTGAAAGAAGAGCCCTTGAAGGATATCGAGAAGGAGTAACTGGAGAGGCAGGAGAAAATCCAGAAGTGCCCAGTGTTATCTAAGCAAAAGGGGGGCGTCACTTCAGAAAGCAGGAGCGATCAACAAATGCTGCTAAGAAAGTGCGTGAGACAAGAAGGGAAAAAACTCCATTTGTGACAGGGAGCACTTTGCCGAGAAGAGTTTTAGTGGAATGTTTGGCAGAAGCCAGGTTGCAGAGGACTGAGAGGTGAATGGGAGGTGAGGAATGGAGGAGAGTGAGTAGAATTCAGGTGGGAAGATTCAAGAGGATAGGAGTTTGGGAAGCTAGTGGATTCAAGAAATTGAGAGGTAAAAAGGGATAGATGGAGATGATAGGTAGAGACACCTGTGGAGTTGAAGGGTAAGCTGTTTAAATGCTGGTGGTAGAGAGCCAGCAGAGAAAGAAGATGATAGGGGTGGTAATTGGAGAGAGAGAGAGAAAAGAGTCTCTAAGGTGGGTTAGGGAGCAGCTGCAGGGAGGTGTTGGCTGTGGATAGGAGAGACCCTTCTTGCCTTGGGGCAGGAGGGAAAGAAACAGATGGGTATGAATGCAGGAAGATGGAGGGACTGAAGCTGAGGGAATTCTCTTCTGTCACCATTGTCTTGGGAAGTAGGAGGCTTAGTCTTTGGTTCAGAGGGAGTGGGTCGGGGATGGAGTAGGAGGTTGGAGGAGAGTGAGGAAACTGAAAGAGTGAGAGGGCTCCCTGGGAGAACCTGTAGGCATGACTGATGTCTCTCTCTTTTTTTTTTTTTTGAAATCATGTTTTTTCCAGTGGTTTAACACAATAGAAGTTTTATTTTACGCTTATATAGCATTTCTGCTGGTGGAGTCCATATATTTTAACCACATCCAGTATGCACAGCAGTGTCTTTTCCCCCAGGAGTCCCCTATAGCTTGAATATAGGAGTAGAGAAGACAGGATTGGGATTTTATTAGACAGGTGAAATGAAAGGCAATGGCAAAAGAGAATTGCAGGGCTTGGGTGAAGTGATGAACCATGGATGAAAATACAGAAGGCAGATTGTAGGAGGGATTTGCACCTGGCAGGGAGGGGGATGTGTGACCAAATAATGAGGATGCTAGTGCCTTGTGATGTGTCCCCCCAAGTAGTGCACAACCCGCATAGCCTTTTGTGGCAGCTCTGCGTGACAGGCATGGTGAGGTTAGCTGTCCACGAGCTCTCCAAAACAAGGGCAGGAGGAAGGAGGAGAAAGAGGGGCCTAGATTTGCAGGATGGGGCTAATCATGGCCTAGACCGATTATCTGCTATGGGGACCCAATATAGATTAGTTTGTTCCCAAGCCCCTTATTGTGTATTGGAAACAATAATTGTCCTGGGTGCCCTAGGCCATGGGGTAGAGTAGGGTGAATGGAAGACCTCCAAATTTTGGTCCTCGTGTCTGAGCTTCCCCCTAGTTAATTATACTACATTTAAAGGATAATATGATACACATAAATAAATAGATTAATAAATATAATACATGATGTATGTAATGCATATCATATAATACAATAGCTATAATGTAATGTAAATAAGTGAATGTTACTTATAGTCGTTAGGCCCCTGACTTGTTCCCTTTTGCCCATGTCCTTGACTTGAGATACAACCCTCTTTGGGGTTAGCATTCTACCTTACTCTCTAGGACCCTTGGACCTGAACTTCTTGCTCTTGGTCCCAGCTCCCTAGCAGAGATTGGTACCTGCCAAGACCTTTCTGTTTCTGATGGCCATCTATCTTCAGCTCTGCTTCTAGTCTGCTCCTGGATTCTTTGGAGGAACACACAAACAGATATAACTGGTCATGTCCTCTGGAGCTCATACTTATTAATTCCCCTTAGTGATAACTGATTTTAAACATGTTTTACCACTCACAGACCTCATGCAAAATTTGATATTTCTAACAATCTGAAGCAGTTTGCTTAGTGCAAAGAACACTGGATTTAGAGTTAGAAAGTCTGCTTTAAGTAGCACTTAACCTCTTGGGCTTAGTTTTCTCATCTGTAAAGTGGGGATGACAATTACCTATTTGATGGGTTTGTTGTTAGGATTAAATGAGATAATACATATAAAAGTTATTTGCAAAGGACTATAAAAATGTAATTTACTTTTCAGAATGGATAATTTACTGAGTGGAAGAAAACCATGATGGCAGCAATAAACAGGTACTTGAAGCATTATGGTCAGAAGTTCAAGTTTATTCTTCATTTTTTAGACAACACTCCTTCTTAGGCAGGGAACAGTAATGTTGATCCAAATTCAAGTAACAAAACAACCTCACATTTTTCAAAGTTAAGTTCTTAGGAAGCTATAGTTCTCAGGAAGCAGAAACTATTGAGTTTCTCCCTCCGCCCCTCCTCATTATAATTATATTTGCCATCTAAATTTTGGGGACAGTGGTGGTAAATTTCCCTCCAACTAGGATATGCATTTAATTATGAGGGAGGTATATTAAACAAACAAAAAATCTTAAGTGCTTATTTCAAGGAAAGGCTATGTGTAAGAATCAGATTGTTTTGGGCACTAAAATGTTTACTAGAAACAATTTAATTGCCCTACGCAAATCCTAATTCGAAAGTTAAGTGTGATTAGAAGAAAAAGAAAATATTCAGAAGAATGTAACCCTCTGAATTGGTGAATCTGTTTTTCATTGAAAGGAAATTAACACATTGCTATGGGAAGGCAGTATTCTTACCAAATATGCTGTTCTGTGTTTCTCAAACCCAGGGGATCTCCTATGGGATCTATCCTGTGACAGTACTCTATTTGAACAATTAGTCAACAGATTTCAACACAATGGAAACTGAAAAAACAGTATAAAAAGATCTGGAAAGCTTCTCACCATTCTGCCTTCTGAGATAAATGGTTTGTTATAAGGAAAAATAGCTCGTTCCTATTTCTGAAGCTACAAATGAAACCATGTGGGTTTTCATTTAAATCCAGGGACTTTCTTAGCACGGAAAGACATGAAAGAATCGCCCAGGGTAAAAGTCATATTGTCACTGATTCACTGCAATTAGCTAACTTGACTAATTCCTTTCCTGCTGAAGGAAGAAAAGCTCCCTGTGAGCTGGAGAGGACCTGAGAGGTCATCTTTTTGCAAATGAAGAATCTTAGGTAATTTTTGCAATTCAGAATAAAGGGGCTTGAATATTTCTAATACCTCACTCTGAGGCATCATTCCTTGCTGTTCACATGCAGAGAGAATTGCTTTAGGTGTGCTTTTGTCTGACTTATTGAGTCAACCATTTCTTGTATATATAATTCTAATTATAGTAAAGAACAATGTCAATATTTAGTCATCTTTCTCCATTTGCAAGTAGAACTCTTAATCCTTACTTGAAAGAAAAAAAGCTTTCCCCTGCTCTGTTTGAAAATGCTAATATCCAATGTCTGTTTCTTTTCTGCAGTTATTTACTGCAACGTATTTCTAAACATCTGAATTTAAAATTATATCTTTGGGAAATGAAGATATTTCTTTTATTTATTTTCCAAACAATGAAACTGACTCAGAAAAATAGCCCTGGCACTAGGTGGAGAGCCCACTAGTTACAAAATCAGACATAATGTGTACAACCTTGAAATTTGGAGCTGCCTGTGGAAGCTCATGCCATCAACCCCTCCAACTTAATCAAGTTCAAGTTTGTTGGCATCCCTGCTGGCTGTGCGACTTCAGTGAAGAAAGGCAAAGAAATGAGAGGAAGTGCTGGTAGCAGACAGCACTGTTCCCTATAATTCCCATCATTTGAGATTCATGCCTTTGAAGTCAAATATTTCATTCCAGGAAATGTTTAAAATTCAGAAGCTGCTGGTTGAAAGGCAACATTGGACCACTGTTTGCTATTAGCACCTCAGGGATAAGCAATTCATTCACTTTGGGTAACATTAGGAGACTTAAGAACAGGAGGCCACTGCTATAGTAGAACACCCACTGTGGGACTAAGGACAAAACTCTAATTACCACTCTGCTAATAACTAGCTGTGTGAGCAAATCACTCCCCGCCCCTAGCCTCTCTCTCCACATTGGAGGAATGAGAGGATTGTTCAGCTCTAAATTTCTACAACTCTACTAAGGCAGAGAAGGCAGAGTGAGGTAGAACTGGGTAAGGGAACAATGAGTCTTGTTGTCCCTGACGTTTCTGTCCCTGCAAAGCCAGAGAACTTGAAGGCCAAGTGCTGAAGGAGCTTTCCAATTCTTGTTCAGCTCTGTGATCCTAGCTTGAGTTGTTGTCTCAGGTGGACGGTGGCTCTTAATCAGGGAGCAATGGCCCAGTGGTCGGATTTGCCCCACTTTGAGCCCCACATACCTGGGCTTGTTACTCACCTTTAAATTTTTTTTTTTTTAGCATAGCTGTGAATCCACTGCTTGGTGACACTGCTCTTCACTTGGAGCATGAAATAGCCCCAAACGACTCAGTTTCTTCTGTCCTATTGAAGCCTAAGTCTCCGATTTACTCCCTCCTTTCTTTTCAGAATTGGTCAAAATTGCCTTTTAAAGAGAATGCATCGAAATGTACCAAGGCTGATTCTGATTCACTCAGGACCACTTTCAATCGTAGTGCCAGTTTATCTGACCTTCCCTCCCCCTTAAAAAATCACCTAGCCTCTTACAAAATCCAGTTATTGCATTCTTTCTGACTTTTGGAAATCATTAGGTAAATGTGAGTAGACATGTTTTCTCACACTTCGTGTCATGGTCAGAGAGAGGCCAGGTCTGTCATTCTCGTTTCCTTCTGTCCCTTCACTGATGTGCTCCATGGGAGAAAAGAGACACATCGGAATCTGTATTGGAATGGAGTTGCTCCTGATCAAAGCAGCAATAAGATAAAACAGATTTGCAGAGCTTGGAGAACTTTAGATCCAAGCTACCCCTGCTTTCAATTAAAAAGTAATAAGCAAACAAGGTAAATAATATCAATAAATGAAGAGGATCTATAAGAATCCTTCCAGAAATTTTCAATTAATATAAACATATATATGCTTATTTTCTTTCTTCCTACCTCCCTCCTTCCCTCCTTCCCTCCCTTTCTCTCTCTTTCTTTTTCCTTTCTCTTTCCTTCTTTGTTTCTTTCCTTCTTTGTTTCTTTCTTCTTTTCTTTGTTTCTTTCTTTTTCTTTCTTTCTCTCTCTCTCTTTCTTTCTCTTTCCTTTTTCTCTTGATGGAAGCCAAGAGATAGAGGCTCTCTGAGTCTCTCACCAGAGCCTGTTTTTATTTATTTATTTTTATTTTTTCCAGGTTTATTGAGATATAATTGATGTACAACATTGAGTAAGTTTAAGGTATACAATGTATATGGTTTGATATATACATACACATTGTGAAATGATTACCACAATAAGGTTAACACAACCACCACTTCCCATAGTTACATATTTTGTGTGTATGTGCTGATAATTTTTTAAATCTACTCTCTTAACTTTCATCTTTCTTTCTATCTTTCTTTCTTTCATCTTTTCCTTCTTTTTACATAAACGAAGTCACAGTATTCATCCACTCCTGCTTTCTTTTCTATGATTGTACAATATATTTCATTGTTTGGGTATGCTATAGTTTATTGAACCAGTCCCCAGTTGAACATTTTAACTCTACTTTTTGATTTGTTTGTTGGATAAGTCAGAGAGCATAGATAAAGAGACCACACTTTTTAGAGAAGTCTGCTTTATAAGATTAATTTGGGGTAGAAAGTGTCTTCTTCAGAGCAGAGACCACTTTTTGTGTTTCTTCATTAGTAGTAGGCATGGTCTCTGCAGGCAAATCTCTCCTAATGCTGCCAAATCGACATGATACCTGGTACAGTCACTTGTATTACCTGTGTGTGGCGTTTGTTAATTAATGATAATTACTGTGTTTCATTTTAGAGGAAAGAAGTGAGTTACTGAGAGATTGAGCTGCAGGATGGTGGGAGTGGGCCAAGAGCCAACGCTTGGCTGTTGAACTTGATCTTTATTCATTAAGTGTTTCTCATTATTTCAAGGACAGTTATTACCATTACCATTAAAATTGTTGGTTTCGAGCTAGCATGTATAAATCCAGATTAGAAGACTGATCTCCAGACACAAAAAAGTTTGAAACACAAGAGATGAAACGAGGTCCATGTTAAAAAGTCAGAAATGAACTATTATTATTATTATCAGTATTGTGATGTGAACTGAAGTGAAATGCTAAAAATTACATTGTCATTAATTTATATAACAAAAATAATTGAAAACAGTACCTCACAGCATTGTTCTTCAGCATGAATACAACTACAATTTTTTAAAATTTTTTTTGCGGTACGGGGTCCTCTTACTGTTGTGGCCTCTCCCGTTGCGGAGCACAGGCTCTGGACGCGCAGGCTCAGCAGCCATGGCTCACGGGCCCAGCCGCTCCGCGGCACGAGGGATCTTCCCGCACCGGGGCACAAACCCACGCCCCCTGCATCGGCAGGCGGACTCTCAACCACCGCACCACCAGGGAAGCCCCCCACAACTACAATTTTATGCAGGATAATTCTCTATTCTTAAGTGCCTCTTCTGTAATTCCAGGAAGACGTGATTTGCAGTGCAGTGAGCAATGCCAATTACCTCGTTTCTCTTGTGGGCTGCAGCTAATGCTTGTCCTCACCATCCTTCTCACTAAGACGTGCAGCAGACTTCAATCACCATTACTGCACAGGCTGTCTGCATCCTTAATTAGCAAATAACACACAGCAGAGCTTAGTGGCAGAGTAGACAATATTTTGCATTTAAAAAAATTGTGGTAAGAAGCAATCCCAAATAATTTGCACAATAGCTTGTGTACTGTGAGCCCAGGACACCACAAGGTCTTAGGGAGCCAAAACCATTTGTCTGATAAAATTTCAAGAATCTAATTGAACATACCCTGCTTGCCTAAGCAATTTGCAATTATGTTTTTGAGTACAAGTAGGAATCTTTTCAGGGTTATTCCTCATATTTTTATGGTAGCTTTCCAGGTTAATTTACCTTGCCATGGTTGCTTCACGCTGTTTCCTTGGCTGTTTATTTGGCACTTGATGTAATTAGCTGTTGATGGTTCCAGCACAATGAGAGATTACTACTGGATGGGAAGATACCACAACTTAGGTCTTATCATTGATTTTCTGCTTTGTTGTTTCATCATATCCTCAGGATTCATCTTGGCTATTACTGGGCAAGAGAGTGGTGGAAGTGATTCTGATTTAACAAAAATAAAGGCATTTAAAACTGCAGCAGGGAAGGAAAAGGGAGCTAACATTTATTGAGTACCTACTGTGTTCCAGGCAGTACTCCAGGAGAACTGTCTCGTTTTATCCTTACAACACACCTTTGAGGTCTTTATTATTACCTCTATTTTACAAACTAAAAAATTGAAATTCAGATTATATAATTGCATAATGTCACACCACTCAAAAACAGTGGAGCCAGGATTGGAATCCAAGTTTGTTTAACTCCTATAATTCTGCTTCTTCAAATGATGATAGTACTTTATATTTGTATAGAGTTCTATAGTTTTTAACGTACTTTCCCATATGTTATTGCCTTAATTTTCCCACCAGCTCCATTTGGTACACGCTACTATAAAATTTTACAGATGGGGAAAATGAAGCTCAGGGAGGCTGTGACCTGCCCAAGGTCAAACACATAATAAATAGCAGGGCTAGGACTTGGAGACTTGTGAACGTAAGAGCATCACTTTTTCCATGACACTGCTAAAGACTCAGAGCAAACCAATTCCTATTTAGAAGAATGTAGGATATTTTGCACTATGTTGTGTGTTTATTTATAACTCTATATTACTATATTCCATGCACTTGGGAAAATAATTTGTGAGAATCACAGCTTAAGACATAGATGTTGTTATACAGTTAAAGCCAAATGGTGAATTAGTGAATTAGAAAAGCTAGGCTAGGGACTTTCCTGGTGGTTCAGTGGCTAAGACTCCACGTTCCCAATGCAGGGGGCCTGGGCTGGATCCCTGGTCAGGGAACTAGATCCCACATGCCGCAACTAAGACCTGAAGCAGCCAAATAAATTAAAACAAAACAAAACAAAAACACTTAGGCTAAGAATACACATTTGTAGTTATGCATAAAAGTAGCAGAAGTTAGATCTCAGGTCAGGCACAAATTGAGGCATCTTCTTATTGAGACACTGATATGGCAGTTAGATACATTTCAGTCTTGTTTAATAAAGGACTCTCTTGCCCAAGAAGACAACTTATTAAAAAGTTGGAGTGAAGAGGGGAGGAAGTTGGGGGAGCAATAGGAATCTTTTTCTTAGTTAAATTTTTAAACTCCCCAATCCCTTCTCTTTGACTCCCCCTGTCCCTCCAAAAGATGTTTACCTAATAAAAACATTGGCACTGAGATGTGAATGCCTTCTATCTTACCTTTTCAAAGAGAAACCTATTAACACAATTAGAATTCCAAGTGGTGGTAGGTCCCTGAGAGGTTCTTTTGAGTAGGGGTGGTTTCTGTTGCTCTATGATTGTCCCAGGCAGCCTCATCCCTAAACTTGCCCATAACCCCCCTCAAAATACTCTTTCAACATGCTTTCAGCAACAAATATTTATTGGGCACAGTTTTTAAAAGTTTCTTATTATTCTTTTTATTGAGGTATAGTTGATGTATAATATATGTTTCAGGTGTGCAACATAGTGATTCACAATTTTTAAAGGTTATATTCTGTTTATAGTTATTATAAAATATTGGCTATATTCCCTGAGTTGTATAATATATCCTTGTAGCTTATTTTATATTAGTAGTTTGTACCTCTTAATCCTCTACCCCTGGGACTTCCCTGGCAGTCCAGTGATTAAGACTTTGTGCTCCTAATGCAGGTGGCGCAGGTTCAATCCCTGATCGGGGAACTAAGATCCCACATTCTGTGTGGTGCAGCCAAAAAAGAAAAAAGTTAAAAAAAAAAAGTCCTCTACCCCTATCTTGCCCCTCCCCCCTTCCCTCTCTCCACTGGTAACCACTAGTTTGTTCTCTACAACTGTGAGTCTGTTCTTTTAATTTAATTTTATTTAAAATTTTTAAAATAAAATTTTAAAAGGTTACTTTCCATTTACAGTTACTATAAAATATTGGATATATTCCCTGTGTTGTACAATACATCCTTGAGCCTATCTTCTATGCAGTAGTGTATACCTCCTACTCCCCCACCCCTATATTGCTCCCCCTGCCATTGGTAACCTCTAGTTTGTTCTCTATATCTGTGAGTCTGTTTCTTTTTTGTTATATTCACTAGACTGTTGTATATTTCAGATTCCACATATAAGTGATATCATACAGTATTTTTTTTTAACTTTTATTTGCATTTATTTTTTGCAGCATTTATTCCTGGGCCATAAGTTTTTGTTTCTTCAATTTCTTCTGGGATATCTTTTTCTTCTGGGCAACCTCCTCTTCTGGTTTAGGAACAATCTGTTCTTTTTCAGTAAGGATCATCTCAATGTGGCACGGAGAGCTCATGTATGGGTTGATCCGACCATGAACTCTATAAGTCCTGTGCCGCATCCTGGGGGCTTTGTTCACCTGGATATGACCAGAGATGACCAGAGAATCTACATCTAAGCCCTTAAGTTCAGCATTACTCTCTGCATTTTTGAGCATATGCAGTAAAAATTCAGCACTCTTTTTGGGCCACAGACCCTGCGTCCAGCCCCACTGTTTGGCCTGGGCACACCTACCAACTCCACCATTGTAATGATGGAATGGCACACACTGCTTCTTTAAAGTGACATCCTTCAGATACTTGGTGGCATACCCTTAATGGCCTGGGCTGTTTCATGAGTGTTCTTAAAGTGAACACGAAGATTTGAACCTCTCGACTTGCATGATTTTGTGGGATTTTCTGGGTCAAGTGAATAGCGAACCATTTCTAGAGGTCACCTGGAAATGAGCAAGTATAATTCTGTCAACATATTTACAGTAACTTACACGGTTTATGTACTAAACGCTGCCCGCAGCTGCTCAGAGAGTAGTTGTTTTCATGATTAATCCAAAGGTGTCCTAAGAAATGCCATCATCACAGCCATCCTTCTATCCACTGTTCCTTCCCATGTGGAACTACCAGTGACTACAGCAGTTCTGACAGTAGACTAGTGACACAGACATCATTCCTTTTACCCTCTCAGGCTACTGACCAGAGAAGCTATCATACAGTATTTAGTGATATCACACAGTATTTGTCTTTCTCTGTCTGACTTATTTCACTTAGCATAATACTCTCCAAGTCCCTCCATGTTGTTATAAATAGCAAAATTTCATTCTTTTTTATGGCCGAGTAGTATTTTACCATACACACACACACACACACACACATATATACCACATCTTCTTTTTATTTATCTGTTGATGGACACTTGCTTCCATACCTTGGCAATTGTAAATAATGCTGTTATGAACATTAGGGTGCATGTATCTTTTCAGATTCGTGTTTTTGGATATATACCCAGGAATGGAATTGCTGGGTCATATGGTAGTTCTATTTTTAGTCTTTTGAGAAACCTCCATACTGTTTGCCATAGTGGCTGCACCAATTTACATTCTCAATAACAGTGCATGAGGGTCCGCTTTTCTCCACATCCTCGCCAACATTTGTTACTTGTGTTCTTTTTCTTTTTTCTTTTTCTTTTTTTTTTTTTTTGCGGTACGCAGGCCTCTCACTGTTGTGGCCTCTCCCGTTGCGGAGCACAGGCTCCGGATGCGCAGGCTCAGCGGCCATGGCTCATGGGCCCAGCCGCTCTGCGGCATGTGGGATCCTCACGGACCGGGGCACAAACCCGTGTCCCCTGCATTGGCGGGCAGACTCTCAACCACTGCGCCACCGGGGAAGCCCTATTGTGTTCTTTTTGATTAGAGTCATTCTGACTGGTGTGAGGTGCTAGCTCATTGTGGTTTTAATTTGCATTTCTCTGATGATTAATGATGTTGAGCATCTTTTCTTGTGCCTGTTAACCAAATATGCATCTTTTTTGGAGAAATGTCTATTTAGTTCTGCCCATTTTTTGATTGGGTTTTTTGTTTTTTGATATTAAGCTGTATGAGCTATTTGTATATTTTGGAAATTAAACACTTGTCAAGCCCATCATTTGCAAATATTTTCTCCCAGACCGTAGTTTTTTTTTTTTTTTTTTATTTTGTTTATGGTTTCCTTTGCTGTGCAAAAGCTTTTAAGTTTCATTAGGTCCCACTTGTTTATTTGTGTTTTTATTTCCATTACTGTAGGAGACGGGTCCAAAAAATATTGCTGTGATTTATGTCAAAAAGTGTTCTGCCTATGTTTTCCTCTAGGAGTTTTATAGTATCTGGTCTTACTTTTAGGGCTTTAATCCATTTTGAGCTTATTTTTGTATATGGTATTAGAGAGTGTTCTAATTTCATTCTTTTACATATAGCTGTCCAGTTTTCCCAGCACCACTTACTGAAGAGATTGTCTTTTCTTTATTGTATATTCTTGCCTCCTTTGTTGTAGATTAATTGACCATAAATGTGTGGGTTTATTTCTGGGCTTTCTAACGTGTTCCATTGATCTATATGTCTGTTTTTGTGCCAGTATCATACTGTTTTGATTACTGCAGTTTTGTAGTATAATCTGAAGTCAGAGAGCATGATTCCTCTGGCTCTGTTCTTCTTTCTCATATTGTTTTGGTTATTTGGATTCTTTTGTGTTTCCATTCAAGTTGTAAAGTTATTTGTTCTAGTTCTGTGAAAAATATATTGGGCACAATTTTTGACAGGCACTGTGCCACTAACACACTGGGGATGTGTTAGTGAGAAAAAAAAGACAAACTCTCTTACAGAATATAAGCTCAGGAAGGTAGGGACTATAATATATGGAGTTAGCATTGCTTTATACCAGCAACAACTCCCTTCTCACTTTGGCAAATGACTGTGTACTCCTTTGGACTCACTAAAAAGAGAGAACTAATAGCATGTAAATAATTGTCAGTTTGCAGATGGAATCATTGAAACCACGAATAGAGTATCTGCAATGGATATTATGTTGCAGTACCTATTTCCTTCTTCTTCCTTCCCTCCCTCCCTCTTTTCCTCCCTTCCCTCCTTCCTTCCTTCCCTTCTTCCTTCTTTCCTTGCTTCTTTTCTTCCTTCCTTCCCTCTCTCCTTTCCTTCTTTCTCTTATTACCACTCAAATTATTCGTGAAAACTGAGATAAATTTACAGAAATTAGGCTCCAGGGAAGACCTTCACTTTGGGTCTAGCCACACAGCATAGACCTCACCCATTTACTAGATCTGAGGTTCATTTGTTCTACCTGTCAAGTGAGGACAGTTAATAGTTACCTGAAAGAATGCACTACATGTACATAATAGGTGCTCAGTAAATGGAGCTATTATAATCCCTACTATTTAACTATTGAAACTATTTTACTATTAGAACTCTTCATTAAATAATTCATAACCTTTGTAATATCGGAGGTATTTTCTTAAGGCATTATTTCTATAAAGATGATGTTTATAATAATAATTCTGCAATGTATTACTTGCAGGACTTTATTTAGCATATTCATAGCTTAGATTGTTTTGATTGTCCTAGGTAGGTTCTTTCTATACCATTAGCAGGTCAGCTAAGTGGTTGAAAAGTCAATATGTATTTGTGACACATATAATACTGGCAAAATGTACACTTACACGACATAGGAAACTGGGTCTACCTCACCACCTTTGGTCTTGATCATTTTTTCCCCTGATGACACAGTATAATGTGACCAAATGGTGTGGCTCAGCTGCACTCTCTCAAATATCCTATGTGGTCCACTGTGATATCTTAATGCCCCCAAGTTCAAGGGCAGTTAAGGTTCCAGTGCTTATGTACCAGGTTTGGAGAGTGTCTGCAGAGATGCAAAACATCTATGTTGGGGGCCCTAATTCATTAAACTTTTTGCATGATTTAGAAAAAGAGAGAGATCCTATAGTACCCAAATCAAATTAAACTGAATCATAAGAAACAACTAAAATTTGTGGGCCGTTCCCCAATAACTACACAGCTGTCAGGTGTGTTTGTAGGTTTTGCTGAGTCCAGTTTGGCTCTCAGACCCAATGTTTTGGCTCCCACATAAGTTAATTCTCATCAGAGGATGTGTTCTTATTAATTGAAAATGTTCTTTAAAAGGTGATATGCGTAAATGCAAGGAAAAAATCCCAAATGATTTTTCTATATGCTTTTTATAGTTCTTTGGGGAAACATGCTAAGTGGGACCATACAGTAAATATTACTAAATACAAACATTCCAAGTCTTTTTTTCCTTCCCAGTAAGATTTTACGTTTACTTGAATAATGCTGCTGTTGTTCAAAATAGGTTTAGAATAAGCTTCAGGGCCTTTAACATTTTCTTTGAAATGTCCTTGGTTGTGGAAAATCTTCATCTTTCAAAGATGGATGTGATTTCCAAAAACCACCAACGGTCATTTGGAGCCAGTTCTGGGTAATCAAGCTGGATAATTCCACTTGAGGTTAAAACAAAACAAAATGTGGTAATTATGTTAAATTCTGATAAAAGATTACAATAGATGTGGCATAGAAGGTGACTTTAAAAACAAATCAGTTCTAAAGCTCTAAAATAACTTTAGGCAACGCCAACATCATTGGAATTATGTTGCCTTCCAAGGTGACTGCTTTAAAAATCTAACTTCAGATTCTTTTGTGAAAATTGAGTTTTGTAACTTACTGGTGACACTTCATGCCAATGAGGTCTGACTCAGAAGAAAATTCCAAGAACTCAGGGACTGTGCTTTCGACAGTTAAGGTACATTTTTACTCAAGTGCTTAGTTTGATGCCAAACATTATGTGGCAACTGAATAAGCAGTAGACAATGGGGATGACTGGCTTTGACATCAATGGTCTTGATAATTTAAGAACACTTGGCAAGACATTAGTGACCATGGGCTGGCTGCTTCAGGATCGCTGGCATTGCCTTAGAATAGAAAGAGTAAAATTGCTACTTACTGGTAGGTTTTTTTTTTCTTTTACATGGCAAGTTATAAAACACACGCCTCACACTTGCTTTCAACAGAGCTTATGGAAATTGTGTCATGAAGCTGAAAAAGAGCCACTGACAGTGGATGAGCTTGGCACCCAGCAAACATGAAGTGGCTCATTTTGAGGAAAGAAAGTCACGAGAGGCCATGCTAATCATACCAATGACTATTAACCTCAGGGGAGAACTCAGAGACTGTTGACCTGCAGAGTACAGTCAAGCCACAGACAGTTTTCCATTCTCATTTATACCTTGGGAAGCATTTTTGCTTTTATTCCAAGGTATATTAATAGACCTCTACATGCAAAAATTGTACTCTAAATATATATATATATATATATATATATATATAAAAGAGAATTCTCTGTGGAATTTTTCCTTAGAGAGTTTACATGTTAACAGGAGAAATCAAGATAGGCAGAGATAATTTAAAAATGCAAAGTAGAAAGTGATGTGAATTATTTGAGAGGTACAGATAAGTGAGATTTTGGCTGGAGGAAAGAGGGTCAAGGCTTGTGGAGGAAGTAGCATTGGAACTGAGATTTGAGAGTGAGATCAGAGCAGAAACATCAAATGTGCAGAGGCAAAAATCCAGAGATGGTGTAGGGGAGGAGTGAGTTGTTCAGTTGGCTGGAATGTGCGAGTGTGAAGAAAGACGGCTTGCAAACAGGTAGGAGAAGTAGGTTGTAGGGAGTGGGGAAGAGTAAACAGATGAGTGATACTGACTGAACTTTACTTCCTTAAAAACAATCCGGCAGCACTGTTTCAGGGAGAGATCTCTTTTCGGCTAATGTTCAACAATCCGCTCATGTCCAAACATTAGCTTGAGATGTTGTCAACGATTATTAGATGTGAAACAAACTTGAGGTGTAAATATGTCTTCAATTCTGTGGTTGTAGCGTTCCTGATTGACTTAGTAAATTAAACTTTTCCAACATGAATGATGTTGGTGTATGGATGTTAGCATTACACTGTCCACTAGCCAGGCATCAAAAGAAAAAAAATTTTACTGTTGAGCTGGATGAAATGCTCTTGAAAATGCAGATTTGAGCATGAACTGCTTATTTTTTTTCTATAAAATGATGAATCTGGAAAAATCCTTAGAGCAGAGGTAGGAATCTATCAGTTTACCTGTTTATAGCCCTTTAAGTAAGAAGAGACCAGTGGAATGATTTGTTCAAATTTTCTTAAACCTCAGTGTGTGTGAGAGTGCAGGTTGATGCAAGCTTCTTTTCAGTTCCCCAGGCTATAATAAACCCAACATCTGCTCTCCTCCTATTGGTGGATGTAAAGCCATGCATCTGCCATTGGAATGCTGGCCAGGATGTCAGACAGCTCGACCACGTTACTTTCCATTATCCTGCTTATTCTGTTATCAAACAAAACAAAAGCCAGCCCCTAAACCTAAAACTCATGATCTGTTCTCAGTTAACACCGAACCCAGAGTCGGTGAAGTGATCAGCAAAGACAGGAGCGTGGGCATCTTTACAACGCTGAGTCACCCTCAGAGGTGCATGCTTTCATTGAATTAACGTTGCAATGTTTTGAGTGTAGCTTTTAACAATACAGAGCTCTCATAACCGAGTGTGGGAGTAATAACAGAACAAGCAAATTATAGGGAACTAGAGAAGGGATTCCACTACTGAGGAAGCAGACCAAGGGAATAGCTTTTGCATGAGATGTGAATTTGGTTCCCCACACATTCCAGTGTCCCTTCCAAATATAAAAAACTTTTTTTTCATATGGAACCAATGGCTGAAACTGTGGACTGCACACACAATAAATTCAGTACAGCAAGAGCTCTGCTTGTTGTGGTATTATTTAGAATGTTTCTTTCACAGTTTTCCTCAGAGTACTGAGATTAAGTATGATCTTAGTTTAGCGTTGTTGACTGTAGATGGCAAAGGACAGTGGAAACATGTGAATACAATGTATCGATGAATGCTCAGGTTTACTTTCTCAACTAAACATACTTATGCGCCAGACTCTGTGCTAGACTCTGCAGGGTGTACAAAGTTGAGGAAAGCATGGTGTTTTTCTCAAGGAGCTTATATAGAGTAGGGAACATAGGTAAATGCACAATTGACTAAATTACAAAGGAGGATGTGTTAGATGCCATAAGTGAGTTTACATGCAATATGCCATGGTGGCTTGAAGCAGAAGAATGTCCAGAAAAAGTTAAATGAAGGTCGTAAATGTGAATCTCCAAGAACCTGGGCTACTGGGAAGATGGTGGCCCCATTCATGGAAATATGGAAATCCGGGGAAAGAGTAGACTTGCCTATGAATATGCTGAGTTTGAGAGGTGGTTGGAAGCCCAGCTAGAGAGAATTTGAGAGTAGGAATGTGGATGGACCTGCAGAGATAATAGTAGGTGTTGTGGAGGAGATAAGATCATCAAGAAAAACCACATCAGGAGAAACAAGAAGAGCACTGGGAACTTTCAGGGAAAATCTGGTTATAGGAGACAGTAGAAAGAAGAGGAAGTGGTATTAAGATACTGAAGGAATGATCTGGGCGATAGGAGGACCTGGAGAATGCAGTGTGATAAAATATGAGAGGATTCCAGGAAGAAGCTGAGCAACAGCAAGGATTGCAATCGAGGGCTCAAGGAGGATACGGACCAAGAAGAAATGGGGTTTAGTGATTAGATGGTGACTGATGCCTTTTAAGAGAGCAGTGTCAGCAGGGACAGAAACCAGATTAATTATTAAAAATTTGCTGAAGCATACAAAGCAAATTACACAAAGATCACAAATTTTCATGTTTAGGATGAATACTATGCTTTTTAATGTCATGGAAATAATGCAATAGCTAGAGGAAATTATTTCACGATGCATTAAGCATTAAAAAAATTACCATTTGGTGAGGTTATCTGCGTCTTTCTCACACATGCTAATGTAAACCCTTTGTTGAGATAATTGAGTGGCTTGTCTTCTGTATCATTCACACTTGTTAGCACTACCAATGGAACCTACATATAGTAAGGCACTGAAGTGCGGAATGTCTGGAATAGGTGATGGAAAATAGCAGAGAAGATGCCACGTCAAAGGGCTTAGCATGTGAAGCCACTTGAGTCATTGATTTTTCCTTATCTTGGAGTGCTGATTTCTCCTCTTTACTTCTGTGCTTCTCTTTGGGCCCCAAGCTTTTTTCTTTAATGGTGTTTTGAGTGGTTGCAGACTAAGCAATAGGACTATGGTTACATAATCATCTGGCAAACCTCCCTTTTGCTCCTTTCAGTTGAATTAACTAGCTGGCGATTATGGAAATAACAGTAAGATTGCAACAACAATATCTTTCATTTCTATATTGCTTTCTACCTCTCAAACCCTATTTGCATACATGCTCCCATTTGACCTCTAATCAGTTCTACTAGGGATAAACAGAGACCTTTTGGATGGGAATAAAGGAACAGAGGAAATACATGATTTGTTTATTGACTCTTTTCAGCACCATTGTATTTCCTTTATTTTTTTTTTGCGGTACGCGGGCCTCTCACTGCTGTGGCCTCTCCCATTGCGGAGCACAGGCTCCGGACACGCAGGCTCAGCGGCCATGGCTCACGGGCCTAGCCGCTCCGCGGCATGTGGGATCTTCCCGGACCAGGGCACGAACCCGTGTCCCCTGCATCGGCAGGTGGACTCTCAACCACTGCACCACCAGGGAAGCCCTCCATTTTTTTTTAAGCGATTTATCTTCTCTAGTTAAATAGAAGATATGTAGATAGACAACATTTTTGTATCATGATTTTTAAAAAGCTTATGTGTTCTTAGAGATTGGGTAGTTAGATATAATTCCTGACATCTGTGAGAGTAAAATATCCAGTATTGATACTCTACGTAAAAGAATAATAAACGGAAATGTCATTGAAATAAAATTAGGTAATTATTTTTATTTATTGAAAGTAATGCTGAAAGTGGAAAAAACATACCCAACAATATAAAGGGTTAGGGTAAGGCAATCTGACTTAACTTATTCCTAAAGAATCTTTCCCCCCTTTCAATCTGACAATCCTTCTATAAAAGCTCTTATAGTTAATGGATAATAGTTAGAGGTATTTAGAGTTAAAGAAGGGGTATTCAGGGGATTGAGGTTACAAGGGGGAAGTTACAGAGAAGGAAAACTATTCATTCATGCATTCTTTCACTCATTTAACATTTATTGATATCCCTATGTGCCAGCTTTGGTGCTGGGTCTTGGATATAGAGTCGCTTTGGTGAAGGACATAATATTCTTTTGAGAGGAAAAGTTCTCCTGAAAGCCTTGAAACAACCTGGTGTTGGAGAAGAGTTTGCTGATAGTCAGTGGCTGTAGGAGCGGAGGAGGAAAGGGAAGCCTGACAGCGAACTTCTTGAACAATATGAGGAGTGGGCTGCCACAGCCAGCTTTTCTTTCCATCAGGAATCTTGCTGAACCTTAGGAAGAAAGGCTGGTTGCAGAAGGAGGATTGGAGAACTCTCGGATAAAGTTTTTTTTTTTTTTTAAAAATTTATTTATTTTATTTTTGGCCGTGTTGGGTCTTCGTTGCTGTATGCGGGCTTTTCTCTAGTTGCGGCAAGCGGGGGCTACTCTTCGTTGCGGTGTGCAGGCTTCTCATTGCGGTGGCTTCTGTTGTTGCAGAGCACGGACTCTAGGCGCGAGGGCTTCAGTAGTTGTGGCACGTGGGCTCAGTAGTTGTGGCTCGCAGGCTCTAGAGCTCAGGCTCAGTGGTTGTGGCGCACGGGCTTAGTTGCTCTGCGGCATGTGGGATCCTCCCAGACCAGGGCTCGAACCCATGTCCCCTGCATTAGCAGGCAGATTCTTAACCACTGCACCACCAGGGAAGCCCTCGGATAAAGTTTTGACTTGAGGCTCTGCTGAGCTTCAGTAAGCGGTTGAGGAACTGTGCTCTGGTTATTCTGTACCAGTAAGACTTCACAATAGGTTTGAAGAGAGAAAGTCAAGAGCAGCTTCTAACTAGAAGCTATGAAAATTTAAGAATGAATCAAGTTATCCTTTCTATCATATTCCTTTAATGAGTATCTTTGTATTTTCACAAAATCAAAATATGTCAGGACTGGAGGTCATGTTTCAACTAGTGTGTTGATTTAATTCCTACTTGGGAAAGAAAATTGCCACTTAGGTCATCAATCTCGGTTTCCGTGGAATCAGATTTTTTTTCCCTCTCTCTGGGAGCTCTTATATAAGAATTGTCCAGGGTTAAATGAGGGGAGGGGTGACAAGTTCATAGCCCAGAAGGAACATTGTGTCTATGGGCTATCAAAACATTGATCATCCGTTGGGTCACTTAGCAGGGATTCCCTGGAAAATCTTTGGTTCTAATGAACAGTAGAAATATGTGAATGGGAAGACTAGATTTGGAAAGCTGTCTGTATGAGAAGAAAGAACAGCGATGACAGAACACAGATGTGTACCCTATGAGCTGGCAGAAGTGTGATTATGTTGACTGTGTCAACAGTTGACAGGCTCTAGGACACAGTGTCTTTGAGCAACTGCTCTGAAGTTCGGTATTTTTTTTTTTCTGGGAGAGGGAGGGGTATTTGTGTAGTGATTGCCTATTCCATACTGATAAGAAAGACATAGTCTCTATAGAGTTCACGACTTTGGCTGGCTCCACTTTTGGCTGATGAAGGAAGCCAGAATGGCCAGTTCTACTGGCAGTTATCTGAGCCAGTCTGCACAGGTCTCTGATTGCTGTGAGGTTCCACAGGCAGGAAGGAACGAGAAATACTGGTTTCTACCAACAGTTGGAGTCCTAAGGACTGATGTGACTAACTGATGGTAACAGCAGCTTCAAATCCTTTCTGGGAAGAGGCAGGATTTGTAAATAAATGGAAAACAAACACAAGTGTCTCAAAACAAATTTGTGGCTTTCGTTTGGTGTGGTGGGTGTGTTCAACCTGGCATAAGAGAGAAAGCTGGAGTCTATATATATGCAATCACTGTTCAACATTGTCTCAAAGAATCATCTACAGTGCTGAAAACTTGTAATAATCATGTGATTAATAGAATGGTTATTATAGTGCTCTGCAAATGAGAATATGAAATGACAGTGAATGGGGAAGGGTATTAGGTATTTTAATAAAACAAAATAAGAGCATGCTAATAATAGTCATCAGAGTATTCAATACTTATTGCATATGTTTCCAAATTCTGATTTTAATTGTAAATAATCCAGCTTTAATTATAATATTATTTCTTCATCTTTTTGCCTCTGCTCAAAAGTAAAAATTCTCTCTATACAAGAGCCAAAGCTCTTTACAATTAATCTCCCTTTCTTTAAAAACAAATAGAAGCAGCAACAGCTGAGTAAAATACATTTTTTACATTTCAAGCAGTCCTCATTTAAACTATGTATACAAAATGTACATGTTTGTGGGTTGTTTTTCTTTTTTTTTCTTACCGTGTTTTGGAATTATAAACACGTTGATAGCCCTGGGGACTGAAGCTGGTGCTATTTATTTCCCAGACTGATAACAGCCGAGGTTGTAGTTCCATGCATGGCACCCTGATTCTGGGATTAGAAATACAAAAGCTGATCTGTGGGGAGAAGGAGAGTTTTTTGGAGGCACGTGCAGCTGCTGCGGGCCAGCACATTGGCCAATCTGACAGCGGCACTGATGTCCCCTCTCAGCCTTTCACGTCGGACAAAGAGATGCAAATGCTGCCACAAAGGCCTTCTCATTCTTAACGGCACATATAGAAGGGAAAAGCCAGAGGTTCTGATGGTCATTTCCATCCCAGGAGGCTTTTTTCCTGGATCACTGGTTATCAGCATCTGGGGTAATCACGAATTAACCCCTGGAAGGCACCAGATACCTACTTTATTTTATTTTATTTATTTATTTGTTTTGCGGTACGCGGGCCTCTCACTGTTGTGGCCTCTCCCGTTGAGGAGCACAGGCTCCGGATGCGCAGGCTCAGCGGCCGTGGCTCGTGGGCCCTGCCGCTCCGCGGCATGTGGGATCTTCCCGGACCGGGGCACGAACCCGTGTCCCCTGCATAGGCAGGCGGACTCTCAACCACTGCGCCACCAGGGAAGCCCCCCTACTTTATTTTAAACATAAGTAAGTAAGTCCCTCTTAAAGATTCCTGCTCCACCCCTCCCCTTCTTATGGTATAGGAGCATGGAGATTTAAGTGAGTGATTTTTCTCTTTGCGTGCTGTCTAGAGAGTCTTTTCCATTTTTAGAATTGACTCCCATATAAATAAAAACTAAACATATTTTTGCTATTCCCAATACTTTTAATATCATCTATTTTTTTTACTATAAACATTCAAATTTATTTATTTTTTTACAATTCAATGGCTTTTATTTTATTAATTTATTTTTATACAGTTTTTCTTTTTGAATTTTATTTTATACAGCAGGTTCTTATTAGTTATCTATTTTATACATGTTAGTGTATACACGTCAATCCCAATCTCCCAATTCATCCCACCACCACCCCCGCCCACTGCTTTCCCCCCTTGGTGTCCATACGTTTGTTCTCTACATCTGTGTCTCTATTTCTGCCTTGCAAACTGGTTCATCTGTACCATTTTTCTAGATTCCACATATATGCATTGATATACGATATTTGTTTTTCTCTTTCTGACTTACTTCACTCTGCATGACAGTCTCTAGGTCCACCCATGTCTCTACAAATGACCCAGTTTCATTCCTTTTTATGACTGAGTAATATTCCATTGTATATATGTATCACATCTTCTTTATCCATTCATCTGTTGATGGGCATTTAGGTTGCTTCCATGACCTGGCTATTGTAAATAGTGCTGCAATGAACATTGGGGTGCCTGTGTCTTTTTGAATTGTGGTTTTCTCTGGGCATATGCCCAGTAGTGGGATTGCTGGGTCATATGGTAGTTCTATTTTTTTTAAGGAACCTCCATACTTTTCTCCACAGTGGCTGTATCAATTTACATTCCCACCAACAGTGCAAGAAGGTTCCCTTTTCTCCACACCCTCTCCAGCATTTGTTGTTTGTAGATTTTCTGATGATGTCCATTCTAACTGGTGTGAGGTGATACCTCATGGTAGTTTTGACTTACATTTCTCTAATAAATACCACCTATTATTTTAATTGGCCTAGTCATTTTAGCATTTAAAACAGTAAATGCTCAATTAAGCTTGTATAAGGGATGTCTGGCTCTTGGGAAACTAGAAAAAAGAGGCAAGTTCAAATCCATGTAGATTTATTCCAATCACTAAGAGACTAGCTTATGTCATATTCCTTATACTTACCTTATCTGGTGTTTCATAAAGCTGTCAACTAACCTTCATATCCTCTAGATGTCTTATTTTGGCTTACCAAATTTCAGACTTGGGTCTGTGGATACTCGCAAATATTTTCCTTAAAAATTTACTGGTAGTCTTAAAGTACGTCAGTAATCACGTAATAGTCCTTATTTATAACTAGAGAGCTGGAATCATCCAGCAGTGGAAGCCAATGACTGGGAAGCAACTCAACCAAGGCTCTTTCCCTGGTGTTGCTAGTGCCGGGCCAGAGGAATACAGATTGCGAATTTCCTCTGGGTAGTGTCACAAAAAAGTAGGGAGGATTTGCAAGCTGTGCCAGGAGGTGCTAGTTAAGTGGAGATATTAAACATAGTAACTGTTTAAGTAATTATGATAAGAACAAGCTTTTAGAGAACAACTAAATCTTTACAGCCTCCAATAGGACATTTGATGTGTTTCCTAACTTGTGCATTCCCCATTTGAAGAGGGGGATGGATCTCTGCCTGGGATGGCCTCCTCCCTGAATTTCAGAAGTGCTAAAATAACAAGCAACGTCTGGCTGGGTGATTTTCCACATTTGCCCTGTTTAAAGGAAGAAGCTTGTTCTACCGTAAACAGTTATGGGAACTGTTTGCTTTGGATGGGTTTGGTCCTCAAGGGCTGAGGAGGTCCTTCTTACTTGGTTTCCTTGCCAAAGTGGAAATTTGATGCCAAGGTCTTCCTAGTCATGCAGAGGCATTCTCTAATTTGAATAAGACTGGTCTGAAGAAAGTGTGTTGGGGAGCCCAGGGTACACCGTAATAGTGGCTTGAAAAAATAGTCTCTTGAAATGGTAGCTTGTGTTAACCTAGCTTGGAGCAGAATCCATTGTCATGTCTTGGACAGAATATTTCTTGGATCTGTTTGTGCTCCACCAACAATTAGGGAAGGCTCTATCCTGAGACTATACTGTCCATCTGTGGATGCCTTTGGGACGCTTATGCTCCCTTACCTCTATTAATCGTAGAGGATAAGCATTCTGGGTAACCTACAGTCCATGGCCTCCAAATGGTTATACAAAGGTGAGCTGGGTGTGGCTGCTAGAAGCCAGTTTTACATTCCAGTCATTCCATTACTTGCTGTACTCAGAGTGGATGATCCCTGTAGAATTGTGGTTCTAAGCACTGCCTTGAGTTGGAACATGACTCTACCAGTTTTTTGCCATGTGATCTTGGACTAATTGCCTAAGTTTGCCATGCCTCTTTCTTTGCCTCTGTAAAGTAGGGATTGTCATGAAGTCTCAATAAATTAATATATGTGAAACCTTTGGAATATACCCCAGCGCCGAGTAAGTGCTCAATAAACTTTAGCTACTTTTACTTTCTCCCTCTCTTAAAATTACAGGTGATACCTACTGACCTCTGACTCATGGTCTAGCTTGATGTTTATGGTTGGAAAGGGAATTCTAGGAGAGTGAGAAGCGTATGAATCTGCCATCTGTCTACCTTAATGCCTATGTGTACCCACATCCGTGCCCCAGAACAAAATCGGGCCCACTGAGTGCTCATACATTTATGAAGATTTCTTTCAGAAGTGATCTTTCTGGCTTTTGTTGCTATCAGGAAGATCAATTCTCTTTTTAATATTGGTCTGTCCTTTCGATGGTTGAATTCAAACCATGCTTATTATAGCTTATTTTACCCAGCAGTTGTGGCATGCCAATCCTGTAAGACTGTTGACAGTGATCTATGGGGACAGTCATTTCTGCACACAAATCATGGTTGACCAAATCCATGTGTTCTCTCAGGTGTGGGGCAGAGCATCTGAAATACCACATAGCAAGCAGGAGGTGGGGCACTGACAAGTAGCACATTACTGTACAACCATTTCCTGTGCCCCAGCCTCCTCTGACCTCAGTTGCTTTTTTAAGCCACTGATCCACAGCTCCTGTTATGGGCCACATCCCCACACCTCCCCCACACAGCTCCACCAGCCACTCCCCAGCTTGCATCCTGGCTGCCGTCTCTTGCACAGTCTTACAGATCACGTTAACCGAATTCAGTGTCCCCTTTGTCAAGGGGAGTGTTACTTTGTCTCTTTGTTACTCCCTTTGTCAAGGCCCCTGCAGTCCCTGGTGTTTGTGTGTTTAATATGCCCAGCACGTATTCATTTGTTCATTCATTTCTTTACTCATCCGTCCATCCATCTGTCAGTCATTTATTAAGGCCCACTATGTACTAGGCATTGCACTAGGCACTGAAGATGCAGAGAGGACCCAAGTTCTTTATGGCAGGGACCATATCTTAGACTCTAGAGGGGAAGAGAGAGAAGCACAGACGGATCATGACAAAGGTAGCAAAGTGATGTGGGATAATGGTTAGAAACGTGAACTTTGAGCCTGAGTGCTTGGGTTCAAATTCTTCTTCTGCCACTTCCTATCTGTGTGCCCTTGGACAAGTTACTTAATTTCTCCACGTCTACTTGTAAAATGGGGAGCGTCATTGTACCTACCTCATAAGGTTGTTGTAGGAGTTAATATCTATAAAATTTGTAAAAGAGTGCCTGAAATATAGTAAGTGCTATCTAGTGTTAAACAAATAAGTGCAACCCGGGGTGTATGTGTAAGAGCGGCTAGTCCCACCGCAAGATCAAAATTTTGTTTCCACTCAGCTCTGTCCCAGGCTGAGGACCTCTTCCAACTCAGGAGAGTAGAAAAAAAAAAGCCAGGTCAGAGTATGGCTGTTGGACATCAGGGCCGCTTAGCGCAGGCCACCCTGTCTTGATCTCGGACTTTATTTCCAGAAATAAGCCTTTCACCCCATTCTTTGGACCAAAGTGCTATCTTGTACCTTCGTCGTAATGGCTGAGTCTTTGTCCTATTTTCCTGCATCCTTAGCCTCTGCCTGACTTTCTGGTCAAGGCTTCAGCTCTTCCGGAGCAGAGGTTCTGCCTTGATCTTGCCTTTCTGCCCTTGAACACTGTTCTCCAAGCAGGAGTCCAGAAACCAGCAGCCAGACCTTTTTGCTGCCTGGGTCTCTGAGCATGACTGGCTCCAGGATTCCCCACTGCTATGCTTCACTCACCCCTCTCGCTTTATTCTCCTGACTCCGTGCCCTGCCCATGCAGCTGGTTTCTCCCAAGTGCCTGTTTCCCAAGCTTCTGCCTGGCCTTCAAAGGCAGGTATTTAGTCTCAGTTCTTATCGTCTTACATAAGGGCTGTTCTGCCACCACTTCGTCTTTTTACTGACAGAAAGAAGGCGGTGAGGAAAAAAGGCTGAGTCAGATATTCTCTGTGCTGCTCATGAAGTGACCTACACAGTTTAGTTGCTGGTTGAAAGGGATTTGGCGGGGGGGGGGGGGGGGGTGAATGTATTAGGGGATAGCTGTAATAAATAACTGTGCACAAGCAAAGGTCTGTTTATGAGGGGGTGGCTGTGTATAAAGTTTGCTACTTGGGGACGTTCTCTTCTGGAGGCCCAAATTAAGGAAATTTCTTCACTACTGTAATTTATCCCCCTGAATAACTAGTCTTTCTCAATGTTAGTCATACAACATTGTCCCACAACCCTTCAGTTAACGAAGTCATAATATTGTAGTTCTGGTTTTTGACTTCAGTTCTTTCCACCTATCTTTCAATCTTAGTGTTTGCATGCAGGTTAAACATTTCAGGAAGCCATGGGTTTCCCCTCTGTTTTCTCCCCCCATCATTCCTATTTTTGCTTCCTCAGAGTTTTCTAAAACTTGAATATAGTTTAGATGTTAGCCCAATAAATTTCTCTTTCCATGGATTCACTTCTGTTGAACATGCCACTTTCTCTCTGAGTAAGAAAAGGCGATCATCTCCATTAAGATAATAACCTCAAAACTCCATTGCCGACGAGGGTGTCACGAAAATGAGGCAACAGTGGAAGGGAAATAAAGGCCATAGCATAGTCCCCGGCTTTTAGCGATGTAACCTCATTTTCATCAGGCCCCATGTAGCTGCCTGATTTCCATTAGGCACCTGCTGATTTCTTTTACCCCTACGCACACAAGACAATCTTATTTTCCCTTCAGTTCTATTGGGTATTTAGGTCTGATTGAAAACTTAATTGTAAGTGCTCGAAGTCATCTGCAGAGTATTTCTCATTTGTGAATTATTCTATGATCTATTCTTTATGGTATGCATTTATTTTCTTGATTGAAATGATTTTCATTTGAAATAGCATCTGACGTTTGCAAGGGTTTTAAAGCACATTCACATATGTTATCTCATTAATTCTCACAACAGCCCTGTGAAGTAGGCAGAACTGTTGTTATTCTTATTCTGTAGATGAGGAAATAATGGCGCAGAGAAAGATTGCAGGAGGATAATGTAAAAACTGCACTGGGGGAGAAAAGCCCATCGGAGCGGGAGCTGGAAAGATCCAGCACCGCCTGCAGCTCTGGCACTGCTGATTACTAACCGTGTGCCTCTAGGCAAGCCATTTAATCTCCCCAGGCTTCAGTTTCTTCATCTGAAAAGTGAAGGACTTAGATTTGATGCTCTATGTGCTTTCTTCTAAGTCTGGATGACATTTGTGTAAACAGGTACAGTTGGCCTGGCCTCTGTATCCACGGGTTCTGCGTCTGCAGATCCAACCAACTGCAGATGGAAAATATGGGGGAAAAAAATTCCAGAAAATTTCCAAAAGCAAAACTTGAATGTATTGTTGCTGGCAACTATTTGCATAGTATTTATACCTATTTACATAGAATTTACATTGTGTTAGGTATTAAAGGCAATCTAGAGATGATTCAAATTATATTGGAGGATGTGCACAAGTCAAGTGCAAATACTACATCATTTTATGTAAGGGTGTTAAGGGACTTGAGCATCTTTGGATTTGGGTGTCCACGAAAGTCCTGGAACCAATCCCCTGCGCATATTGAGGGACGACTGTATTCATATTTACCTCCCCTACTCAACCTCTGACAGGTGAGGAATATAAACACACACACATACACACACACACAGCCCAAGGACTACTTTGGACCCGCAAGTTGAAGTCAAGCAGTCCCGAAGTAAGGGGTGTTGCTAGCTGTAAGAACAAGGGAATTGGGGATATAGGAAGAGATGATTAGTTCTCGAAAAGGGGTAATATTCATGCCAGGCAGAGTGAGGTGGCAAGTCCTAGCTGGTTCGGTTCAGTGCAAATTTGGAGGAATTAGAGAATGGGAGAGGTTGGAAAGTATCTCCTTTTAGGGAGAAGCAAACCAGACATCAGTTACAAATTTTCATCTTATGATGGTTAATAGGAACATGGTAACCATTAAAAAATGTTAAAGACTTTATGGAGCAGTGTTAGGGTCACAGCAAAGTTGAGAGGAAGGTACAGAGATTTCTCATACACCTCCAACCCCCCACATTCATAGCCATCCCAGTTATCAACATAACCATTAGAATTTTGGAAAAAAGCCCTCGAAGTGTAACTACTTCTACAAATGCAAAGCTGTGAAATGCCTTTAAGAAACAATGGATTACTTAATCTTTGCATAAGAATCTTACCGTAATATTTTGGGAAAGGGGAGCTGTTCTCTTCCTCTCATTGTGTTAGGTACAATGTTATGGCACTAATACTTAGTCAGAAAAGGGTGTGACCACAAGAGTACCTGTCTTGCAACACATAATCTTGAAGGATTTCAATTCTAGTGCTTTAATGATGCAGTGTGTGTATGTGTGTGTGTGTTATTATATTTTTAATAGCTTAGGTGCTTTTTCTGATTATATAATGCAACTCATTGGTATCTGTAGAGCCATCATCTTATTTTGATCACCGGTAATCACTGACAGAAGCATAGCATCATCGCTGGAATACTTATTAGCTGATGCCAAAATGAGGTTAGTTCAGGGTGGGCAGGGAGCCTGCCTATGTTATTCACCCTCGTCACCTGAGTGCCCAGCAATAGTAGACCCTCAACAAAATTGTGGGTGAGTAACGCATCTTCCTACGAAGACTATAATAACCATGATTGTAATCATCAACGGTGGAAACGGCTGCATGATGCTACAAGGTGAGCAAAATAGGAAACAGCCTCCTGTGTGAAGTTAAGCTTCCAGGGCTTCATATAGTACCTTCCATGACGATATTTAGTCAATATCACTTCTTTAGGTCTGAGATCACAAGGCAGTGGAGTGTCCCTGTTTTTTTTTTTTTTTTTTTGCGGTACGCGGGCCTCTCACTGTCGTGGCCTCTCCCGTTGCGCAGCACAGGCTTCAGACGCACAGGCTCAGCGGCCATGGCTCACGGGCCCAGCCGCTCCACGGCATGTCCCTGGTTTTTGAAGAGTGGCTTTTTTCTGCAGCTGCGTGGGTAAGAATTTCTACTTCTGCTGAAAAATCTGAAAAGCGAATAGCTCATGTGGAAGTTGTCAAGGACACCGTGTGCATCCTGATCGCTCTTAGAGCCTGGAAATAGAAACTTGTGTAAAATTACTAAATGGGACGTTCCTGTGGGCTCATGTCGAGACACCAAAGCAGAGCACAGTTGGAGACAAGTACCTCCACATTCCATGAAGAGGCGCTAGATCAACACCAGGGCTTGCTAAGAGGGGCCCCAAACTGCTTCTATGACCTGTGGTCCCTCACCCAATTCCAACAAGAGAGTTCTTGGGAGAATTGTTTTTAATAAAAACTTTATTGAGATATAATTCATATATCATCAAATTCACCCTTTCAAAGTGTACAATTCAATGGTTTTTGGTATATTCACGGAGTTGTGTAACAATCGCAACTATCTAACTTTTGAACATTTTTTGTCACCCGCCCCAAAGAAACCTGTACTCATCAGCAGTCACACCGTCTGTTCTTCTCCTGGTCCCTGGCAATCACTCAACTGCTTTCTGTTGCTATGAATTTGCCTATTCTGGTCATTTCATTTGCATTTTGTGTCTGGCTTCTTTTACTCAGCGTAACATTTACAAGGTTCATCCCTGTTGTAATATGAATCAGAGCTTCACTCCTTTTACGGCTGAATAACATTCCATTGTATGTCTACACCACCTTTTGTTAATCCATTCATCTGCTGATGGACGTATGGGTTATTTCCACTTTGGGGCTATTGTGCATAATGCTGCTGTGACCATCAACATACATGTTTTTATGTGGTCTTGGGAGAATTTGACCTCTGTTTCTCTGAGCTTGTGAGCACAGAGTATGGCATCTGTTCCTTGCCTGGTCATGAGGCTGGGCTGGAGCTGCCCCCCTCACAAAGAGGAGAGCGGAGGTTGTAGTGGGAGTGAGCTACAATTCCATAATAAGCAGGGTAATGATTGGGTCTTCCAAGGACTAGTGTGGACACTACAGGAAGTGTAACCATCTTAAAAAGACCCTGCCCAAGAACACAGTCTTTGTAGGATTACTGTCTGAGCAAGAGCTAAGGGAGACTTGTGAATGGTCAGCAGGAGAATATAGTGTCCATTGAGGGAACAGGGAAGTGTGGGAGATCCCCAGTGGGGATCGAGGGGGTTTCTGAAGAACACAGGAAAGTTCCGCATTTATGTGAGGGAGAGAGCTGGCGGGCTTTTCAGCATCTGTCTCACAGAGGACATCAGTGGCCAAATAAAATGGCATCAGCCAAATAACGAAAACCTTTTTGCTTCTTCTCCTTCCTCCTCCACACCGCAAATGGGAAGGAACGTCAAACGAGACTGGGGTGTGGTTGGAAGAAGGACTGTCCCCCCCGCCCCTTCCCTATTGCAGGTTACCGAGACCTATGGAGACCTGAACTAGCCTATAGGGGAGGAAGATTTGAAGAAGAGAAAAGAGTGAAGTTTGGATATTAGAGAAAATTGAACGTGTATAATGCCTTGAAACAAGACTGCTACAAAAGTAAAAAGCCACTGGAGAAGTTATATAGTTTGCTCAAGTTATTGTCTGGGGTCAGGAAAAGATCTGCCAGAGCAGGTTTGAAGCAAAGAATGGGAGAAAAATTAAATAATTTCCTGATTGCACTCTACAGAGTCCAGCCTGATTAATAAACATGTTTTTGTCAGAGTGCAGTTCTCTCTGAGTTTGGTCCGCTTAGGACTTCTTTGAACTCCAGGACTGTGCTGGAGGTGCTTTGCTGTCATGGGTGGTGGTCACCACTAGTGGGGCTGTTAATCAAAGGACCTTGCCTTCCCTCTCACAAAGGTAGGTGCATGAACAGGCTGACAATTAGAATTTTCAATTGACAATAATCATACCCCACGGTTCTTGGCATACATCACTATTGGTCTGTAAAAGATGCCTCTCATTTAAAAAATTATTGTTCTCCTTCATCCCCTATCCCTTCTGTCATTCTCCTTCCATTACAGACGCCTACTTAGATGTGTTTCTATATTTTTCAAACGTACACACGTAGCCAAGAACATATATTGGCATGGTTTTGTGTATTTGTGTTTTTAATATAAATAAACGGCATTGTATTATAGACTTCACTAAGTTTCTTCCTTTTTTGTTATTTTCAACTCAATACTGTGTTTTTAAGCTCTAATTGCCTTCCTGTCTGAAACTCACTGACCTGACTTACTTAGGGCTCCCAGGTTGACTCAATCTCCCTGTTTCCATGAACAATGTTGTCGTTGACATCTTCACACATGTCTGGGGATATACCCAGGAGTGGAATTGCTGAAACTAACTACTGGATGTTTCAGTTACTACATAAACCACATAAATTATCTTTTTTGCTTAAGCCATTTGACAATGGGTTGTGTCACTTGCAACCGAAGAACTCCTACTTAATCCTTGCCTGTTGGAGGTAAGGGACACCTTGTCTCATCTGCCTGGCCTCCTCTAATTCCCTTCAAAGAGGCCAAGGATAAAGTAGCATTTTTGATGTCTCTTCAAGACTGTCCTGCTTTCAGACTCAGTAACTGGCTTCTCCTTTGGAAAAAGTCTCATCACTTCTGTTTCACATGATGGATAATGTGAATCTGTAGGTGTTGTTTATTGGAAAAGTATTTTAATTAAAAAAAATTCATGTTAAATGCTCAGAACATAGAAAAATGTTTTCAAACTTTGGAACTGTAATTATGTTTGCAGCTCTCTAGAAAAGGAAATGTCTCTTAATGCTAAAAATACTTTACTAGATCAATCATCTTAATAATGAAATCTTATTAAAACAATCTTTCCTCACCACAGGAATGCCAGTTATGAGACCTTGATTAGGGAGATTTCCTTCTGTGGTACATAGATCTTTCTCCAAGTGTTTTTGTTTATTGAACATTGTGGGACTTCTCAGAAGTCTTTTGGTTATACACTGCTGCAGAAACCCCCATTCAAGACACCCAGGTCAGTTGAAGTAGCTGGAGAATAATGGAACTGCATTCTATTCCTTGACCATTAGCTGATACCAATGAGATGAAAATCAACAGAAATAAATCCTATGGGCATAAATATAAAGCTATTCATTGATGTTAACCCTAACATTAAATGAATTCGGGAAAGGGTAGACCTGATTTGACAGCAGTTCGTGTGAAAAAGACATAGAGGTGTTAGGTGTCCTTAACTTAATGTTTAGCAACAGTCCAAAGAGGCTGTTAGAAGCACTGATACAATCTAGGCAGCAGTCACTGAAGTGTTGTACTGTGCTCAACTCGGGAGGAATGGGGAAGCACTCCCTTCTTCTTTGCTGGTTTTATGACCTTTGGGGTATGATTCTGAGCACCAAGCTTAAAGGACACAGTGACAAATGGGAAGCTCCTAGATGAGGACAGTTGGCAAGGAAAGAAATCTAGAAACTATTACAGCAGCAAAGACTAAGGAAATAATACCAGCTGTCTTCAAATATTTGGAGGGCTTGCATGTGAATGACAGTAACCCCTTACATTACATACGGCACCTCACAATCTTCATAGCTCTTTCATTTTTATTATTTAACCTGATTCTTACATTGGCCTGTGAAGTAGACGAGGCTGCTATTGCTGTCATTTTGTAAATGAGGAAAACGAGGGTCAAAGAGGTAAACTTCACTTGCTCAAAACAGAATAGCAGTTGAACGGAGATTCTGGGACTAGAAGGCAGGTTTCTTGACTTGTGTTTAGTGCTCTTTCAATTACCTTAAGCAATAGAAAACTTAAGACTTCCACATTCTGTGCTCTTGTGGAAGGCAAACCTAGGACCAATGGGTCAGCTGAAACAGAAGGCAGTACATGCAACATAAAGACGTTTTTAAGAAAAAACCAGGAAGTTCTTTCCAACAGTGGAAGATGTGGCCCCTCAAAGTCGTGGTGGACTCTGTCACGGATACTCTTCCAGTGGAGATTTGATAAAAGTCCTTCAGGGATATTGTAGAAAGAACTTCTGAATGGACAAAGACATTGGACAGTCTTCTTCATTTCCATAACTGTTATTTTATTTGTATTGGACTGAGAAGGAAATAAACAAAGAAATGTTCTGGCAACCTGCTATGTTTTCATCTGTCAGTTTGCTAACTAGAGCTGAGAGAGGTCTGAAAAGAAAATTCCATTTGAAAAAATATGATTCAGGCTGGTCCAGATAAATGACTCACTGATATGTTTATGTCAATCTTATTTCTGTTTATCCACCGACCATGGGCACATCGGTGCTGATGTCTCTTACTCCTCAGCCATTTCCCTTAAAACCAGTTACACCCGGAGACGAAAGAATAAGAGAATAATCGTGAAAAATCAGGCTCTGGGAACCGAGTTGCTGGGCTGAGGGCCAACGCCACGTCACCTCAGAGGCTCACGAAATCTGATGTTTATGCAGCCTAAAGTATCTTTATTTTTACTGTGCGTCTGAAGCTTATGACATGATGGAGGTTAGTAACTATGGAGACGGGTGGTTTATTTACCACTGAGGTGGGTCAGCTCTGACAGAACCAGAACAGGCTTCCTCATGTAAGCAGAGTGTCTGCTCATCCTTTCCTAAGGGGATCTGCCGAAAAAAGATGGATTAACGTAACTGAGGAATCTGAGGAAATCTTTTAAATGAAGGCACTTAAGAGCAAAAGGGAAAAAGAAAGGACTTGAAGTACAGGACTGATGTTCTCTCTCAACTCTGTGTCTCTGCGTGTCCACTTTTCTCCTTCTGGAATGCCCTGCCCCGTCGGGAATAGTGACCTTCTCCCAGCTGACCCTACCAGCCCGAAGCCCACCTTCTACACAAAGACTTCCAAATAAAACTAACCAATATTTACTACTCCCTTTTCTGGCTATGTCAGGTGGTTTCTGTGCTATGCCTATTTGCCATGGGTTACATCGGACTGAACATTTTTATTATTGTTCCCAGGGTTGTCCCTCTTGTTTCACATGTATTTTGTGTTCTTCTCAAGGAGTTGTGTGTGGGAGACATCTAGCCCATGCTCTTTTCTCCATGCCAAAGGGGTGCCTTTTCAGATTCTCACATCAAATGTACCCGTGGTGGTCCTGATTGGCCCCTAAGTACCACCCTGGGGTTCTCCATATCTCTCCAATGAGTCGTATACCCCTTGAGGGCAGGGGTCTGTCAGATCTACTTCTGCACTCCCCGTAGGGCCTGGCCTTAGATAAATGCTCTTTCACTTGATTTAAACAGAGAAACAGAAGGAGGCCTTAACTCAGGAAGTGAAGTACAGGAAAGATGGTCTGCAAAACAGAGAGAAGGAAAGAAGGTGGAAGCAAGAGTTTGCAAATGCAGAGACCATTTCTTGATACTGCTGTTCTCCTTGTGCTTCGAGGGCAGAGAGATTTTCCAGGCATTTCTGGCTCCCGATCTCTGGTTCTGTCCAAGGGCTAACGAATGCACAAATGAGGGCTCCTGCAGGCTGAGGTGCTAGGCTTGCCCGGGTTCTGTTAGCC
This sequence comes from Orcinus orca, assembly GCF_937001465.1. Lineage (NCBI taxonomy): Eukaryota > Metazoa > Chordata > Mammalia > Artiodactyla > Delphinidae > Orcinus > Orcinus orca. Next base: position 88,536,755 of record NC_064565.1, read on the forward strand.
GAGTCTAGGTCCTGCCGGTTGTCAGGTCAGGGCTGGGGTCTGAGTAACGAGGCCAGGGTGCAGCCCTGATTTAGAGCTCAAAAGGGAAGCAACCTCTGTTGCTGCAGAGAGATGACCTGACATATTTCACTGGCTCCTGTGGGACAACCCCAGGAAAATCCTTCCCACGCCCAACAACATCGCTCTTCACTTTCAGGATGCAGTAGCCCTTTGCCATCACTCAGGCAGCTCTGTCTTCTGCCAGCCAGGTTTTCCGGTGGAGTCTACCTCAGAGTCAGGCCTGGTGGATCCCTTCACATTTAATTTCGCTCTTTTCAGAGTCAATGTCAATTGTGCGCATGACTTAAGAAGAAATCACAGACTGCTCCATTGCTTCCTCCCCAAACTTCCCCTGCCTCAAACCCCAAACCAAAAAGACCATCAACTCACCATGCTTGAGGAAGGGAGAGGACACCTAGCGACTGCAGTCAAATACCAGTTGCAAAAAGAAAAAAGGGGAAAAAAATCATCAAAAATATGGAAATTTAGGAGTTGCTTTATTATTTTTAAGCAGTAAGAAAACTAGAATCATTTATTATATGCAAGATTCATTAGCTGGGATGGGTTTCAGATGATCAGAGGACATAGAAAGGACTGTCATTGTTCTGAGGAATAACAGAGTCCCTTCCTTCCCCGACATAAGCACAGAACTCATTAGCTAATGTCTTTTACAACTGGGTAGAAGAAACACAAATAAAAACCGTGGTTGATGCAGCATGAAGAGCCTAGATTTTTACTGACCAGTAAAACAAAGCACACGTGAAACCTCTAGACTCATACAGACCCTTTTTAAAAAAAATATGCCCTAATATCCATGCACAATAAAAATGAAGAGTCTTGAAGTAGACGTGGCAAAAACTGTCTAATGTCTACTTATTAGCAACAACTCAAGACTTTGGCCTTGTGGTATGGGATGGCAAAGGGGTTCTTTCGGTTTCATAGCTTTCCTCTTTGTAGATCTGGAGAAACTAGACCTCTGAGACCTTGGACAAATCATCAGTGTCTCTAAACTTCAGTTACACATCTGTGAAATGGGAATTAAAGTGATAGCATACGGGGTTACTGTGAAGATGAAATGAAGATGGTCCATGTAAAACAGGAGTTTAGTGCAGTGCCTGGAATATAGAGCTTAATAAACATTTGCTGTCACTATGGTTTAGCCACAATGGTTAAGCACATAGACTCCAGTGCCGGCATGTCTGGCTTTGGATCCTGCCTTTACTACTTAATGGCTGTGCAATCTTGGGCAAGTTACTCAGCCTCTCTGCTCCTGTTTTCTCAACTGTAAATGGGGAAAAGATTACCAACTTGTTGGATGATGTGAGGGTTAAATGAAGTAAGCCCTTGGAACACTGCCAGGCACACAGTGAGCACCATACAAACTGTTAATAATTTTCATTATTTTGTAAAGAGAACTTTGTTGACTAGATGCCTCTCCTACCTATTCCTCACTCCTTCCCTCCAATGTTGGAATTCTCAGACTGTAGAGCTCATCCTCTCTTTTTAAATTTGAGCTACTAGGAAAGCCTCAATTCCCCAGATCTGTGGGGCACCATCTCCTGTCTCCCAGGGACCTGAGCAGGAACACATCAGTGGCAAGAAAGTGGTAGACCCAGAAAACTTAGCTGTGCAAGAGCGCTGAGAGCTCTTGCCTGCCCTCCCTCTCCCGGGCTCAGCCCTGGGGGCTCAGGGATGGCCCCAAGGATCTGGGGGACCAGTTGAAATTGTAGTGCTTCAGCAGAGCCCAGGTTCTTGAGAAAGACCCAGAGGCTCAGAGAAGACTCCAGACTCCAGAGCAGAGCAGAACTCTCAGCTCTATCTGCTAACCAGCCTGACCTTAGGTGAATTTTGCAGTCCCGGGAAATCCAAGGCTTAGGAAGGTCACCCAGGTCTGGATGAACTGAAGACTTCCAGTCTGGAATTTCATCCAGGGCTAGAGAGGCTTTAGCTATCTCCTGGCAGCGGTAGCAGGGTGATAGTGTCTAGATTTCTTAGCTAAATTGCATCATCAACATACAGCTTCTCTTTGCTGTTTCTTTCACACAGAAATCTAATCTTAAGAATCTCTGATCTTTCTGTTCATGGTCTGTAGGAAAGCCAGCACTAGCCAGGAGGGAGAACCCAATGTGAGAAAACAAGTCAGTTCCAGGCGGCATTGTAAATGTGCAGGTTTATGGTCCTTAATGAGAATGTAAGTGTCAGCCAATGTGCTTTATACGCTGTATCTCTTTGAACACTTAAAGAGCCTCAGGAGGTCGGTACCATAATTATCCCCATTTTATAAATGAGGACTTAGGGGTTCAGAGAGGTTACAAAGGGTCACACCGACGCTGGTGTGATTGAGTCTGGAATCACACCCCATTTTGTTTGATTTCAAAGCCTGTGCAACTTGATGAGTTTCCAGTCTTCCCACTCTGACTCTCTTCTTCTTCAGGTATCTTCTATTTCTTATCCTATCCTTTTCAAAACCTCCAACAGAAAAGGAATTTGCCATAGACATCTAAGACTTTGTGTGAATTTAAATCAACATGTCACAATTCCAAGGAGAAAGTCTCATTTTAAGATCCTACACCAATTCTAAAATAGAAGACTTTATTCCATTGAAGACATTAGGGCATTATCCAGTATTTTGGGAGCACTGCTCCTAAAATAATGTAATTCTCACTCTAAGGCTGGCCTGGCTAATAATAATAGCAACAACAATTGTAATAATGATGATTGCAGCAACCATCTGAATGGCATGTGCTAGGCTCTAGTGTGCCACGCCCTTTAGGTAAATCATTTCATTTAATCCTCACCGTAAGCCTTACAGTGGGTGTAATTATAATGATCAGTTTATAAATGGAGAAACTGAGGCTCAGAGAGGTTAAGTAATTTGCTTAGCTCATGCAGCTAGTAAGGTTAAAGAGTTGGGATTTGACCCTCTGTGCATGTGTCTTCAGAGGCTGGGGGTGGACTCACTCTCTGTGCCACACTGGAGAAAGCTAAGCTTTGAGGGGACCCCTTTGAAACAGGTCAGAGGTCTTCCTTACCTTTCTTTCTTTCTGTATCTTATCCTGCCCTTCTTGCGCAAATGGCCATATACAGGAGATTAGGTGTCAGCAGGTGCTTTGACTGAGTTTCCATCTCATGGATTCTGTTTCTGGCATCCCAGTGCAAGGACTGCCGAGTCCTTTGATCACTTGAGCATTCGCTTTGCCAGCTTCTACACTGGTAATTCTATACCTTGTCTCAGTGGGGTGATGTTCCCAGGCTTCTTCTCTAGCTACATGGCTGATTCATTCTAAGGGACTTTTCTGAGGAGAAATTAGCTTAAGGGTTGTCTTTTGCATGTGCTCAACTAAATGACCCCAAAATGGAGTTGAAACAGTTCATGGTTCCGGGGATTTTATAGGGTAATCAGTCTTCCCTGTTTTAGGTCAAGCCCCCAAGACCAATACTCAGAATACACTTAAAATAATTATTCATGCACTCCTGGAAGGAATCAAAGTTTGTAAAATATAAGAGAAGGCTGAAGACAATGCTTAGTATTTCACTGTCTCTTGTGATGTTCCCTGTGTGTTCTGTTGAAAGGCACAAGAGAAAGTCCATTTGCCGTACTTCTCATAGCCTCTACATTTGATTCTATATGTTCAATTCTGCTGTAGGAGACAAGGAAGCAAATGGGAAGGATAAAGCTCACAAGAAATACTGAATATGCATAGAAAGTAAGCTAGCAACTTATGAGATGTTGGTGGAACTCCTAGGCTGTTATATACAGATGATGAGTAAGGAAATAGTTTGTGAGACAAGCAGAATTCACAAGATGTGTCACATACAGATAGTAAGTTAGCAGTCTTTAAAACATGTTAAAGAAAGATAGAATAAATAAAATATCTATGGGAAAAGACAAGCTTGTTGCTTATAGATAGAAAGGGATGAAGAGGTCGGGTCATGATCATGCCACCTCTGGGCAGACAGCTATGTCATCCCCAAGTTGGCCACCCATTGGTGATACCCATTCTGGTCCCACATGTCCTCTGCCCAAGAAATGAACATAAACCCCAGAGCTTCTCAGCAGTTATTGGGAAGCTATAGCTGTAGCCAGGTGAACTTGCCCCTGTGTTTCTCTGAGATAGTAAGTGTGTGGCACCAGCTCAGGGCACCTTCTGTCTATGGTCCCCCTTGCTGCATCCGAATCTCTGGTCCTCATAATCACACCATCCATGGGGAAGTCTGGAAAGAGAGAGAGAGAGAGGAGATATGAGTGTGGTCCTTCCATTAACTTGCACCTTCCTCTAAGTGTATTCACTTACCCCGTCTCTTTCCCTTTGCTTCTAATGGTGTATTTTAATTGGTTTACTAAAACACGCAGTATGAGCATGTTCAGTTTTGAGTCTTTGCGCCTTTCTGTTCTGTGGCCTCAGGCATGATTTACTTGGGACTGTTCTCAGAGGCTCCCTTTGCATCAAGGTGAATTCTCACATGACTTTCATGTTAGACTGTTTCCATTTGGATCTATTCACTTGTATTGTCTGTTTCCTTGGGTAAGACTCCGGCAGTGGATACTTTAACTCCCTCAGAGGACCTAGGAAAGAGCTGTGCCAACAGGGTTTGGAATGGAGGCATAAACCAATTCTGGAGAGTTCCAGTGTGTGCTGAAAAACATAGCAATCAAATAAATGTGTTATATCACATCCTGAATATGGTCTCAGGCCCTCTGCCAGGTAGTCAGCGAGCATTTTTTATGAGTTTGATTTTTTTCCTTTAGGAAAATTACTGAAGTTCTGAATCAACCAAAGCAGCACAAGAAGGACAGCATCATTCATTCAGAACACAGGTGGGAGAACAATGGTTTGTAAAAATGGGTCCATAAATAATGAATGATTTTAGTAACTGAGTGACTTGGATGCTCACATTGAGTGACCGTCTCAATATATTATTTATGCTTTTGGTGTTTTTTTCTAATATAACATATTTTTTTCCTCTGGTCACAGTATTTTCTTCTCCACTTACTGTGTTTTAAACCACGCACTTCTTGCCACTATCAGTCACATAGCTCTAAAGTGAAATATAGATTATAAAAGGAAACACTTCCCACACATTTATGAAATGGTTTCCAGCTGGTCTTAAAAATGTCTTCGATTCCCTCTGGATGTAAGAGTTTATCTGCTAATGCTTAGCATTCGGGAGTTTCCCTGCTCAGTTTCAAAAGTGGGAACATGGAGATAAAGTCAGTGTTTTAAGAGATTAGTATTTGAGAAACATAAAATTGGGTGAAATAAATATTGCACATGTATAAGAAGAAAGTTTCAATCATTATGTAGTGAAATTATACCTACCCCCCCAAAAAACAAACATAAAATAGCAACAACAAAATTCTCACTATGTCGGAGGATACAAGGCTTGGCCACTTTTGATCAGGAGGAATGAAGTTGTGTACCAGGAGGGTTAAGGTTTAGGTGTGTGTGATGAAATCCCAAGTGGTATGTCAATTCCTGCAGAGGACCTCAGGTCACTGGGTAGCATCCCTGTGGGAGATTATTCGGCAAAAAGAAAAGGACCTAGGCCCACACCAGATGAACCACTGTGTTAGTGGCTCTGAAGGCTTTCTGTGTAGCTAACTGGCCTTGGAGATGACTCCTTGCAGCTTTGCTAATAGGAAGGGAGCTAGGGAGTCCCTACTTCCAGGCAACTTTAAGGAACAGGGAGATCTCTGTGCCTGAATTTATAGGGTTAGATAGATATTCCTTTCCCTTCTTCTTACACATCTTGCTCTTGCTGCCTAGGTTTGTATCAGTCACAGGATTCATTTTAAGGCACTCCAACTTTGGACTTCAACAAGACAAAGAGTGGCATCTACCCAAGACATAGTGGAGAAATCGCCCTCAAAATGATAAAGCATTGAGGTGTAAAGTAACAAAGTCCAGAGAAACTCTCCAAGCTATAACTTTGCTTCTAAAAGTCCTCTGACTTGGATGCATCCTTCAATCAAAGTTCTATATTTCCTTCATTTTAGCTATCTCTGGCTAAAATGGGTGGGGTGAGCCTCCTCTGTTTTCTATTAAGGGGCAAAGCAGCAAGATTTATGTCAGGAAGTCTTGCTAGAAAGAATGGAGTGGACTCCCAGAGCCACCCAGTTCCATAGTGATAATATTTGAATTGAAAATCAGGGTAGCACTTCCCAAACAGGATTCCCCAGAACACTAGTTTCTTGAAATGATGATTTTTTAATTTATTTTTTTAATTTTTAAAATGTTAATACAGTTCAAATCAGCGTGCCTGGTTCATTTCAGCTCCTTCACTGGCAAACCTGGGGGCAGGGGCTGCTTCAGCTTCTCTGCCTTCTTTTTGTCTGTGATGACCAAGGTGTAAAGTTATCTGCTGCATCGAAGTTTAAACCTCACATTATCCTTATTTTTCTTGGTGTTACTGGGTGTCCTTTTGCCTGGCTGTAAGCAGAAAGTCCTGGTTTCTACAGTTTTGCGAGGCATGATGACGCGGATCGGAGAGCACGGCCGGAACAGCAGAGAGGCAAGAAGCTGAACTGCTGAATTTTGTTTTCTTTTGTATTTTTAACCACTGTTTATGGTAAAAAAAAAAAAAAAAAGTGTGGAAATCCTAGGTTGAATACATTTCAAGGAATTACTTTTTCTGCAAGGCATTAAACATATTTAATGTGTTAATAGGAATTGCATGTCTTGGAATTAATGGTTCACAGAACACAGTTTGCAAACACTGAACAAGGGAGAAGACCGGGGGAGAAGTGGCCCAGGCTAGGCTGCATGACTGTGGGGGGCAGGGGCTTCTTGATTGCTAGGTTGAGCAGTGCCCTTGGGTACCCCCAGTTGTGCCTGGGGTATAGATGAAGAAGGCAGGAAAGGAAGCAGGATAAAACAGAGACAGCGAGGTGGTAGGGTGATGCTGGTTGACCTAGATTTCCAAACTCTGTGGGTGGATCGGGGGTCCTTTTGGGTAAGAAACATTTTCGCTACTCTTGCTAGGGAGCAAAACCTACATGCTCTCTCCCAGGGAGAGTGGTATGGAATGGTACAGTTCTCTGTGTTTTCATCAGATTCAGGTTCCTTCTCCAAGTCGGTCGTTCTTCCTCCAGTTATAGTATTATAAAAATGTATATATTATAGAATTGCCATATTTTATTTTGGCTCCTAATTTAAGTTATTTCAAGCATAGTACATACAGTCCTGGGTACTTGGATGTAAAATCTATGGCCTAAGTCCATTGAGAATCTCTCTGTTGGGGTTCTAACATTGCCACCCATGAGGCATCCCTTTCAACATGACCTCAGGGAGACAGTTCTGCATTGGGTTCCTGAGATGAACGCACATGCACATTTGATCTATTGCATTACCTCCCAGACTAAACTCGCTATCCTGCTGCCAGTCACTACAACGTTCTCAAATATGAGTCAAGTGTGAGTTAGGAGCAGGTGCCTTGTACTCTGAACTTCAGGGAGCGCAAACCAACCTTTTAATTTTTATTATTTTTTTCAATTTTATTACCTCTTATTTTCTTCCAGTTTCTTTGAGATATAATCGACATACAGTTCTGTATAAGTTTAAGGTGTACAGCATAATGATTTGAATTATATACATCATGGTATGATTACAATAAGTTTAGTGAACACAGTCTTCTCATAGAGATACAAAATTAAAGAAATAGAAAAAAATGTTTCCTGGTGATGAGAACTCTTAGGATTTATTCTCTTAACAACTTTCATATGTAACACACAGCAGTGTTAACTGTGTATATCATGTCATACATTACATCCCTAGTGCTTATTTATCTTATAACTGGAAGTTTTTACTTTTTGACTGCCTTCATGCATTTCCCCCTCCCCCAACTCCCACCTCTGGTAACCACAAATCTGTTCTTTTTCTATGAGTTTGTTTGTTTGTTTTTGAAGTATAATTGACCTACAACACTATGCTAGTTCCTCTTATATGACATGGCGATTTGATGTCTCTGTACATTTCAAAATGGTCAATCATGATAAGTCTAGTTACCATCTGTCATCATACAAATATGTTACATAATTATTGACTATATTCCCCACACTGTACTTTTCATACCTGTGACTCATTTATATTGAGCTGGAAGTTTGTACCTCTTATCTCTCTCATTTATTTCTCTCCTTTCTCCATTCCCCTCCCCTCTGGCAACCATCTGTTTGACTCTATCTGTTTTGTTATGTTTTGTGAAAAGCTAAAAGCATTTTCCCTAAGATCAGCAACAAGACAAGGATGCCCACTCTCACCACTTTTATTCAACACAGTATCAGAGTTCTTCCTAGCCACAGTAATTAGACAAGAAAAACAAATAAAAGGAATCCAAATTGCAAAGGAAGAAGTAAAACTGTTACTGTTTGCAGATGACATGATATTACACATAGGAAATCCTAAAGATGCCACCAAAAACTACTAGAACTCATCAAAGAATTTGGTAAAGTTGTAGGATACAAAATTAATATACAGAAACCTAACAATGCTAACAATGAACTATCAGAAAGAGGAATGAACAAAACAATCACATTGACAATTGCATCACAAATAACAAAATACCTAGGAATAAATCTAACTGAGGGGGTAAAAGACCTGTACTTGGAAAACTATAAGACACTGATGAAAGAAATTGAAGACAACACAAGCAGATGGCGAGATATGCTGCGCTTATGGATTGGAAGAATTAATATTAACTGATGTTGTTAAAATGACCATGCTACCCAAGGCAATCTACAGATTCAATGCAATCCTTATAAAATACCAAGGGCTGTTCTCATAGAAGTAGAATAATTTTAAAAATTTGTATGGAAATGTAAAAGACACTGAATAGCCAAAACAATCTTGAGAAGGAAGAACAAAGCTGAAGGAATCATATTCCCTGACTTCAGACTATACTACAAAGCTATAGTAATCAAAACAGTATGGTACCAGCACAGAAACAGACACATAGCTCAATGGAACAGAATAGAAAGCCCAGAGATGAACCTACACTTATATGGGCAATTATTCTATGACAAAGGCAGCAAGAATATAAAATGGGGAAAACACAGCCTTTTCAATAAATGGTATTTGGAAACTGGACAGCTACATGCAAAAGAATCAAATAGGACTAGTTTCTCACACCACATACAAAAATAAATTCAAAATAGATTAAAGACCTAAGTGTAATACCTGAAACCATATAACTTCTAGAAGAAAACATAGGCAGTATGCTCTTTGACATGAGCCTTAGCAATATTTTTTTGGATATGTTTCCTCAGGCAAAGGAAACAAAAACAAAAATAAACAAACAGCACTACATCAAACTAAAAAGCTTTTGCACAGTGAAGGAAATTGTCAACAAAATGAAGAGGCTGCCTACTGAATGGGGGAAGACATTTGCAAATGATGTATTTGATGAGCGGTTAATATCCAAAATATACAAAAAACTCATACAACTCAACATCAAAAAAACCCCAAACAACCCAGTTGAAAAATGAGCAGAGGATCTGAATAGATATTTTTCCAAAGAAGACATACAGGTGGACAACAGGCACATGAAAAGATGTTCAACATCACTAATAATCAAGGAAATGCAAATCAAAACCACAATGAGCTATCACCTCACACCTCTCAGAATGGCTATGATCAAAAAGACAGCAAATAACAAGTGTTGGTGAGGATGTGGAGAAAAGGAAACTCTTGTGCACTGCTTGTGGGAATGTAAATTGATGTAGTCACTATGGAAAACAGTAGGGAGATTCCTCAAAAAATGAAAAATAGGACTACTATACAATCCAGCAACTCCACTCCTGGGCATTTATCTGAAGAAAATGAAAACATGAATTAGAAAAGATGTATGCACCCCTATGTTCATTGTAGCATTATTCACAATAGCTGATACACAGAAGCAACCTAAATGCCTATCAATGGATGAATGAATGAAGAAGATGTAGTATATGTATGCAGTGGAATATTACTACCCATAAAAAAGAGTAAAATCTTGCCATTTGCAACAACATGGATGGACCTAGAGAGTATTATGCTAAGTGAAATAAATCAGACAGAGTAAGACAAATAATGTATGGTTTCAATTATATGTGGAATATAAAAAATAAGACAAATGAACAAACATAGCTAAACATACCAAGCTTTTTATTTTATTTTATTTTATTTTTTTTGCGGTACGCAGGCCTCTCACTGTTGTGGCCTTTCCTGTTGCGGAGCACAGGCTCCGGACGCGCAGGCTCAGCGGCCATGGCTCACGGGCCCAGCCGCTCCGCGGCATGGGGGATCCTCCCAGACCGGGGCACGAACCCGTGTCCCCTGCATCGGCAGGCAGACGCTCAACCACTGCGCCACCAGGGAAGCCCCAAGCTTTTTATTTTTATTTTAAAAAAAATAATGATTTAGAAAAGGAAGATGGGAGAATGGGGGTGCCACAACAATGTTCCAGAGAAGCAGGGGTACAGGTCAGTCCATTCCACTTTCTCTGTCTGAGGTAGGGTCTCTAAGACGCAGATGAAAGGGGAGAAGGTAGCTATATGGACTGAATTTGCTTCTGGACATTTTCTAGAACCTGTCTGGTAGTCCTTGGTTAATTCAGCTGAGTGTCACACTTCATCAGGGTTAGGGATCCAGACCCTTGTGTACTGAATAAGGGATGGCCTCTGAGAGCAGTTCTCAACCAGAGCATCCGTCACTACAATTGTCCCGGAGCCCCACTCCTTCCTAACCATGCTTTTTAAAATGGTCCCTTTGAACCCCCTCTGGGGTTTGAGGTGAAGGGGAAGCACCACCTCTTCCTTTGGGGTGGAAGAGGGACCCACAGCACAATTTCCTCCCCAAGATGGTCTTTCTCCAAACCCTCCTTCTCCCCACTCTCTCTCAGCCCTTTAACATCTCCAATGTGAGTCAAGAATTTAAAAGAGTTATGTAACCAGTTTTTACTTAAATCCTTAAAAATAATTTGCATACGGACTCATACTTCCTTTGGAATGCAGCAACACTTGTATCTTTGTGCCACAGTTGAAACTTCAGTTTTAATTCCTGTTACAAAGATGCTTGTATGCATATCTTTCAATTTCTCTCTCTCTTTTTTTAAAAATATTTTGGGAGAGTTATTTTCTCTCTCTCTTTTTTTAATAAATTTATTTATTTATTTTTGGGCTTCATTGGGTCTTCGTTGCTGTGTGCGGGCTTTCTCTAGTTGTGGCGAGTGGGGGCTACTCTTTGTTGCGGTGCACAGGCTTCTCATTGAGGTGGCTTCTTTTGTTGTGGAGCATGGGCTCTAGGCCCACAGGCTTCAGTACTTGTGGCTCGCAGGCTCAGTACTTGTGGTGCACAGGCGTTGTTACTCCGTGGCATGTGGGATCTTCCCAGACCAGGGCTCGAACCCGTGTCCCCTGCATTGGCAGGCAGATTCTTTTTTTTTTTTTTTATGGTACACGGGCCTCTCACTGCTGTGGCCTCTCCCGTTGCGGAGCACAGGCTCCGGACACACAGGTTCAGTGGCCACGGCTCATGGGCCCAGCCACTCCACGGCATGTGGGATCTTCCCGGACCGGGGCATGAAGCCGTGTCCCCTGCATCGGCAGGCGGACTCTCAACCACTGAGCCACCAGGGAAGCCCGATGCAGGCAGATTCTTAACCACTGCACCACGAGGCAAGTCCCTCAATTTCTCTTAAATGGTAATTTACCTTAGGATGGTTCTCCAGAAGGGAAATCATTGGTTCAAAGGATTTGGAAAGAGTATTTTCATTCTAAACATGTGGTTGTTTTTCTCAACCTTGAGACTGAAGGGGAATTACGAGGTTGACTTGGGGGGTGAAACAGGTTGTTGTATGTAAGCTAGACCCTGTGTTAAGTGGTGCCAGGGTGCGCACTGGAATTTTCCTAAGAACCTATAATTTACTTACCTGTGTAGTGCCAATAGTTTGAGGTTCTTCACACCACATTTCTTCTAAGCAACTCCCAGTGCAGGAACAGTTCCAAATGCACAGGCCCATGTTTGCAATGGAAATAGGAGAATAATCTTAGATGTCAATGATGAGTGGAGATTTAAATAATGATAATTATATTTATATAGCACTGAGCATTTGCCAGGCCCTGTCTTAGCTACATTAACGTATATTAATTTCTTTAGACCTCACATCAACTCTATGAAGAGACACTATTATTATTCCCATTTCAAAGAAGAAGAGGCTGAGGTACAGAGGGGTTAAGTAACTGACTCAGCTAGTAAGTGGCACAGCTGAAAGTTGTGCATGCCATCGGCTGCACAGTGTGTCTAACCGTTGCACTGAACTGCCTCTTAAACTAAACAAAGCGCTATCTGTTGCAATGGTCCTCAGAGGTTTTGTCACACTCCCATGAAGAAGGTTGGAAACATTCTCAGAACTAACCTGGTTTCCAGGGGTGACAGGCCTGAATGTGCAAAAAGAGGATGGTAGTTGGGTTGGGTGGGTACTTGGTGGTATCTGGCTTTGTTTCTCTTCCCTTTGATGGTGAAGTAGGGCCCACAGCACAGTTGAGCTTGGTGCATAATAGATGCTCAGTCAAGGGTCATTGTATGACTGGATGAATGATACAGTCCACATAGATAATGACACAAATGCCTGCTTTCTGCATTTATGTCTTCTATCTCATTATTATCTCTGATTGTCATAGCAATATAAACTAGATATGATTGCCCCTGTATTATAAGTGAGAAAGCTCAAGTTTAGAGTAATTAAGGGAGTTATTTTGTCTAAGGCCATGCAGCTAGTCAACCACAGATGCAGGTTCCAGACCACATCAGTCACCTCTTTCATTCACTTAATGTTTGCCACTTATGTCCTATGACCTGTTACAAGAGTAATATTAAGTATTAGCTTACGTCTGTCCCCTTAAGATAGTCCATTGAGAAGACCCAACTAGTTTATCCCCATTTAGATTCCTCAAACTCAGTCTTGCTAGTAAAATATTTCCTTTTGTCTCCAAACTGATTGTTCATATCCTTTTCATTAAAATGAAACCAGAATAATTTCTCAGTAATTCAGAACACAATTGGCTTTGTTAGAAAATCCCTAATTGCATTTTTCTCAGATGACATCTTTTTGAATTAATTATTCCATTCTCTTATATCCTTTTTCTGCACACGAGTCCAGGAGCTCTGTGGGCAACCTGGGAAGACCTTTCTTCATATGTCTTTTGAGGATGAGGATGTCCTACCTCCAGTATTACAAGAACAGATCTGGAGTCAGAGCACCTGAATCCAGGTGCTACCCTGCCCCTCACTAGAGTGGGAAAGCATTTTAACTGCTCTTGACTTCCATTTTCTCCTACATGAAATGAAGAGGTGTGACAGGTAGAGGAAGTGTTAGGTGTGCCCAGGGCAGGCATCACTAATCGCTCCAGGAATTCCTCCTTGCTGACTCTCAATGCAGTTCCCCAGTCAGGTGCTCTGGATCCACTGGAGGTGGCATCTAAGTTCATGAAAGTTAGTTGCTGCCTTTGGTAAATATGAACACTCAGCTCCCACACAGGCCTACTCTTCACATTTGTGGTGTTGGAGAAGAGTACAAATGGAGGCCACATACTACATGTTTAAATATTTAAAAGTTATAAATTAAGCTAACAAACTGTTAAATAATGTATGTTTTACTTTTCTATCTTGGAAAATATAGCTTCACTATAACCTGGAATTCTCCTGCTCCTCGAGTTCCACGTTGGAATGTGGCAGCATGGAGAGAAACAGCCATGGCCATGGCTTACCACTTTTCTTCTAATATCTGCAGTCATGTTATGAAGAACCTTATATGCAAACGTGTGGCCACCCCAACCTGCATATCCGAGCTCTGCCCACACTGCTGTAAACAGTTGCCCCCGCCACCCCTCAGGCCTAGGTGTGAGCATCCTAATGGTGCAGTCAACCTTCAGGATTTGGGCAACAGGACTGTACAAGCCTTGGAAGGCTATCTGGGGAGGGTGTGCCAGGATCCTGGTCTTGGGCAGGTTATGGATTTCAAGTTGATACACTCCATAGGCCTTGCAGACTCTTCAGCCTGTGAGAAGGGGATGACAGAGAGCTAGAGTGGGCTCTCTATTGTACAGGGTTCCTCTGGCCAGATCGTTTCTCTAGACACCATTGAGGATAAGGTCATCCTTTTCACCACTGGTCATTAATGACCATTTAAATGTTGATTACTCCCAAATTTATATTTCCACAGAAATCAAGGGAGTAGAGAGTTTCAGAAAGATGGAGTGGCCAATGGTTCCTAAAGGACATTTGATCTGATGTTAAATGTATCAGAGAAGTCCTGGGAGTTAAAGGCTGGAAAGTGTCTGTTGGGCCTGGAAATATAGAGGTCATTGGTGGCATCAGATAGAACAGATTCCTATTGAAGAAGGTTGAAAAGTGATGAGAGGTAGGAAGTGGAGGTAGATTGAGGAGTGTAATGACTTTTTCAAGAAGCTTAGCTCAGAAGGGAAAGCAAGAGGAAGGACAGCAGTTAGAATGGGATTTAGGGTCAAATAAGGTCAAATTTAGAGTCAAAGTTTTAAATGGAAGGCATTAGAGAATATTTAATGGCTGCAAGAAGGAGCTACCAGAGACGGAAAGTGGAAGGTACAAGAGAGAATGGTTAAATGACGATGCAAGAAGAGGATTGGGGTCCAGAGCACAGACAGGTGGAGGGATGGACCTTGAACCAGAGGTGAGGTGATTCATTTTCCAAAGCTCGAGATAGTGGCAAATTTGGACACATTTGTAATTGGGATGTTGAGGCAAATTGTGGTTGCTTAAAAATTTTTTTTCAATGAGGAGATAAAGCTATATGCCGAGAGTGAAGGGAGAAAAATGTGGCTTGGGGATTGTAGAGAACGCAAGGGTTGCTGATCGAGACAGTTGAAAGAATCGTCTAGTGGCACAAGGGCAAAGCTGAGTTCGTTCAAACATAAATGCTGAATAGCAAAAATCTGTGCAGTTTTGTGATTTTTCTTTCCCCAGGAGAAGTTAGCAGCCCAGGTAGCAGGCAGAGGAGATAGTCTGTGTAAATTACCTGGGGTAGAACGTGCAGTGCTGATGTGCAAAGTAGTTAGAAGAAACAGGTGTGTAAGGGAAAGCAGTGCAGGTAACAGAGTAAAGTAGGTAATCCTCTATGGACTGTAAGCCTGGAGATTGGATAGGGAGAGAAGTGATGCCCCCAAGGGGTTGACCCACTCTCAGCTGAACTCAAGGAAGAGCATATGGAACCGGAGTGCAGGTATGAGAGAACTGGATGATAAGGAGAGCTCTGGAGATGAGTGCTCAAGACTTCAGAGGTGAAGCAGCTGCAGGTGGTGACAGGACCTTGGATGAGGCCATTGGAGTCAGTGATATTTGGCTGGAATGGATGTGCAGATTAGAGTCAAGGAGATCATGGAAATTTGATGCTAAGGTTGATTAGATTTTACACATTGTGAGAAATTGACGATAATACAATAATTGTAGGGGATTTTTTTTTTTTTTTTTTTGTGGTACGTGGGTCTCTCACTGTTGTGGCCTCTCCCATTGTGGAGCACAGGCTCCAGACGTGCAGGTTCAGTGGCCATGGCTCACGGGCCTAGCCTCTCCGTGGCATGTGGGATCTTCCCGGACCGGGGCATGAACCCATGTCCCCTGCATCGGCAGGCAGACTCTCAAGCACTGCGCCACCAGGGAAGCCCTGTAGGGGATTTTAACACCCCAGTTACATCAATGGATAGGTCATCCAGACAGAAAATCAATAAGGCAACAGTGGTCTTAAATGACACAATATTCCAGTTGGACTGAATAGATATCTACCGGACATTCCAACCAAAACCAGCAGAATTCACATTCTTTTCAAGTTCACATGGAATGCTTTCCAGGATAGATCACATGTTAGGCTGCAAAACAAGTCTTAACAAATTTAGGAGGATAGAAATTATATCAAGTCTCCCCCCACCCCTACCACAGTGGTTTGAAACTAAAAATCAATTGCAAGAAGAAAAATGGGAAAAGCACAAACATGTGGAGACTAAACAACATGCTACTAGATGATATACCTTGTAATTAAAGAATAATAAAGGGCTTGAAGAAAAGAAAAGAGCTGATAACACTGTATAAAATCCTCATCTTGTTTAAGACATAGATTTTCTCGGCATGCTATCCACTCTACCTTTTCATTTAGTTTCATGTACAAAAGACGTAGAATACCATGGGTGATGGAGATGTAAAGATGAGGAGGAAAGGGATGAAATGAGAGGATTACACATTGGCTCCTGCCCGGGGCTGGCAGGGATGCATGCAGGTTCCAAATGGCATTGTGTGCAAAATGGTACTGGTCAGGACTTAGGCTGTGGAAGCTGGGCTGCCAGGTTACACACAGGTTCAGCCTCCTGGGAGGTAGGGATGTTGAAATGGACAGTCTCAGAAGACTCGGCTTTATGGGGTTGATTCCTTGAACTGCGACTAGTGGGAGAGGAGGGGAAAGTGGCAGAGGGAGGAGGGAAGGGAATTCATGTTTATTAAGTCTCATCAGGCACTTCACATGCATTTAACTTTCATGATAATCCTGCAAAGGAAGCACCATTATCCTCATTTCATAAATGATGTGTCAACTTGCCTGTAACATGATGTGAATTTCCATAGGAATGCAGATTTTTCTTCCTGAATTGCAAAACTAGGTAATGTGTACATAGAAAGTCAAATAATACAGAGAAATAAAAAGGCAAGTCAATAAGCAATGTAGCCTTCATAGCTGCCTTTGGCTCCTAGACAATATTTTCTCATACCTTTCCTGTCTCCTCTGTTTGATCTTGGCTCAGGGCCTATCTGAATCATCATTTGACAGGATTCAAAGTGCTATTTCTAAGCTTCACCAGTAAAAATATTCAAATTGCATGCTTTCAAGAGTAATTCACTTCATGTTGTCTCTCTATGGGGAGGCAGTTCTGATGAACTGGAAACGCTTCATTGAAAATCAAAACCACGGATTCTGGCTCTAATCCTTGCTACTGACAAACTATGGGACCTTGGGCAAGATACTCAACCCCTCGAGTGTCCTACCTCTAAACAGGGGTAATGATACCTGCACTGCTTGCCTTACAGGATTGATGCGCAGGGTAACTGAGATGGCGAATGTGAAAGGGCTACACGATGCTATGTTGATGGCAAGGACCTCTGTTCTTGAGACAGGGTAACTCAGAACTACCTACTTTATGTCATGCTTCAGACAGCACGGACTTGAAACAGGTGCACAAACCTTTATCTGAAACTTTGTGGCCAAACATGTGTCAGAGTGAAGCAGCATTTTTCTGATTTTAGAAAGGAAAAATAGTGCCCATCTGGCATATTACTTAACCCTACTGAGGTCTAAGGCAGCATCCTATAATGTCACACATGGACTTTTTTTTTTTTTTTAGCAAGACATGACTATTCATATTAGAAGGGATAAATATAGATCATAAATAGCTTCATTTTCATTTACATCCATATAGTAGGCTGAATAATGGCCACCCAAAGATATCATGTCCTAATTCATGGAACCTGTAAATGTTACCTGGTAGTGAAAAGGATATTTGTAGACATGACTGAGTTAAGGATTTTGACATGTGAGATTAACCTGGATTATCTGGGTGGGCCCTAAATGTCATCAAATGTGTCCTTATAAGAGGAAGGCGCAGGGAGATCAGATACACATGGAAGAGAAGGTGATGTGACCATGAAGGCAGAAGTTGGACTGATGCAGTCATAAGTCAAGGAATGCTGGCAGCCACCGGAAGCTGGAAGAGGCAAGGAACGAATTTTCCCCTCGAACCTCAGGAGGGAGTGTGGCCTTGCTGACACCTTGATTTTGGCTCAGGGAAACTAATTTTGGACTCTAGCCTCTGGAACTGTGAGAGAATACATCTCTGTTGTTTTAAGCCACCATGTTTGTGGTAATTTGTTGCAGCAGCCACAGGAAACTAATTCAGTCAGGTTTTGCTGCCAAGTGAGTTATGAAAGGAATTCTGAGTTGTCAGTTTTTTGCCTTTGGGAATTGTGAATAGGTGGTTGACCTGTATGTAGCACTGGTACCCAAGTATCTTTTCAAAGTGGTTGTTAGGCTGTCTTGTTCATTCACAGCTGGTCAGAATGGTGGGGAGGGGCCTGGAATTGCTGTTAGCATTGCCCACTGTGCAGCAAGATGGACATTGAGGTATGTTGGGAGAGTGGGGAAGGGTGAGCCTATCCAATAGCAAAGTTTGAGCTGGGGGGGGAGCAAAGGTGTTTTACCTAAGGAGCACAGTAATTTCTAGCCACGAATCAGGCAAATGGCTGGTCCCTTCAAGGGATTCAATTAGTAGCATGGTATCCCCACAAGTATGTGATTCTCAAAAGCCCAGGTACCAGGCACAGGTGAGGGAATCTGGGTATCAGGTAGCAGTTGAGGTTCAGGTCAAGGGCTAGGGAGGGCATCAGTGGACATAGGTTACTATAAGAGAAACTGAAGAAATAGGGACTGATGCAGAAGCTCAGTTGTATCAATGTGTGTGTGTGGGTGTGTGTGTGTGAGACGCTGTCTAGGGTACTTGAATGAGAAAGGTTCTTTATTAGGGAACATCTTGAGGTGGGTGGGAACGATGACTTGGGAAGAATATGAGCTCTGCCAGTGTTCTGAGCCAGATTAGCAGTAAGGAAAACTCAAGTGAACCCCACAGGGTATGATTTGGGGTGCAAAGCAGGAACCTGAATTAACACTGATGCACTCATCACGGGCCAGAATGGCAGGGAGACTTGATCAGTACTCAGCCCAAGGAGAGGGGTGCTGCTCCAGGGTACTTATTTCTTCATGCCAAGCTGACTAGGAAACTGGGGTAAGTAGGACATGAAGGCACAAAAGAGTGGGCAATAGAGAGCCACTGAAGGGAAATCTGTGAGATGGGCACACACACACACACACACACGCACACACACACACACACGTGCACACACTGTGGGGGGAAGTGGGGAGGCAGAGAGGACGGCTGCTGAGGCTGTCAACATCTTTGTCTTCTTTTGTTTGTTTTAAAATCAACTTCCTCATGATAAAATAGCCCTTGTATCATCACATGACTGTGTCTATGATGAAATTACTTAAAATCTCCATTTAAAAACTCATTAAGTTTATCTGAAGGCTATTTAAAAAGTTATGATCTAATCTAAGCGGCCAACACAGAGCCCAGTTAAGTTAACTATGGATATCTATGCAACCAAACTTTTTATAGTCATTAACATTACGTTTACAAAGAGTTTCTAAAGTCCTGGGAAAATATTTATGCTATAATGCTGTGTGAAAAAGGCAGGATAAAGATTGTTTACAGAGTACAAAGAAACAAACAAAATAAAAACTATGCATGAAAAACTAGTAGGAAATCCATTGAAATGTTAATGCAATCATAGCCTCTAGATAGTGGGACTAAGAGTATTTTTTTAAAATCATCTTTCTAGTTTTCTATTTTCCTAATTATCTGTGCATCACCTTTTCTTTTAGTTATTTTACTTTTTTATATATTATATTACTTTTGCAATGGGAAGGACCCAATAAACTCTCCTTTCTGAAAGAGCCTACACCTAACCTTCTTGAATTTAATCCAAAGAATTTTGTGTTTTAAAGGGCAACAATATCTACAAAGAAAAATGTTATTGCATTAATATTTCCAATTGTATGAACTCTAGATATAGAAGGTAAAAAATAAATAGCTCCTCCCCATGCCTACCCATAAACCTAACAAGAAACAGACTTATTTTTTTCTTTTCTCATGAAACCAACTGGCAAGAAACTTCAGGCTGTGGAAGAGCACCTGGAGAAGATGATATTATGGTACAACATGGCTTGAACTTGCCACTTACACACTTTTGCTGCAGGAAGAGCCTGCTTTCAGAGGTGGGTGTGGAACAGCAGAGGCTGCCTCCTGCAGATTTCCTCTAGGAAGCGAATCCTTCAAGGCTCTTCTCAGGTGTTATCTCTTTCAGATGTGCCCCTTAACCTTGAGCTGGAGTAAGTGTCCTCCCTGTGCACGCCTCTATCACTGTCTGTATCCCGTGACATCATTTCACCAATGAGGCTGCATAAGAGTGTCAGAGAGGCAGAAACTGTGTTTCACTCGTGCTGGTCTTCACAACACCTAGCAGAGCCCCTGGCAGACGGTAGGTGCCGAATAAATATTTGTTAAATGAGCTGAGCAATTCGCCTAAAGTGTGAGAGAAGCTGAGCTTCCTAGGGTTGCCATGACAAAGTACAGCAAGCTGGGTGGCTCAAAGCAACAGAAATGTATTCCCTCACAATCCTGGAAGCCAGAAGTCTGAAATCAAGATGTCAGTAAGGCTGGTTTCTTCTGGGAGTCTTTGAGGAAGGGTCTGTTCTATGCTTCTCTCCTGCCTTCTGGTGGTGGCTGGCAATTCTGGGCATCCCTCGACTGGCATCTATACCATACAGTCTCCGCTTCTGTCTTTACAATGGTGCTCTCAATCTGTGTGTGTCTCTTCTGTGTGTCTGGGTCCAAATTTCCTTCTTCTTATAAGGATATCATTCATATTGGATTCGGTATGACCCTAATTCAGTATGAGCTCATCTTAACTTGATTACATCTGCAAAGACCCTATTTCCAAATAAATCATACTCAGAGGTACCAAGGTTAGAACTTGAATATATCTTTTGGCGGGGACACAATTCAACCCACAACAGAAACTATAGGGGATTTGAAACCGAGTGATGTGGCAATAACCTGCCCGTGTACCCAACATAATATAACGACTGGGCAGAGAGGGTACCTGGGTCACTACCAGCCATAGGTAGCCAGGAGCTGAGGGTCTGGGTCAGTGCAACTGGGCAGGAACAAGGAGAGCCAAGTAGGTGGGCGCTAAGAACAAGAAAGGAAGAAACTGTTTCAGAAATAGGGCGATGTTGCCAGGCACGGGGAGAGAGGAATTTGGGGTTAGTGAAGGAGAAGAGTAATTTGCTGAAGTGTGTCAAATGACTCCCATCTTGTCCCGTGCTATTTATCACTTGCGTATCTGGTTGTCTTTGGCTCATGGTATCTACTTAGCGTCTGACCCCAGATCCACATCAGAGAGTCTGGCATGAAAAGAAGTAGGTAGGAAAAAAGACAAGCATTTTTCTCCTGGGAATCATAAAAGAAAAAAATGTGTTGGCTCTATGTTCTGTGAGAAACACACTGAGCTACACCGTACAGTTGTCCTAATCATGTATTTTTCTGACACGTAAAGCCCATAAGAACTGGTAGCATATTTGGCAGAGACTAAATACTCCTAAGAGGATATACATGAAATTTTATATGCAACGTCTAGCTCTGGGGTTTGAAGAGCAAAAGATGACATGTTATCGCTTCTCTTTGAAACTAGAACTTTAAAAAATGTTTATTGGCTTCCCTGGTGGTGCAGTGGTTGAGAGTCCGCCTGCCGATGCAGGGGACACGGGTTTGTGCCCCGGTCTGGGAGGATCCCACATGCTGCAGAGCGGCTGGGCCCGTGAGCCATGGCCGCTGAGCCTGCGCGTCCGGAGCCTGTGCTCTGCAACGGGAGAGGCCACAGCAGTGAGAGGCCTGCGTACTGCAAAAAAAAAAAAAAAAAAATTATTATTCATGGTAAAGAGCAATTAATAATAACAAAATTGGAAATGATCTCAGTTAAATGAATACCCCAAAGTGGAATGGTTGCCTCATGCTATTCCTTTGGGAGAGTCATTTTTCCTGAAGTCACAAATCAACTGCTCACTATTGAACCTGAGAAGAATGTGAGACAGAATTTTCACATTTCCATGATAAGACACTTCAAGACTTTTATGTTTGTGACCCCCTACTATCCATTTCTTGACCAAGAATATCCAAACTTATGGAGATTTTCAGACTTGAATATCAGAAGGTGAAAAGAAAAATTAATGAGCTGAAATGTTCTTGCTTTGATTAGGACTACATCATTTGCATTTAGTTTAATTGAAGTAACTACATTACAAGTTGAGGAGAAAGATGAGGAGGTGACATGTGGAATGCTGAACTAAAAGAAGGGGGAGGGCTTCCCTGGTGGCGCAGTGGTTGAGAGTCCGCCTGCCGATGCAGGGGACACGGGTTCGTGCCCAGGTCTGGGAAGATCCCACATGCCGCGGAGTGGCTGCGCCCGTGAGCTATGGCCGCTGACAACAGTGAGAGGCCCGCGTACCGAAAAAAAAAAATAAATAAAAAATAAGGGGGAGCCCTGGGCTGTAGATCTATCAAAATCCCAGGAAACACTGTTTACTTCCCAGACTTCCGAACAGGAGACTGGGATTTGCAAGGGCAAAAAAGATGAGACCTGGGTCTTGTCAAGTGCAGCGTGGTTTTCATGCATGCTTTGGGTCTGTTTCGATAACGAAGCATATCTTTTGTAACTCAGGCATAAAGGAAATATTTGTCTAACCAAAGGAGCTATCCTAGACTGTGAGATGAGCTCTGAGCATTCTAGCCTCAAAGATAATTGTCTCAAGAAGTTTTCTTCTCGAGCTAGAGTTCAAGAAAAGTTTTTACTGACTTCACAACTGGCTCCAACCAAAAGTTTCAGCACCCTTCTATTTGAGGTATTAACTCACTTGACCCATAGTTTGTACGTGCAACTGGCTAAGGAGACAGGGGCAACATGAAAATATAGTTCAAAATTTGGCTTTGAACTATGCCTGGTATGCTAAAATATTTAGTTCTTCAAAACTTGGCATTTAGAGAAGAGGGTGGATTTAAATAGAGGATGACCAGCTGGCTAATTGCATGTTGCCAACATCTTCCTCTGGTTATTTACTGGATGGGTCTTGTTTATGTCAAAAGCTGACTCTGTCCTTTCTCCTCTCTCATGGCCAAAACATGGAATGCCATGCATTTTACTCAACATGAAATGTTCTGGTGAAACCCAAGGCAACAAAGCCTGCTTCAGTCTCTTGGGCCAGACAAGGCAGGTGGTAGGACAGAACTGGGGAGAGGTTTTAGGACAGGCTGAAAAATGGCGAACAACTCAGATTCCAGTTTATCATCTTCTACATCTCCTTTTAGAGAAGATAGTTTCTTCTCCTTAGGATATTGTCAAGCCAAAAGCTATTGATGGTACATTCAAAGTTAGGTTTTTCGGTGTGAACTGACTTCTTAAAGCCCCATCAATCTGGCTGAGCCCTGTGGATAAAGTGAGGGCTGAGGTTAGCAGAGTGTGAAGTGTAAAGTGGGGGTGGCCTCTCCTCATTGCATGATTGAAAAAAACAGCCTCCAGGGACCTCTGCAGTATATTGCACAGAGAAGGAACCAAGTATAAAACTGATAGAAACTTGAAGAAAATGATGTACAGAGGTAGAAAGGAAATGAGGGTATGTGTGAAGGTCACATGCTGAGTGTATCACCTAAGTCCATCCATAAGAGGCCCCTCAAAGAGGCAGACTCTGGTTGGAATTGCAAATTCAAATGCCTCTAGGAAGGCTCTGGTGGATAATATAAATGTTAGAGGTTGTTAGACTACAGGGAATGGTGGAAACTGTGTCAAACTGCAACACACTTATCTGCTATAAAGGTATTAAAATATTTTTTAAAAAAAACCACACTGACCAAACAAAACATTTCTGTGAGTTGCATTTAACTCAAGGGGCATCAATTTGTGACTGCTATCTAGTGAGAACTCAACTTTGAGGGTCTGAAATTTGGGGCTGTGTTTATTTGTTGAAAGTGTCTGGTAAAACTGCTTTACATAAGGGAAAGCTATTGTCTAAACTTCCTGTCATGATGTAAAATTCCTTTTTTTCCCCTGTTCTTTTTCTCTTGTCATAAAATGAAGACCACATCCTTGGAAGGAAGATATTCATTTTGGAAATTGTCAGGGGGGCTGCCCTTCACTTCCTCAATGAAGAGGTAGGGGTAAACACTCAGCGAATGCCTGTCACTCCACCCTAAACTCAGGGGTTATCAGCACACTACTCTGGGCCTCTCCTTAATTCCAGGCACACTCTGCTCCATGCTACGTCCTCTCCAAACCCCAGTGGCACCAAAAGGAAGCAAGCCATCATAACAGTGAGTTTTAAGTCAGTTTTGTGAATAGGGACGGAAGTTTTTGTTGATTAGAAGGAGAGATTACTTAGTGTAAATAACTAAAAATAAATTCTTCTTAAAGTGGTTGCCCCTATGGGGAGAAGCTTGAATGGATAAGATTTACAGTTGGGATAATAATATTCAGTCAAGGATACAACTATGGCTTTCCATCCTCTAGGGCCCTAGAGACCTCTCACCTGAAAATTTCTCTCTAAACTCTTTCATTAGGGATATTATTTAAAAATAGCTTTAATACATGGTATATATTCCTTGAGCACATCTGAGGCTAACCATTATGGTAGCTCCATGCTACTGGCCTTAGCTTACCCCTCTTACTGTTGCTGAATTTCCCAGCATCCACTGTGCTCAAACTGGAGTTTCTGTGCAATCCTTTCCTCTGGTTCGACCATAGCTGTCTGCCGGAGCAAAAATAACACTAGCAAATAGTTTCTAACCACTTATTGTGTACCTAGTAGTTGTATATGAAAAGTGAAATAGAAATATGTATCAGACGGGTGATACATAGAAAAGGGCCATCAGTCTAGCTGGAGCAGAAAGTTGGAAAAGCAGATCAGAGCCAGGCTATGCACAGTGTTTCTGGCTAGTCTGACGAATTCAGACCTTTTCCTGATGTAGGGAGCCCGTGAAAGTTTTTGAGCAGAGATGTAAAATGATGGAAGAGACTTACTAGAAAGCTTTACTTGGCAGGCATCTGTAAGGTGGTTCAGAGGAGGGAGAAACAAGAAGCTTGGCAATCAATGTTATTAGTAAATCCAAGCATTAGACCATCTAGAGACTTACAGTGACAAAGAGATGCCTAGTCATAATGATAAATGACCAACATTAACTGTGTGCTCTCATATGCCAACTACTGTTGTATGTGCTTTACTAGCATCATTTAATTTAATATTTGCAACAACATTCCTAAATATCACTCATTTTCAGAAAAGGAAACTGAGTCTCAGAGCAATAAAGACACTTTCTAAGCATTACCTGGCTAGGAAGTATCAGAGCTGGGAGACAAACCTAGGTGGTCTGGCTTCAGGGTCTTCACCTTCGACCATGCTTCTGCAACTTGCATCTGAGCATCTCCATCCCTGGCCTTCCCTTGCCACTGTGGTGAGGCTGCGACTCAGCTTAGGACCACCGTTATCACTCTACCTCATTGTCTATTATGTTTGTACACAGGCCTCTACCTTAGATGACATGCTTGCCCAGGTGGTGATTTCAAGACACTCAAAACACTTGCTAATGCTTGTATCTAATTCAAAGGAGTCTTGTGAGCAAAGAAGGGGAAGACGAGGCACAAATACCATAAAAATATCACCCAGGACTGCCCATCACATTCTAGCAGAGGAAGGAAGAAAATTCAGGACTTTCTGCCCTGCTGCTTTCAATTAGATGTTAATGATGTTACTTGCCTGGCCTCGTTGGTCTTGGTTCAGTGGATTTTGGATGCATTTACTTCCAAAATGGGCGATTTGGAACTTACCTGATAGTAAATTGTTCAGTGTTTTACTGGTTCCTTCAGTCACTATCAGATGAGGAAAATTTACTGTGAACTTAAACTGACTACAAGTTTTTCTCAAAGCTACTCTGCAAGATTCCCAAACATTTTGAGCCTATAGACAATCTAGGCCAATACAGCCCTTTAAGAACAAAACCAAGAATAGATGTTTGCCATTTAAATTTCTTTTAACACTATTCGTACAAATTTTAAGTCAGGTGCAGATTCGACCAGAAGGTGGCCTAATTAGATCATGTTTAAATTGATAATTCCATATAGCTTGCATAGAACAATTTATATTTTTTTCTCATTGCAAAACTTTCTTGTATAGAGACATCCAGGAACACAGAGAACATTAATTTTGGCTTGGGTTCAGGACTTACATATTTACTCTTTCTTTACACTATTTAATAACAAACATACTGTGTTAAAGGAATTCTATTGTAGAAAAATAGACAATACCTTAATTGCAGACTTAAACTTTTACAGGTTATTGTCATGGTATCATACAATGGAGGAAGTTAACACACAGGTATTTGGTAAGACATCAGTTTCAGAGGAGCTGCATATAACGTAATCCATGTGATGCAGTTTTATAGCTAGGTTGGATTCTCAATGCTGAATTGCATCATGAATAAGTTGTTTACTGTTTTAACAGGATGCCCTCTGGTCAGGTGTAGCTACACTCTACCGAATCAGCAGATCAGCCTATTGAGTAACTGTTAAGTTGATTTTTAAGTTTAAACTTTGGCCAGGCAGTGATTGAAATGAATTTATTTTTGCAACCAGGAAGATTACAGAGGTAAGAAGGCTTGGAAGGACTACTGAGAAATCTTGAAACTATTTAGGAAGTTAAGCAAATGTCTTTATTCCATAAGATAAACATCTAAATCTGCACAGTAGAGGTTCTCTAATTGTTGGCATTTAAATAAGCATGAAGAAACTCGTCAGTTTTCTATAAATATATGTTACTGAGATATATAAGGTTAAGGCTATTAGAAAACTCATGAAACTTGTTTGAAAAAGTTAAAGTAATTCTTATTTGATTTAGTATGGGTCCAGTTTTAGTCAGAATTGGTAATAAAACGTAGGACTTTTTTTTTTTTAACAGTAGAGAAAGTTCATCAAATCCTTGAGGAAAAGTTGAACATTTAGGTCATTCTTCCTAATAATATTGGGTTTGTAGAACTGATATAGATCGAGAACTAAGAATTCTATTTCTGCCTAGGAGCTTTAAAACTTGATTTCAGAGAATCAATTTTTAAAAGCCAACCTTCCCCAAATCCAGATTTCTTATTAAATTTTACTTTACATTATTTTACTGTATTTTTAAAAAAATATTTTGCCCAGAGAACTGAGATTTTTTTTCTATTAAATAATAAAATTCCTTAAAACGGGTTTGGGGTAGATGACATGTTAAAAAATTTAAAAACCATGTAATATGCAAACATCTTCTTGTAATAAAAGATTCGGATGGTATTGTTTGAAAGACTCCCCCCCACCCTCCTCCTCAGATTATTTCCAGCTGTAGTTCTGTGCATGGTTTCTAGGTGTTTACATATACATACAACTATATTGGCACATATAGACTTCTGAGTTGTCCCCTCACATTTCTATCCCACTTACACCAAATTCATTTTGTCAATAAAGCAGTTCCAGACTTAAAAGGACAAATAATATTTACCTCCTCCAGTTAGTTAGTAGTAAATTAACAGTTCAAACAACCAATTAAACACATGTGTCTCATTAGGGGATCTTTTCTCTGACCCTATTACTCCAGTCTACATTTGGGTAATCCTTTGTTAGTGACCAGGGGAACATAGGAAATGAGCTACACTCTGTCTGGACCGTTAAACAACTTGTTTCTATCCCATGTTATTACTTTTATGATCAGAAAGAACGGGGCACCTGAAAACCTTACAGATTTTGATGCCCTTCTTGTTCTCTCTTTTACTTTCCCCCTTTTCCCTTTTTCTGTCAGTTAGGCACCTATGATTTTTGTTGATTTGTGAGATAAACCATACATGTATTTGACAAGTGGAGTCACATTCGCCTAGTGGGTTACACCCAAATGCCAGTGAGCACTGATTTCCTGACATTGTGGCACAGCGAATTCTATAGTCAGAGAGACCCAGGTTTGAATCCGGCACTCACTTGCTCTGTGGCCATAGCAAATTACTTAATCTAGTTAACCTCAGGATCCTCTTTAATAAAATGAGGGTAATAAGATCTGCCTTACATGCGGCCGTTGTGAGGAAATAATGTATGCAAAATTTCCTAGCACAATCTCTCAATAAGCGGTGGTTATTATCACAGTAGTGTCAGCACTTGCCTTGCGGATGATGGGGGAGATAGGGAAAAGCTCGTAAATCTTTTTGTTGTTGTTGTTCCTGGAGAGTTTTTGCCCATACTGTTTCCTAAGCTCTAAACACTTTCTCTTTTCCTGATCTGACCTAGACCTTCAAGTCTAGGCTTCAAACTAACTCCACAGTGAGGCTTTCTCAGGCCAGCCTGATTAAATTAGACTCCCCTCCCCATTTATTTCTTTTTATGAATAGACTTTGATTTCTGAATAGTTTTAGATTTAAAGAAAAATTAAGCAAGATAGTACGAAGAGTTCTTAGATAGCCCCTGCACCACTTCCCCTTGTATTAACATCTTACATTAGGGAGGTACATTTGTTTCAATTAATGAACAAATACTGATATACTGATATTAACTGAAGTCCATATTTTATTCAGATTTCCTTAGTTTTTATCTCATGTCCTTTTTCTGTTCCAGGGTCCCATCTAACTCTCAGTAAATCTTCATCAATGGCTCACCTTCTGGGAAGGCACTTCGTGAATTTGCAAAATCTTTTTTGGAGAAGTGGAGAAAGGAGGGATCCAATGTAAAGTGAGCCAGACAATTCACTGGGCAAGATATTTTGAACTAGATAAAGCTCAAAGGGGTAAGTACCAAAAGTTCACAGGACAAAATCAAAGCGCTGCCATGCAAGATGGGGAAAGGCAGACTTCAACTGAACGTGGTGGCCCCAGTAGTCAAGTGAGTGCTGTTTATTTATAAAGCCAATAAGATAGTGGGATGCAGGGAAGGCAAAGGGCAGGAAGTGGCCTGTCAGCTTCTCCCAGCACTGGTCTGACCCCAACTGTGGCCACTTTGTGTCTCCCCTTTAAGGAGGATGTGGGGAACTGGCAGAACTCCAAAGAAGAGCAAAAATGTAATTAAGCCTTGGGAAATAAGGGCTGAGAGGAAAGGCCACAGAGCTGTGGGGTTATTTAGCTTAGAGAATAAAGGTCTAACAGATTTGAAGGGTCATTATATGAAAGACATCAGTTGTTTCCCATCTCCACAAATAACAGGACAAGAGGAAAGAAGCTTACACTGCACTTTGGAAGGTTTGGGGCTGTTAGAATTTTACTGAGGAAGCTGTCAAAGCTCATGGTGGCATCGGAAAAGAAAAAGGATTTATGTACAACTATGGGGATACAACTCATTCACATTTACCTTCAAAGGAAGAAGAAAGGTGGTATTCAGATACTGGCTTTTGGATTATTTTGAAAACAAACCAGTTATCCTTGGCTTATATCATATGGTTGTTTACCATTTAAATTCAGTTATTAACAAAAAGTTACTTTGAAGTTATAGATGTAAATTAGATAGGTTCACAATTTCTCAGGACAAGGCCCTGCCCCGTTCGACTGGGCTAACACCAACTAAACGGCTCGCAGCCTATATTATTTACCACGTCTTGGAAGAAACTATATTTGGTTGTGACTTTTAGGAACAGTCTGACAAACCCCAGTGCTGGTGTCCAAAATATTGCAGAGTAAGACTGCAATGAAGGGTTCTCTGCCTCTCATTTAGGCCCTTTGGATGGCGATAGGGAAGTTGGGCCCTGCAAGTATTACGAGGAGTCTCAACTCGGGTTGCGATGGGTCCACGTTAGAGGGATAGGAGTACATTCGGTAAACACCTGGTCCGTGGATGCTGCTTGCTGTCTTCCAATGTGTTAATAGGAGGCCGGTGGCTGACTTCAGGTTGGATGCTTCCTCTGCTGTTAAATGAAGCTACACCCAAAATAGCTTTACTCCTCATATTACTTTTCTCTTTTCCTTTTTTACAAATATATTTATTTATTTATCTTTGGCTGCGTTGGGTCTCCATTGCTGTGCGCGCGTTTTCTCTACTTGTGGCGAGCCGGGGCTACTCTTCGTTGCGGTGCGTGGGCTTCTCATTGTGGTGGCTTCTCTTGCTGTGAAGCATGGGCTCTAGGCACACGGGATTCAGTAGTTGTGGCAGGCGGGCTCAGTAGCTGTGGCGCACAGGCTTAGTTGCTCCTCGGCATGTGGGATCTTCCTGGACCAGGGCTCGAACCCATGTCCACTGCATTGGCAGGCGGATTCTTAACCACTGCACCACCAGGGAAGTCCCACTTTTCTCTTTTCCATCTACCATTCTTTCTATTATCACTTCTGTTATTAATTTTTTTTTTTACATCTTTATTGGAGTATAATTGCTTTACAATGGTGTGTTAGTTTCTGCTTTATAAGAAAGTGAATCAGTTATACATAAACATATGTTCCCATATCTCTTCCCTCTTGCGTCTCCCTCCCTCCCACCCTCCCTATCCCACCCCTCCAGGCGGTCACAAAGCACCGAACTGATCTCCCTGTGCTACGCGGCTGCTTCCCACTAGCTATCTACCTTACGTTTGGTAGTGTATATATGTCCATGCCTCTCTCTCGCTTTGTCACAGCTTACCCTTCCCCCTCCCCATATCCTCAAGTCCATTCTCTAGTAGGTCTGTGTCTTTATTCCTGTCTTACCCCTAGGTTCTTCATGACATTTTTTTTCTTAAATTCCATATATATGTGTTAGCATATGGTATTTGTCTTTCTCTTTCTGACTTACTTCACTCTGTATGACAGACTCTAGGTCCATCCACCTCATTACAAATAGCTCAATTTCATTTCTTTTTATGGCTGAGTAATATTCCATAAATATTAGATGTGCCACATCTTCTTTATCCATTCATCCAATGATGGACACTTAGGCTGTTTCCATCTCTGGGCTATTGTAAATAGAGCTGCAATGAACATTTTGGTACATGACTCTTTTTGAATTATGGTTTTCTCAGGGTATATGCCGAGTGGTGGGATTACTGGGTCATATAGTAGTTCTATTTGTAGTTTTTTAAGGAACCTCCATACTGCTCTCCACAGCGGCTGTATCAATTTACATTCCCACCAACAGTGCAAGAGGGTTCCGTTTTCTCCACACCCTCTCCAGCATTTATTGTTTCTAGATTTTTTGATGATGGCCATTCTGACTGGTGTGAGATGATATCTCATTGTAGTTTTGATTTGCATTTCTCTAATGATTAATGAAGTTGAGCATTCTTTCATGTGTTTGTTGGCAGTCTGTATATCTTCTTTGGAGAAATGTCTATTTAGGTCTTCTGGCCATTTTTGGATTGGGTTGTCTGTTTTTTTGATATTGAGCTGCATGAGCTGCTTGTATATTTTGGAGATTAATCCTTTGTCAGTTGCTTCATTTGCAAATATTTTCTCCCATTCTGAGGGTTGTCTTTTGGTCTTGTTTATGGTTTCCTTTGCTGTGCAAAAGCTTTGAAGTTTCATTAGGTCCCATTTGTTTATTTTTGTTTTTATTTCCATTTCTCTGGGAGGTGGGTCAGAAAGGATCTTGCTGTGATTTATGTCATAGAGTGTTCTGCCTATGTTTTCCTCTAAGAGTTTGATAGTTTCTGGCTGTACATTTAGGTCTTTAATCCATTTTGAGCTTATTTTTGTGTATGGTGTTAGAGAGTGATATAATCTCATACTTTTACATGTACCTGTCCAGTTTTCCCAGCACCACTTATTGAAGAGGCTGTCCTTTCTCCACTGTACATTCCTGCCTTCTTTATCAAAGATAAGGTGTCCATATGTGCGTGGGTTTATCTCTGGGCTTTCTATCCTGTTCCATTGATCTATCTTTCTGTTTTTGTGCCAGTACCATACTCTCTTGATTACTGTAGCTTTGTAGTATAGTCTGAAGTCAGGGAGCCTGATTACTCCAGCTCCATTTTTTGTTCTCAAGATTGCTTTGGCTATTCAGAGTCTTTTGTGTTTCCATACAAATTGTGAAATTTTTTGTTCTAGTTCTGTGAAAAATGCCAGTGGTAGTTTGATAGGGATTGCATTGAATCTGTAGATTGCTTTGGGTAGTAGAGTCAATTTCACAATGTTGATTCTTCCAATCCAAGAACATGGTATATCTCTCCATCTATTTGTATTATCTTTAATTTCTTTCATCAGTGTCTTATAAATTTCTGCATACAGGTCTTTTGCCTCCTTAGGTAGGTTTATTCCTAGATATTTTACTCTTTTTGTTGCAGTGGTAAATGGGAGTGTTTTCTTGATTTCACTTTCAGATTTTTCATCATTGGTGTATAGGAATGCCAGAGATTTCTGTGCATTAATTTTGTATCCTGCTACTTTACCAAATTCATTGTTTAGCTCTAGTGGTTTTCTGGTTGCATCTTTAGGATTCTCTTTGTATAGTATCATGTCATCTGCAAACAGTGACAGCTTTACTTCTTCTTTTCCGATTTGGATTCCTTTTATTTCCTTTCCTTCTCTGATTGTTGTGGCTAAAACTTCCAAAACTATGTTGAATAAGAGTGGTGAGAGTGGGCACCTTGTCTTGTTCCTGATCTTAGTGTAAATGCTTTCAGTTTTTAACCATTGAGGATGATGTTGGCTGTGGGTTTGTCATATATGGCCTTTATTATGTTGAGGAAAGTTCTCTCTATGCCTACTTTCTGCAGGGTTTTTATCATAAATGGGTGTTGAATTTTGTTGAAAGCTTTCTCTGCATCTATTAAAATGATCATATGGTTTTTCTCCTTCAATTTGTTAATTTGGTTTATCACATTAATTGTTTTGCATATATTGAAGAATCCTTGCATTCCTGGAATAAATCCCACTTGATCATGGTGTATGATCCTTTTAATGTGCTGTTGGATTCTGTTTGCTAGTATTTTGTTGAGGATTTTTGCATCTATGTTCATCAGTGATATTGGCCTGTAGTTTTCTTTCCTTGTGACATCATTGTCTGGTTTTGGTATCAAGGTGATGGTGGCCTCGTAGAATGAGTTTGGGAGTGTTCCTCCCTCTGCTATATTTTGGAAGAGTTTGAGAAGGATAGGTGTTAGCTCTTCTCTAAATGTTTGATAGAATTCGCCTGTGAAGCCATCTGGTCCTGGGCTTTTGTTTGTTGGAAGATTTTTAATCACAGTTTCAATTTCAGTGCTTGTGATTGGTCTGTTCATATTTTCTATTTCTTCCTGATTCAGTCTTGGCACGTTGTGCATTTCCAAGAATTTGTCCATTTCTTCCAGGTTGTCCATTTTATTGGCATAGAGTTGCTTGTAGTAACCTCTCACGATCCTTTGTATTTCTGCAGTGTCAGTTGTTACTTCTCCTTTTTCCTTTCTAATTCTATTGATTTGAGTCTTCTCCCTTTTTTTCTTGATGAGTCTGGCTAATGGTTTATCAATTTTGTTTATCTTCTCAAAGAACCAGCTTTTAGTTTTATTGATCTTTGCTATCATTTCCTTCATTTCTTTTTCATTTATTTCTAATCTGATTTTAATGATTTCTTTCCTTCTGCTAACTTTCGGGTTTTTTTCTTTTTCTTTCTCTAATTGCTTTAGGTGCATGGTTAGGTTGTTTATTCGAGATGTTTCCTGTTTCTTAAGGTAGGATTGTATTGCTATAAACTTCCCTTTTAGAACTGCTTTTGCTGCATCCCATAGATTTTGGGTCGTCGTGTCTCCATTGTCATTTGTTTCTAGGTATTTTTATTTCCTCTTTGATTTCTTCAGTGATCACTTCGTTATTAAGTAGTGTATTGTTTAGCCTTCATGTGTTTGTATTTTTTACAGATCTTTTCCTGTAATTGATATCTAGTCTCATAGCACTGTGGTCAAAAAAGATACTTGAAACAATTTCAATTTTCTTAAATTTACCAAGGCTTGACTTGTGACCCAAGATATGATCTATCTGGAGAATATTCCATGAGCACTTGACAAAAATGTGTATTCTGTTGTTTTTGGATGGAATGTCCTATAAATATCAATTAAGTCCATCTTGTTTAATGTATCATTTAAAGCTTGTGTTTCCTTATTTATTTTCATTTTGGATGATCTGTCCATTGGTGAAAGTGGGGTGTTAAAGTCCCCTACTATGATTGTGTTACTGTCAATTTCCCCTTTTATGGCTATTAGTATTTGCCTTATGTATCAAGGTGCTCCTATGTTGGGTGCATAAATATTTACAATTGTTATATCTTCTTCTTGGATCGATCCCTTGATCATTATGTAGTGTCCTTATTTGTCTCTTCTAACAGTCTTTATTTTAAAGTCTATTTTGTCTGATATGAGAATTGCTACTGCAGCCTTCTTTTGTTTTCCATTTGCATGAAATATCTTTTTCCATCCCCTTACTTTCAGTCTGTATGTGTCTCTAGGTCTGAAGTGGGTCTCTTGTAGACAGCAAATATATGGGTCTTGTTTTTGTATCCATTCACCCAACCTGTGTCTTTTGGTGGGAGCATTTAGTCCATTTACATTTAAGGTAATTATCAATATGTATGTTCCTATTCCCATTTTCTTAATTGTTTTGTGTATGTTATTGTAAGTCTTTTCCATTTCTTGTGTTTCCTGCCTAGAGAAGTTCCTTTAGCATTTGTTGTAGAGCTCGTTTGGTGGTGCTAAATTCTCTTAGATTTTGCTTGTCTGTAAAGGTTTTAATTTCTCCATCAAATCTGAATGAGATCCTTGCTGGGTAGAGTAATCTTCGTTGCAGATTTTTCTCCTTCATCACTTTAAATATGTCCTGCCAGGCTCTTCTGGCTTGCAGAGTTTCTGCTGAAAGATCAGCTGTTAACCTTATGGGGATTCCCTTGTATGTTATTTGTTGCTTTTCCCTTGCTGCTTTTAATATTTTTTTCTTTGTATTTAATTTTTGACTGTTTGATTAATATGTGTCTTGGCATATTTCTCCTTGGATTTATCCTGTATGGGACTCTCTGTGCTTCCTGGACTTGATTAACTATTTCCTTTCCCATATTAGGGAAGTTTTCAACTATAATCTCTTCAAATATTTTCTCAGTCCCTTTCTTTTTCTCTTCTTCTTCTGGAACCCCTATAATTCGAATGTTGGTGTGTTTAATGTTGTCCCAGAGGTCTCTGAGACTGTCCTCAGTTGTTTTCATTCTTTTTTCTTTATTCTGCTCTGCAGTGGTTATTTCCACTATTTTATCTTCCAGGTCACTTATCCGTTCTTCTGCCTCAGTTATTCTGCTATTGATCCCATCTAGAGTATTTTTAATTTCATTTATTGTGTTGTTCATCGTTGTTCGTTTCATCTTTAGTTCTTCTAGGTTCTTGTTAAATGTTTCTTGCATTTTGTCTACTCTATTTCCAAGATTTTGGATCATCTTTACTATCATTATTCTGAATTCTTTTTCAGGTCGACTGCCTATTTCCTCTTCGTTAGGTCTGGTGGGTTTTCATCTTGCTCCTTCATCTGCTGTGTGTTTTTCTGTCTTCTCATTTTGCTTATCTTACTGTGTTTTGGGTCTCCTTT
This sequence comes from Orcinus orca, assembly GCF_937001465.1. Taxonomy (NCBI): domain Eukaryota; kingdom Metazoa; phylum Chordata; class Mammalia; order Artiodactyla; family Delphinidae; genus Orcinus; species Orcinus orca. The sequence continues at coordinate 88,571,994 of NC_064565.1, forward strand.
TTGCAGGCTACAGGTTCGTAGTTCCCATTGTTTTTGGTGTCTGTCCCAAGTGGCTAAGGTTGGTTCAGTGGGTTGTGTAGGCTTCCTGGTGGAGGGGACTAGTGCCTGTGTTCTGGTGGATGAGGCTGGATCTTGTCTTTCTGGTGGGCAGGTCCACGTCTGGTGGTGTGTTTTGGGGGTCTGTGGACTTATGATTTTAGGCAGCCTCTCTGCTAATGGGTGGGGTTGTGTTCCTGTCTTGCTAGTTGTTTGGCATAGGATATCCAGCACTGTAGCTTGCTGGTCGTTGAGTGAAGCTGGGTGCTGGTGTTGAGATGGAGATCTCTAGGAGATTTTTGCCATTTGATATTACGTGGAGCTGGGAGGTCTCTTGTGGACCAGTGTCCTGAAGTAGGCTCTCCCACCTCAGAGGCACAGCACTGACTCATGACTGCAGCACCAAGAGCCTTTCATCCACACGGCTCAGAATAAAAGGGAGAAAAGGAAAGAAAGAATTAGTAGAAGTAGAAAGAAAGAAAGAAAGAAAGGAGGGAGGGAGGGAGGGAAGGAGGAAGGAAGGAAGGAAGGAAGGAAAAAAAGAAAAAAGATAAAGTAAAATAAAGTAAGATAAAATATAATAAAGTTATTAAAATAAAAAAAAATATTAAGAAAACAAAAACAAAAAACCCCCCAAAACGGACGGATAGAACCCTAGGACAAATGGTGGAATCAAAGCTATACAGACATAATCTCACACAGAAGCATACACATAGACACTCATAAAAAGAGGAAAAGGGGAAAAACTCATAAATCTTGCTCTCAAAGTCCACCTCAATTTGGGATGATTCCTCGTCTATTCAGGTATTCCACAGATGCAGGGTCTATGAAGTTGATTGTGGAGCTTTAATCCGCTGCTCCTGAGGCTGCTGGGAGAGATCTCCCTTTCTCTTCTTTATTCTCACAGCTCCCAGGGGCTCAGCTTTGGATTTGGCCCCACCTCTGCGTGTAGGTCGCCTGAGGGCGTCTGTTCTTCGCTCAGACAGGACGGGGTTAAAGGAGCCGCTGATTCGGGGGCTCTGGCTCACTCAGGCTGTGGGGAGGGAGGGGCACGGAGTGCGGGGCGAGCCTGCGGCGGCAGAGGCCGGCGTGACGTTGCACCAGCCTGAGGCGCGCCGTGCGTTCTTCCGGGGGAGTTGTCCCTGGATCCCGGGACCCTGGCAGTGGCGGGCTGCACAGGCTCCCCGGAAGGGTGGTGTGGAGAGTGACCTGTGCTCGCACACAGGCTTCTTGGTGGCGGCAGCAGCAGCCTTAGCGTCTCATGCCCGTCTCTGGGGCCCGCATTTTAGCCGCGGCTCGCGCCTGTCTCTGAAGCTCCTTTAAGCAGCGCTCTTAATCCCATCTCCTCGCGCACCAGGAAACAAAGAGGGAAGAAAAAGTTTCTTGCCTCTTCGGCAGGTCCAGACTTTTCCCCGGACTCCTTCCCGGCCAGCTGTGGCGCACTAACCCCCTGCAGGCTGTGTTCACGCCGCCAACCCCAGTCCTCTCCCGGTGCTCCGACCGAAGCCCGAGCCTCAGCTCCCAGCCCCGCCTGCCCCGGCGGGGGAGCAGACAAGCCTCTTGCGCTGGTGAGTGCCGGTCGGCCCTGATCCTCTGTGCGGGAATCTCTCCGCTTTGTTCTCCGCACCCCTGTTGCTGTGCTCTCCTCCTCGGCTCCTAAGCTTTCCCCCTGCGCCACCCGCAGTCTCCGCCCGCGAAGGGGCTTCCTAGTGTGTGGAAACCGTTCCTCCTTCACAGCTCCCACTGGTGCACGTCCCGTCCCTATTCTTTTGTCTCTGTTTATTCTTTTTTCTTTTGCCCTACCCAGGTACGTGGGGAGTCTCTTGCCTTTTGGGAGGTCTGAGGTCTTCTGCCAGCGTTCAGTAGGTGTTCTGTAGGAGTTATTCCACGTGTAGATGTATTTCTGGTGTATCTGTGGGGCGGAAGGTGATCTCCACGTCTTACTCTTTCGCCATCTTCCCGGAAGCCTGTTATTAATTTTCAATTATACCAGTAATACAGGCCAATATTTTTTGGGATTTTTCCATGTTAGTGTATATATGATCTGCTGCCTTTGCTGTTGTTGTTGTTTTTTTTTTTTTTTTGCGGTACGCGGGCCTCTCTCTGCTGTGGCCTCACCCGTTGCGGAGCACAGGCTCCGGACGCGCAGGCTCAGCGGCCATGGCTCACAGGCCTAGCTGCTCTGTGGCATGTGGGATCTTCCCGGACCGGGGCACGAACCCGTGTTCCCTGCATCGGCAGGCGGACTCTCAACCACTGCGCCACCAGGGAAGCCCCTGCCTTTGTTTTAACTACTGCTGGTTTATTTCTTGGTATAGATGTATTGTCACTTTTTTTGCTATTGTTTAAAAATATTTAAGGTTAGGGATAATGGTGGAAGTCAGAATAATTGTTATCTCTGAAGGGGTAGTGGCTGGAGGTGGCATGTGAGAATGTTCTAGGGCCTGTAAATGTTTTATATCTGGCTATGAGTGCTGATTACATTGGTGTATACATGTATAAAAATTGTGTACTTTTACATGCTTTATTGTGTGTAAATTATACCTCGATTTTAAAAAGTTTAAAAAAGTGATTAAAGTCATTATACTTTAAATATATGATAAAGTATTGCATCACATTTCTAAAAATATAGGACAGGGATATAGAAAAGGAGAGCTGGAAAGGAAGAGAGCTAACATTCATTAAGTAGCTTTTTTCTTGTAAGCATATGATATAATTTCTCATTTAATTATCAACAACTCTACTAAGCGGGTAGTATTCTTTTTTTTTTTTTTGCGTTACGCGGGCCTCTCACTGTTGTGGCGTCTCCCGTTGTGGAGCACAGGCTCCGGACGCGGAGGCTCAGCGGCCATGGCTCACTGGCCCAGCTGCTCCGCGGCATGTGGGATCTTCCCAGACTGGGGCACGAACCCGTGTTCCCTGCAACGGCAGGCGGACTCTCAACCACTGCGCCACCAGGGAAGCCCAGTGGGTAGTATTCTTATTCCATTTTTGTAGGTGAGGAAACAGACTCAAAATCAATTGCTCAAATTCACACATACTTGGTAAATACCAGAGTTGGGATTTGAACTGAGATCATTAAAAACTCTAAAGGTCTGAATGTGATTCTGAAAAGAGAGGCTGTAAAGTTGAAGGTGAGCTCAGAGGCTGAGTGAATTGCCCAAGTCTTTGCCATGGGCCAGTAACACATCCATTTGTCTCCTAGCCCACTGCTCTTTAGTGCAACAAATGATTTCCTCTCTGTTTCATTTTCAGTGTTTAACAAAGTTATGGAAGAAAATACTTTAGGTGAGGATTTACTGATGGAGAAACTTCTAGAAATTTCCTACTGTCAAAGATGCAAATATTTAAAATTTATGCAAGAGTGAACCAAACTACTTGAGCATCTGAGAACTTTCTTTTCAGTTTGGTCTGGGGAAGCTTGCAAATTATATGCCTTTGTAGAAAATGATTTGATTTATAACCTCAGAACTGTATATGAAAGCTAAGGATTTTCCTTGTTTTGGAACTGTGATACATCATTTATTTAAAGGTAGTAAGAATAGTTTAAATGACAAAGAAGAGAATCTGAGACAATTTAGAAAAATTTATATAAAAGTATAAATTGCATAAACCTCTATATCATTTTAGTTATACAGACTGGCACTCCTTTTCTGGCTCTTTCCTCTCAATTTAATTCATTAAAAGTCTTTAAAGCTCCTTTTCCTATCCTTTTCACTATTAAAAACATTTTTTTCCTTCATTCTTTTCCTCTTGATAATTTTTTTCCACTTCTTGTTACTGAGTTATGTTTCCATTACATCTCAGCACATGGCATGATGTTGTTTACATCAAATCCATCTAACTGTATTTTAGAGATTGTTAATTGTGCTCTTTTAGTAATGACAGGAATGTAGCAAGAACACATACTCCTCATATCATCAGTTTACTCCCATAATTGGAATAAATTCTTTCTGATGTGTTATGTGTTGAGAGTCATACAACTTTTAAACCACCAAGAGCACATTTGCTAGAGCCGTAAATAATAGAATCTTAGAATAACCATGGAAGAGGACTAATTTTGCACAGGAGAAAGCAAAAGCCCAAGTGCAGATTGGTTTCTCTCATCAGCCAGTAATCTGAGTCATATAACCTAAAGTAAATGATGTCCTTTCTTTATAGTACTGATTAAATGAATCTGTAATGCTTGCTCCCTTAGTTGATTTGGTTTTGGAGGTGTGTATTATAATACATGCAAAGTTGGGAATGCTTTTGGACCCAAAAGCATTTATAAACATAGTTTATAAACATAGAATCACTGTAAAGATAGAACAAGTAAGTGTACAGCATATTTCTTCTGGCTACTTGGGCTCGTCAGCATGAAGCCAGGTTATAAGTCAGCAGAATCACCTTAGAAAGGCCCTCAAGGTCAGTGATATTTTATTCCTTGTTGCCTCTAGAGTAGCCATAAATAAAAGGCATAGACCTACGTCTTCTCTGCTAGAATATACATTATATGCTAAATGAAATCTTTGGCTCTTTTTGACGGTCTCTCTGCATTAAAGAACAACAGAGCCAAGTCCAACTGCATGACCACTGTCTTTCACATGATTGTAGTTTTCTGATGATGCCAAATCCACAAAGCATGTTCAAGTCTATGATCTGAGAGAGAAAAGGTTTTGTTCAAGGTGAGTTATGATTACTTCAGTAGAAATATATTTCGAAATGTAATTTCTGGAATGTGTTATTTTATGATATGGAAGTCTAGAAGGAGATATATTCCCCCTTCCCCCCATAAGGTCATTTTCTCGTTTTTCTTTACTGATTGCAAAAATAATAGATTGACGGAGAAAATCTAAGCAATATGGAAAAGTATTAAAAAATAAAGTCATCCTAATACCCAAGAAATGTTAACATTTTGGTAAACATTCCCCCCAACATCTCTCTATGCATTTATTTTGTCCATCTACGTTTGTGTGTGTGTATTTATGTAAATGATATAATATTCTTTTGTACTTTGTTTTTTACTCAACAATCTGTCATGGAGATTCTCTTTCCTTTAATAAGTATTAAATTCCTTTTAACATCTATGTAGCCGCCCCATGTATAGCTATGTATAGCTATACCAGAATTTAACTAATCCCCAAGTGATGGATATTAGGTTGTTTCTAATTATGATTATAATAAGCAAGGGCTGAGTTAACATTTTATACATGTATCTTTTTAAAATTTTTTATTGGCGTATAGTTGATTTACAATGATGTGTTAGTCTCTGCTGTACAGCAAAGTGAATCAGTTATACACATACATATAACCACTGTTTTTTAGATTCTTTTTCCATGTAGGCCATTACAGAGTATTGAGTAGAGTTCCCTGTGCTATACAGTAGGTCCTTATTAGTTATCTATTTTGTATATAGTAGTGCTTATACATGTAGAATTACCAGTAAAATAGATAAATTCCTATAAGTCTGATCCATGTCACTCATTTGCTGTCCAAAAACTTCTTTTTACATTTTACCAATTTTCATTGCTACCGACAACATTGGAGAATATGGTAGCAGATCCTTCAGTTCACTGACTTGCAAGTCTTCAAATATTCAATATTAATATACATGAATTTTGGCAAACACGTGTCATTCTTACTGAGTAGATTAAAACAGATGTGACATTAAGGATCAGTAGGCAAAACGAGTCTTTCCGACTGTTTGCCAAGCTGTCAGAAAAAACTTCTTCTTCCTCCACACTCTTACATGCAATACTTTGTATATACCTCTAATGCAACAGAACTGATTTTCACTTATATTCTTAGGTGTCTTTCCAATTAAAATGTTAGCTCCCTGAAGGCAGGAACTGTACTGCAACCCTGCAAGGATCTTGTAAGCTGTGTCTGTCCCTCAGTAAACTTTGCAGATGGATAAATAAACACAAAACTTTCTGTTTGCTTCTCCCTCATTTAGCAGCTTCCACCTCCTTCTTTTCCTTTGGCTTTTGAGATATAAGAGTAATATTTGCCCAGGGCAAACAGACTGGGAGCGTGGGAGGCAGCATTGTGTAATGGATGTTAAATAGGCCTCGTTTAACTTTTGGCTTTCTGATTTTGTTAGCTCTATAACCCTGGGCAAATTGCCTAATTTCCTTCTCTGTAAAATGAAGGTAATTGGTTTGACTTCAGAAAGTACAGATTAAAGGGATCATGTTTTAAAGCCTTTAGCATGGTGCCTAGTGTAACACTTGATAAATAGTAGCTGTATTATTTTCTCAAAGGAACAGATATACTAAAAAACAAAACAGAACAAAACCTACCCTCCAAACAAAATACGATATCACTGGCTATTTCTGCCTTCTACTCTTGTGGACACATAAACTTGTGTACTGGAGGCAACCAGAAGCTAAAATGTTAATAGAGATTAGGTCTGAGACTCTTAACAAAATCAATCTGAAACATGTCTGTAGATAAAAATTAAGTTTTTGGTTTTCAAAACTGATAGAAGTGCTTAGTTTATTGAAATAGGGGAAGAATAGGATTGGGCCAGATAGGGTAACAGTAGAGTATTTTATTAGGTTAAAAAATAACTTTAGGCAGTCTCTAGCCTAAAGCATTATACAATTCCAGAGAATAAAAATGAAAAGTGAAAGTTGAACTATCGTGATCTTTCTTCTTTCTTAACTAGCAACTGACCTTTCGTAATGACAAACTTCTTTAACCTTTTTTGCACTAGGACCATTATTGGTTTTCACCATGCTTACCTTACTGTACTTGAGCATATGTACCTGAGCTTATTTTCCATGTAACAGTTGGGTCTTAAAAATGTGGGAACATCTTGTGGACCTGCTCATTAAAGTGTCAACCAGGTTACTGCATTTGCTGCTAGAGATGGCTCAGAAAAATTCAGCGTCACCCGTGTGTCATATTTTCAATACTTTCTTCCCTCCACACAAGTTTCTTGTATATTAAGCTGGTTATAAGCAGTGAGTGCTCTTCTAAAAATCTGTGGCACCAAGTGTGGCAACATCTTCTGCACATAATAAGTGTTTGCAAATTTCGGTCAAAGATAGCTCTCTTTGAAAGGCAGAATTAAAAAGAAAAAAAGATGAGCAAAATGTATACTTCATGAGACCAATTGAATATCCTCTTCTATGGAAGCAAAGACATACTTTGTCTCCTTCCTCTAAGGAAGCCAGATCCTGATTCATTTTTTTGTTTAAGACTCAGCAGAAACACAATGCTTCATTTTATAGAGGCTTATTACAACCCAATGACAGCACTATAATTTCCTTCAGGGTGAAGTGCTCCACTTGGCTTTAGGCCAGCTAAGCTCCATGTCATTTAGCACTTCTGTAACTTCTGACACAGGCAAATACCTTCACAGTAAGTGCATTCTGTATACTTTTAGGAAGCATTTTTTTTTTTTTTTTTTTTTTTTAGGAAGCATTTTTTTAAAACGTTGTTTTAACAGTAACTCATTTGAAGCAGCAGTCAGATTTCGCATGTGACCAGATTTCATTTCCCTGATGCGGGCATTCAGATAGTCCATAAACCATTGCAAGTGACGGTACCACCCACTTCTTCTGAGGCCAAAGCAGTCATAAAGTCAGTTTGGCATGCAGGGGGCCTTTTGGTTCTTTTGTCAAAGGAAACCTGTAATTGTAAAATTCCTTCTTGGTTTCATTGTTCACATAGACCTAAATAATGTTCCCTTGTCTTTTTCTGGTTATGTGCTATGTGGTCAGTCTTGATATTGTTTTGAAGAAGTTATAGACAGTTAAGTAAATATCTTAGGGAAGTAGCTAAGATCTAAAGCTAGGAACACTTCATATTTTTGTCTATAAAAAAAGACACATAGTTTTTTCCGAAGCCTCCTACCCCACCCCCCATGCCTGTCACTTGTTATCACTGTGGACTTTTGCCCCAGGAGACTCTGTCTCTACATAAAAGTTGTGTAATCCTTACTTCCTGAATGGGACCTACCTAAGTGCTTACACATAATACTCACCTCCCACATGGACAGGCATGGTGGCTGCTGGGTGATGGGAGGGGACATACCAGAGGGGTGAGGGGAGGAATCCTCAGAAGCAGGCACAGCTGTGGAGCAGATCTTTGATCCAACAGCAAAGCTGAGTCCAGACAATTAGAGACATGGCATTCTGCTTTAGCAACCAACATGACATGACAAGCATGCTGCGACTACTTCCAAAGACTTCCCTCCTTTTGGCTTAGACTGGGGTGGGATGAGGATAGAAAATGGGAAGACTAAGGGGAAGAACAAAGTATTAGTTTCTTTCCCCATTTATTGACTATAAACACAAACATTGACTACGTGCTCTTTATGGGGCCAGGCACTGTGCTCAGTGTTTTACATGCAATCTCTTTCTTAGTTCTCACAATACCATCAAGCAGGTAAGTTTCAGTCTTCATTTAGCAGTGAAGGAAACTGAGCCTTTGGAGAGGCTGAGAAAGTTGCCCAAGGTCACACAGTAAGAGGCAAAGCTGGGACAGTATCCTGCTATGAGGCCAAGCCTATGCTCTTAACCAATGTGCTACACTGCCTCTCTGTGTTAGAACATCTTTCTTCTTTTCTCCCCAGCACAGTGGAAGCTAAGTAGAAGATAAGAAACCTGCTAGATGGTAGATGTCTGGAGGGACTAGTTCTTTGTCATAATATTAATATTATATTGTTATAGTCAAGTATGTTAAATTGTTATGTTTATCTGAAACAGCTAAGAAACTTAAATCGGCTTGAGCAAATGTAATTCAAGCTGTTTGATCTCTAAAATGGGGTTATAATGATCCCTGTCTGTTGGCCTCTCTCTGTCTGTCTCTGGTTTTCTGAAGTGAGCTTTTGTTTTGCAGGAACAGTTGTTAGGGAGCAATACCAGCTGCAGGGGAACAATTCCTGACATTATCTCCTCCCGCTCTCTAACTTCCCTCCCCACAACCTCCGGTCCTGGCAAGTGCTATTATTTTGAATGGATATTGCCAGGGACAGGAAGCTCTCACATTTATTTCTCTGATACAATTTATTGAAGCAAAAGCTTCTCGAAAAGAGGCCCCAGCAGTGTATCTGGTTCAGATACAAACCTTCAGGGGAGAAAACGTCTGCCAATACAATTTAGCTGGAAGCTAGAGAGACAGAAGGAGGAGGAACACTTTTGGGAGTTTTGAGCACTCTGATGTCCATAGCCTCCTATGTTTGGTGCCCTCAGGGGTAGTTGCATCTCAGAGCATAAACCGGAGAAAAGAGAACTTCCGACATCATGTAATGTCCTCTGATGGAGACATTAGATTTAGGGTTGGTCTAATTTACTTTGACTACCCATTTCTGAAAATGGCCTGTGGGATGCAGAACCCATCCTTAAATTAAGGCTTCCCCTTATTCCAGATTTCCTGTGAGGGAGTATGTTCAGATAACCAAAACCAGATAATCATACAGATAACCAAAATCTGTGTGAATTCCCCAGGTCTTCCACAAAAGTGTAAAGCTTTCTGTTATATTGGAGGTTCTCAATCGTCTGTGTTTTTATCATACTTTCAAGTGCTGGAATTTTTGGCAACACAAATGAAGGACTTCAAAGAATCAAAGCTACACCACCATCCCCATTATGATAAAACAATATGTCACAGTGTTCATAAAAATAACTACAGCAGGGCACAGCTTGTGTGCTTGCCTTTCTGTGCTATGTCTAGGTTCAGGGACAGCTGTTTAGTGCCCTTACCTTGATGTCTAATATGTTCGTGGAAAAAACTGTTTACATGTTTCAGAAGACATACAGTCTTTGTTGCTGGTTTGCTGTTACTCTTTGCAGGGTGAATCTTGGCATCTCAGTAACAGTATGTATACTCAGTAGCAGCAAAGATAATTTTTTTTTTTGGTGCAAAATTTGGTGAAAGTTCAAATTCTGGGGTGCCATCGCATACTGTTTAAAAACCACTGCCCTATATACTTGAAAAGTAAATCATGATAAAAGAGCAGAGTGAAAAAACGGAAGTGCATCTGAGGGAGCTGGCCCAAATGGTGCTACACTGGCATCTGAAAGCAGACCTTTGCCTTCTCTGGGTGGGGTGACAATGCTTTTCATGTTAGTGACACTCAGAGCTGGCTGCTTTGGGAGACATTTAGACAAGAGGTAGCTTGGTAAAGTCTGGATAATGAGTCAAGAATTTCAATGGGTTCTCATAGTTCGATGATTTAGAGATGGATACATGGAAAACAATATTAAATATATATACTTAAAAGTTGTCACTTGTTTGGTATTAAAGGATCAGGTTGACAAGTCCCTGGCATGCATTTAGAGAAGCTTGTGGTATTATCATTCCACGTTCAGATCACCCAAGTGATTCAAAGGAGATTGGCCATGTTTATTTATTCATATGCACATTAATTTAGAAATTTGGCTGGGAAACTTTCATTCCCTTTGTCTTAAAGCAAATATCTGAAGTTGATCCCTTTTAAATACCACAGAATTCATTCCTCAACTTTCAAAGTATCGTAGGCAAATGTAATTCTGAGTAGTTTTGAGAAATGGGCCAGAAAGAGAAGGGACGAATAAAACCCAACACGTTTCAGAGTTAGGCTGTGCCTAGTGCTTATATACAGTGTGGCTGGGCCAATACCTGGTTCAAACATTCGTTGATGGTCTGCTATGTACTGAGTCTAAATTCTAGGCTCTGGTGATAAAACAATGAATAAGACAGATCAGTTTCCTTTGTTTTTCCTGGGAGGGGAAAATAATAAAGTACACAAATAAATATACGATACGGCAGAAAGGGAGGAGCAGAGAGTCATGGAGTGGGAAGGGAGCTACCAGTGCTAATGCACAATGGATAGTTAGGGAAGGACTTCTGATAAGGTGACATTTGAACAGAGAACTGGTGAGCCACGTGGGTATCTGTGGCAACTGAATTCCAGGCTACAGAACATCAAAGGCAATGAACGCGAGGTGGCAGCGTAATTGGCAAGCTCAAGACCAACAAGAAGACCATTGTGAATGTATCAGAGTGAGCCAGGATGGCACTGGTAGGTGGAAAGATGGAGGGTGAGGGGAGAATCATATTGGTTCTTATAGATCCATGTAAGACTTTGGCTTTTATTCTGAGTGAGAGGAATCCACTGAAGAGTTTTGAGCAGAGGAGTGACATGATCAGGCTTATATTTTGGCTGCTGTGTGGGAGACATGGTGGCAGGGAGAGTGGGTAGGAGGCTATTTTGATAATCCAGGTGAGAAATGATGGTGGCTTGGACTAGGATGGTAGTGGTGGCAGTGGTGAGAAGTGGTCAGACTCTGGATGTATTTTAAAGATAGAGTTGATATGATTTGCTGGTGGATTGAATGTGGAGTGTGAAAGAAAGAGAGGAGACAAAGATGACTCCAAGGTACTTTCCACTTGGTGCCCAGGGAAACGGCCCTTCCCTTGGTAATTTTTCTAGATGTGAACTGTGGGTGGGGCTGTGGGGACAGAAATGAGGTCACAAGGAAGCAGGATATGCTCAGAATGGAGATTTAGGCGGCTTGTTTCTCAGTGCATAATTATAAACAGCTTTGGTTCAATATATCCATTTGGTACCCAGAGTTTGTAATGATATTTGGGAAACCTTAAACCCAAACCAAAGTATTTTCCCCTGGAATCCTGAAGGCAGTTCTAGTTACTCCTCCTCAAGGATGAGAGAAGTGTAGAGAGGAGGGTATAGAGAGAACACTCTGTCTAAACAGCTGGAGGGCAGGCTGAGAAGTTTGAAATCTTTTCTCTGGAAGAATGAGGGCCAGTTTGAAATTTGCAAAATTATGAAGAGCATGGGAAAAAATAAACAGGTTTTTTTTCACCTTTCCTTTCAACATTAGAATTTGCCTGGCTAAGCTTACAGAGGTGATATTTAAGCAGTGAAAAGGAATTGTTATTTTGCACAGCAGATAATAAATATATACAACTATAGACTTCAAGGATGACATATTGATAGATCGAAAATATAAATAGAGTTGAAAAGGGTTTAGAAAATTCAGGGATAGTGTATGTATAATAAATTATTATGCAAACTAGGGATTCAGTTGTACCTTACCAAAATTTTTTGAGTGGGTATTTGTGTATATTCTTATACTAACTGCTATATGAGATATAGTAATAATAAAATACAATCCCTATGCTCAAGAGTTTGTAATCAATAGGCATGATGACATGTGCATGAGTACAAAAATTCAAACTCCTTTATAGGACACTATGGTAGATTGATTGCATTAATGGCCTGTCCCAGTTTCCAGTCTTTGCCCTGTATCTTTGTAATTCTGTCCAATTAGACTCCGGGTACATCCATGTGACTTGCTCTGGTCCATGGAATGTTAGCAAATACGATGGCAAGCAGAGGCTTGAAAAACATGTGTGATTTCTCTTGCCCTCTTGCCTGACTGGGTGTATTCTCTTTTTCATCTCTGCTTTGTTGTGAACATGCCCAGGCTAACCTACTGCAGATGTGTGAGAAACAACTAGAGAAGAGCCAAGGCCATATTAAACAAGCTGACAGCCAGCCAACTCCAAACATGTGCGAACGCTCAGCCGAGATCAGTGGAAGAGCCTCCCCAGTGCACACTTCTGACTGCTGACCTGTGAGTGACACCAGGTGAGACCAGGAGAGCCACCCAGCTGAACTGTAGGCTCATGAGCAATAATAAATGGCTATTGTTTTAAGTCACAGAGTTAGGGGATGATTTGCTATGCAGCATCATTGTGGCAATAGATAACTGATACAGGCAGTCAAGGTTCTTTGCAGTGTGACATCTGCCTACCTCTTTAGTTTCATGTCCCACCACCACTTTATGTTCCTTCAGGCAACTGATTTACCTGAATTTCAAAATGAGATATGGTCTCTCATGCCTTTTTACATGCTATTATCTATTTCTGAAAAGCACATGTCCTTCTCTTCCTGGACAACTATCCTTCCATCAGAGCCCAGATCAGCTGCTCCTGTGGAAAGTCATCCTGATGCCCCGGGCTGGGTTACGTGCTCCTTCCCTGTGCCAGTGGGAGCAGCTCTAGCACAGAACACACATACACATGATTACAATTTAGTATGTTAAGTGTGTTCTCTCCCTCATAAGCAGAAGTGTCTTGAAGGCAGGGATGGTATTCTCTATATCCTGAGGGCAGTGTTTAGCACAAAATAGAATTTCCACACACACTGGTAAGCTTATTAAAAACATCTCTTTACCTTAATGTAACAGAGTTCTAAGTCCCATAAAGAAAGGAAAGATACTAAGAAAACAGAGAAGACTTCATAGAAGAGGCAGAAATTGAAATGCTCCTTAGATTTAATGGATAGAGAGGGTTTGGGAGGTGGAGAACGTTTCAGGCAGAAGTTACAGCCATGAACAATGGCAAAGTGGTACTCTGGTTGTTGAATTGTCCAGTATCATTTTATTGGAGGAGTCATAAGCTGTTGTGATGAGACAGGGTCATTTTGTGGGGACTTGAATAGCATGTTAAGATATTTGCTTCATTTTGTAGGGGAGTGACACCATAAGAACCATATTTTGATGGGTTACTTTGGAAGTAGCATATAGAATATATTGGGGGTCAGAGGGCAGACAGCAGAAGCAAGAAGAACTACAATCCTGCAGCCTGTGGAACAAAAACCACATTCACAGAAAGATAGACAAAATGAAAAGGCAGAGGACTATATACCAGATGAAGGAACAAGATAAAACCCCAGAAAAACAACTAGATGAAGTGGAGATAGGCAACCTTCCAGAAAAAGGAATCAGAATAATGATGGTGAAGATGATCCAGGACCTCGGAAAAAGAATGGAGGCAAAGATCGAGAAGATGCAAGAAATGTTTAACAGAGACCTAGAAGAATGAAAGAACAAACACTCAGAAGAATTAAAGAACAAACAAACATAGATGAATAATGCAATAACTGAAATGAAAAATACACTAGGAGGAATCAATAGCAGAATAACTGAGGCAGAAAAATGGATAAGGGACCTGGAAGACAGAATGGTGGAATTCACTGCCACAGAACAGAATAAAGAAAAAAGAATGAAAAGAAATGAAGACAGCCTAAGAGACCTCTGGGACAATATTAAATGCACCGATATTCGCATTATAGGGGTCCCAGAAGGAGAACAGAGAGAGAAAGGACCTGAGAAAATATTTGAAGAGGTTATAGTCGAAAACTTTCCTAACATGGGAAAGGAAATAGCCACCCAAGTCCAGGAAGTGCAGAGAGTCCCAGGCAGGATAAACCCAAGGAGAAACACACTGAGACACAAGGGAAAAATGACAAATAACATACAAGGGAATTCCCATAAGGTTAACAGCTGATTTCTCAGCAGAAACTCTACAAACCAGAAAGGAGTGGCGATATATTTAAAGTGTTGAAAGGGAAGAACCTACAACCAAGATTACTCTACCTGGCAAGGATCTCACTCAGATTCAACAGAGAAATCAAAAGCTTTACAGACAAGCAAAAGGTAAGAGAATTCAGCACCACCAAACCAGCTCTACAGCAAATGCTAAAGGAACTTCTCTAAGTGGGAAACACAAGAGAAGAAAAGGACCTACAAAAACAAACCCAAAACAATTAAGAAAATGGTAATAGGAACATACATATCGATAATCACCTTAAATGTAAATGGATTAAATGCTCTAACCAAAAGACACAGGCTCACTGAATGGATACAAAAATAAGACCCCTATATATGCTGTCTACAAGAGACCCACTTCAGATCTAGGGACATGTACAGACTGAAAGTGAGGGGATGGAAAAAGATACTCCATGCAAATGGAAATCAAAAGAAAGCTGGAGTAGCAGTACTCATATCAGATAAAATAGACTTTAAAATAAAGACTATTACAAGAGACAAAGAAGGACACTACATAATGACCAAGGAATCAATCCAAGAAGAAGATATAACAATTATAAATATATATGCATCCAACATAGGAGCACCTCAATACATAAGGCAAATGCTAACAGCTCTAAAAGAGGAAATCAACAGTAACACAATAATAGTGGGGGACTTTAACACCTCACTCACACCAATGGACAGATCATCCAGACAGAAAATTAATATAGAAGCACAAGCTTTAAATGACACAATAGACCAGATAGATTTTATCGATATTTATGACATTCCATCCAAAAACAGCAGATTACACTTTCTTCTCAAGTGCACACTGAACATTTTCCAGGATAGATCATATCTTGGGTCACAAATCAAGCCTTGGTAAATTTAAGAAAGTTGAAATCATATCAAGCATCTTTTCCGGCATCAATGCTATGAGATTAGAAATAAATTACAGGGAAAAAATGTAAAAAACATGAACACATGGAGGCTAAACAATACATTACTAAATAACCAAGGGATCACTGAAGAAATCAAAGAGGAAATAAAAAAATACCTAGAGACAAATGACAATGAAAACACGATGACCCAAAACCTATGGGATGCAGCAAAAGCAGTTCTAAGAGAGAAGTTTATAGCAATACAATCTTACCTCAAGAAACAAGAAAAATCTCAAATAAACAATCTAACCTTACACCTAAAGGAACTAGAGAAAGAAGAACAAGCAAAACTCAAAGTTAGTAGAAGGAAAGAAATGATAAAGCAGAGCAGAACAGAAACATTTTCACAGGTAGTTTCAAAAATAGACCCATAACTTTGTATATACTTACTTGCTTATATAATTAAGCAAACACACATGAAAATATTTGTGCTAAAGTGGTAGAAATTTGTAGATAATTTTAAAGTTTATTCATCGAAATTCCCTTCAATGTGATTGATGCTTTTTTTAAAAATAAATTTATTTGTTTTGGCTCCATTGGGTCTTCGTTGCTGTGTGTGGGCTTTCTCTAGTTGTGGTGAGCGGGGGCTACTCTTCGTTGGGGTGTGTGGGCTTCCCATTGCGGTGGTTTCTCTTGTTGCGGAGCACAGACTCTAGGTCTGCGGGCTTCAGTAGTTGTGGCTCGCGGGCTCAGTAGTTGTGGCTTGTGGGCTCTAGAGTGCAGGCTCAGTAGTTGTGGCGCTCGGGCTTAGTTGCTCCGCGGCGTGTGGGATCTTCCCAGACCAGGGCTCGAACCCATGTCCTCTGCATTGGCACGCGAATTCTTAAACACTGCGCCACCAGGGAAGCCCTGATTAATGCTTTTATAACCAAAAAAAAAAAAAGTCAAGAATTGATCTTTGAACCAAGTCTTTATATAAGGAGTGGTTGTGGTGGGGTTTCTCATTGCTATGTTGGTTTGGTTTACAGTTGTTCCGATACTCTGAGTCTGTTCTTAGAAGATCTTTTATTAGAATATTTGGGTGACTTTGTTTTCACTGGGGTGCCAGGATATGGAGGGAAAAAAGACTAAGGGCAAACAAGACTGTTGCAGGTGGGTGGACATTCTCTCGAACTGCTTTCATGTCGTTTGGCAGGAAGTGAACTGGCCACCCCCATCCCACCCCTCATCTCCTTTCCTTCTGCCCTCGCACAGACTGTTGATGATGTTCTGTAAGGACAGGCTGGGGAGTTGAGGGGTCCCTCAGAAGGAGGGCTGCTTTGATCTCTGCTGGACTTCCAAGCAACACTGATCTCTTGGGTCCTGTCTCTTTTTGAGGATTCTCAGTTTGTGATGGTGTCTGAACAAGGAAGAAACGCTGTATCTGCACTTTTGACTGTGGGGTGTTTGAATGCCTGTCCCAGTTCAGATTCCAACATACCCTATTGAAGAGGGCACCTTACAAGTCTGAACTTTGGCTTGGGCAACTGAGAATGAACACATTTTTCTTTTGAACCATTTGTGCTTTATAAAATACCTCAAGGGAAATGACTTTAATTCTGGAGCCCTAATAAAGAACATAGGAAAATGTTCTTTGATGGTTTCTTTGATGAAGAAAAATCTTGATGTATAAAGCAGATGATACAAGTAACCCTGTCTCCCTAAATACTGTTACTTAACCTGTATTTAATACTTTTAGAATTCTTTGCAGAGAAAGCATAATGTAAGCAAAAATAGGCGAGAAGAGAAAATGATAGTTTTTCCCCGTTACGATTTATAGGCACTAAGATATGGAAATTCTCCCTGGAGTGTCTATAATTCTTAATAAAAGTTCCAAGAAAATCTACTTTAAAAAAGTGCACACAAAGGTAAAGAGAAGAATTCCACTTTCTAGGAATTCTCAGGGGCAGACATCTTAATGGGGTGTCACTTAATTGTCAAAGAAAAAATTGGCATGTCACTCAAATTTAGTTCTCCTGCTCCTATTTTCTTTAAGCCTTTCTTTCTAAGAACTGATACTGAAACTAGGGGGGAGCTTCCATTTTCTTTTCTGACAATTCCCAGGCCGAGTCTTTGTTTCTTCCTTTTGGCCCTTCTCTCTTCTGCAGGCAACTGAGGGTACTAATTCATTTCTCTCTGTCCCCATGTACAGGGAGGAAAGACCTAGTTACAAAGCACATATTTCCATCCTCTGACAGGATATGATAGATAATAATCTCAAATCCTGGTGGCTTAGTTTTAGACTTGAAGTTCTGATGGCTTTGGGGGATTTGTTCTTGATATTTTGAATTTATTATATGTAACTGTTTATGAATATATGCTGTCACACATATCTATTTGAGTCCATTTCTCCCCCTTAAATACTGTAGTGAATCTCCATCATTCTCAGATAAAGCCCAAGGTCTTTTGAATGCCCGGAATCTCCTTTCCCTCATTCTTTGTCTGGTTGACGCTTCCTCTCTTTATGGGTTCAACTCAGCATTCATCAATTACAGGAAACGTCTTGGGTTTCAGGATGTGTACAGGCACCCCATCTCTGCTCCTGTATCACTTAGCATATTATAATAAATTCATTCACTGATTCATTGGTTCAAAAAATATTTATTGAGCACTTACTCTTATTGGCTTAGCTCTGTAAGCCCCACCAGGTTAGGGTTGTTTGTTATAAATAGACTTTGATAAATATTTGTTCAACTAAAATGGATATATATATTATTTTTAGTTTTAAAAAAGGCTTAACTTGTTACCCACGAATGAACTTGCCATTAGAGAGGCAATGTGATGTGGTTAAATAAAAAAGACCTCCCCTCCCATTCCCCAGAGTCAAAAGCAGAATAGCTAGAGGTGGTGGCTAAGAGCCTAGATTTCAGAGTCAACTGTGTCCAGATTGTGGCTCTTCTGCTTTGGCTTTGTGACATCAGGTCAATTGGCCAGTCTCCTGTGTCTCACATGTGAGATGGAAGTCACACCAATACCTGGTCCACAGGGTTATTGAGAGGATTAAATGAGGAAGGTACAGTGAGGTACAATTAAATGAGAAAGGAGTGCATTGTAAACTCCATAGTGTCGTATTTATTTATTTATTCAGATTATTAATTTGCTCAATTGCATCCTTGATTGTGCTTCTCAAGCTTTAATGTATATACAAATCACCTGGGGATTTTGTTAAAGTACAGGTTCTGATTCAGTAGGTCTGGGGTGGGGCCCAAGATTCTGCATTTCTAATATGCTCCCAGAGATGCCCTAGTCCAGCGGTCCCCAACTTTTTGGCACCAGGGACTGGTTTGGAAGACAGTTTTTCCACAGATGGGGGACAAGGATGGTTTCGGGATGATTCAAGCTCATTACATTTATTGTGCACTTTATTTCTATTATTATTACACTGTAATATATAATGAAATAATTATACAACTCACCATAATGCAGAATCAGTGGGAGCCCTGAGCTTGTTTTCACTTGCCCCTCACTGATAGGGTTTTGATATGAGTCTGCAAGCAATTGATTTATTATGGTCACTGTGCAGTCAAAGCTCTCTGCTAATGATAATCTGTATTTGCAGCTGCTCCCCAGCGCTAGCATCACCGCCTCAGCTCCGCCTCAGATCATCAGGCATTAGATTCTCATAAGGAGTGCGCAACCTAGATCCCTCGCATGCGCAGTTCGCAGTAGGGTTTGCCGTCCTGTGAGAATCTAATGCCGCCACTGATCTGACAGGAGGAGGAGCTCAGGCAGTAATGCGAGCGATGGGGAGCGGCTGTAAATACAGATTAAGCTTCAGGGTCCCTCACCCGCCACTCACCTCCTGCTGTGCAGCCTGGTTCCTAACAGGCCACGTACCCTGATCCCTGGCCAAGGGGTTGGGGACCCCTGCCCTAGTCCACAGACCACGCTTTGGTCTAGTCTAGAGAGGTGGTTCTCAAACCTTATTGTGCACCAGAATCTTCTGGATGACTTGTTAAAACGACTGCTGGGTCCCACCTGCAGAGTTTCTGCTTCAGCAGGTCTTAGGTTGGGCCCGATAAGTTACATTTCTGACCAGCTCGCAGGTGATGCTGACGCTGCTGATCTGGGAACTTCGCACTTTGAGACCCACTGATCCAGAAAACAGAAGATTCTTTTACTTGGAGAGTAAATTACTTTGCTGTGCTGCAGAAAACAGGAATTGGAGACTTGAGACTTAGATTCTGACTCTTAGATTTTAGTTCTGGTACCTAAACACATTTAGTATTATTTTTAAACAATAATTGACACTAATGTGTCCTTATGGCTTTGTGTTGTCTAAGGCCTGCTACAGCTGTAGCTGTAACAATCTAATCCTCACCTAGGACCCCTGACAAGGATTGCCCTGAGAGCCGGTGAGATTTTGGCTCTTGATCAATTGTCCTCTTTCTCAGATGAAGGTGGAAATGAGAGGAAAATATTTCAGTAAGGTTCTCATTAGGCATTGTGAACACTGGCCCATGTTTTGATAGCCTTTGCCATATGAAATGAATCACTCAGATAATGGATTCTCTATGGACTTAAGGGGAGGGTTGGTACATTTGGAGGACACACATGGTTTACATGATTCTCCAGGGAATTATTCCTAGCAAATCATTAAAAAAGAGGTGGGGTTCACCATACATGGGTGTTGAATTTTGTCAAAAGCTTTTTTTTTTTACAGACACCCTTTCTATTTATTTGTCAGACTAAGCCAGATTGGACATATATCTAAAAGTCTTCCTTCCTCCTCTATTCTGGCCATGTCTAAATGATGGGCAGAGTGTAATTCTCCCACTCTATTGACAGGGTTGACCATGTTACTTGCCTTTGTCCAGTGGAAAGTTAAAAGATGTGATGGGAACACAGGCTTTAAATCACTTGCATGGTTTGGCTTGACCTCCTGTGTTCCTGTCATCTACATTTTTACCTAGAATTCCACTCTGGGGAACTGATCCTACAGAAATACACATGTACACAAAAATTATACAAAATCATGGTCTATGTAGAATTGATTGTAAAGGCAAAAAATTGGGAGGAACCTAATGGAAGAATGGGTAAATAAGTTATAGTATATTCTTACTGTGAAATTTTATGCGTTATGTCTTTAAAGGGAAAGATGTGAATGGTATATAAAATAGGAAAAGCAAATTGCAGAACTCTATATAATGCTATTTTTGTAATAACAAAAATTACAATCGTGCATATGCAAAGATGCATATTTGCATCTTTATTATATACATATAGAAAAAACCCGAAAAGTATCTCTGGGTACTGCAGTTGGGAGAAGTAGAGAAAAGGAAACTGCTGCTGACAGTTTTTTAAATGTCATATATAAAACATGTATAAGATAAAAAATTTAATGAGTAAAAGATACAAAATGAAAGTGAGAGCTTCTTTCCTTCTCTTAACACCAGCTCCCATCCCACTGATAATAGTTTCCTGTAACTCATTCCAGAAAATGTTTTAATGCATATATTCATATAATATATGCATCTATTTATTTGTTCTAATAAACATGTTACATTGTACTGTTACTTGTTCTTTTGCTTTTGAGGACACAGAACTACCTTATTCTTTTCACAGAGGCATCCTTATTCCATCATATGGATTTATAGTAATTTAGTTAACATGTCCCCCCCTTTTTTTTAATAGATCTTTATTGGAGTATAATTGCTTCACAATATTGTGTTAGTTTCTGTTGCACAACAAAGCGAATCAGCTGTATGCATACACATGTCCCCATATCCCCTGCTCTTGAGCCTCCTTCCCATCCTCTCTATCCCACCCCTCTAGGTCATCGCAAAGCACTGAGCCGATCTCCCTGTGCTATGCTGCTGCTTCCCACCAGCCAACTATTTTACATTCGGTAGTGTATATATGTTGATACTACTCTCACTTCACCCTACTGCCCCATGTCCTCATGTCCATTCTCTATGTTTACCTCTTTATTCCTGCCCTGCAACTAGGTTCATCAGTACCATTTTTTTTTTTTTTTAGATTCTACATATATGTGTTAGCATACGGTATTTGTTTTTCTCTTTCTGACTTACTTCACTCTGTATGACAGACTCTAGGTCCATCCACCTCACTACAAATAACTCAATTTCGTTTCTTTTTATGGCTGAGTAAAATTCCATTGTGTATATTTGCCACATCTTCTTTATCCATTCATCTGTCGATGGACATTTAGGTTGGTTCCATGTCCTGGCTATTGTAAATAGAGCTGCAATGAACATTGTGGTACATGACTCTTTTTGAATTATGGTTTTCTCAGGGTATACTCCCAGTGGTGGGATTGCTGGGTCAAATAGTAGTTCTATTTTTAGTTTTTTGAGGAACCTCCATACTGTTTTCCATAGTGGTTGTATCAATTTACATTCCCACCAACAGTGCAGGAGGGTTCCCTTTTCACCACACACTTTCCAGCATTTATTGTTTGTAGATGTTTTGATAATGGCCATTCTGACCGGCGTGAGGTGATACCTCATTGTAGTTTTGGTTTACATTTCTTTAATAATTAATGATGTTGAACATCTTTTCTTGTGAGTCTTGGCCATCTGTATGTCTTCCTTGGTGAAATGTCTATTTAGGTCTTCCACCCATTTTTTAACTGGATTATTTGTTTTTTTGATATTGAGCACCATGAGCTGTTTGTGTATTTTGGAGATTAATCCTTTGTCTGTTGTTTCAGTTTGCAAATATTTTCTCCCATTCTGAGGGTCGTCTTTTCATCTTGTTTATGGTTTTCTTTGCTGTGCAAAAGCTTTTAAGTTTAATTAAGTCCCATTTGTTTATTTTTGTTTTTATTTTCGTTACTCTAGGAGGTGGGTCAGAAAAGATCTTGCTGTGGTTTATGTCAAAGAGTGTTTTTCCTGTGTTTTCCGCTAAGAGTTTTATAGTGTCTGGTCTTACATTTAAATCTTTAATCCATTTGGAGTTTATTTTTGTGTATGGTGTTAAGTAGTGTTCTAATTTCATTCTTTTACATGTAGCTGTCCAGTTTTCCCATCAGCAGTTATTGAAGAAGCTGTCTTTTCTCCATTGTATGTTCTTGCCTCCTTTGTCATAAATTAGGTGACCAAATGTGCATGGGTTTATCTCTGCGTATTCTTTTTTTTTTTTTTGCGATACGCGGGCCTCTCACTGCTGTGGCCTCTCCCATTGCGGAGCACAGGCTCCAGACGCGCAGGCTCAGCGGCTATGGCTCACGGGTCCAGCCGCTCCACGGCATGTGGGATCTTCCCAGACCAGGGCACAAACCTGTGTCCCCTGCATTGGCAGGCGGACTCTCAACCACTGCACTACCAGGGAAGCCCTATCTCTGGGCATTCTATCCTATACCATTGATCTATATTTCTGTTTCTGTGCCAGTACCATACTATCTTGGTTATGGTAGCTTTGTGGTATAGTTTGAAGTTGGAGAGCCTGATTCCTCCAACTCAGTTTTTCTTTCTCAAGATCGTTTTTGCTATTTGGGGTCTTCTGTGTTTCCATACTAATTGTAAAATTTTTTGTTCTAATTCTGTGAAGAATGCCATTGGTAGTTTGATAGGGGTTGCACTGAATCTGTAGATTGCTTTGGGTAGTATAGTAATTTTCACAATATTGATTCTTCCAATCCAAGAGCATGGTATATTTCTCCATTTGTTTATGTCATCTTTGATTTCTTTCATCAGTGTTTTATAATTTTCTGAGTACAAGTCTTTCACCTCCTTAGGCAGGTTTATTCCTAGGTATTTTATTCTTTTTGTTTCAGTGGTAAATGGGAGTGTTTCCTTAATTTCTCTTTCTAATTTTTTGTTGTTGGTGTATAGGAATGCCAGAGATTTCTGTACATTAATTTTGTATCCTGTAACTTTACCAAATTCATTGATTAGTTCTACTAGTTTTCTGGTGGCATCTTTAGGATTTTCTATGTATAGTATCATGTCATCTGCAAACAGTGACATTTTTGATTCTTCTTTTCCAATTTGTATTCCTTTTATTTCTTTTTCTTCTCTGATTGCTGTGGCTAGGACTTCCAAAACTATATTGAATTATAGTGGCGAGAGTGGACATCCTTGTCTTGTTCCTGATTTTAGTGGAAATACTTTCAGTTTTTCACTATTGAGTGATGCTTGCTGTGGGTTTGTCATACATGGCCTTTATTATGTTGAGGTAGGTTCCCTCTATGCCCATTTTCTGGAGAGTTTTTGTCATATTCAGTGTTGAATTTTGGCAAAAGCTTTTTCTGCGTCTATTGAGATGATCACATGATTTTTATTCCTTAATTTGTTAATGTGATGTATCACATTGATTAATTTGCATATATTGAAGAATACTTGCATCCCTGAGGTAAATTCTACTTGATCATGGTGTATGATCCTTTTAATGTGTTGTTAGATGCTGTTTGCTAGTATTTTGTTCAGGAATTTTGCATTTATGTTCATCGTGATATTGATCTATAATTTTCTTTTTTTGTGATATCTTTGTCTGGTTTTGGTATCAGGGTGATGGTGGCTTCATAGAATGAATTTGGGAGTGTTTCTCCCTCTGCAATTTTTTGGAAGAGTTTGAGAAGGATCGGTGTTTGCTCTTCTCTAAATGTTTGATAGAATTCGCCTGTGAAGCCTTCTGGTCCTGGACTTTTGTTGGAAGATTTTAAATTATGGTTTCAATTTCATTACTTGTGATAGGTCTGTTGAAGCAATTATACTCCAATAACGATCTATTAAAAAAAAAAGAAGTGGGGGTACTGGTCAAACTTGTTTCTAGTTAAGGCAACAATTAGAAAGATGCAATATCAAAATATACTGAACTAAATCATTCTATATTTGTTGGTAGTATAGCTCTTTTGAGTGGCGAGAACTTTGGTTGCATGTTCTGGAAGATCAATTATCCTCTTTTGTCAGCCTGGTACTGTTAGGCCAAGCAACCTCTTTATTTTAAAGGAGAAAAATAAAATGCCCACAAAACGAAATCATGCTTCCTTATCCTGAAAAATGGACCAACTATCTGTAGTCCATATTTATTGTCCCTTCTTTTATACAGAATAGAGTGAGGTCAAAAGAGTGGTTCTTGTCCCCAAGATGCTTATAATCTTAAGAGAAATGAGGATTTATAGAAACACTTGTATTATAAGTAGACTAGAATAACTGATATATTAACCATACTACCAATATGAAGAGGGAATACAGAGGAAACAATGACACATTCTGCTTGAGGAAGTTGGGGAAGGCTTAAGGAGGATGTAGTATGTGAGCTGAAACTTTAAAAATTAAAAGCAGTTCATTAGATGGAGGCCTGTTGAGGAGCTTATAGCTACATACTTAATACACTGAGCCTAGAAATAGTTTCCACTTACTGTGCCTTGCAAGCATTGTAAGAGTTATTTTCCTCAAGTCAGTGATGTATGATGCAGAAAAACAGAAGTGAACTTTACCAAAGGAAATGTGTGTTACATTATGTCACATGAAAGGTCAGTTGTTGCCTAGATATTTTTTAGATTTCTGTGCCCTGATTGCCGCAAGAGCCAATGAAGTTTTGGTTGTTGCCCAGATGATTGGTTTTTTGTTTTGTTTGTTGGTTTTTTTCTGGTCACACAACTGTAAAATAGAGTTCAAGGCTGTCTATAGTTCAAAGACTGATAACTTCCTAAGACACACTTCAACTTTGGAAGACATAATGGTAAATTAGTTCTTTACATCTTGTAGAGCCTTATAGATTATATTTTTTTTCAGATTTTCAAAAATTTTATTCTATTTAATTTTATTTTTAAAGCTTATTTATAGTAAGAAAGTTGGACAAGATTAAAAAAAAGAAATAATGGTCTGTTTAGATCTGACTTTAAATTATATGGGAATCAAACTTGTTCTTTGCTCTCAGTACCATCATACTTGTTTTGGGACCCCACTAGATTCTCATTTCCTTGACTGTTTTATTTCCTCAACTGATACATTCCTCCCCATCAGCAGTCTTCTGGTATCATTTCCTTATTTGCCTCCCTAGACTCTGAAACCGATCCTTTTGACCACGCTCACTTTTGGATCACTATAGAATCAATTGGAGTTGGCCTTACCGTCCTTCTCTTGTAAAGCTCAGAGAGATATATATATATATATATATATTTTTTTTTTTTTTTGCGTTACGTGGGCCTCTCACTGTTGTGGCCTCTCCCGTTGCAGAGCACAGGCTCCGGATGCGCAGGCTCAGCGGCCATGGCTCACGGGCCCAGCTGCTCCGCGGCATGTGGGATCTTCCTGGACCGGGGCACGAACCCGCGTCCCCTGCATCGGCAGGCAGACTCTCAACCACTGCGCCACCAGGGAAGCCCTCAGCTATATATTGCATAGTTCTGCAACATTTCGTGTGAGCGTTCATAATGGAGAGAAGGTAAATGTTAGCTTAGTCTGCAGCTCCAGCTCTTACAAACTTCTCAAGCCACTTGCCATTTATCTTTTGCTACCACCACCCTATGGAGACTTTTGCTGCTAATAGCAACTCCCTAGTGTTATGGTTCAGTGGTCCCCAACCTTTTTGGCACCAGGAACCAGTTTCAGGGAAGACAATTTTTCCACGGACGGTGGGGTGGGGGGATGGTTCAGGTGGTAATGAGAGTGATGGGGAGTGATGGCGAGCGGCAGATGAAGCTTCGCTCGCTCATCTGCCACTCACCTCCTGCTGTGAGGCTGGGTTTCTAACAGGGCGGACTGGTACCGGTCTGCGGCTCGGGGGTTGGGGACCCCTGTTATAGTTATTGAATTAATCCTATCCTACATGACTTGCAGAAAGCTTTGACTTTGTTGACCCCTGATTCCTTAAAGCAATCTCTTCCCTTGACTTCCAAAGCACCACACTTTTCTTACTACCCACATTGATTCTCCTTTTCAGTCTCCTTCTAGGACTTCCTATGCTCACCCCTTTCCCATTATCAAGGGGACTCAGCACTCAGTCTTATGTCTTTTCCCACTCTATGTATCTTCCCATGGTGACTCCATTAAAATCTCTGGCTTCAAATGTATTTTATAAGCTTATGACTCCCAAATTTATTGCCATTTTTGAAACATTAGCTGATATATCTCAGTATTTCCTGTTCCCCATTGGTTTACCACTCAACAAAAATAAAAACAAAACCCAAAATGCAAAGTAGCAGATTTTTCTAGGCTCACAAGTCTTGGGAGGAAGTGACAAGACTTCAATGAGGAAATAGCTGCATGGTGTATCTAGGCAGACATGGTTTGGACCCTTGAATCAATGTTCCCCTGATTTGTCTCCAAAATAATTGTGTGGGACTACAAAACTGTGAGATACTGGCATGAGGAGAAACCCTAGAGATATTCTTTCGTCTATTTTACAGGTGAATAGTAAGTGGCAGAGATAGTACTAGAACCCAAACCATCCAGAGATGCTCTACCTGCTGCCATCTCAGGACCTAATAATGTGGTACTCTTCCCCTAAATCTGAGTTAGTTTAAGGATATCAAGAGAAATCCCTGTTTCTATATAGACAGAATAATAACTAATAGGTGATCCCAGGAGATTTCAGTTATATTAGTTGTTACAATTGGTTTATAACAATATAACATCGCACATGTTGAAACTTTAATAGCAATATATATGTGTGTGCGAAAAAGACACTAGTAAGAGAAACTTTGAAACTTTTTACTCTAATCATATGCCTACTTTTAGCCAGTATTTATGAAGGCCAACATTATTCCTCTTCAGTAACTGTATTTCCCTGTTTTCTCCAAGGGTCATGTGAAAGACTGTGTATAATTCAGAAGAGTTATTTCTACATTGAGAAAAAAATACCTCATATTTAAATCAATTCAAGTCTCTTCGTGACGTCTAGGCTGTATCTAGGACACATCTGGACATTTGGAAACATCCAAATTTGACTGAGTTTTCTAGCTTTCAACAGAATATTTAGTAAATAAAAGAATGAGGAACTTATACTAATCATTGTTTTTTTAAAGGCAAGAGCATGTCAGTGGAGCCTATATCATTATAGCGCAGCCGTTATTTCTTGTCATACATCAGACTTGCCCCACTTTAGTGGAAGAGGCTGACATTCAACGGGTGTGGTTTTTGAGGTTGCCACATGGCCTTGCCATGACTTAAAATAGCTCTCTCTGGTTGCCAGATGGCCTGGGGAAGCAGCAAACACAAGCCTCATTGACCATAGAACTTGGTGTCTTAGGACTGAAAGCTCTTTCAGGATACCTTTTAAGTTTCTGTTTTTAAATATCTGGAGCATTTCAAGCCTTAAACCAAGATCTGGCTCCTCTTCTGCTCCTACCTTTAGTGAAAACAGAGGGTAAGAATTGATTTGGGGCACAGAAAGTGAATGCTGACATTTCACCATTCCCCTGAGAACACGTTATTAGTCATTAACTACTTTCCAGAAGGAAGTCTCCCTTCTTCAGCCTAAATCCTTTGGAAATTGTGTGAATAAGAGATGTGGAGAAACCTCATGGGGAGCCTATTCTGAGAGTCTGCAATATGTACCTTAAGGTACCTGGCAGGGGTGGAGGAAGCAGCCTCATATATACTCTTCAGGTCCAATTCCCCATTGTGTGTAGATGCATAAAATGCAATTTACTTCTGGTTATTGAATGATAATGTCTTGAAAATGAGAAAAACAACTGTCTTGAAGGAAAAGTCAAAGAGCATTATTTAGGGAAGGGAATTACTTTTCCTACTTATAGAATGGAAAAATGAGATAAATTGGTTTGAAAAGAGGAAAATAAATATATTGTAAGGAAGATTTTATTTATCAAACATTTATTGAGTACCTGCTACATGCCAGAGATAGTTCTAGGCTCTGGATATATAATAGTCAGTGGACTAGGCCTCATGGGCTTCCCACTCTAGTGGAAGGGATGGCAGGAGACCTAACCCAGTGTGTGTGTGTTTGTGTGTGTGTGAAGAGAATCAAAGGACATTCCCCTAAAGAGGTGATGTTTAAGCCAAGACCTGAAAGAGGTTAAATGGACAAAGTCCTCAGTTTAGTTCGGCTTCATTTTCAATGATCCTGTTACAAAACAAGACAAAAATTCAGTTCTAGATCTTTTATTTTTCCTACCCATTGATGGTTGCCTGTCAGAGATAAGATTCTAATTTCAACAGGAGATAATTGGATTGCTATCTCTTTTTCTAACCCTTGCATAGACATTTATTTCTTGTATCCCCCTTGGCAACCACAAGTCTGTTCTCTATGAGGGATGATGTCTTAATAGTCTCTGTTCAGGTACAATATAGCTCTATGATGAGTAAACAAAGAACTCAAGATGGATGAAGAAAAAAAAACAGCTGCTTTCACAGCATCATCTTGCATTGAGAAAAGTATATCAAAATATCCTTCTTCCCATACAGTTTATTCAATCCTTAACAAACTTATTGAGCATCTACCACATGCAGGCCCTGTGTTTGTCATGGAGATACGATGGTGAACAAAATAGACATTGTACTGGCTCTTGTGGAGTGTATAGTCTGATGGAGGAAGACAGACTTCATATAAATAATCACTCAGGTATCTAGTTCCTAAGTCTATCAAAAGAGACAATGGAGGTAAAAACATTGAAATAAAAGATTTTAGCTGGGACTTCCCTGGTGGTGCTGTGGTTAAGAATCCGCCTGCCAGTGCAGGGGACATGGGTTCGATCCCTGGTCTGGGAAGATCCCACATGCCGCGGAGCAACTAAGCCCGCGAGCCACAGCTACTGAGCCCGCGTGCTGCAATTACTGAAGCCCGTGTGCCTAGACCCCATGCTCTACAACAAGAGAAGCCCTTGCTCTCGCAACTAGAGAAAGCCTGTGCACAGCAACGAAGACCCAACACGACCAAAAAATAAATTAAAAAAAAAAAAAGATTTTAGCTAAATATAGCAGGAAAGTTTAAAGTTTTGTTCGATTTTTGGCTGTAACTCATGGTTTCTTCCTCTCTTCCCCTCATCCTCCTGCAATAATTATTTAAACTTAAGACTTCTGTAGTAAAAATATCATAAATTATTGTTTATTTTGGTTATTTTATTACTTGGCTTGCCTCGATGGCCAATGGCAAAATGCATTTTGGGGTAAACACCAGTCTGATTTACCCCCAAGTTGTTTTCCAATATTTAGTGAGTCAGAATTCCATTTTTTCATGGAAGTTTTGGAGCTCTGAAAAATTATCAACATCCATAATCAGGGGTGTATATTCTTGCACATTAAGAATATGAAAGGACAAATAGCTACAGAGGTATAAAATATGATTAACAGTCATTTGCACTGCTATCCACATGTCAGGAAGACTACTCTTAGAAGCTTATGAAGTAATTATACTTAGCCCAACATATTTTTTTCTGGCTCCAGATCTAAGAAAATAACTTAAAATAACTTTTAATTTTTTTAGTATTAGAAGGTAGACACTGGAGGAGCAAACTAACCTCTTTAATATGGCAGGACAACATACTACTAGTCAGTTGATGTTTCATAGTTTCCTTTGAAATTTGTGGACATAAATTAGAAAAAAATCCCAGAATTAATTTCTTTTCTTTCTAGTTTTTTTCTTGTTTGCCTTCCTTCCTTTTCCTTATTTTTCCTTCCTTTTCCTTCGCTCCCCTCCCCTGCCCTCCCTTCCCCTTTCTTTCCCTTCCCTTCCTTTCCCTTCTCTTTTCTTTTTGCCTGAATGCTGTCATGTGGACCTCTGAGCTGTGTTGCTAATATTCATGATACATATGCTGCTGATAGATAGTAAACAAGTATGGGGGTGAGAGGGCACACAAAATGGTGTGATGATATTGGAGAATACTTTCCACAGATATTTGATTTCTCAGGTCAAGGAAACTACTAATAATCTGAAAAGGAAAGGCTTATTTACTACTTTTGCTTAATGCTGTGAAAATATGATCTTTAGTCATAGTCTGTTGTTAAATTGCTTACTGTTTTAATAAAAATACTAGAGCTGAATTGCTAAGAATAAAGATAGCAAGTTAAGAAAGATGGAATAAAAGAAATGAAAAAATAAAAGAGTGAAACACCACTGACATCATCACCACTAAAGTAGATACTTCCCCAAATCAATGTCCTACCTCTGTTCATCTTCCTGGCCATAGATAGCAGCCAGATAAGAACTGTATAAAGAAGCAGTGAATAGAACAGTGGTTACCACAGGCGGGGAGGTAGAGGAAGTGGGGAGATGTTGGTCAAAGTGTACAAAGGTGCAGTTATGTCAGATGCATAAGTCTAGAGATCTAATGCATGGCATGATGGCTGTAGTTGATCATACTGTAGCGAATACTGAAAATTTGCTGAACGTTCTTGCCACATGTACACAAAAGGTGACTACGTGAGGTGATGGCGTGTTCATTAGCTTGACAGTAGTAATCATTTCACTATGTATGTGTATATCAAATCATGTTGTATGCCTTAAATATACGTAATTTTAATTAAAAAACATATATAAGATGCACTTCTTATGCTCTAAATCATGCATTCTCTGCAGGGTGATATCATCGCCAAGGAGTTGACAGTTAGTTTATACACAGTATATCTACCACATTAACATTTCATGGAGGAGGGGAGTGATGTTAAAAAATGTCTAAAAGGTTCTTCAGGGGAAGGAAATAATGAAAACAAATGCTTGAGAAACACCGCCCTTGATGGTATGTTTGTGCTGTGTAGAGGAGATAATTTACTTCTGGTGAAATTACTTAAATCTTGTTTTTTTTTTATTATTCTGCTGTAAGATTAGTCATTTATTCTTTTTTCTAATTACTTAAATCTTAAAGAATTTGATATTTATGTTACAACATCAACTAGGAAATGACCATGGTAGGATGAAGTCAAAATAGTAGCACAGCTAATAAATGACAGACGAGCCTGAGACAAATGGATAGGCTTCTCAGTAGCCTTACTATAAATCTAACAAAGCAGGACCCAAACAGACTCATATTGGCAATAAAAAAGGGGGAGGACGTAAATCCTTCTTTGCTTATTTACAGAATCTATAGTTATCATGTGTACATGTACAGTAGCCATTCTCTAACTTGCCAGATTAACAGAGGTTCTCCATACTCTCTGGAATACATCCTGGCTGAGGTCCATGGCACTTGGAACACTCCAGGCTAGTAGGCTACTTGCTAGTACAGCTCATGCTTCTGTTCTTCCCAGTTGAGTCATATGCTTACAAGAGTCAACTTGGTTTTTTCCCAAACCTGTTAATGCCATTTGCATTTGTTACCATGCTTAGTTATTAGTCAAGAAAATAGCAGGCAAGTGTAGGAAATCAAAAAGAAAGAGGATTATTGTTTCTACAAACACCGAGTTGAATGCTTTAGAAAGAACCAATAAAGAGAGTCACAAATTTAAATTGAGAAGAGTCAAGGTGGTTGTACACTTGTGCCCAGCCACGTTCAAGTTCAGGTATGGAGAAGGTAGAGCTTTGGATTTAGCCAATTTGGGGGTTTTACCAGAGGAGTATGAAGGAGGAAAAGAAGACCTAGGGAGTTAAAGGTATATGTGAGTTAGTGAATATAGTGATGGATATTGGACTTTAAGATGGCTAAGGAGGAAAATGAGAACATGAAGGTTGTGAGAGACACTGAAAAGAGGGTAGGCTTGGTCAAATGGAAGGGGTTGGGGGTAAGAGAGTCATCTGAAATATTGGAGGTTGTAACTGGAGAATGGAATGCTTGAAATTGAGACTACAGAGGGGGGTGCAATTAATGGTGATAAGCTAGGATTGGGTGGTTGTAGTGTTGTAGAGGACAACTCAATAGGGGTGAATGAAAAGGATATGAGAGGCCAGGTTATATTGGATGGATATTGAAACCACCAAGAACTATTCCAGGAATAGGGTTGGAGGGAGACAGTGAAATGGCTCAAGGAAGAAAGAGTGACATGCGAATTAGTAAGTAGCAAATATATAAAAGACAGAGAAGGTTGTGGGCTGCCATAGCTGGGAAAAGCGTTGTGGAGGAATGGGGTTACCTCCGGGTGTTGAAGCCTGAAGAGTCAGGTTGGGATGGACAGAGAGAACAGAGGAAGGTGTTTCAAGCTGTGGGTCACAGAATAAGCAAAGACCAAATGGCAGGAAGGAACACAGTATGATTTTGAGGTCGGTGAGTTCACCAGGTGTCGCAGCTTCAGATTGTGAAACGTTTGGAATGTTGGACTGAGGATTCTTGTTTTTGTGCTTTTAACTTTTTCTGTAGAAAAGTAATGATTGTTTGGCTGCTGCCTTTTTCAAATTCTCTCAAAGCGCTAATCTTTACTGATGTTATCATGCGAATCAGATTCACTCTTGCATTGAAGTTGTGAGAAATTGCCTATACTTGTAAACAGAGCTAAATAGTCAAACACATTAAAATATAAAAGGACAGGTGGAAATAGATTAGAAAACAAAAATTTAGTGTACACTCCATAGGCTATATTTTCAGATGCTTGTGTCTGGTAAACCTCAGCGTCTTTATGTTTGAACCCTGATCTTAGAACTCTTTATCTTAGAATGCCACACCTTCAAATTAGTAGGGGTTTTTCCACAGAACTAAAAGTAAACTAAGTTAATTCTGCCATTTCTACTTCCCTTTAGCTTTCCATTCACTATTTTTATAAAACACAATAACAATTTACTGATTTGGGAAGAGATATTGAACTTTCATGAGAACTTATATATAGGGCTAGTCTGACCAGGGTCTTCTATTTCTTTAGCTAGAACAACATGGAAGGGCAAGTTACCAGAAAGCTTCTACTTGAGGTGTAATCAGAATAAAGGTGGGCTTCCCTGGTGGTACAGTGGTTGAGAGTCCGCCTGCCGATGCAGGGGACACGGGTTCGTGCCCCGGTCTGGGAAGATCCCACGTGCCGCGGAGCAGCTGGGCCCGTGAGCCGTGGCTGCTGGGCCTGCGCCCGCGTACCACAAAAAAAAAAAAAAAAAAAAAAGAATAAAGGTAATTTTTTGACTAGACAAATACCTGGTGACATCAGGTTATGTGTTCCCAATGTGTCCATCTCCAAAAGGGCCTCCTGGTGGGAAAAGAGATGGAACACTCAAAAGTTTCATTGAAGAGACTTTACCAAAGGGACTCTTTACAGGGGTGTGGGCAGAGTTAAGGGAACTAACAAACATGACGAAGCACATAGGGGAGTAGCGTATTTGGGATGCTGTTACTGTTCCTCGGCCTGAAGGGACAGGGAGAGTGAGTGGCATTAGAGTTGTAACCATGGATAGGGGCAACCAACAGGTGCTGTGGCCCTAAGCAGAGGAATGCACCACTGCCAAAACCTTGCCAGTCAGGGGAGGTGCAGACAGAACAAATACCCTCGTCTCTCTCTTCTCACCCTCTAGTCTCATTCAGTTGGTGGAACCCAACTGGAAGCCAGAAGGCAAGAGAGCCTAGATGATGTAGCCAAAGTGGTCAGCCTCTTACAGCAAGAAAGAGAAAAGCCAAGAATAGATCTGGAGAGAAAAAAGAGAATGACCAACACCCTACTTTTTCAACACTTTGATTCAATAAAAAATCTCCAAAAATTATTTTTGTTATTAAGCCACTGATGGGTTTAGAACTGGGCTCAATAAGTAGAACACACTGGGGAATAATCCAAATGAATGGCAGGTAGAAGCCAAAATACCATGTTTGTGACTGGTCAAGTTAGGTTGACGGGAACAGCTTGGTGGGAAGACCTATGAATCCACAGCTGAGCCCAAAATTCATCAGTCTTCTCCACCCTGTCTCAGATGGCACCAAACCATGTGGGAGAGAAAGCAGAAATGTATGCTTTCTGTGGCCAGTTTGCCTCCCTTCCTCAAAGGAAGATGGGGAACAAAGGGGCAGGCCCACCCACCGGGGAAAGCTGGAAGTGTAAAGCCCAGTGTATGGCCTCTGAGGGCAGCTCATGCCCAGGAGGAAAATGGGTGAGGCTGGACCACTTGTGCCTGATTACTCTTCTCAAACTTATAGGCAGAGAGGTCTCTCCACTGCCTTGGAGCAGGGTGAAGGAAGGGCATTGGAGGGGACTGCTTTTTCTCCACCACAGTTTCTCATTCACTGACTTATTCAACTTAGATGCTTTCAGGAGTTAGGCATCCTACAGATGCAGGGAATGCAACGATGAAGAGGATACGATTTATCCCTAGATGGTAATAATAAGAACTGCTAATGGTTACTGAGGATGCTCCTTAAGGCAGGATGTATTTTTCATTCCTTTCTCATGAAATATTCACAGCCACCATATTAGACAGATACTATTACTAACTTTATTTTACAATTTGAAGAAACTGAGGCTTAGCAAAGTTAAGGGACTTGCTTAAAGTCACCGATTAGTTAGGGGCAGAGCTAGGATTTAAATCCTACAGTCTGGCTCCAGAGCTAGTGTTCCTAACTCTGTCCCATGTCACAGGTCAGTGCTGGAAACAGGCTTGTGAACAAATAATTACAGTGTAATGAATGACGTAAGTGCGAATGGAGGGCTGTACAACGTGCGAAGGGAGAGAGGAAGGACTGACTACACAGGTCTATGTGTACAACATTTGTGCGATTTCCCTTGTCCATTGCCAGAAATGAACATAGTGGTGTCTTTATTGTTACTATACATGAAGTCAGATACAGAGCTCAATTCATGCTGCCCTGCTGTCCCTCCCAAGCATAACAGCACTTAAAATAATTTCTTCCTGACATCTTGGACCCCTTCCAAGAGTTCTGTTCCAGCTTTTGGATAAGGCAGAAACAGGAAGAGGATTTCCTAATGTTCCCTGACTAGAGACCTAAGTTGGAATTCGGAATCATTTTGTGATTAAAATCATTGTTAAGATTCTGTTGTCCTATAATATGTATATGTGTGTGTGTGTCAACTATATTATATAACAGCCGTGATACATGCGCTACAAAAATATCACTAAAATCAGCTGTGAGACTGGTGAAATTCCTATATTTCTCTTTATATAGGTCTTATGTCAAATGAAGTTGATTTTCTCTTTATAAAGTGGAATTCTCTCAAACATTTATTTTTGCTATGAATTTATCATAATTTAGTAGTCACAATGTCTGCTAATAATGGAAGACAAATCTACTTTTCTGTTTCATACCTCTGGGTAGAAATTTTTTCAACTTGGCCCCCTTTGGTGAATCACCTCACAGCTCATCTTTTTTTTTTTTTTTTTTTTGCGGTACACGGGCCTCTCACTGTTGTGGCCTCTCCCGTTGTGGAGCACAGGCTCCGGACGCGCAGGCTCAGCGGCCATGGCTCACGGGCCCAGCTGCTCCGCGGCATGTGGGATCTTCCCGGACTGGGTCACGAACCCATGTCCCCTGCATTGGCAGGCGGACTCTCAACCACTGTGCCACCAGGGAAGCCCTCACAGCTCATCTTTGACATACTGAACATCCATACCTTTGGTTTTTATATCACTCGATCCTAGAGGAGGTTTCATGAGGTTTGTATGACCAGACTGGATAAACAGGTGCTGCCTGCTGCTGCCAAGTGATGGCCTATTCATGCCAGGATATTAAGCACATCCTGCAGTTCAGTGTAAACACCAGGTGGGATTCTAATCCACTCAGCACAGAGTCCCTTACTCTTTCCTCCTGAATGAATGAAAATCTCTGGAAAGTCCCTGCTTAGAAATTCTCTAAAACTTTTGAAGTCAGTGAGTCTCACTCTAAAAGGACCCAAAAAGAGGGCTGGATCCATGCCTCCCATGCCTCCCCTATTCACCGCATATTTCTTGGAGTGACCTCAGAAACACACAGGAAAGTTCCAAGTTAACATGTAGCCCTCTTTTTTTGTACTAGGTTATACAGGGTTTCAGGGTTTCAAGGTTGGAGAAATCCTCCCTCCTTTCCAAAGGTGAAATTGCCTGGGAGTTTTGCACTTCTGACTCATTACTACTTTTTTCTCCTTTTAGGACTATAGAGAAGACAAAGTGAGACAAGCTAAACCTTACAACAATGGGATAAACTCTGGTCTTAAAGCAGGGTCTTTGGTCTGTAGAATAAATGGTGACACTACTTAGACCCACCCAGATCCATCATCAATGAAGTTTCCCAGGAGGAGGTACAGCCTAGCTTACTGATTGGCCAGATGTCAGCACACAAAGGTGCATGGACACTGTAGCTCTCTTCTCATGGCCTTTTCTTCCTTAAGCATACCAGTATATCATACAGGCATAGGTGGTCTGATAAATGGAATAATTTTGGAGGGGGGCACAGTGCAATAGCTTTGAAGGAAAAGAGGCTAGGTCTTCTGATAACTTATTCATCGTCAAAGGAATAATCTGAAAATTGACCATTGTGGCAAACCGCTGGCTGTCTCCCAATATTGATTCTCCCCCTTTTTTTCTATGGTAACAGAATCCCCAATATGTAGCTGGGAACAACCTTGAAGTTCTGTTGGTCATATGACTAAGTTTTGGCTAATGGAATATAAGCAGAAGTGATGCCATTTCTGAGTTGTGTCCTTAAAGGAAGGGACAGGCCATCCTTTTCTCCATCTTACCCTCCAGTTGGCTGGAATGTGAGTGTGAAGGTGATCCATCCTAAATCATGTGGGTCCAAGGATGGCCAAGTTACATGATAGAAGGCACCTGGGTCTCTGAGCCTCGAGCCGCCACACCAGACCTGGGCTACTTACCCCCAGACTGTTAGATGAGAAAGGAAAAACCACCTGTTGTGTTTAAACCCTTATTATCTTGGGTCTCAGGACTACCCTAAGTTGATGACTTTGGATTTCAATAGAATAGTCTTTTAGTTGAGAACATTGCCTTGTTAATTTAACTCATCTGTTTCAACAGGTAGCCTTCTTTTTCTCAGAGCTCTGTAGCTTCCAGTTAGGGTGCTGCCTTTTGGGGGGTTACACAGAGAAAGAAAGGGCTGTGAAATTAGGCCTCAGGTCGAATAGGGAGTGGAGATATAGACTTTTCACTTAGACCCCAAAATCCTGTTTGATCCTGTTGTTAGGACATCTATGAAATTTCCATATTCTATCCCAGGAAAAGAACTTTAATTTTTCTTTGATGCCACATTCTTCTTTAGCCAGCAATACAAGAAAACCACTGTTTGCTGTGGTTTTTTGGCAGAACTCTGAAGTGTGGCCTGGATCTGGGAACCCACAATCCAAGAATAAGGCACCATTTACATACAAAATTGTTGAATTTGGGTAGAAACTAATTCCAGCTATGCTTGTGAAGCCACTGCCTTGCAGGGTTAAAAAAAGAGCTTATTTTTAAAGTGTGTTTCACTGTTTACTGGTGACTACCAAAATAATTATTTCCTGTGTGGGTCACAGGGAGTGAGGTAATCCCAAGGAAAATGTTCCATTGTGCTTACTGGGCTGGGCAGTGCAGCAGCTCCAGACATTCCCTTAAAGGAAAGGTAATCGTGCTGAATGATAAAGTCTGATTCATATGCCCCTTGGAGGGAGATCCATTTTCTACTTGTTACTTTCAGGATCTTATGAGAGATGGCAAATGTGACCATACACATACACATACACATACACAGAGTAGCATGTCTGTGGGTGCCCTTATCATGTTGGTTCATTTAAATAGTTTTATAGATGTTTGAGAAGGAGAATGTCTTTAGGAGCCAAGATAATGCTCTCTGCCCCTAACAGTGTAAAAGAAGAAACTTACCTTGTACAAGTTGTTATTGGTTTACTTGAACCACTTGAGGGCATGCTTCATTTGCCTTTGTCTTCCCAGCCCATACTAATGGGCCCATCACTGAATGCAATGCTCATTAACCATCTGTGGATGAAAGTATATAGCTTGTAAAGGAAGTGAATTCCAGGGAGGGGACTACTACTCCAAAACTGATTTCCTCGGTACCATGACAATGAGATGAGAGAGTTTGCCAGAAGGTATGTCTGGCCAGCCAAGATTGGAGCATCCCTGAGCTATCAAACTCCATGGTTCCAGTGGTTAAACAGTTCTGTGCTTCCAAACTCCATCTTCCCTGGATAGGCATAGAATTTTCCACACAAATGTGTTACATACTGGCACAGCAAGTAGAGTGAACTGTAGCAGCTGGATCAACAGGGGACAAACGAGGCCAAATGGGATACTACTTCTGGTCCTAAAGCAGAGGAATGCTTTTTTTTTTTTTTTTTTTTTTTTTGTGGTACGCAGGCCTCTCACTGTTGTGGCCTCTCCTGTTGCGGAGCACAGGCTCCGGACACGCAGGCTCAGCGGCCATGGCTCACGGGCCCAGCCGCTCCACGGCATGTGGGATCTTCCCGGACCGGGGCACGAACCCGTGTCCCCTGCATTAGCAGGCGGACTCTCAACCACTGTGCCACCAGGGAAGCCCAGGAATGCTTTTTAATATATACTACCTGATACTTCACCCTGCCGAACCTTCCATTGCTGCTCTGGTTTAAGAGTATAACACGTATGTTACAGATTACAGAGCTGCATATCATAAAAGGCAATGTTCACCACTGATTAATCCACTCACCCAATTTTTATGGAGTGCCTGCTATGTGTTAGGCATTGTATTGGTGCTGGGGTTTGGAGGTGAACAAGCCAGATGTGGTCCCTGCCCTTAAGATTTTAGCCTCTAATAGAAGAGATAGACAAAAAACACACACCAAAAATGGAGAAAAATTACAAATTGTGGCAATTTAAGAAAAACAAACTGGATTTTGAGGTAGGGAATAAAAGAAGTACCCAATTTACATAAAATGCTCAGAAATGACTATCAGCGGGAGGAGTGAACCCTGGGAAGAGTGTGAAGGGGAAGAACTTTCCAGGCAGAGGAAAGAGTTCATATTAAGGAACTGACACCTAAAAGAAACTGGTGTTTCAGAGGACAAAAAAAAACAATGCTCATGGGTTTGCAGCAGAGTGAGTGACAGGGAGAGGCTGCCCTAACTGGCAGAAGTCCTCCAAGGATTTTTTTTATCTACTGTCGAGGAGTATTTACAGGGCAGTCAGGGGGCTTGACATCGTTATCCAGAGGAAGAGGTCTGAGCTTGAGTGTGCTCCTTCCACTACATGTTCAAAGTCTTGTCTCAGCAACTATATGTCCCATTCTGTCGAGTAATGATGAGCAAAATGGAAAGTTGGAATTCATCTGAAATGTAGGAGAAAAGCAAGTGCAGGTGGAACTGTAGAGCTTAGTATTGTCACCCAAGTATCAGGCTAAAATGAGCAAACCATGGTTGGGAGTGGCCATCCACACCTGGTTAGTGTTTGGAACTGGAGGCTAAAGAGAATACTGACATTCAGGTCTACACTGTTATGTACACTTTCTGCTCCTTGTTCTTCCAGGATATAGACATGTGGGAAGTGTCTTTTATAGGTGCCATTAAGATGCTGTCAGATTCCAGTACTGAGATTATAGGGCATGCAGTGCTCTGTGTGTGTGTGTGTGGTGTGTGTGTGTGTGTGTGTGTGATCCATGTGTAGATTGATGAGATGCTGACGGCAGCCAGATGTACTGACTTAAGCAGGGGTTCTTGACCAGGGGTCTGATGTAATCTTGGGCAGGAAAAAAATTACATCTTTATTTTCATTAACCTCTCTAACTGAAATTTAGCATTTTGGCAATGTATTTAGGCAACAAACCACAGGAATTTTAGCAGTACTGGTGACTTTGCCATCAATAGAAATTACAGATATTTTCATATCACATAGTTGTTGCAGGTGTCTCAAAATATCACTTATGCTAATCACTACTTCAAAATTACAGTAGTTACCACACCATAGCTAGATTTTGTCAAAAGCAAATTTTTATGATATCACATTTTAAAAAATATTTAAAAACTACATTTCAATCCTTCTGGTTTTCTTTGCAATCCTATGTGGGCTTTTTTTTTTTTTTTTGCATTTCAGAATAAGATTGTGAGAAGGGGCTTTTAGGCTCCCAGACTGCCAAAGAGGTCCCTGAGACAAAAGAGATTAAGAATTGCCAGACTGAAGATGGTGTTTTGGGAACCCTAGCCCACCTTCTTCTCAGTCTGCTGGTTTTCCGAATAAGGTTGTATTCCTTGCCTCACCTCCCAATTTATTGGCCTGTAACAGATTTGGCTTAGCCAGTCAGGAACCTCGTTGCTTGTGGCTAGCTGGCCCCAGTCAGGTGATATTGGGGCAAGGCCCTAGCAGCTGCCGGGACCATTTGTACTGAGGATCTTCCCTTCAAAATTCCCTGAAGCATCACTGACTACCCCAGCACTTGGCAGTTGGAGCAAGGAATCGACAAACTTCTGCAAGTTGGTGGACTCAATTTTGGAGGGCTGTTCACTGCTATGAATCTTTAATCTTAAAAGCTGAAGGAAAAGTGGAGTCTGAATTCTTTTGTCAGGTCACTTCAACCTCTTATTGGAAGATTATCCAAAAGCATTATCTGCTTATCAGAGATACTACAGTTTACAGTCTGACTATTGGAAGGGCAATTAAAGCATTTCAAGAGTTGCTTTATGTTGATCGCAGCTTTTGTCGAGCCAAGGAATTTCATTTATGACTTGGGCTTATGTTCAAAGTGAACACAGACTATGAATCTAGTTTAAAGCATTTTCAGTTAGCTTTGATTGACTCTAAGCCCTGTACTTTGTCCAGTGTTGAAATTCAGTTTCGTATTGCCCACTTGTATGAAAACCAGAGTGAAAATAAATATTAAAACTCAAGCTGCCATGGACACCCGCCTCTCAAGTGCCAGCGCAGCCTGGAGACTCTGGCCCCCCCCAAGTTCACCTGCGGTCGCACAAGCTTGAACGCATCCCACAGTTGGTGGACAGCAAGTTGCTGTGTGGCTAACAGGGTCTTGGTGCTTTGGCCGGGTGTCAGGCCTGAGCCTCTGAGGTGGGAGAGCCGAGTTCAGGATATTGGTCCACCAGAGACCTACAGGTCCCACATAATATCAAATGGCGAAAGCTCTCCCAGAGATCTCCATCTCAATGCTAAGACCCAGCTCAACTCAATGACCAGCAAACTACAGTGCTGGACACCCTATGCCAAACAACTAGCAAGACAGGAACACAACCCCACCCATTAGCAAGAAGCTGCCTAAAATCATAATAAGTTCACAAACACACCACCGGATGTGGTCTTGCCCACCAGAAAGATAAGATCCAGTCTCATCCATCAGAACACAGGCACCCGTCCCCTCCACCAGGAGGCCTACACAACCCACTGAACCAAACTTACCCACTGGGAGCAGACACCAAACACAATGGGAACTACGAACCTGCAGCCTGTGAAAAGGAGACCCCAAAGACAGTAAGTTAAGCAAAATGAGAAGACAGAGAAACACACAGCAGATGAAGGAGCAAGGTAAAAACCCATCAGACTAAACAAATGAAGAGGAAATAGGCAGTCCACCTGAAAAAGAATTCAGA
Source organism: Orcinus orca (assembly GCF_937001465.1). Lineage (NCBI taxonomy): Eukaryota > Metazoa > Chordata > Mammalia > Artiodactyla > Delphinidae > Orcinus > Orcinus orca. The sequence continues at coordinate 88,613,538 of NC_064565.1, forward strand.
CTAATGATAGTAAAGATGAGCCAAAATCTTGGAAATAGAATGGAGAAAATACAAGAAACATTTAACAAGGACCTAGAAGAAGTAAAGAGCAAACAAAAATGATGAACAGCACAATAAATGAAATTAAAAATTCTCTAGAAGGAATCAGTAGCAGAATAACTGAGGCAGAAGAATGGATAAAGCGACCTGGAAGATAAAACGGTGGAAATAACTACCGTAGAGCAGAATAAAGCAAAAAGAATGAAAAGAACTGAGGATAGTCTCAGAGACCTCTGGGACAACATTAAACACATCAACATTTGAATTATAGGGGGTCCCAGAAGAAGAAGAGAAAAAAAAAGGGACTGAGAAAATATTTGAAGAGATTATAGTTGAAAACTTCCCTAACATGAGAAGGGAAATAGTCAACCAAGTCCAGGAAGCAGAGAGATTCCTATACAGGATAAATCCAAGGAGAAACATGCTAAGGCACATATTAATCAAACTATCAAAAATTAAATACAAAGAAAAAATATTAAAAGCAGCAAGGGAAAAGCAACAATTAACATACAAGGGAATCCCCACAAGGTTAACAGCTGATCTTTCAGCAGAAACTTTGCAAGCCAGAAGGGAGTGGCAGGACATATTTAAAGTGATGAAAGGGAAAAACCTATACCCAAGATTACTCTACCCAGCAAGGATCTCATTCAGATTTGATGGAGAAATTAAAACCTTTACAGATAAGCAAAATCTAAGAGAATTGAGCACCACCAAACGAGCTCTACAACAAATGCTAAAGGAACTTCTCTAGGCAGGAAACACAAGAGATGGAAAAGACTTACAATAACATACACAAAACAATTAAGAAAATGGGAATAGGAACATATATATCAATAAATATCTTAAATGTAAATGGATTAAATGCTCAAACCAAAATACATAGCCTGGCTGAATGGATACAAAAATGAGACCTGTATATATGCTGTCTACAAGAGACCCACTTCAGACCTAGGGACACATACAGACTGAAAGTGAGAGGATGGAAAAAGATACTGCATGCAAATGGAAATCAAAAGAAAGCTGGAGTAGCAATTCTCATATCAGACAAAATAGACTTTAAAATAAAGACTATTACAAGAGACAAAGAAGGACACTATATAATGATCAAGGGATCAATCCAAGAAGAAGATATAACAACTATAAATATTTATGCACCCAACATAGGAGCACCTCAATATATAAGGCAAATGCTAAAAGCCATTAAAGGGGAAATTGACAGTAACACAATCATAGTAGGGGACTTTAACACCCCACTTTCACCAATAGACAGATCATCCAAAATGAAATTAAATAAGGAAACACAAGCTTTAAATGATACATTAAACAAGATGGACTTAATTGATATTTATAGGATATTCCTTCCAAAAACAGAATATTACACTTTCTTCTCAAGTGCTCATGGAACTTTCTCCAGGATCAATCATATCTTACGTCACAAATCAAGCCTTGGTAAATTTAAGAAAATTGAGATCATATCAAGTACGATCTTTTCTGGCCATAACACTATGAGACTAGATATCAATTACAGGAAAAAAATCTGTAAAAAATACAAACGCATGGAGACTAAACAATACGCGACTAAATAATGAAGAGATCACTGAAGAAATCAAAGAGGAAATCAAAAAATACCTAGAAAATGACAATAAAAACATGACAACCGAAAACCTATGGGATGCAGCAAAAGCAGTTCTAAGAGGGAAGTTTAGAGCAATACAATCCTACCTCAAGAAACAAGAAACATCTCACGTAAACAGCCTAGCCTTACACCTAAAGCAATTAGAGAAAGAGGAAGAAAAAAACCCCAAAGTTAGCAGAAGGAAAGAAATCATAAAGATCAGAGCAGTAATAAATGAAAAAGAAATGAAGGAAATGATAGAAAAGATCAATAAATCTAAACGCTGGTTCTTTGAGAAGATAAACAAAATTGATAAACCATTAGCAAGACTCATCAAGAAAAAGGGAGAAGACTCAAATCAATAGAATTAGAAATGAAAAAGAGAAGTAACAACTGACACTGCAGAAATACAAAGGATCATGAGAGATTACTACGAGCAACTCTATGCCAATAAAATGGACAACCTGGAAGAAATAGACAAACTCTTAGAAAACACAACCTTCCGAGACTGAACCAGGAAGAAATAGAAAATATAAACAGACCGATCACAAGCACTGAAATTGAGATGGTGACTAAATATCTTCTAACAAACAAAAGCCCAGGATCAGATGGCTTCACAGGCGAATTCTATCCAACATTTAGAGAAGAGCTAACACCTATCTTCCTCAGACTCTTCCAAAGTATAACAGAGGGAGGAACACTCCCAAACTCATTTTATGAGGCCACCATCACCCTGATACCAAAACCAGACAAAGATGCCACAAAAAAAGAAAACTACGGGCCAATATCACTGATTAACATAGATGCAAAAATACTAGCAAACAGAATCCAACAGCACATTAAAAGGATCATACACCATGATTGGTTGGGATTTATCCCAGGAATGCAAGGATTCTTCAATATATGGAAATCAATCAATGTGATAAACCATATTAACAAATTGAAGGAGAAAAACCATATGGTCATCTCAATAGATGCAGAGAAAGCTTTCCACAAAATTCAACACCCACTTATGATAAAAACTCTTCAGAAAGTAGGCATAGAGGGAACTTACCTGAGCATAATAAAGGCCATATATGACAAACCCACAGCCAACATCATCCTCAATGGTGAAAAAAAGCATTTCCACTAAGATCAGGACCAAGACAAAGTTGCCCACTCTCACCACTCTTATTCAACATAGTTTTGGAAGTTTTAGCCACAGCAATCAGAGAAGAAAAGGAAATAAAAGGAATCCAAATTGGAAAAGAAGAAGTAAAGCTGTCACTGTTTGCAGATGACATGATACTATACATGGAGAATCCTAAAGATGCTACCAGAAAATTACTAGAGCTAATCAAAGAATTTGGTAAAGTAGAAGGACACAAATTAATGCACAGAAATCTCTTGCATTCCTATACACTAATGATGAAAAATCTGAAAGAGAAATTATGGAAACACTCTCATTTACCATTGCAACAAAAAGAATAAAATACCTAGGAATAAACCTACCTAAGGAGACAAAATACCTGTATGCAGAAAACTATAAGATACATAGAACTATAAGAAATTAAAGATGATACAAACAGATGGAGAGATATATGATGTTCTTGGGTTGGAAGAATCAACATTGTGAAAATGACTACACTACCCAAATCAATCTACAGATTCAGTGCAATCCCTATCAAACTACCACTGGCATTTTTCACAGAAGTAGAACAAAAAATTTCACAATTTGTATGGAAACAAAAAAGACCCCGAATAACCAAAGCAATCTTGAGAAAGCAAAACAGAGCTGGAGGAATCAGGCGCCTGGACTTCAGACTATACTACAAAGCTACAGTAATCAAGAGAGTATGGTACTGGCACAAAAACAGAAATATAGATCAATGGAACAGGATAGAAAGCCCAGAGATAAACCTACGCACATATGGTCATCTTATTTTTGATAAAGGAGGCAAGAATATACAATGGAGAAAACACAGCCTCTTCAGTAAGCAGTGCTGGGAAAACTGGACAGTTGCATGTAAAAGAATGAAATTAGAGCACTCCCTAACAGCATACACAAAAATAAACTCAAAATGGATTAAAGACCTAAACGTAAGGCCAAATACTATAAAATTCTTAGAGGGAAACATAGGCAGAACACTCTATGACATAAATCACAGCAAGATCCTTTTTGACCCACCTCCTAGAGAAATGGAAATAAAAACAAAAATAAACAAATGGGACCTAATGAAACTTCAAAGCTTTTGCACAGCAAAGGAAACCATAAACAAGACCAAAAGACAACCCTCAGAATGGGAGAAAATATTTGCAAATGAAACAACTGACAAAGGATTAATCTCCAAAATATACAAGCAGCTCATACAGCTCAATATCAGAAAAACAAATCACCTAATCCAAAAATGGGCAGAAGACCTAAATAGACATTTCTCCAAAGAAGATATACAGATTGCCAACAAACACATGAAAGGATGCTCAACATCACTAATCTTTAGAGAAATGCAAATCAAAACTACAATGAGGTATCACCTCACACTGGTCAGAATGGCCATCATCAAAAAAATCTACAAACAATAAATGCTGGAGAGAGTGTGGAGAAAAGGTAACCCTCTTGCACTGTTGGTGGGAATGTAAATTGACACAGCCACTATGGAGAATAGTATGGAGGGTCCTTAAAAAACTAAAAATAGAACTACCATACGACCCAGCAGTCCCACTACTAGGCATATACCCTGAGCAAACCATAATTCAAAAAGAGTCATGTACCACAATGTTCATTGCAGCTCTATTTACAATAGCCAGGACATGGAACCAACCTAAGTGTCCATCAACAGATGAATGGATAAAGAAGATGTGGCACATGTATACAATAGAATATTACTCAGCCATAAAAAGAAACGAAATTGAGTTATTAGTAGTGAGGTGAATGGAGTTAGAGACTCATACTGAGTCGAGTGAAGTAAGTCAGAAAGAGAAAAACAAATACCGTATACTAACACATATATATGGAATCTAAAAAAAAAGGTCATGAAGAACCTCGGGGCAGGACAGGAATAAAGACGCAGACATAGAGACTGGACTTGAGGACATGGGCAGAGGGAAGGGTAAGCTGGGATGAAGTGAGAGTGTGGCATGGACATATATACACTACCAAATGTAAAATAGATAGCTAGTGGGAAGCAACCGCGTAGCACAGGGATATCAGCTCGGGCTTTGAGTCCACCTAGAGGGGTGGGGTAGGGAGGGTGGGAGGGAGATGCAAGAGGGAGGAGATATGTGGATGTATGTATACGTATAGCTGATTCACTTTGTTATACAGCAGAAACTAACACCGTTGTAAAGCAATTATCCTCCAATAAAGATGTTAAAAAAATATATATATTAAAACTCAAAAAAAAAAAGAATTTCCAGACTTATTATATACAGTCTTGTCAGTTGGACTATGTAATAGGAATGTTGGGGACAAAAAAGCTGCACATCCACTTTCATATGAGGCCATTTTTGCTTGTGGACCGAGTAGAAAAGGGAAAGAGGTAATAGGTACTTGCCAACCCCATATCTGTGCAGAAACACATACATATATTTATGCAGCTTGTAGACTACCTCAGAGACTGAATTTCCGAGAAACAAAAAGAGAGTGATAGGTCCAGGGAGACTAGAGATAGATCTGATAGAACATGCCTACCGTCTTGGCTAGGAAGTGTACATTTCTACAAACCTTTCCTAACTAAAGATCTGGGAAAACAGATGTCATTTTCATGAGACTCTGACCTGCAGGACCTGGTGACAGTCCAGCCAGCCAGCCTGAGCCTTCCCCATTCCCTTGGGCTGAAGCCTCAGGTACTAAGCGATGACCCAGGCAAGCCCAGCACAAATCAGCAGACAAGTGCTCTCCCACTTGATGGAGGCTGTTTCTGGGAAGTCTAATTTCTCAGCAGAGACAGAGTATCAGCAGCAAAGCCCTGAGAAGTCAGCCCATTTCCCAAAAGTCTGAGGTGGCATCCAAAGAAATGAAAATGCTGAAATTAAAATGCTGCTACTGAAATTACATGCTTCTACTTCTGCATTTTGAAAGGAGGGAGAGGAGGAGAGGGAAGAAGAGATGTTTGTTCAGTTCTTCAGAGATTTTGGAAATTGAATTGAAAGCTTAAGGGGCTATTCACTCACTCCGACCCTCCAGCCTCCACCACACGAACTGAAGGATCATTTCTGAAGATGCCTCGCCTGTTGATTCACCCTGTCTAGAGGAAGCTCCTCCTGAAGTGGTGGTTTAATGGCAAAGAGCAAGGAGTCATACTCAAGGAGTTCGTCACCTTTCCCAAGATCACAGTCTCATAGCTGGAAGAAGAGTGTTTCAGTCTTTTTCTCTTACTTACCAGGTCTTCTCATCCATAAAATGGACCTACAATAATGACTCCTACACAGGGATTTTATGAGATAATGTGCGTGTGTTGAAACGTGCACGGTCCACGTTAGTTAATCTCTAACTCCTGTAACTTCCATTTTGCTAGACAAACGTGATGGTCTCAAAGTAGTTTCCTCCTTTTTCATTAATGCTAAGGTGTTAGCTTATGTCCTAGGCCTATTTCCTATCATCTCCATTTTTCCCCCACAGATTATCCTCTCTCTCCTATTTCTTCAGTCTTTCTCTCTGCAATGTCT